>NC_054372.1:200467117-201109297 GCF_017654675.1 Xenopus laevis | reverse complement strand
AATGGAGAACCAACCTGCTAAGGAAGGTGAGGGGCCCTTTATTTTACTTAGACTTCCCTGGTTTTACATTCATTTATTCTACTGTAATGGACAAGCTGGGATAGTCACTATTAATATTAATCATGTGATACTGGAATAGCTCATTTGTTATCTCCCTTATATTTTATATTCATATAGAAAATATTTATGGGAAAACTCATAATATACAGGGTATATTCATTATAATATAGAAATATATAAGATCCTACATCCAGTTTATGTAACCAATAGTCACCTGGGAATGAGGTTTAGTCTCAGTTTTTATATGAAGCATTAAATAAAACATGTGTAGTCAGCCACTAGCCCACTGGTCGGATCAGATCATAATAAAGAAATTGACTGTGGGTACCATAGCATGCTTAGGTAGTATGGCAGCTCCCAATTAGTCATACACACACAAATTAATGAGATGGTATGGGGCCATGGGGAATGTGCTCGTTGCTATGGATATACCCAATGTCGACTAAAAATGGTTATTCCCCGGGTAAATTCATTCTATATCAGTGATAATTAGGGGACTAAACCCATTATTTGTACTGGATAACACATAAACATGTTAGTGAGACTATTGGAAGTTCCATGTGGGTTCATTCTGTGCTGTGATTGGTTTATCCATACAGAATGTGCTCTCCAGAGAAGGAAGCGGCTGTGGGTGCCCAGACACCAGCACCCCGGGCAAGAACTCAACCAACTGCCCGCTCTTCTCTCGTTACTGGGCGTCTCTATCGCTGCATCAAAAAGCACCTGAAGCATGCGAAGAAGATCTGGGACGACCCAGGGACGAGCCAGTTTTTCCATCTGGCCCGAAATGGCTCCGTGTGTTAGAGAGGCTCATAATCTGAAGTCCAGGCCCCGGATGAGTCTCCTGCCCAACATCACAGGAGATAGAAACATCCTCATCCTCAAAAAAGGTACCGTCTCTATGACATGTCTTATATACTGTCCCTACAGAGCCAATCAGTTTGTCAATATACAGTCCTTGTGAGCCAAAATAAAGGGAGTCAGTGTTTACACTTGGGGATCAGACAGTGGAGCTGCTGCTTAGGGTTCACTCCATGTATTTAGAAGGGAAGCGTAATACTCCCTATATTCAAGGGACAATCACTATGGTGCTACTGTGGGCTACACTTGTTATTAGGTAGCCAAGCACTGCATAAACATTGGAACCATGGGGCTGTGACCAACCTTCCCCCTGGGACTCACAGTAAAAATCCTGACCATCTTTATGGCTTCTCCAGGTCTGGACTTTGGGCATCCCATGTCCCTGTGGAACTATAACTATCAGCAGCAAGGCCAAGGCACAGCCAACAGCTGAGATCACTAGGGGTTTCTTGGAAACAGGCAGCTGTCATATTTCATCATAATTATACAAAAGCTAATTCTAAACAAATGTTTCTTCTCAACAGCAATGCAGTAACTGCCACTACCACCTGCAGCTCCACAAGCGGAACATTTTCTGCTACGATTTTCTACCCACCAATGATTAAGTCTCCAGCTTCACCATCATGTCTGTCAGTCCGACTCAATGACAAACATCTCCACCATCTCTTCCTATTAAGTCTCCAGCTTCACCATCATGCTGTCAGTCCGACTCAATGACAAACATCTCCACCATCTCTTCCTATTAAGTCTCCAGCATCACCATCATGTCTGTCAGTCAGACTCAATGACAAACATCTCCAATCTCTTCCTATTAAGTCTCCAGCATCACCATCATGTCAGCCAGTGAGAGTCAATGATGAATACCTCCACAATGGTTTCATCTTTGTCATCTCCTGCAAATTCATCAGCAGCCTCCTCTTTCATTCTAGAACAGCTTTGAACCAACAGACAACTAGACCTTTCACTGTACCATCTCTGCCCCAGTGATGCCTCTTTAACAACCATCTGACACTTTGAAACTTTCTTGTTACCCCAGTCAGTCATGTCTGTATGTCACTGGCCTCTACCTCTACATTGAATTGCCCTGTGTCCCAGGTAGTAGAAGTCTGTCTTCTAATGGGTCCTCCTGCACTGGCACAGTCTGCTTTTCTCTCATAGCCCCTGCCCATAAGGAGGTACATGCCTGTCTGCCTCTGCCTCTTCCTCTTCTCTGTTCTTTGAATTTGTCCTTTGCCACAGATAGTATGTCTGTTTCTAATGGGTGCTCCTCCTGCTCCTGGCACTGCATGGTCCTGTCTAATATTCTTCAAATGGCTCCTGCCCCAGAGGTACATGCCTGTATGGCTCCGCCTCTTCCTCATGCTCCTCATTGAATTTGCTATGCCCAGGTAGTTGAAGCCTGTGCCCTCCTGCTCCTGGCACTGTCTGCTCCACTCTCCTCTTCTTTGAAAAGCCCCACCCCTCAGGAGGTACATGTCTGTATGGCTCTGACTCCTTCTTCTTTTACTCATTAAATGGCCCCTGCCCCAGGAGGTACATGCCTGAATGGCACCGCCTTCCTCTATTATCTTGTTTGAATTGCCCCTGTGCCCCAGATAGTACTGACTTTTAAATGGCCCCTCCTGCCCCTGGCACTGGCTGTTCCCACCTGTTTTCAAATTGCCCCCTGACCTCAGAAGGTAAATGCCTTAATGGCTACACCTCTTCTTCCTTTTATTCTTTGAATAACCCCACCCCTAAGGAGGTACATGCCTGTATGGCTCTGCCCTGGCACTACTGGCTGCTCCCACCTGTTCTTCTTCAAATCACTCCCTGCCCTCCAGGAGGTAAAATGGCTTGTATGGCTCCGCCTAATTATTTTTTATTCTTGAATAGCCCCGCCCCTAAGGAGGTAAATGCTGTATGGCTCCGCCTCCGCCTTCTTTTTATTCTTTGAATAGCCTCCGCCCCTACGGAGGTAAATGCCAGTATGGCTCCGCCTCCTTCTTCTTTTAATTCTTTAAATAGCCTCCACCCCTAAGGAGGTAAATGCCTGTATGGCTCCGCCTCCTTCTTCTTTTAATTCTTTGAATTTCCCTACCTAAGGAGGTAAATGCCTGTTTTGGCTCCACCTTCATTTCCATTCTTTGAATAGCCCCGCCCCAAGGAGGTAAATGTCTGTATGGCTCAGCCTCCCTCTTCCTTTTATTCTTTGAATAGCCCCACCTCTCAGTAGGTACATGCCTGTATGGCTCCACCTCTTCCTGTATCTCTTTCTTGAAATTGCCCCTGTGCCCCAAATAGCACTGACTTCTAATGCCCCTCCTGCCCCTGCACTGGCTGCTCCTGTTCTTCTTCAAATCACTCCTGCCCCCAGGAGGTAAATGCCTGTATGGCTTCCCTCCTTCTTCTTTTTCTTTCTTTAAATAGCCTCCGCCCCTAAGGAGGTAAATGCCTGTATGGCTCCACCTCCTTCTTCTTTTTATTCTTTGAATGGCCTCCACCCCTAAGGAGGTAAATGCTTGTATGGCTCCACTTCCTTCTTCTTTTAATTCTTTGAATAGCCTCCGCCCTAAGAAGGTACATGCCTGTATGGCTCCACCCTGGCACTGGCTGCTCCCACCTGTTCTTCTTCAAATCACTCCCTGCCCCACAGGAGGTAAATGCCTGTATGGCTCCGCCTCCTTATTTTTATTCTTGAATAGCCCTGCCTCTAAGGAGGTACATGCCTGTATGGCTCCGCTCTATCGCTTTCTTGGAATTGCCCCTGTGCCCCAAATAGCACTGACTTCTAATGCCCCTCCTGCCCCTGCACTGGCTGCTCCCACTTTTCTTCTTCAAATCACTCCCTGCCCCTCAGGAGGTAAATGCCTGTATGGCTCCGCCTAATTATTTTTATTCTTGAATAGCCCCGCCCTAAGGAGGTAAATGCCTGTATGGCTCCGCTTCTTTTTATTCTTTGAATAGCCTCCACCCCTACGGAGGTAAATGCCAGTATGGCTCTGCCTCCTTCTTCTTTTAATTCTTTAAATAGCCTCCACCCCTAAGGAGGTACATGCCTGTATGGCTCCGCCTTTCTTTTAATTCTTTGAATTTCCTACCCCTAAGGAGGTAAATGCCTGTTTGGCTCCACCTTCATTTCCATTCTTTGAATAGCCCCGCCCCCAAGGAGGTAAATGTCTGTATGGCTCAGCCTCCCTCTTCCTTTTATTCTTTGAATAGCCACCCCTCAGTAGGTACATGCCTGTATGGCTCCACCTCTTCCTCTATCTCTTTCTTGAAATTGCCCCTGTGCCAAATAGCACTGACTTCTAATGCCCCTCCTGCCCTGCACTGGCTGCTCCCACCTGTTCTTCTTCAAATCACTCCCTGCCCCTCAGGAGGTAAATGCCTGTATGGCTCCGCCTTCTTCTTTTTCTTCTTTAAATAGCCTCCGCCCCTAAGGAGGTAAATGCCTGTATGGCTCCACCTCCTTCTTCTTTTTCTTCTTTAAATAGCCTCCGCCCTAAGGAGGTAAATGCCTGTATGGCTCTGCCTCCTCCTTCTTTTAATTCTTTGAATAGACTCCGCCCCTAAGGAGGTACATGCCTGTATGGCTCCACCCCTGGCACTGGCTGCTCCCACCTGTTCTTCTTCAAATCACTCCCTGCCCCACAGGAGGTAAATGCCTGTATGGCTCCGCCTCCTTATTTTTATTCTTGAATAGCCCTGCCCCTAAGGAGGTACATGCCTGTATGGCTCCGCCTCTATCGCTTTCTTGGAATTGCCCCTGTGCCCCAAATAGCACTGACTTCTAATGCCCTCCTGCCCCTGCACTGGCTGCTCCCACCTGTTCTTCTTCAAATCACTCCCTGCCCCTCAGGAGGTAAATGCCTGTATGGCTCCGCCTAATTATTTTTATTCTTGAATAGCCCCGCCCCTAAGGAGGTAAATGCCTGTATGGCTCCGCCTCCGCCTTCTTTTTATTCTTTGAATAGCCTCCGCCCTACGGAGGTAAATGCCAGTATGGCTCCGCCTCCTTTTCTTTTAATTCTTTAAATAGCCTCCACCCCTAAGGAGGTAAATGCCTGTATGGCTCCGCCTCCTTCTTCTTTTAATTCTTTGAATTTCCCTACCCCTAAGGAGGTAAATGCCTGTTTGGCTCCACCTTCATTTCCATTCTTTGAATAGCCCCGCCCCAAGGAGGTAAATGTCTGTATGGCTCAGCCTCCCTCTTCCTTTTATTCTTTGAATAGCCCCACCCTCAGTAGGTACATGCCTGTATGGCTCCACCTCTTCCTCTATCTTTTCTTGAAATTGCCCCTGTGCCCCAAATAGCACTGACTTCTAATGCCCTCCTGCCCTGCACTGGCTGCTCCCACCTGTTCTTCTTCAAATCACTCCCTGCCCTCAGGAGGTAAATGCCTGTATGGCTCCGCTCCTTCTTCTTTTTCTTCTTTAAAATAGCCTCCGCCCTAAGGAGGTAAATGCCTGTATGGCTCCACCTCCTTCTTCTTTTTATTCTTTGAATGGCCTCCACCCCTAAGGAGGTAAATGCCTGTATGGCTCCACTTCCTTCTTCTTTTAATTCTTTGAATAGCCTCCGCCCTAAGGAGGTACATGCCTGTATGGCTCCGCCCCTGGCACTGGCTGCTCCCACCTGTTCTTCTTCAAATCACTCCCTGCCCTCAGGAGGTAAATGCCTGTATGGCTCCGCCTCCTTCTTCTTTTTCTTCTTTAAATAGCCTCGCGCCCTAAGGAAGTAAATACCTGTATGGCTCCACTCCTTCTTCTTTTTCTTCTTTAAATAGCCTCCGCCCCTAAGGAGGTAAATGCCTGTATGCTCTGCCTCCTCCTTTCTTTTAATTCTTTGAATAGCCTCCGCCCCTAAGGAGGGTACATGCCTGTATGGCTCCGCCCCTGGCACTGGCTGCTCGCACCTGTTCTTCTTCAAATCACTCCTGCCCCTCAGGAGGTAAATGCCTGTATGGCTCCGACTCCTTCTTCCTTTTATTCTTGGAATAGCCTCCACCCCTCAGGAGGTAAATGCCTGTATGGCCCCACCTCCTTCTTCTTTTTATTCTTTGAATGGCCTCCGCCCTAAGGAGGTAAATGCCTGTATGGCTCCTCTCCTTCTTCTTTTAATTCTTTGAATAGCCTCCGCCCCTAAGAAGGTACATGCCTGTATGGCTCCACCCCTGGCACTGGCTGCTCCCACCTGTTCTTCTTCAAATCACTCCCTGCCCCTCAGGAGGTAATGCCTGTATGGCCCCGCCTCCTTCTTCTTTTTATTCTTTGAATGGCCTCCGCCCCTAAGGAGGTAAATGCCTGCATGGGCTCCGCTTCCTTCTTCTTTTAATTCTTGAATAGCCTCCGCCCCTAAGGAGGTACATGCCTGTATGGCTCCGCCCCTGGCACTGGCTGCTCCCACCTGTTCTTCTTCAAATCACTCCCTGCCCCTCAGGAGGTAAATGCCTGTATTGGCTCCGCCTCCTTCTTCTTTTTCTTCTTTAAATAGCCTCCGCCCCTAAGGAGTGTAAATGCCTGTATGGCTCCCACTCCTTCTTCTTTTTCTTCTTTAAATAGCCTCGCCCCTAAGGAGGTAAATGCCTGTTATGGCTCCGCCTCCTCCTTCTTTTAATTCTTTGAATAGCCTCTGCCCCTAAGGAGGTACATGCCTGTATGGCTCCGCCCCTGGCACTGGCTGCTCCCCACCTGTTCTTCTTCAAATCACTCCCTGCCCCTCAGGAGGTAAATGCCTGTATGGCTCCGACTCCTTCTTCCTTTTATTCTTGGAATAGCCTCCACCCCTCAGGAGGTAAATGCCTGTATGGCCCACCTCCTTCTTCTTTTTATTCTTTGAATGGCCTCCGCCCCTAAGGGAGGTAAATGCCTGTATGGCTCCTCCTCCTTCTTCTTTTAATTCTTTGAATAGCCTCCGCCCCCTAAGAAGGTACATGCCTGTATGGCTCCCCCCTGGCACTGGCTGCTCCCACCTGTTCTTCTTCAAATCACTCCCTGCCCCTCAGGAGGTAAATGCTTGTATGGCCCCGCCTCCTTCTTCTTTTTATTCTTTGAAATGGCCTCCGCCCCTAAGGAGGTAAATGCCTGTATGGCTCCTCTTCCTTCTTCTTTTAATTTCTTTGAATAGCCTCCGCCCTAAGGAGTGTACATGCCTGTATGGTTCCGCCCCTGGCACTGGCTGCTCCCACCTGTTCTTCTTCAAATCACTCCCTGCCCCTCAGGAGGTAAATGCCTGTATGGCTCCGCCTCCTTCTTCTTTTTCTTCTTTTAATAGCCTCCGCCCCTAAGAAGGTACATGCCTGTATGGCTCCGCCCCTGGCACTGGCTGCTCCCACCTGTTCTTCTTCAAATCACTCCCTGCCCCTCAGGAGGTAAATGCCAGTATGGCTCCGCCTCCTTCTTCTTTTTCTTCTTTTAAATAGCCTCCGCCCCTAAGGAGGTAAATGCCAGTATGGCTCCGGCCTCTTTCTTCTTTTAATTCTTTGAATAGCCTCCGCCCCTAAGGAGGTACATGCCTGTATGGCTCCGCCCCTGGCACTGGCTGCTCCCACCTGTTCTTCTTCAAATCACTCCCTAAGGAGGTACATGCCTGTATGGCCCGCCTTCTTTTCATTCTTTGAATAGCCCCACCCTTATGGAGGTACATGCCTGTATGGCTCCGCCTCTTCCTCTATCTCTTTCTTGGAATTGCCCCTGTGCCCCAAATAGCACTGACTTCTAATGCCCCTCCTGGCCCCTGCACTGGCTTGCTCCACCTGTTCTTCTCAATCACTCTCTGCCTCCAAAGAGGTAAATGTCTGTATGGCTCCTCCTCCTTCCTTTTATTCTTTGAATAGCCCCGCCCCTAAGGAGGTACATGCCTGTATGGGCCCCGCCTTCTTTTCATTCTTGAATAGCCCCACCCCTCAGGAGCGTACATGCCTGTACGGCTCCGCCTCTTCCTCTATCTCTTTTCTTGGAATTGCCCCTGTGCCCCAAATAGCACTGACTTCTGCTCCCACCTGTTCTTCCAATGGCCCCCACCCCAGAGGTACATGCCTGTATGGCTCCACCTCCTTCTTCCTTTTATTCTTTAAATAGCCTCCACCCCTAAGGAGGTAAATGCCTGTATGGCCCCGCCTCTTCTTCCTTTCATTCTTTGAATAGCCCCACCCCTAAGGAGGTAAATGCCTGTAAGGCTCCGCCTCCTTCTTCCTTTCATTCTTTGAATAGCCCCACCCCTAAGGAGGTACATGCCTGTATGGCTCCACCTTCTTTCCATTCTTTGAATAGCCCCGCCCCTCATTAGGTCCATGTCTGTCTGGCTCTGCCTGTTCTTCTATGAATTGCCCCTGTACCACCCCCTGGTGCTGCTTTGTTTCCCATGGAAGTGAATGGGAGAGGATTGTCATTAATATTGTAACTGTGTAACTGTGTAATGTACAAATAAAATGTTATATTGCAAATGAATTCATGAGTTTTTTATGTGTTTCTGTTATTACGTGATGTCGTCTCTCTCTCCTCTGGGATTCCAGCCCCGAATTCCCTCGCAGGGAACACTCTCTCAATCTCTTCATAAAGATCAGAATGTTATATAATGTAGTCCAGTCCCCGGCCAATGGCCAGACCCAGTGTACTTTTGTCCTCCAATATCTCTCTGTATGTTATCCACCCAATTGTAAGCTCTTGGGGCAGGGACCTCCTTCTTACTGTGTCTCTTACTACATGGCACTTAATGTCTCTATATTATAAGGCTTATCCTCCCTGTGGGCACTTTTCTACACTGACAGATGGTACAGCACTGAGTATGGGAACTATGGTGTAAATAGTGTGACAATGGCAGAGTTTTACATTTAAACCATTGATATTCAAAGGGTGAAACCTGATTGGCTGTTGGTAGCTCCACCCACTTTGTATAACAATGAACTGCAGCCCCCCAGTAACTAACTCTGCACAGTGTGGGGACCCTGCAATTAATGCCGTGAGAAAGGAGCAGTTAATATAAACCAATGACATTTACCAGGTGTAACCTGATTGGCTGTTTGTGGCTCCACCCACTTTCCCCAACCTTTACCCTTAGTCCCTCAGTGACCAACTGTGACAAATTTGGGGACACTGGCGTTAAACGTGTGAGAATGACAGCAGTTTAAATGTCCCCATTAAAATCAATGGGACAATCTGATTGGTTGTTGGTGGCTCCACCTACTTTTTAAAACAATATCTTTGAACGATTCTACAGGTATGGGACCTGTTATCCAGAATATTTGGGACCTGGGGTTTTCCAGATAACAGATCTTTCCATAATTTGGATCTTCATACCTTAAGTCGACTAGAAAATCATATAAACATAAAATAAACCCAATAGGCTAGAGCCTATGGGAGGCGGCCATTGTGTAGTTGGGAACTTCCTGGATAATGGGTTTCCAGATAAGAGATCCCATAGCTGTACTTATATAGTGTATGGGTGTTGCTCCTACCTTGGCTCTGATGGGTGAATTAGACCCGTTCTGCTTCTCTGGAAATTCACTGAAACACATTGAAGTCAATGGGCGACAATATTTAGTTTGACGGGCGACAAATTGTGTAAGAGATTTTTTACCCATTGCAGTCTATGGGCGACATTTTCATGGAGAAACTTGGAGAAAATTCCTCTCATCACTATTAATAAAAGAGCAGTTGTGCCAATGTCTCTGCCAATCCAACAATATTATTCTACTTCCTCAGTCCTGTTGTCTCACACTCATAATCCCCTCTGTATAGAGTGCAAGCCTCTGGGACATTTATCAAGTGACAAAAACAAAATGTGCATTTTAGTGAATCCCCCAGGGGCCTTGTAATAGGAGCAACATTTGCTGCAGTTCTTTCACTAACAGCGACTTGTGAGCAGCCAATTTATTCACCGGATTCTCTGCCAAATTCTGCACTTCGGCATCTGCAAATTTCTGTCGCAAAACTCGGGCAAAAAAAAACCCACTGCAAAAAAAATTTGCAAGAGACAAAAAAGTGAACAAGAGAAAATTGCTGGTAACGCTCCCTGGTTAATGGGGTCAGTGTCCATAACAAGCCCAGTAACTAATTCCCCTGTGTGGCCCCTGTTTCACCTTTAAATCTAAAATCAGAAAAACCCTCAAAAGGCTGGATCCTAATCCCCCCAGAAGTCTCGATTGGAGTTTTGAGCTTTAACATGAAGTTGGGGTTTGGCTTGTGATGTTATTTCCCCTCTTTCCTCGTGGTCAGAGACAGCAGAACATTTGCACCACAGAAAGGCCCAGAGCCCAAATCCCTTTTATTATCACTTTCTATTTTCTATATTTCTATTTAGAGCAAGTTGCTCATTAGTTTCCCAGTGTTCAGCTCACGTCTCCCCATTGACACCAGTCTCTGGGCTCCCTCTCTGCTGCCTCTGAACCCACAACCCAGAATCATTGTCATGAAGCAGCTTCTTCTCTGGGCTCCTCTCTGTGTGGTGGGTAAGTGATGAACTAGGGGGTCTGTAAGTATCACTTGCTGTTAGTATGAGGGGGGGCTGCTGTCTCCTCTGTATTTCCTCACGATCATTTGTGTTTGTAGCAGTCCCTCCCTCTAACCAGTTTAGTTGCACTTAGTCTCTGCACTCTCTCCAGCTCATTTATATCCCTCTTAAGGACTGGAGTCCAAAACTGCCCCCATACTCCAGATGAGGCCTCACCAGGGGACCTATAAAGAGACACAATTATGTTTCATCCCTTGAGTTAATGCCCTTTTTATACAAGAACTTTATTTGCTTAGTAGCCACAGAATGACACTGCCCAGAATTAGACAACTTCTTATCTACAAAGACCCCAAGATCCTTCTCATTTAAGGAAACTCCCAACACACTGCCATTTAGTGTAGAACTTGCATTTATATTATTTTTGCCAAAGTGCATAACCTGCATTTATCAACATTGAACCTCATTTTTCCAGTTTGCTGCCCAGTTTTCCAGTTTAGACAGATCACTTTGCAAAGTGGCAGCATCCTGCATGGAACCTATAGTTCTGCACAATTTAGTCTCATCTGCACAAATAGAACCAGTACTTTCAATGGCCACCTCCAGGTCATTAATAAACAAGTTGAAAAGCAAGGGACCTAGTACAGAGCCCTGCGGTACTCCACTAACAACACTGGTCCAATTAGAAAATGTTCCATTTACCACCACTCTTTGTAGTCTATCTTTTAGCCAGTTCTCTATCCAGGTACAAATACTATGTTCCAGGCCAACATTCCTTCATTTAACCAGTAACCTTCTGTGTGGCACTGTATCAAATGCTTTAGTAAAGTCTAAGTAAATCACATCCACTGCCATCCCAGAATCCAGGTCCCTGCTCACCTTCTCATAAAAAGAAATTAAGTTAGTCTGGCAAGATCTATTACACATAAAACCATACTGGCACACACTCATAGTATTGTTATTTGCTATGAAGTCCAGTATCTTATCCTTTATTAACCCTTCGAGAAGCTTTCCTACCACTGACGTCAGACTAACTGGCCTATAGTTTTGAGGCTGAGAACGGGATCCTTTTTTGAATAGAGGCACCACATTAGCAATTCGCCAGTCTCTCGGCACAATACCAGATCTCAATGAATCCTGAAGTAAAGAGGTTTGGCAATCACAAAGCTAAGCTCGTTTAGGGATGAATATAATCCAGTCCGAGACCATTGTTTCCCTGTTCAAGTTCAAGTCTTTTCAAGTCTCTTATGAATTTCCTCATCTATCAATACTTATATTATTTGTATTGGGACTATTAAGAAGGAAACCTTCATTCATTGGTTTCTGATTTGTGTAGAGAGATGAAAAATAACAGTTCAGAATCTCTGCTTTTTCTGTGCTAATTTGGGGGGCCAGTGCCTTGTGTATTCTCCCTTCCCTGAGGGGTCACATCTCCAGGGCTCAGAGTGGGGTTTTATTACTTCTAAGCATTAAATGTGACCCAGTAAATGCAATTTAATTGCCAAAATACCTTAAAAACAGGAATATCCTCATTGCCTTTGGAGAATAATTCAGCAGGAAATTGTAGATAACATTGGGCCTTTAGAGAGAAATTCACTTTTAACTCATTGTAACAATCAATATATCTCATATCTCTGATTTACATCCACTCTGGGGCTACATTTCTCTCTTCATTCTCCCCCTATAATTCTCTTCCTTCTGTCCAGTCCTCGTCCTCTTCTGCCTCCCACCCTGAATATGGCTGAGCAATCAGCTCACACTCTACCTTGCGGAGATGCTGAACACAAAAGTTCAACACAAAATGAATCTGAATAAAAAAAAAAAATCTAAATTTTAAGGTCAACCACCCCTTTAACATGTGACTCTTCCCCTTATACTCAGAGCCATATTTGGGGAAGATCATAGGGCCAATGTGTAGGGCCAATGTGTAGGGCCAATGTGTAGGGCCAATGTGTAGGGCCAATGTGTAGGGCCAATGTGTAGGGCCAATGTGTAGGGCCAATGTGTAGGGCCAATGTACTGCTCAGGAGACACTTTTCCAAGACCAATTTTTGGCTGGAGGTGCCAGTCTATAGTTTGAGCCGGATGGTTTTATCTTGGCATTTCACTCATTTGGCCAGTAGCCCTATAGGCATTCACCCTGATTGGCTCCCCAAGACCACCCACATCTGTAGTTTCCTAAAACCCTAAACAATGGTTGTTGATGTAAGTCTCCATCGCTGCTGATATGGCAGAGGTTCCTCATCATGTTGGGGAACATATAGTGTGGCTGAAGCTTCATTCCTCTGTAGCTAAATGTTGTGGCCCCAGGGTGGAACCCAGAGACTTTCTAAAGCTTTTACTTTTTTTGGTCTTTTCTGCTCTTCTTCTTCTTTAGTGTCTATAATGGGCTTGTGTTTTATGGGTTATCCAGCTGTAATTTGGATTTAATTCTCCAAGCCAAGTGGATGTGCGTCATGGTGAAGCCTTAACAGTGACGTGTGGCTACTACAGGGGCTACAGCAGCTATAAGAAGTACCTGTGTAAAGGGGCAGGGAGGAAATCTTGCCACATACTCATCTCTTCAGATGGGACAATGAAGGTGATTGATGGGAGATTCTCTATAGAAGACAATATGACCAGCTTCTCCATTACAATGGCCGGGATGAAGCCCCAGGATTCTGATATATATCAGTGTGGCATCGAGTTTACTGGCAATGATGCCATGCACCCTATCACTGTCACTGTTCTACCAGGTACTGGCACTCTTACCGGCAAGGATATGGTATGTTATAGCAAACTGTGTTGAGGGAAGAGAGTCATTTTGATTCATAGGCCTATGATTAAGTGTCCAAGTGCATGAAATGCGTAAGGTTTTCTGAACATCTATTGTTTTCCTAATTAAAATCTGCATTTTCTGTACTTCTCTTTGGGATCTGTGAGTGCTTGTCATTTGGTTTGATACCTCCACCTGGAGCTGTAGATCTGGGGCAAGTGCACCCAGACCCCACATATACACTGGTGAGATTTTATACCCATATGGCCATGCACCTAGAGTCTCTGTATTATATTTAATAAAGAAGGGATTGCATAAAACTCACCTTTAATAACAATAATCAGCAACTTTCCAGCAGACATAGAAGTAAATGTTTACACATTACTGTCCGGGTGGGATTGTCTTCCAGGTGTCTGTAGGGAGACTGCTCCTTGGGTGGAAATGGTGGACTTTCCAGAAAACTTTATATTTGTTAAAGAGAAGGATCTGGTGACTGTCTCGTGCCGGAAGCAGTTTGTGGAGAAGACATTCAGGCTGGAGTGCAGACAGGTATCCCATGAATTCCAGCTTTTCTCACGGTCTGAGGAGACAACTTGTGTAGGTGAGGAACATCTGGGTGACATCTACTTGTCATGTGATATGATTGGCCATTGGCATCTTCCTTATTCTTCTTTCTTCTCATTCTTACTCTTTCAAATTCCTATTCCTTCATAAGAATGAGCTATGAGGGTTGTAGGGGATTCAAGGGGTCCATCAGGTTGAGCGCATGTTGTCTTACTAAAAAGGCAGAGCACAAAATAATACAAAGCTGAGGTGGAGGAAGGTCTCAGTACCTGGAGAAGAGATGACCTTAAGGCAACCAAAGAGTTCAGCCTGAAAACCCTGCGCGAGGGAACGTTTGTATGTGATTTAATTACCAATGGATGGATAAGGCAGATGATTAACAGAAGCACCAAAACCCAAGAAGAGGTCACTGATCTCCAGCCACAGCCCCCCTAAACTTCCTCCCACCTTATACCCCTTCTGTCACTGTCTCCATCACAAAACTACAAGGGAAAGACCCCAACTTGTTGCCTATGAGTTGCCTCCATCTACTGTTTTTTTTACTTACAGAGAAATGCAAAAAAGTTGATCAGTGGGATCCGGATCTGACGTTTAATCCAGATGAAGAATATTATGGGCCAGATGAGTTGGTGGAGCTGTCGTGTCCTGCGGGATATAAACCCAACGACTCCATCATTCAGTGTATAAGGGACAAGAACACGAGCAGCTGGAATGTCACCCAGGTGTCCTGTGAGCCCCTCGGCCCTTCCCAAAGTAAGGCTCAAACTGCTGGAGGAACGGCGGTTTATTATCAGCATGGGAAGGGGTGAACTGCGCAATGGGAAGGGGTGGGATTCCCTACTGAAGTAGGTTTTTAGCAGGGAACATCTGTGCCCCAATAGGTACATTTCTGCTGATTCACTGCACATACTCTGGGCTGCTGTCACTTACCTGAACTCACCATATACAGTATCAGACGGGGCTGATTCATAAATACTGGCCAAATTTGCACCTGTGCAGTAACCTATAGCAACCAGTCAGTAATTAGCTTGTTTTCAGCCAGCTGCAGGTTGAGCACTGAAAGCAATCATCTGATTGGTTGTCATGGGTTACTGCCCAGGTGCAAATGTGCCCAGTGTTTGTAAATGACTCCCACTGTAAATGTCACAATACAAGGCTGATTAGTAACAACTTCACATTCACATTACATGGCAGCATAGGATCCAGCGCAGTCTGCACCAGAATATAATAATCAGCTTTTATGACAGAGAATGTTACTCTGTGCTGGATGATTTCACACGACCCCAGAGCCTACTGAGCATGTGCAGTGCCGCTGACCCACAAATGACGCCTAACAAGATCCATGATGGGGAGCTGCTGGGGCAAAGTCCTGGGTCATTACTGGGGCACTAAGTACAATATATAAAATACTCACTTAATACTCAGACTCTTTTTGAGGCTGTAGGTTTTTTAAATGAAATATATTTTTAGGTTTTTGCATTTCCTGTAAGTGGTGAGTGAATTTCAGCTGATACGGGAGTCAGTGTTGTGTCTCATGAGAGAGAAGTGGGGAAAGCTCAGCCCCCCGTCACCCACAAACCCACAGCCTCTCCTTTTAGCCCTTTGGGTTTCACACACTCCCCAGAACTGCCCAGAATCAGCCCCCCCCCCCGGGGCAGTTAGAGCTTCAGCTGAGCAAGAACCATAGACTGAGGGGCCGACACCAGTGGGCTTATAGCTGTATGGCAGCTCCCGCTTTTGGGACAGTCTCTATGCTGCTCTGCTTTGGGCCAATATCACTGCTGGTACCGACTGTGTGATAGCGAGTGGGGAAACCTCCCATTTAGTGTCACGGCTCATTGGGGAAACGAGTGCAACAAACCCCCCGACATTTCTCTTGTGTTGGTGTCAGTGAATCTCTGCGGATAAAACTTATGAATCAAACACTGACCCCCCCCCCCTTTCTCCTGCATTTTCTGCTGGTGACACAAATCATTTGTTTTAGGCCAAAGCCACACGGGGGCCACTTGTTGCCCAGGACTTGCTGAGGCCACAAAACTCCAGGGAATTCCCTGCCGTGGGCAACACTGAGAATTGTCTCTACTAAAGGATTTTACACAATTGTAAAGGGGAGAAATAAAATGAACTTTGGTGTCAGGGAAGAGCCACAGACGTCACTCAGTCCTACGTCTCCCCCGGGGGCTTCTGTTTGTGCAGCTGAATACGGGGCAATAAGAGGAGACTTGGGGGCTACTTGTCTCTATGAAGCCCCATTGTCTCCCTTATTCTATTGTAAAGGGCAAATATGAAAGAGGAAAATGAGGAGTGTCCCCAAAAAAGTCTTTACATATTGCGGGGCATTACTTTGCCTTTAGTTGTGGGTGGTATTGTGTTTGTTTTGTTAGTAGCTCCCCCCCATAGCAACACAGTAACCCAACTGCATCTCCCCTCATAGCAACACAGTAATCCAACTGCATCTCTCCCCATAGCAACACAGTAATCCAACTGCATCTCTCCCCATAGCAACACAGTAACCCAACTGCATCTCCCCCCATAGCAACACAGTAACCAACTGCATCTCTCCCCATAGCAACACAGTAACCCAACTGCATCTCCCCCCATAGCAACACAGTAATCCAACTGCATCTCTCCCCATAGCAACATAGTAATACAACTGCATCTCCCCCCATAGCAACACAGTAGCCCAACTGCATCTCTCCCCATAGCAACACAGTAACCCAACTGCATCTCCCCCCATAGCAACACAGTAACCAACTGCATCTCTCCCCATAGCAACACAGTAACCCAACTGCATCTCCCCCCATAGCAACACAGTAATCCAACTGCATCTCTCCCCATAGCAACATAGTAATACAACTGCATCTCCCCCATAGCAACACAGTAGCCCAACTACATCTCCCCCATAGCAACACAGTAACCCAACTACATCTCTCTCCACAGCCGAATTTAACCTCACGTCCATTAACTCAATTGGATGTTCTTTATGGAGGTAAGTACTAATGATTCCTAGGCACTTACCTATTCAGCCTTACTGAGGGGCACAGCACCTACTAATGTTACTCTCTGGCCCCTATTTATACAGTTCAGCTCCACTTCTGCTCTCAGATCCAGTAAATGGGAGGAAGATAACTCTGCACTTGTTGGTGTGGGGGGCTGTTATTTCGAGGGAACCCCTCTTCTCCCTCTAGTCTTAGGGTAAAATAAACCAATTCTCTTAATATAATCAGACAATAAATAGAACAAGTTCCAAGCTGAGGCCTAGAAGTTGGGCTAATGCTGAGCAGAGACCTATAGACCTGTGAGAAGAAGACAATCTGGATCTGTATGGGCTACTGATACACAAGGGCAGTGGTACCTTATCAGTATGAGGGGTTTTGGGCCCATGAGCTGACACTCAGTTACAATGTGCAGGAAATGATGAAGATCCCTTTCTTTGGCAGCTTCAGTTTGGCTTCTTTGACCATCGGCCTCCTGCCCGGAATATTCCTGAAGTTCCTGATATTCATTCCCATGGGTGGGAAACTCCTGTGTGACACGGGGAGATGCAGTTCCACTGAGGAGCAAGGTACCTACCTGCAGTCTGTATATCTCATGTACTGAAACATTCATGGCTGCACTAAACCCTCCCAATAGATCACTACAACTCCCAGGATCCATAGGGACTCCCTGGCACTGCCCTGCAATGTGGCCTTATCAGCAACTCTACTGAGTGCCACCAGCACATTTACTATTGGCATCTGTTTCCCCCCATGGGGCATTTAGTAGCCGGGCCCTGGGGCATTCCTTGCATGTGGGGTACAGGGGTTCCTTTTTGAGATGGGAAAGGTTTTTACCTGAGGGGATCGACCCAGTGATAAGTCTGATTATTTAAACAGAAGCGGCAGTTGTGGGTAATGATTCCTCCCTGTATATAAGATGCCTGGGACCTTCTGATCTCCAATATTCACTATAAACAGGTGTATATAAGAGACGTGACTGGGGTATATACAGTATATACAGTGTTTCTGATAATATTCACTATAAACAGGTGTATATAAGAGACATGACTGGGGTATATACAGTATATACAGTGTTTCTGATGTACAATATTCACTATAAACAGGTGTATATAAGAGACGTGACTGGGGTATATACAGTATATACAGTGTTTCTGATAATATTCACTATAAACAGGTGTATATAAGAGACGTGACTGGGGTATATACAGTATATACAGTGTTTCTGATAATATTCACTATAAACAGGTGTATATAAGAGACATGACTGGGGTATATACAGTATATACAGTGTTTCTGATGATATTCACTATAAACAGGTGTATATAAGAGACGTGACTGGGGTATATACAGTATATACAGTGTTTCTGATGTACAATATTCACTATAAACAGGTGTATATAAGAGACATGACTGGGGTATATACAGTATATACAGTGTTTCTGATGTACAATATTCACTATAAACAGGTGTATATAAGAGACGTGACTGGGGTATATACAGTATATACAGTGTTTCTGATGATATTCACTATAAACAGGTGTATATAAGAGACATGACTGGGGTATATACAGTATATACAGTGTTTCTGATAATATTCACTATAAACAGGTGTATATAAGAGACGTGACTGGGGTATATACAGTATATACAGTGTTTCTGATAATATTCACTATAAACAGGTGTATATAAGAGATGTGACTGGGGTATATACAGTATATACAGTGTTTCTGATAATATTCACTATAAACAGGTGTATATAAGAGATGTGACTGGGGTATATACAGTATATACAGTGTTTCTGATAATATTCACTATAAACAGGTGTATATAAGAGACGTGACTGGGGTATATACAGTATATACAGTGTTTCTGATGTACAATATTCACTATAAACAGGTGTATATAAGAGATGTGACTGGGGTATATACAGTATATACAGTGTTTCTGATAATATTCACTATAAACAGGTGTATATAAGAGACATGACTGGGGTATATACAGTATATACAGTGTTTCTGATAATATTCACTATAAACAGGTGTATATAAGAGACATGACTGGGGTATATACAGTATATACAGTGTTTCTGATGTACAATATTCACTATATACAGGTGTGTGGGGAAAGGTTGAGAGAGAAGGCGCAGTCTCTAATGTGTATCGACAGGTAAGTCCTTTCCCATTTATTATTCTTATATGGCACTTACTGCCCCTCCTCACATGTTTATCACAAATGCATCTGTTAATGAAGCTTCTCCCACAGATTCCAGCACTGAAATCAGTTTCAAAAAAACAAACAGATTTTTTTATATTTAATTGAAACTTGTATTTTCTTACTTTCCCAAGTGCCCTCATTCATGTGACTTGTGCTCCAATAAGCTTCAGTCTTTCTTTACTGCTCTCTACCCCCACATGAGGTGTAGTTGAACTGTACAGTCAGAAACTGCCCTTAACTTTATAGTTCAACAAAAACTAAGGGCCTCTTAACATTTACACCGTCAAGAAAAAGGAGAGAACAATTCCCAATTCTTACAAATTTTTACCTAAATTCATCAGCAAATAAAGACAGTTGGTGCCTCAATCTAAACTGCTAGTTCTTTTTGTCACATTTAGGCAAAAATCGAATTCATTACCCGATTCACAGTTTCCTTTATGAGATTAAGGTGATTAAATCATTCAGCAACAAAAATAAAGCGCAAGTTCTAATAAATTGATTAAAAAATATTAGTGAAAAAAATATACTGCTCTAGAGTAGAGTTGATGTTTTGTAGTTTCACCTCGATTCAAATGTGAGATTGGAAATATCAAAAGGGGGGGGGTTATATATAGTGATAGGAGACCCGAGGGGAGGGGCTCTACCTCACCTGAGTCACATGGTCTCATCAGCTCCTCCCCTGAGTTGCCTTCTCTCCACCCCTGCTTAGCTGTGCCAGCCAATCACCTCTCCACTCTCCTATATAAGCTCCTCCCAGCACTGCCCCCTATAATGTGAGTGTATAATGTCAGGGCAAATGTATTTCTGTTGTATTTCAGGGATGGGAAGAGAAGTCAGAGGCAGAGGCTGATGCCCCAGAGGAGTGTATCTATGAGGTTGGAGACCCAGTGTAATGGAGCAAATCTCAAGTCCAGGAGCATTAGGATCACC
Organism: Xenopus laevis; assembly: GCF_017654675.1. Taxonomy (NCBI): domain Eukaryota; kingdom Metazoa; phylum Chordata; class Amphibia; order Anura; family Pipidae; genus Xenopus; species Xenopus laevis. The sequence goes on along the minus strand of NC_054372.1, from coordinate 201,089,484 downwards.
TGTAAATGTCTCAGCCACACACAGAGAACCAGTTAAAGGGCCAGTAACCCCTTTAATAAGCACCATCCCCATACGATTAGCTCAGTAAGACCAATAAATGAAGATACACAGGTACAGTATTTAACAGCATTTGCAGAATGGAAGGAGACTTTGCTGCATTTTAATGGCTCCCTTATGTTTCTCTGCCGTGTTTCCACTCCATGATAATCTCTTACACATATGTATGGTGGGAAAATGACCAGCAGGTGGCGCTGTTGTAACAAAATTCATTCATATTAACAGTACATGTATCCCTTAATATCTTGGAATCAAAACAAAATAAATAATGGATGTAAATGACAAAAATGCTTTATATTCACTTATTTTAAAGGTTTGCTTCCCCTTTAATCTTGCTTCTCTACAGGGGGTATTGCAAGTGCAGTCTAAGACTCAATATAACATATTCTCTAACTTAATGTCCCAATTTACTGCTGCCACTAATGTCTGTAAAAGACTCTGTATCCCTGTGAAATCTCCGTTGGAAAGAGCAATTAGGGTTAAACAGTAGGACCCCGTTGAAAACACGTTTCTTGGTCTTTCCCTGAGCCGAGTCTAAGTGCAAATCTCAAGTGTTTGGTTTGTTCCACATATAAATTCATCTGTAATGGTTGAACCGAATCAGTTTGATAAAGATAATCAGCAATATTTTTATTATCCACACAGAGATGTAACGTGTCTTGTTATTGCTTCATGATTCCTTCTCACTGTGTATTTGTACTGAGTTGAGCCGACAATAAAACTAAACCTTCCACTTATTGTTCCTTTATCTGACTTTCCTCTATCACTTGTAATGAAACAGAGGGGGATAGGATCACTATATATAAATATATAAGGGGATATGATCACTATATATAAATATATAAGGGGATATGATCACTATATATAAATATATAAGGGGATATGATCACTATATATAAATATATAAGGGGATATGATCACTATATATAAATATATAAGGGGATATGATCACTATATATAAATATATAAGGGGATATGATCACTATATATAAATATATAATATAAGGGGATATGATCACTATATATAAATATATAAGGGGATATGATCACTATATATAAATATATAAGGGGATATGATCACTATATATAAATATATAAGGGGATATGATCACTATATATAAATATATAAGGGGATATGATCACTATATATAAATATATAAGGGGATATGATCACTATATATAAATATATAAGGGGATATGATCACTATATATAAATATATAAGGGGGATATGATCACTATATATAAATATATAAGGGGATATGATCACTATATATAAATATATAAGGGGATATGATCACTATATATAAATATATAAGGGGATATGATCACTATATATAAATATATAAGGGGATATGATCACTATATATAAATATATAAGGGGATATGATCACTATATATAAATATATAAGGGGATATGATCACTATATATAAATATATAAGGGGATATGATCACTATATATAAATATATAAGGGGATATGATCACTATATATAAATATATAACGGGATATGATCACTATATATAAATATATAACGGGATATGATCACTATATATAAATATATAAGGGGGATATGATCACTATATATAAATATATAAGGGGATATGATCACTATATATAAATATATAAGGGGATATGATCACTATATATAAATATATAAGGGGGATATGATCACTATATATAAATATATAAGGGGGATATGATCACTATATATAAATATATAAGGGGATATGATCACTATATATAAATATATAAGGGGATATGATCAATATATATAAATATATAAGGGGATATGATCACTATATATAAATATATAAGGGGGATATGATCACTATATATAAATATATAAGGGGATATCATCACTATATATAAATATATAAGGGGATATGATCACTATATATAAATATATAAGGGGATATGATCACTATATATAAATATATAAGGGGGATATGATCACTATATATAAATATATAAGGGGATATGATCACTATATATAAATATATAAGGGGATATGATCACTATATATAAATATATAAGGGGATATGATCACTATATATAAATAAATAAGGGGGATTCATAGAATTCATATGGAAGAACTGCAGCCATTGGATCTGGTTCTGTTCATTTAATCAAAGGTTCATGTAACAGAATTAATGAGACAATTACACTGATTAGTTAAAGACTTTAACAACATCTTATAATTAAATCCATAAAATAACTTTATTATAATTTAATGTCTTTATTTTCTGAAATATTATTTCTTATTGGTTAGAAATATACAGAACATTTTAGATATACAGAACTAAATGTCAGCAGTGCGGCTCAGGTCAGACTGACCGGCAGTTCCTGGTTCTCTCCCATGTCCAACAGCTCCGGAATTCTACTGGAAATTCCCATAGGTCTCAAAGGAGTCCAAATAAGTCTTAGCCAGTGAGTAACAGAACGAGTACTGATCCTGCAGAACATTATACATTCACTGTGTGTACTGACCTGCACTTATATACACTGTTCTATTTATAAATTATACTATCACTCATGTATTATAAGGGATCATGTACCCCCTACTGTAAATGATAAGGATATTAGAAGTCACTGAGGGGTTGTTCTGTGACCATATAAAGGCACAAGGCTGCAGGCTGAGTTATACAGGGAACTCTGAGTATCACTCATGTATTATAAGGGATAATGTACCCCCTACTGTAAATGATAAGGATATTAGAAGTCACTGAGGGGTTGTTCTGTGACCATATAAAGGCACAAGGCTGCAGGCTGAGTTATACAGGGAACTCTGAGTATCACTCATGTATTATAAGGGATAATGTACCCCCTACTGTAAATGATAAGGATATTAGAAGTCACTGAGGGGTTGTTCTGTGTCCATATAAAGGCACAAGGCTGCAGGCTGAGTTATACAGGGAACTCTGAGTATCACTCATGTATTATAAGGGATAATGTACCCCCTACTGTAAATGATAAGGATATTAGAAGTCACTGAGGGGTTGTTCTGTGACCATATAAAGGCACAAGGCTGCAGGCTGAGTTATACAGGGAACTCTGAGTATCACTCATGTATTATAAGGGATAATGTACCCCCTACTGTAAATGATAAGGATATTAGAAGTCACTGAGGGGTTGTTCTGTGACCATATAAAGGCACAAGGCTGCAGGCTGAGTTATACAGGGAACTCTGAGTATCACTCATGTATTATAAGGGATAATGTACCCCCTACTGTAAATGATAAGGATATTAGAAGTCACTGAGGGGTTGTTCTGTGACCATATAAAGGCACAAGGCTGCAGGCTGAGTTATACAGGGAACTCTGAGTATCACTCATGTATTATAAGGGATAATGTACCCCCTACTGTAAATGATAAGGATATTAGAAGTCACTGAGGGGTTGTTCTGTGACCATATAAAGGCACAAGGCTGCAGGGTGGGTTATACAGGGGACACATATATAAAGTATGTACTTACTACATTAGGAATGAGTTGTCTTCTCCGTTTCTTGAGGGATCTCACTGATTGGGAAACATCCAGGAATCCATCGCTGCGGATCTGGTCACATATTAAACTTCCAGCACAGAAAATGCCCGACCGGGTTGCCCCATCACTGGGAATATATAGAGATGGGATGTTATTCGCCTCCATGACAATCCTCATTAGTTACTAAATACTTTCACATAATGACCAGAATATATGGGGCATTTAGAATATATAGTGAGTATTGCAGGTCATTTTCTATTGGCTGCAGTAGGAGGGGCCATCAGTGGTTCTGGCTTATGGTTGCCATCCAAAAATGTGATTCAGCTCTCTATTCCCTGTGGTACTTGCAGATAACTAGAATAAACCTCTCTTGCCCCCTGCTGGGGTACTTACCTACAGATCACAAGTACATGACTCTCTTTGTCCTGCTGCTGCAGCCGCTCCACTTTGCCAATGAGGCTAATGATGGCCCCCGGGTTCTGTGGAACAGGTTTGTCTTTAGGCCAAGAGTCCAGATGCCACAGCTGCACCTCAAGGATGGGCTGACAGAGAGCAGGAGTGACAGTTTTAGGTGGCACAGGGTATCCCTCTCCCTCAATGTTGCCTACTGTTCACTAGAATAGGAAACCCCACCATGATATGGTACCGGGTCCCCAGCATAATAAACTTATTCCCAGCATAATAAACTTATTCCCAGCATAATAAACTTATTCCCAGCATGCAACGCTCTTACACAAAGACTGTACTTACAGTATGGGAGCTGCAGTTCTGCAGTTCAGTTGAACAAACTACCCAACACTACATGGCACCGCCACACTTACATTGTGAGACACACTAACTTTACATTTTCCTGCTGAAAACCTACAGCAACTCCCTGTAATGTCTCTGCTGAGTGGCTTGCAATGTATTTTTATTGGTAGCCCATATAGGTGCAGGGATGTGACAATTTAGACACCCTCACATAATATTGGCAGGCACATCCTTAAGGTTCTAGACACCTAAATGGGTCCTGATGGGGACTTGTGCCCTTGCTCTGCTTATGTAAGCCCCTGTAGTTCTCACAGTGTACTGTAGATGGTACTGTGCTACAGTATAAAGGTCTAGGAAACCATGTGCTCTGGGTCTAATGCTTTAGCCCTTACCCAGCAGGAAGAAGGGAATGGGCAGTGGAACCTAGGAGCTTAGGCCCTAGTAAAGTGGATAGCTATACTCCAACGAGGGATTCAGATCCCGCATACTAATAACCCAGAAGTAGGAACGAAGTGCATAGACTTAGGGATGATAGAATTTCTCCTGGGTTCCACTTAGGGTACAGGCTGAAAGCTGGGAGTAGCTTCTCAATTGCTGCTTAACTACTGCTGTAACTTTCCCCTTGCCTGCAGGGATCTAGCTGTTCTTTAGTGCTGTGAGTATATGTGCTATCCTTTGTACTATATGTACTATATGTCCTATGAACTCCATTGTGGATTGTGCTGTAAACCACTGGCGCCCATTTCTTGTGCATTAGCACATTGTTACAGTTGCACTACACCCTGCCTCCACACTGTTGCGAGGGCTTGCACCTGAGAAAATCCGTCTCAACCGTGGCACAAATATATTTGAAAGTAAGCTGATTACAGAGACGGTTCCACTCAATGTATTACAGCGCTACATAGGTATCATTTTTGTATTTATTTGTTATTTGTGCTATTGGCTAACAAGGTCCCACAGTTTTTGTTTTGTACTCGGCACAGAGACATTGATGGCAATTTGACTTCCTCACCCTGGTGCTGTGTATATAAGTACTGCTGTATACTGTATATATACCCGTTACCCCATATACCCCCATCCCCATTCTTTGTTTGCACCGCTCACCTCTTTCTTATGCTGCAAGTGAAGTGTCGCCCCAGAGAAGCCGCTGTCTCTTAGGCTGGAAATCTTCTTGACCTGGAAGTTGCTGTAAGTTGATTCCCCAGACACCGGCCAGAAGTGCGGACAAAGCTGTGGGGAAAGAGATGTCAGAGATACATGTGTGTGACCAATAATAACTGGGGACAGAAGAGTTGAACTGATGCATCTGGCGCTCACAGACACACCTGTATCCCAGTGTAATGAGGCATCTGTTGTTTTCTGTCTCCTTCCTCTGGATCCACTACAGTTACACACATCTCACTTGTGTCTTTCTTCAACCTAAACTACTGTGTAACTATGTGTTGTATAATAGAAACTCTGTATAAACTGTATATAAACTCTGTATAAACTGTATAGAAACTCTGTATAAACTGTATATAAACTCTGTATAAACTGTATAATATAAACTCTGTATAAACTGTATAATATAAACTCTGTATAAACTGTATAATATAAACTCTGTATAAACTGTATAATAAACTCTGTATAAACTGTATAGAAACTCTGTATAAACTGTATAGAAACTCTGTATAAACTGTATATAAACTCTGTATAAACTGTATATAAACTCTGTATAAACTGTATAATATAAACTCTGTATAAACTGTATAATATAAACTCTGTATAAACTGTATAATAAACTCTGTATAAACTGTATAGAAACTCTGTATAAACTGTATAGAAACTCTGTATAAACTGTATATAAACTCTGTATAAACTGTATAATAAACTCTGTATAAACGGTATAGAAACTCTGTATAAACTGTATATAAACTCTGTCTAAACTGTATATAAACTCTGTATAAACTGTATAGAAACTCTGTATAAACTGTATAATATAAACTCTGTATAAACTGTATAATATAAACTCTGTATAAACTGTATAATAAACTCTGTATAAACTGTATAGAAACTCTGTATAAACTGTATAGAAACTCTGTATAAACTGTATATAAACTCTGTATAAACTGTATAATAAACTCTGTATAAACGGTATAGAAACTCTGTATAAACTGTATATAAACTCTGTCTAAACTGTATATAAACTCTGTATAAACTGTATAGAAACTCTGTATAAACTGTATATAAACTCTGTATAAACTGTATAATAGAAACTCTGTATAAACTGTATAGAAACTCTGTATAAACTGTATAGAAACTCTGTATAAACTGAATAGAAACTCTGTATTAACTGTATATAAACTGTATATAAACTCTGTATAAATTGTATAATAGAAACTCTGTATAAACTGTATATAAACTCTGTATAAACTGTATAGAAACTCTGTATTAACTGTATATAAACTGTATATAAACTGTATAGAAACTCTGTATAAACTGTATAGAAACTCTGTATAAACTGTATATAAACTCTGTATTAACTGTATATAAACTCTGTATAAACTGTATAGAAACTCTGTATAAACTGTATATAAACTCTGTATAAACTGTATAGAAACTCTGTATAAACTGTATAATATAAACTCTGTATAAACTGTATATAAACTCTGTATAAACTGTATAGAAACTCTGTATAAACTGTATAGAAACTCTGTATAAACTGTATATAAACTCTGTATTAACTGTATAATATAAACTCTGTATAAACTGTATATAAACTCTGTATAAACTGTATAGAAACTCTGTATAAACTGTATATAAACTCTGTATAAACTGTTTATAAACTCTGTATAAACTGTATAATATAAACTCTGTATAAACTGTATATAAACTCTGTATAAACTGTATAATATAAACTCTGTATAAACTGTATAATATAAACTCTGTATAAACTGTATAATATAAACTCTGTATAAACTGTATAATAAACTCTGTATAAACTGTATATAAACTCTGTATAAACTGTATAATAAACTCTGTATAAACTGTATAGAAACTCTGTATAAACTGTATAATATAAACTCTGTATAAACTGTATATAAACTCTGTATAAACTGTATATAAACTCTGTATAAACTGTATAATATAAACTCTGTATTAACTGTATAATATAAACTCTGTATAAACTGTATAGAAACTCTGTATAAACTGTATAGAAACTCTGTATAAACTGTATATAAACTCTGTATAAACTGTTTATAAACTCTGTATAAACTGTATAGAAACTCTGTATAAACTGTATATAAACTGTATATAAACTGTATATAAACTGTATATAAACTCTGTATAAACTGTATATAAACTCTGTATAAACTGTATAATATAAACTCTGTATTAACTGTATAATATAAACTCTGTATAAACTGTATAGAAACTCTGTATAAACTGTATAGAAACTCTGTATAAACTGTATATAAACTCTGTATAAACTGTATAATATAAACTCTGTATAAACTGTATATAAACTCTGTATAAACTGTATATAAACTCTGTATAAACTGTATAATATAAACTCTGTATAAACTGTATAGAAACTCTGTATTAACTGTATAGAAACTCTGTATAAACTGTATAGAAACTCTTCTGTATAAACTGTATATAAACTCTGTATAAACTGTATAATATAAACTCTGTATAAACTGTATAGAAACTCTGTATAAACTGTATATAAACTCTGTATAAACTGTATAATATAAACTCTGTATTAACTGTATAATATAAACTCTGTATAAACTGTATATAAACTCTGTATAAACTGTATAGAAACTCTGTATAAACTGTATATAAACTCTGTATAAACTGTTTATAAACTCTGTATAAACTGTATAATATAAACTCTGTATAAACTGTATATAAACTCTGTATAAACTGTATAATATAAACTCTGTATAAACTGTATAATATAAACTCTGTATAAACTGTATAATATAAACTCTGTATAAACTGTATATAAACTCTGTATAAACTGTATAATCTAAACTCTGTATTAACTGTATAATATAAACTCTGTATAAACTGTATAGAAACTCTGTATAAACTGTATAGAAACTCTGTATAAACTGTATATAAACTCTGTATAAACTGTTTATAAACTCTGTATAAACTGTATAATATAAACTCTGTATTAACTGTATAATATAAACTCTGTATAAACTGTATAGAAACTCTGTATAAACTGTATAGAAACTCTGTATAAACTGTATAATATAAACTCTGTATAAACTGTATATAAACTCTGTATAAACTGTATATAAACTCTGTATAAACTGTATATAAACTCTGTATAAACTGTATAATATAAACTCTGTATAAACTGTATAGAAACTCTGTATTAACTGTATAGAAACTCTGTATAAACTGTATAGAAACTCTTCTGTATAAACTGTATATAAACTCTGTATAAACTGTATAATATAAACTCTGTATAAACTGTATAGAAACTCTGTATCAACTGTATATAAACTCTTCTGTATAAACTGTATAGAAACTCTTCTGTATAAACTGAAGGTGCGACTGACCCGCCGTATGTCCTGCGCCGGGTGCATCACAATGATGGAGGTGCATCTATAATCCCACACCAGGGACCAGAGATCCGGCAGTGTCTCCAATTTGGGGAGCTGAGTGACAATGAACTGATCCTCTTGGCTGTTGGACTGGGGGAAAATGGGGAACATGAAAGGAACACGCAAGGAACACGGGGTTTCAAGGGAAAGACAGAACATTGGTACAGATGCCCCCAGGGTCCATCCAGAGATGGTTGTGCATTAGGTTCTGGGGTGCCCCCTAAAACACATATATGGGCACCAGGGGTTCTTAAACATGTGACTTAAACACTTAGACTGTAAGCTCTATGGGGTAGGGACCTCCTTGCTACTGTGTTCCTTACCCCATAGCACTTAAGCTCTGTGTCCTTATATGAGTTCTGTGTACTGTGTATATTTATTGTATTTATTGTGTACTTTTATATATTCTACTGTTATAGTATATTGTACTGTCATTTACAGTATATTGTACTTTTATGCATTTTATGTGACTCCTTAACAGCACTTTATACATCCGTGTGATCAGTATTATGTACCAGACAAACAATATAATATATAACTTATAAATACAGCACAGTGTCACATGACTGGTAACCAGAACCAATGGACAGGCCCATGAGAAGTGAAGGCCCCAGTATAGAAGGTTATAGGGACATAAATATATATATTATAGCAGAGTCGCCCTATTATCTACCCACAATACAGAATATTTCCATTCTTCCAGATGGTCGTTAGTGACCCTAAACTTATTTCTGGGAATACTCGTTATTACTGTTAAATGGGGCGAGTAGCTATAAGGCTGAGCAAGGGGTGTGATCAGTGAGTAATGGAGCGGAGTCTTGGCCAATGGGGCATGAGTTGGTCATAACAGGACATGATGTGGGAGCCTGGAGGTCAGTGGCCAGTGTTGGACTAGGCTACCTGGGCCCCTGTGGGCCACTATAAGCCCAGACATACCAGTAAGATGACTGCAGTACATGGATTGTGAGCACATTAGCCACAGACATACCAGTAAGATTACTACTATAATGGGGTCCAGGAAGTAGAACTGGAGGCCACTGGGAATATTTCCCTGAAGAAAATAACTCCTATTGTGTCTGGTTTAACTTTCTCTTTCACTAGATAACAAGTTATTTGGTTTATTGGAGGCTGTGTCTGGTTTATCCCACCCCAGGGGCACTTCTTGTCTGTCCCAGAGGCTATTGGCAGGGGTACAAATGAATACGTGGGTATTTAGGGTCCCTCTGGGGCGGGACATTATATAGAATATAATAACTGTACAATATACTTACATTTATAAACACAGCATTGATGTAACCAGGGGCGCCATGTTGGTCCATCACAGACATTAGGATTGGACGACAGTGATCACCTGAGGGTGCAGAAGTTATTGTTATATACGTGACAGCCAATCAGGAACTGATACAAACAGGCCACACCCAGAATGGTACAGGGAGAGGGAGGAGATTATCCTGTACATGGAACATTCCTTCCTTCAGTATCTATAGACATAGATTTGGGTTGGAGCTGCCATATGGTTTCCCTTAGGCAGCACAGTATAATGGGATTTTTTAATTAGGTGAAATACAGTCGCACCCCAATTTTATAGGGCAGTTTATAAATTGTGAACTAGTTGCACCTCCTGCAGTCGTCGGACATTTCTTATTGTGGGAGTTTGTGCCTGTGGTTCTGTTTCACTGCTTATATCTACTCATTAACCTACTCATTAACCTACCAAATAACCTACCTATTAATCTACCTTTAACCTAACCATTAACCTACCCACTAACCTATCCATTAACCTACCCACTGATCTATCCATTAACCTACCCATTAACCTACCAAATAACCTACCTATTAACCTACCCATAAACCTACCTATTGACCTACCCATTAACCTATCCATTAACCTGCCCATTAAAGGGAAGATAAACACTGCTGTTCCCCCATACTTTACCCATTGTTCTTGCACTGCCAAAACCACAATATATTTAACATTTTATCAAGGTTAAGGAATGTTGGGAGCTGTAGTTCAGCACCATTCATGTCATGTAAATATTGCTTAAAGGGGTGGTTCATCTTCAAGTTAACTTTTAGTATGTTATAGAATGGCCAATTCTAATCAACTTTTAAATTTGTCTTTATTATTTATTTTTAATAGTTTTTTAATTATTTGGTTTCTTATTCTGACTCTGTCCAGTTTTCAAATGGGGGTCACTGACCCCATCTATAAACAAATGCTCTGTAAGGCTACAAATGTATTGTTATTGCTAAATTGTATTACTCATCTTTCTATTCAGGCCTCTCCTATTCATATTCCGGTCTCTTAATAAATCAGTGCATGGTTGCTAGGGGAATTTGGACTCTAGCAACCAGATTGATGGAATTGATGGAACTGGAGAGCTGCTGAATAAAAAACTAAATAAGTCAGAAACCACAAATAATAAAAAATTAAAACCAATTACAAATTGTCTCAGAATATAACTCTCTACATCCTACTAACAGTTAACTCAAAGGTGAACAACCCCTTTAATAAAACGTTTCCCCGTCTCTCCAGGGTCAGTGTCGTTATTAATATGGAAAGGAACCCCCCAATTAGAATTCCAGCTGATCTGTGGGAATCTGTTCTTTGTTCCTGCAACTGGAAGGGTTAAACGTGGCTTCTTTATCCCAGAACAAGTAAACAGCAGAGTGTCGTCCCTTCTGATGCCTCATTCCAATGTCATATCTTGGGGCCACATCTCCCCATGTAGCATAAGAGCAAGATGGCCGCTGGGAAGCAGCATTCTCATTGGTCAGTTGCATCAGTAATGATTTGTTTGGGGCATTTACATTAGAGAACTAGGGGCGCAGTGGGGCAGCTGTACTGAGGGTTTCTACATAAAGTGCTGCATTTCAGTGCCTACAAGAGAAAGACAAAGTTGGGGTACCACTGTAAGGATTATAGGGATCAAGACTAATGGAATGACCTGGAATGATGTCGGGATGAAGATTCTTGCAGTGATTCTCATGGGCTTCTCTGTACGAGCAGATTCTATACAGTTCTGTTAGTTTCTCCACAGCCTGAAAGGGTTAACATGTGATGAACAAAACAGTGGGGAGCCAGGAAGTAGGTACAACCCCCCCCCAAATTACAGATGTTGTCCAGGTGCCCCTCACATGGAAAGTCACAATGATGGGAAATGGGCACAAGGCCACTGATGCACCCGGCACAAAATGTGTGAGGCTTCTGAAATGTTGTTATAAATATAAATATATATATTATTAAATTAGTGCCCATTTCTGACTCTAATACCCCCCCTGTATATGGGTCGGTATCAGAGGTACTTCCATAGTATATGTTGGGTGAGTATCTAGAGGTACTTCCATAGTATATGTTGGGTGGGTATCTAGAGGTACTTCAATAGTATATGTTGGGTGGGTATCTAGAGGTACTTCCGTAGTATATGTTGGGTGGGTATCTAGAGGTACTTCCATAGTATATGTTGGGTGGGTATCTAGAGGTACTTCAATAGTATATGTTGGGTGGGTATCTAGAGGTACTTCCGTAGTATATGTTGGGTGGGTATCTAGAGGTACTTCCATAGTATATGTTGGGTGGGTATCTAGAGGTACTTCAATAGTATATGTTGGGTGGGTATCTAGAGGTACTTCCATAGTATATGTTGGGTGGGTATCTAGAGGTACTTCCATAGTATATGTTGGGTGGGTATCTAGAGGTACTTCCATAGTATATGTTGGGTGGGTATCTAGAGGTACTTCCATAGTATATGTTGGGTGGGTATCTAGAGGTACTTCAATAGTATATGTTGGGTGGGTATCTAGAGGTACTTCAATAGTATATGTTGGGTGGGTATCTTGAGGTACATCCCAGGTATGTGTGTGTATCTCGAGGTACCTCTCAAGCATGTATTAGGTTTCTAGCTACAGTTGGAACAAGTGAAAAAGAAAAACAGAGGTATCTCTGCACAGCGCCCCCATCTGACACAGTAAGTATAGGGGGTGGGGCACAGGGGCCAATGAGAAATAGCAAATGAAGGATCTACCAACCTGGAATTCCCTGGTGAAGCCGGATGTGTTGGTTCCAGGATCCAGGGTCTGCATGTGGCGCATGTGAGTCAGGACTCCCTCTACTGGCAGACTGGTGGAACTGCACACAAGTGTCTCCAGCAACACGTCATACAGGAACATGTACTGACCCTGCAATGTGTAACCAAAGAGACTCTCAACTCATTGGCCTTTGCCTAAATACACAACTCAACCTGAAACCTAATTTGCATTTTCAAATGTGGGAAAAAGAAAATAAACGATGATACAGCTGAATGCGACTCCTGCAAGAAGTACAAGAGTTGTTCCCATGCACTTGGCTGGCCAGTCCTACAGGCTCAACTAAAAGGTTTATTTTTGGAACCACAATGATTTAATTTACTGAATGAAACGTCTCAGTCACTGCACAGAGTAATGGGGAAGAGGTTTGGGGACATCATGTGACAAGGAGATTCATTTAAACTGGGAAGAAAAGAAGAGGAATAAGTGACACTGGCAGATAAAAGGGGCAGAGGAGCTTCCAGTTTGGTTACATGGGGTTAATTGTTATAGTTTCTCTCTTCTCACAAGGTACAAAGCTGTCAGTTTACCTGGTTCTGTATCATATTGGGTCGTCTCCTGCGCATCTGGAGGGCACAGTCATAGACATTCACCTTGCCCTCGGCCCGTGCCCTCTTCAGCAATATGTCCAGCGCCAGCAGCGTCCCCGTCCGACCAATCCCTGCACTGCAAATTTAACCCAAAACACTTTCACTATGCACAGAACATACAGAATGCTCAGTGTGTAGAGACAGCAGAAGGAGCACATTCTTGCCCCGGAGAGCTTACAATCCACATAATGTCCAATAACATCACTAGGTAACATTTAAAGGGTATTTATAAAGGGGTTTCCTATTTGGCAGCTTCACATCATGCAGAGTAGAACCCTGTCTATAGCCCCAATGAACATCAGGGATCTTACCTGCAATGCACTATAACTGGGCCTGACCCGGGAAGCTTGCACTTATTCATCTGGTCCATCAGCTGCAGAAGCCCAGATGGCTTACTGGGAACTCCATGGTCCGGCCATTGCAGGTAATGCAGATGCTCTACTGTCCTTTGGGCTGAGTCTCCCACCTGCCGAATGTGGGAGATTTGGGTTAAAGAGACAGTGTATCTCATTCTACCTGTGCCAGTCAGTGATTAGAGGTGGGACCAGAGTTGCAGCTTCTCCTGATGTTGGTAATGTCAGAGAGCAGGGCTGGGACATTGAGGGCAGCTCAGTAATGCTGTGGCACATCCCTATTACTCACTATCACTTGCTAAAGTTTAACTGGTTTTTAACACTTTAAAAACCAAGCAGGAGGTTTTGAACCCGACAGCCCCTTAAAAATGCCCATTTGGCAACCCTGTGTGGGACAGATAAGCATGGGCATCAACAAATGAAATGATTATTTATTTTTTCTAGTAATTATATTGGCATGTTTGGGGTTAATATGCTGATTATACATTTTCTGTAGTAAATATACTGGCACATGTAGGGTTAATATGATTCCCCCTCCCCCATTTTCTGTAGTAATTATATTAGCACGTCTGAGGTTAATGGGCTTGTTACTCATTTTCTGTAGTAATTATATTGGCACATCTGAGGTTAATGGGCTTGTTATACATTTCCTATAGTAATAATACTGGCACATCTGAGGTTAATGTGCTTGTTATACATTTCCTATATTAATGATACTGGCACATCTGAGGTTAATGGGCTTGTTATACATTTCCTGTAGTAATGATACTGGCACATCTGAGGTTAATGGGCTTGTTATACATTTCCTATAGTAATGATACTGGCACATCTGAGGTTAATGGGCTTGTTATACATTTCCTATAGTAATGATACTGGCACATCTGAGGTTAATGGGCTTGTTATACATTTCCTATAGTAATGATACTGGCACATCTGAGGTTAATGGGCTTGTTATACATTTCCTATAGTAATGATACTGGCACATCTGAGGTTAATGGGCTTGTTATACATTTCCTATAGTAATGATACTGGCACATCTGAGGTTAATGGGCTTGTTATACATTTCCTATAGTAATGATACTGGCACATCTGAGGTTAATGGGCTTGTTACACATTTTCTGTAGTAATGATACTGGCACATCTGAGGTTAATGGGCTTGTTACACATTTTCTGTAGTAAATATACTGGCACATCTGAGGTTAATGGGCTTGTTATACATTTCCTATAGTAATGATACTGGCACATCTGAGGTTAATGGGCTTGTTATACATTTTCTGTAGTAAATATACTGGCACGTCTGGGAATATTTTGGGATAAATATATGGGTTGGTATAAAGGGTTATTTCCACAAAGTGGATGTGGCCAATAAATCTTTGCTGTACTTCCCGCCACAGAAAATGTTCAAATTTTGGGAGGTAAAATCCTGTCGTCAAACAGGTGACCCCACTCACTGGCTCCTATACTGGACTGTTGATGCTCCCTCATCTCTCTTGGTTCTGTTGGGCCCTGCTGGCTGCTCACTGCCCAAAAACTCTCTCCTTACGATGAAATAGTTTAAAGATGGCCGTGTGTTCCACTGTGGAACTCACGTCCATCTTGAATCATTTAGGGAGTTTGAGCTCTGCAGGAGGCAGGAGCCAGCAAGCAGTATGGCAGCACTAAGAAAGAAGGCTCTTATATTCTGCCAGCAAATGCTTTCTCTCCTTTTTCTGCAATCATCTAACTGACATATTTGGGGTTGATTTGTTTTTTGTCCATTATTGCAGTGATCTTACTGCCATGTCTGGATTTAGTTAAAGGGGTGGTTCACCTTTAGGGTTAAGGAAACACGAGCAGATTTGGTGAGATTAGTCGCCCCGAAGAAGAGGTGATTTGTCGCGGGGGCGGCTAATCTCCCCGAATCTGCCCATGTGTTCTTACCCTTTTCGTTTGTTATAGAATGGCTAAATCTGAACAACTTTTCAATCGATGTACATTTTTTTCTTTTTAATAGTATTGTATTTGGTTTTTTGTTTGCTTTTTCTTCTGGCTCTTTCCTGCTTTCAAATGGGGGTCACTGACCCCATCTAAAAAAACAAATATACAAATATATTGTTATTGTTACTTTTTATTCCTCATCTTTCTATTCAAGCCTCTCCTATTCATATTCCAGTCTCTTATTTACATTGCTAGGGCAATTTGGACCCTAGCAACCAGACTTCCGAACTTGCAACCTGGAGAGTTGCTGAATAAAAATGGACAATTGCAAATTGTCTCAGAATATCCCTCTCTACATCATACTAACAGTTAATTTAAAGGTGAAGAACTACTTTAATGCTCATAATGCATTTCTGCAGTGATCTTACTGGCATTTAGGGTAATTATTGCTAAAGACAGTGGTAAAGCTCAGTGTCTGTCCATATGTACTAACCCAGAATACTGTACCTTCTGTAGGGTGAAGCTGCGGCTAATGAAAGCTCCTGTCTGGCTCGTACTTTCTACTGAAACTCTGATGTCTCCATATGTCTGGATCTCTTCTGGCCAATAACGCTCACATTTTACCTGGAACCCCCAAAAAAGTAACAGTTACAGAAACATACTGGGGGAGCACCAGTGGCCACAAGCTGGAGCTGGTTCTTTACTTTATCTAGGAAGCCCCCCAGAAAGTAACAGTTATACAGACACATACTGGGGGTGCACCAGTGGCCCCTGGCTAGGGCTGACTCTTGGCTTTATCTAGGAAGCCCCCCAGAAAGTAACAGTTATACAGACACATACTGGGGGAGCACCAGTGGCCCCTGGCTAGGGCTGACTCTTGTCTTTATCTATTGGCCTGAATTCCCAGCCAGCACCATGACTCTCCTTGTATTTCCTATGGGAAGGAACTTTACACTGACTGGTCACAATATGGAAAAATACCTTTTAGAAAACATTTGAAGAAGTCAAAAATGTATGGATTCTCCTCCCCACTTTTCCCATCGAGAAGATTATTCAATATACATGTTCCCAGAATTCCTATTGAGATTATGATGTGACTAGTGATGGGTGAATTTGCGAAAAATTCGCGAAACGGCGCCGGTGTCTAATTTCTGACGCCGGTGCCCGTTTTTGACGTTTTTTCGAATTTTCACAAATTTATTCGCTGATGGCGAATCGCGCAAATTCGCCCCGAATTCGCACCTGGCGAATAAATTCGCCCATCACTAGATGTGAGCCAAGCAAGTCACTGGACTCCTGGATCAGGCTACGGGCCACTAAATCCCTTTCAGGGCCACATCCTTCCGACACTCTGGGTGATCCAATAGGAAGAAACAGATTTTCTGATGATGAGACATATTTGCCCTTGTGTCTATTGTTGAGCCAAACATCCACAATTGGCCAAAGGAAAATCCCATAAAACTGGTACCAACCACAAAGCAGCACATTTGCAGAAAGTCCAGGATCTCCTCACCTTGTTCTGCTCCTCTAAAGCCGTCAGCATCACAATGACTGAGCTCTTCTCCTGCCAAACCATGTGCCAGAAATCTGCCAACGTCTCTGGGAGGGGACCTGGGACCAACACATGCACCCCTCATGTTACTGAACCCCACATTATTTGCAGATAAACCTGTGCCAGGATTACACCCCAACTCCTACTGGTCAGATGAACCCTATCACTAAGCTCAGGAGGAAGTTTATTGTACTCATGGTGTCCCTACACAATAACTAATGGGCTCATTAATAACCCATTGTCATGTTTTTTACCCACAATAACTGTTCCCATAATGTGTGACCATAATGTGTGACCACAACTAAAACGTGTGTTTTATAAAGATATAATGTATCAGAGACTCAGGCTGTAGCGTTGGCCAAATCATTATAAAAGTCTAAGTTCAAGGCTGAGGTTGGGAAGAGACTTACCTTGGGTAGCTATGAAGAATTTGGGCTCTTTGTATCCCTGAAATGAATAGAATGTGGCATGAGGGAAATGTATTTGCTGTGTATATACAACAATGGAAACAATACAAATAATAAAGACTATATAGAGGAATTAGATGTTTAGTTGCACCAATTGGAGATCCAATTCCTTGTCTGACAATGAGTTTGGCACTAAAGGTGGAGAGAGAAGAAACAAGTTCAGTTCCCAGGGGTGTTTGTCAATGAGTTTGGACAGTCTGTGGCCTACACACCATGATCAACAACAGTTCAGCGGCAGAGCTGAGTCCCGACTCACTAGTGGAAGCAACTCCCAGCAGCAACTCCCAGCAAAAACATCTAGTGGGATCTTCCCAGAAGAGTAGGGTCAATTGTAGCAGTAAACAGAGGAGCAACTTTATATCCACCCCCTTGGGTTAGGAACATTGGGCAGGCAGGGTGATCTATACTCATAACTTTATATTGGGAATAAGACACAGGCAGGTGTGTGGGACAAGACTCTGTTGCTGAAGTTACATTCTTAATAGAACAAATACTGTACAAAAAGACATTGGGCTGAGCAGAGTGTTGTTACTATGAGTAGAGCGAGGGGACAGTCTGGTACTGAGGTTGTGTATCAAGGGATCACTGTACTCACATCTATGTACGAGGCATTGATATAATCCGACCCTGAGGGGTTTGAGCGCAGAATCACACGGCAGTTATCATCTGAGGAGCAAACACAGAGCGTGAGAGCTGCTGAGCATTCTGGGTAAATGAGTACCACAGAGTTACAGATCTATGATAATTACCCTACTATTTCACATTACACATAGTTGTACTTACAAGGGATAACATTTTTGTATCGGTCCTTAGTTTTGTTCTGCTCAGATGAGGCAGCGGCACAGGGGTACAAGGGGCCCGAGGGCAGTTCCTGGAAATGTAGGCAAATATCCAATAAAGCTGAGAGTACAAATCCCAGACAACACTTAAGGAGACCATATACAGGCTGAGAGAAGCTGCCTATAGACAAAGTCAGCCCAGTGTATGGGGCCCCAGATGGGCTTCCACGATCAATATCTGGCCAGAAATCGGGCAGGTGTTGATTGGGTACGATTAGAATTCCCATTGGATGGAGGACCGTATCAGCGTTGAGATGTGATCTCTGGGCCCTAGGGAAGAGATCTGCTCATTTGACCCCTTTATACCAAGTCACAATTCCCTTTTATATATAAGGTCAGTATGAAGAGTAACTTTAGGGAAACACCTAGGAAAAGCTTGTCCTACACACCTTGTATTCCTTGGGACGCCCCACAGGTAACATGTTGGAATTCTCCTCATCACCCTCTTTATTGACCAACAGCTCCTCATTCCGAAACCTTTTTACAACCTCAAGTAGATCATCGACTGGAATGTCTCTCTTCTTCTTACCTGTACAGATCAGAGACACAGGCAAGAACTCCACAAATAAGTTTCCATGGAGGAGAAGAAATGGATCATAGCTGTAAGATGTGACAGTTTTACTCACCCTTTATTTAATTAGTCTCTGGAAGGGTTTATACAGCAACAAAGATATGATGGGAGTACTGCTACTAGCAGGTTACAGTATAGCTACAAACACATAACAGTATACATACTAGCAGATGAGATTATGGGTACAAACAGATGGGAGTATGGGTACTAGCAGGTTAGGGTTAGTTAAGAGAGTATGGGTATTAGCAGGTTATAGTATGGGTACAACTAGATGAGAGTATGGATACAACTAGATGAGAGTATGGATACAACTAGATGAGAGTATGGATACAACTAGATGAGAGTATGGCCACAACTAGATGAGAGTATGGGTATAACTAGATGAGAGTATGGATACAACTAGATGAGAGTATGGGCACAACTAGATGAGAGTATGGATACAACTAGATGAGAGTATGGGCACAACTAGATGAGAGTATGGATACAACTAGATGAGAGTATGGGTACAACTAGATGAGAGTATGGGTACAACTAGATGAGAGTATGGGTACAACTAGATGAGAGTATGGGTACAACTAGATGAGAGTATTGGTATAACTAGATGAGAGTATGTATACAACTAGATGAGAGTATGGGCACAACTAGATGAGAGTATGGGTACAACTAGATGAGAGTATGGGCACAACTAGATGAGAGTATGGATACAACTAGATGAGAGTATGGGTACAACTAGATGAGAGTATGGGCACAATTAGATGAGGATATGGGTACAACTAGATGAGAGTATGGGTACAACTAGATGAGGGTATGGGTACAACTAGATGAGAGTATGGGTACAACTAGATGAGAGTATGGGTACAATTAGATGAGAGTATGGGTACAACTAGATGAGAGTATGGGTACAACTAGATGAGAGTATGGGTACAACTTGATGAGAGTATGGGTACAACTAGATGAGAGTATGGGTACAACTAGATGAGAGTATTGGTATAACTAGATGAGAGTATGTATACAACTAGATGAGAGTATGGGCACAACTAGATGAGAGTATGGGTACAACTAGATGAGAGTATGGGCACAACTAGATGAGAGTATGGATACAACTAGATGAGAGTATGGGTACAACTAGATGAGAGTATGGGCACAATTAGATGAGGATATGGGTACAACTAGATGAGAGTATGGGTACAACTAGATGAGGGTATGGGTACAACTAGATGAGAGTATGGGTACAACTAGATGAGAGTATGGGTACAATTAGATGAGAGTATGGGTACAACTAGATGAGAGTATGGGTACAACTAGATGAGAGTATGGGTACAACTAGATGAGAGTATGGGTACAACTAGATGAGAGTATGGGTACAACTAGATGAGAGTATTGGTATAACTAGATGAGAGTATGGATACAACTAGATGAGAGTATGGGCACAACTAGATGAGAGTATGGGTACAACTAGATGAGAGTATGGGCACAATTAGATGAGGATATGGGTACAACTAGATGAGGGTATGGGTACAACTAGATGAGAGTATGGGTACAATTAGACGAGGTTATGGGTACAATTAGATGAGGGTATGGGTACAGAGTATGGCTATTAGTAGGATACAGTATGGATACTTATAGCAGATGTAGGTGCTGTTTGAACTCACTCACCATGAGCATTTCTGTTGCCCATTGGGTTCCAATTGGACAGGCCAAAAGAAGACTGACACATTGCAGATCTGAATTATCAATGACATACATAATTAGTATAAATATAAAGGGAAGACCTAGTGTAAGCTCTTGGGAGAAGGGGCTGAGAGTATCAAATTGACAGACAGTTCTTATTTAAATAACAAGATATGGCCCAAGGGGCCCCAACAGAACTAGAGAAGGTACAGGATACTCATACACAGGGAGTAATGGCTGAATTATAAGTACAATTTAACTGCTAATAAAAGTGCCAGCCGCCTGTTTATCTAAGGGTTAATACCATTTTACAGGTACACCTACCACAGGGGGCAGTGTAGGGACTAGAACATCATCTGGGGATATTTATAGTGAAGGTCCATGTACTGCTCTTCTTCTGCATTGTCTGGGTGGGTGTCACATTGGAGGTACAGTATTATACAGTATTATATAGTATTATATAGTATTATACAGTATTATACAGTATACATATATTATATAGTATTATACAGTATACATATATTATATAGTATTATACAGTATTATATAGTATTATACAGTATTATACAGTATACATATATTATATAGTATTATATAGTATTATATAGTATTATATAGTATTATACAGTATTATATAGTATTATATAGTATTATACAGTATACATATATTATATAGTATTATACAGTATTATATAGTATTATACAGTATTATATAGTATTATACAGTATTATACAGTATACATATATTATATAGTATTATACAGTATTATATAGTATTATACAGTATTATATAGTATTATACAGTATTATACAGTATACATATATTATATAGTATTATACAGTATTATATAGTATTATACAGTATTATATAGTATTATATAGTATTATACAGTATACATATATTATATAGTATTATACAGTATTATATAGTATTATACAGTATTATATAGTATTAGACAGTATTATATAGTATTATACAGTATTATACAGTATTATACAGTATACATATATTATATAGTATTATACAGTATTATATAGTATTATACAGTATTATATAGTATTATATAGTATTATACAGTATACATATATTATATAGTATTATACAGTATTATATAGTATTATACAGTATTATATAGTATTATACAGTATACATATATTATATAGTATTATACAGTATAATATAGTATTATACAGTATTATACAGTATACATATATTATATAGTATTATATAGTATTATATAGTATTATACAGTATTATACAGTATACATATATTATATAGTATTATATAGTATTATATAGTATTATATAGTATTATACAGTATACATATATTATATAGTATTATACAGTATTATATAGTATTATACAGTATTATACAGTATACATATATTATATAGTATTATATAGTATTATATAGTATTATACAGTATTATACAGTATACATATATTATATAGTATTATATAGTATTATATAGTATTATATAGTATTATACAGTATTATACAGTATACATATATTATATAGTATTATATAGTATTATATAGTATTATACAGTATACATATATTATATAGGTTCTGATCCAATGACTGAGTTGCTTTTGGGGACAGACATTAGACATTAGAGCAGGTGCTGCCCCCTATAGGCACTGAGTTTGCAAGAGAAGACATTGAGCCTGACATGAGTGGGTTATTGGGGTGCCCCAACTACAGAACCAGAAATGAGAGGAACTCTCAGGTTACATTCATTGTTATTGACCCCCCCCCCCCCCACAGGAATATTGATTAGTGGGAAAGTATTTATTGATAAAATCTGTCAGGGACACAATCATTGGTCAGTGAGTCTATTCATGGTGTGGATTCATCTCACACAGGTGATCCAAAATCCTCACACCAGGTACAACACCCCAAGTCTTACTCAGTATTTCGCCAGTTCTACGGATCTGAATAACAGAATTACCTGGGTATTTATACTTTGGTACCTCCATAGCAGCACCAAGGCTGCCCAATACAGTGGCCCTACAGACTGCCCCTCCCTTGCTTTGCCTTTATATACAGGAGGGGTCCCCAGTATTGACAGTAAAGACCCTACTCAAGTGCTATGTTCACCCTGTTTTGGGGGTGCTATAACAATAGTTGCACAATACTATAATAAACTGTTCTTACCTCCCCCCAGTACCTGTCACTTCCCTCTATCCCTGGGGCAGGTCACTCAGCAACAGAACTGGCTGATCCCCCTAATTCTGACCTTGTCTGATAGCAGAAACATTATTGGGGTCCTGAGGAAGGTGCTAGAGTTTGTTGCTCAGAGCACATAGGGTACCTGGGGGCAACACACAGTCCTCTCCTTGCTTGTTACTAATTATCTCTTCAATCATCATCTGTGATATTATTATTATTCACTGTTAGAACAAAACTCTACCAACCTGACCAATCCCAGCTTGCAGAAGGCCAGCAGGACCACCAGGAGCAGCAGTAGGGCCCCGCCCCCTACAAGTCCTCCAATCAGTGTAGGTGGGAGGGGCTGGTTTCCTGCGACTAAAGACAAAGACAGAGGCCGTCATGATACAGGTCATGTAAATAAATAAATTGCCTTTCATGCCCTGCTCTAAGCTCAGCTTATGAAGCCCATGGAGGGGGGACATAGTTCACTGCAAGACCCTTTATAGGTGATGTGTAGGTCATAATATAACGGAACTCAACACTTTTATCATCCCAGACCCCCATACCTGTTGTACCGACTGTATTACAAACTGCTCATGGGTTCAGTACAATATTAGCTTCCAAAGGAGTCCAAACATGACTGGGTTTGATACTGGGGGTGTCAGGAATATGTGGGCAGTGGGGCAAGTCACACAGATATTGGTCTGTAGGGAACTAGTACCAAAAACAATGACCGGTCAATATATATTATATCATTTCTCTCTATGTTCCATATATCGTCATTATATTCTTACTCCTGATCATACTCACAAGAGGTTATAAAAACACTCAAACTGCTCTGCCACTACCTATCTAGTTACTTGATGCCCTTTATCTGTAATAGATTGTCAGCTCTTCTGCCCAAAAACTAAATTTGTTTTGGAGGAGCAGTTTTTGTTGAGAGTTCATCCCATTGGTTTCCCCTTGCCCCCAGAACCAGGAAAGTCTATATTTAGTATACTGTAGGTATAAGTACAGGTTTTCTATGTTTTTCTCTTTTATTTTATATTGTGATGATTTTAATGTACAGTGTCTCATGCACTAATATAACTTTTATAATATTAACTATAAATTGTAATATCCTTACTGCTATTAAACAACTTATAGCCTTAAAGTGTGTAATTGTAAGCATTAAAGGGTAAGTAAACCTTTAAAATAAGTGAATGTAAAACTGATGAGGGGGCTATTCTAAGCACTTTTGTAATTTACCTTCATTATTTATTTTGTTTTTATTCCAAGATATTAAGGGATACATGTGCTGTTAATATGAATGAATTGTGTTACAACAGCGCCACCTGCTGGTCATTTTGCCACCAGTCTGACCACCAAGTAGTCAAGGAAGTTGTCAGGAGAAAGAAAGATTCTGCTCTGATGTTCTTTTGCTTAGGAAAACCATTCGAAACCTTTCTCGCATCTTTCTTTAGCAGAAGAACATCAGAGCAGCCTCTTTCTTTCTCCTGAAGCTTTTACACTTCTTACAAAGAGGTCTCTAATATTAGCCTAATAATATCCTCCCATATAATCTGTTTTATAAAATTGTCCACTGTGGATATTCATCTCTGTTGCTGCATATTAAAGACTGTTGCTGAACTGCAACTCACCACATTATAGGTGTGTGGGCCTCATATAGATTGATGGGGACATATATGAGCTGCTGACATTGCACTTTAGTCTCATGAATTATAAGAATGGCTTATTTACTGATGAATTATGTATTAATGAATTATTTCATTAAATTAAGGGTCAAACCAGTAGAGATTCTTATTTTTTAAGATTTGTATTGTTTTTCCATATGAATATTTTGGCCTGTGAGTAGACTGGGAGAATGTAGAGGTGCAACTTACTGAGGAAGGGATCAAATCTGGTGCAGGAGGATTTATTCACCTGTCAAAGAACAAGGAAACATCAATTCATAGAGAACATTATGATCTCCGTTTTTCTCCATTTCACACACGCTGATAAAAACTGATATTTCCCAAATCATTTTAAATCAACAAATTATCTAATGGAAGTTCAGTTGCCCTTTAAAGCCCAACAGAAGTGGAGTTGTAATTCTAATTGCTGCCCCTTACTCCAGGGAGGAGCGAGTTACAAGAGGATTCACAGAGACTAGGGATGCGCCGAATACTGGATTTGATTCGGGATTCGCTCAGGATTCGTCCTTTTTTAGCAGAATTCGGATGCGGTTGAATCCTTGTGTCTGGCCGAACTGAATCCTAATTTGGATATGTAAATTAGGGACGGGGGAGGGAAATCATGTGACTTTTTATCACAAAACAAGGAAGTGAAAAAAATGTTCACACTTTTTCCTTCCCTGCCCCTAATTTGCATATGCAAATTAGTATTCAGATTCGGTTCGGTATGCCAGTGTTTTTCAACCTTTTTTGAGCCAAGGCACATTTCTTTCATTGAAAAAATCCCGCGGCACACCACCAGCTGAAAATGTGAAAAAAAGCTTATATTAACAATATAAGTGCTATTGTTAATGTAAGCTTTTTTTTAAACATTGATGCATGAGGCAGAAAGTTGTCAGTAAGAAAGTAGAAGGAAACATATATGAAAAGGCCAATTGAACTTTATTATATCATCTGCAGTCTTTTTACCTGATAAGATTTTCCAAAGCAGGGTAGCGCTGCCCTCTATTTAAGATGGTTGGGGCAATAGTTCTCTCACGAACACAGAGATTAAATTATTTTGTTATTGTGTTTTTTTGTAATAACACTCCCCCAAATATTTTATAATTGCTGCCAAGACCGTTGGGGTTTTATAAATAAACAATACTGATAATCAAATCTCAAATCTAACTAACTAGATCTGGTGCTTCAGCTAGCAACTGTGCAAAGGGAGAAGCAGGTCACTTATTATTATTTTGTTATTACAAAAAAACACAATAACAAAATAATTTAATCTCTGTGTTCGTGAGAGAATTCTCACATTCATCATTCAAGGCCAGGGTAAGCTTGCTATGCCGGGTACCCACGCTATTGCCCCTACCAGCTTAAATAGAGGGCAGCGCTACCCTGCTTTGGAAAATCTTATCAGGTAAAAGTTCAATTGGCCTTTTCATATATGTTTCCTTCTACTTTCTTACTGACAACCTTCTGCCTCATGCATTGCAGCCAGACAGCTAGAAAGAAATATGGTTCTCCTTATTACAGCATGGCTAAGCCGCAGGGTCTTCTTCCTTAATATTTTGATAACAGCACTAGCCGTTCACCTGTCAGTCCGTGCACTTCTGCCTTCTGCCTTCACATCGAAGCTGCGCGCAGTGCAGCCAGCGACCTCCCTGATCAGCCAACCCAGGCACGGCTCTTCTGCCCGCTCAGGTCACGTGACGTCACGTGAAAGGTCCGCGCACTTCGGCCTTCAAATTGATAGCGGCACACCTAACATTAGTTTGCGGCACACCAGTGTGCCGCGGCACACAGGTTGAAAAACACTGCGGTATGTGGTCAAATCTTTCACAAAGGATTTGGCCAAATCCCAAATAGTGGATTCCCTAACCGAGACACACAGGGGCACATTTACTTAGCTCGAGTGAAGGGTTAGAATAAAAAATACTTCGAATTTCAAAGTATTTTTTGGCTACTTAGACCATCGAATTGGCTACTTCGACTACGAATCGAATGATTCAAACTAAAAATCGTTCGACTATTCGACCATTCGATAGTCGAAGTACTGTCTCTTTAAAAAAAACTTCGACCCCCTACTTCTCCACCTAAAACCTACCGAGCACCAATGTTAGTCTATGGGGAAGGTTCCTATAGGGTTTCTTGCCAATTTCTGATCGAAGGAAAATCGTTTGATCGATGGATTAAAACCTTCGTATCGTTCGATTCGAAGGATTTAATCGTTCGATCGAATGGTTTTTCCTTCAATCGTTTGATTGAATGAATTGCGCTAAATCCTTCGACTTCGATATTCAAAGTTGAAGGATTTAACTCTGAAGGTCGAATATCAAGGGTTAATTAACCCTCGATATCGACCAATAGTAAATGTGCCCCACAGTGTAATGTTTCTCTCTGATGTTTATTGGGGATCTTTACGTTTGGGACATTATTATTGACACTACTCCATGGTTACTCATAGTTTTATATCTTTATAAAGAAGAAAAAGATGAAGAGAGATCAGAGAGACCCCAGTCCTCAATCCTCTCAGCTCAGATCAGATGTAGATTTGGTGACAAACATTTCCTAATGAGAATATTGTCTAATTCAGTCAAATCTAATTCTAATCACCTTCTAAATCTCTTTTCCATCCTCACTGGGTTTATAGTGTAAAGGTGCCATACACGTTACAATGACAATGTTTCCATAAAAGATCATTCATTTCAATACACACGTGTAGAGCTGAATAAATACATATAAATACATATAAAAACAATAGAATTCTATCTGTATCTGATGATTCAGCAGTAACAATGGCCGATGTTCAGGTCCCTTCAAGGCCCCAATCAGAATGTTACAAGGAGCCCAACTGATGAGCCGAGCGATATCCAAATCTTCTGCCAATATTGATCAGCTCATCTCCCGCTTTACACGTATGGCCACCTTAACCGCCATTGTATCTGTCCCTTTCTCTATTCTGTACTGCTGGTTCTGACTACATGTACCATCGAGTCAGTGTTGCAGTAATGGGGTCACTTGTCTCCAGTCTCCAGAGGAGATAGACCCTGTGACTATGGGGGAGGGCTGTGAATATATTGGTGACCCCTGGTTTTTTATTGGGGGGGGCTGAAAGTTCCAAAATGAGCTGTTTCATGAAGTACAGAGCTGGGCAGTTGATGCTCCCTCTATGGTCACTTCCATTCCCAGCTTTGCCTGAGTGATCAGCGAGTGTCGGTTCTGACCCAGTGAACTTGCTCCTAGTCACTGAGACCAAGGCTGGGAATAAAAATGAAGCAGAACATCAGCCAATGCAGCTCTTGGAATAAACTCAGTGTAGTAGAGATCTACCTGCTTCCATGTGCTGGTGACTCTCAGGTACACCGTGTAGTTCTGATGTGGGCTCAGGGGAGCATTGTAGAAGCTGCCATAGTGCAGCCCATCCCCGAGGGTCAGACTCCTACTCCCTGTAACATTCTCAGCTGGGAGTAGCAGTGCCGTGTACAGACTCGGGGTATGGCTGCAGTTGTATCTTGTGCTGCTGTAACTGCTGCAGAAAGGACTCAAGCTCCCGTTCCATCCTCTGCTGATGATTATCTCATAGGAACTGGGGAGGGAATGAGATATAATGAGTAGGAACAACAGGACAGAGGTGCAAAACAGAAGCACCCACACCCCAAACACATAAAGGAAGGTTAATTGGCTCTTCACAACACTAACCCAAGTCTGCCAGCCTTGTGTAATATATTTTATCAAGCCCTTTTCAATAGAAACACGGTACTAACAATTGATAAATAAGGGGTGTTCTTTTGCTTTCTTTATTAAATTGTACCTACTGATGTAGGTCAGACCTCCCTTTTCAATCAATTCTATTTGTATCCTTGTAGATAGATCTTTTCCTCTACCAGACAAAGTAATGTAGATTGTAAGCTCATTGGAGCAGGGAGTGATGTGAATGTGATATGCACCTTAGATTGTAAGCTCACTGGGGCAGGGACTGATGGGAATATGATAGGAACCTTAGATTGTAAACTCACTGCGTCAGGGACTGATGGGAATGTGATAAGGACCTTAGATTGTAAGCTCACTGGGGCAGGGACTGATGGGAATGTGATAGGGACCTTAGATTGTAAGCTCACTGGGACAGAGACTGATGGGAATGTGATAGGGACCTTAGATTGTAAGCTCACTGGGCAGGAACTGAAGGGAATGTGATAGGGACCTTAGATTGCAAGCTTACTGGGACAGGCACTGATGAGAATGTGATAGGGACCTTAGATTGTAAGCTCACTGGGGAAGGGACTGATGGGAATATGATAGGGCCATTAGATTGTAAACTCCCTGGGACAGAGACTGATGGGAATGTGATAGGGACCTTAGATTGTAAGCTCACTGGGACAGAGACAGATGGGAATGGAAAAGTAACCAGGTCTGGATTGGGAGTCAAAATAGGCCCTGACATTTCAAGTAGACAGAGGCCCAATCAGGCCCCACCAGCCCAATAAACAGTGAATGTCTATGGCATCTTACAGCAGCACCTCTGTCATTTACCAGAACCCACAGATTGTCAGTCTGGGCCTGATAGGGATCCATTGGGGCAGGGACTGATCAATAATTTGGGTAGTGTGATGTGTGACTTTTTGGCAATATAAAAATAACAGGAGCCAATAGCAACACACAACACCTTTGGAATTACCCATATAAACCATTTTTCTATATTTATATTTAAAGAAGCTGATTGGATGGGGTGAGTAGCACTTATGACCTCAGCTTTGCACCCCTTAACAACACTTGTACCTGCACCCAGATTAAATAAGTGTTTTTCTGTTATTTCCCTGGGGGATAGAGGCGTTTATACATAGGGTATAATTCAATAGCCCCCAAAACAAAGGATTTTACACAGTGTTATCCTGTGTTACCCCAAAGGATTCTTATTATATGTAGTGTTACCTGTGGCAGTGTTATTTTATGACTTTTCGGGTCTTTCCAAGTCTCACACTAAATGACTATCCAGCGACTAATCTCCCCGAACTGCTTTCCCCGTCTTCCACCTGCTAGAATGAAAAATCGCCTGTGGCACATCATTTTCCGAAGTCGCCCGAAGTTTCCTTGTGAGGCAACTTCGGAAACCGAAACACCGCACGTTCCATGCCGCAGGCAATTTATCATTCTAGCAGGTGGAAGACGGGAAAAGCAGTTCGGGGAGATTAGTCGCTGGATAGTCATTTAAAGTGTGAGACTTGGATAGACCCGAAAAATTCAGGGAGATTAGTCTCCCCGCAAAGAAGAGGCGATTAGTCACCAGGCAACTAAATCTCCCCCAATATCCCCATGTGACCTTACCCTAAGGGATCAAATAGGCATTTCCTCCAGTCTTACCCTAAATGACCTTCAGGCTGGACCCGACCCACAGTCTGGGAGTCACTGATTCTTGCAAAGGATTTGATACATAGAGTGTTTTGTACATTCACAATTATTCTGTTACCCCATGTTACCCCGAGTGTTGTGCCACCACAATTAATTGCTTTAATTCATACACAATTATCCCGTGTTTCCTCCAGTGGAATAAATGACTGTGTGTTCTCCCGGGGGGATCAATGTTATGTGAAGAGCAATGATAAGAATAACAGGTCTGTTCCTTCATGACTAACCTGATTGGTCCGTGCTGATTGGGAACAGGATAAAGGATAAACATGGCCGTCTGTTTGTCTAATTTGATCTCATTCATTTGGTGCTTCAGAGGTTCTGGTCACAAAGAAAGGATTGGTGGGACCCATTGGATTGTTATGATTTAATGTAAATATGCTTTAAGTGTTATACATTATACCATTATATTTCAAATATATGATTGGCTGCCTGTGATAGTGGCTGCACACGCCCAGTCAGTTCCAGTCCCTACAGTAAGTACACACTTACCATAATGACTTTCAGAATATCAGGGGAACAAAACGTTACTGCAGGTTTGAGGGGTGAAAAGCCCAATGGAAGGGATAAGGTTTTGTGGCTACTGAAGGTTTCTATGGCTTATGGCACACAGGGCAATTACCCCTGAGACACCCTTGTTGGGCCCAGGAGTGGGAGACAAGGGGAGATAAGACTTGTAGTTACAATATATTTGCTCCAATCGGATGGGACTGAGGTTTATGTGCAGGTCACAAAGACATACAAGATGTGCCTTAGAATTAGGAAGCTCCATAATACCAGAATCCTCTATTTTTTATTTGCTAAATGGGATCCATGGGAACCTTTTCTTGGATTCATCATTTTATTTGTATAATGGATTAGTCAGAAGTTGATCTTTGTTGCAATACTGCCCCACAGTAATAGACATGTAGTAGAGCCTTTCCCAGCATTTGTGACATTACATTTACTCTCATCTACTTCTCAGCTTCTTCATCTTCATCTTCCCATCTTTTCTACGTACAGCCATGTTTCTTACATTACATTTTACAGATTAGCCAGAGATTATTTAGGGTGGCACCCCAGAGAGGTGCAATTCCGCTTCTATTTCAAAGGCGTAATTTGGCTGCATCAGGCCCACCCACAAAATAATCTACTAAGGGGCCCGGCATGAAACCCCCCCTTTCCAGGCTCTCACTGCCTCTATTTTAAAGGTATAACCCCCCCCCCAAGACGGTGGGATCTACTGTATGGGTAGTTACAATTACGCTTAAGATTCCTAACATGTTTGAACATTTTGCCCAACACATTGTGGTCCTACTGTAGCTCCTCATGTTTCTGTGACTAACATTAGTCCTACAAGCTGTATCCAGACATGGGGTCAGTACCTCCAGTGACTACCTTGATGGGGCAAACTCTGTCTGTGCTCACTAGCCTGTCAGCCTCTGAATATGTCAGTCTGCTCCATTTAAACCTGGTCTACTTAAACCATCTTGGATTTTAATCAGGTCAAAGAAGTTTTTCTATTCTAACCCAAATATATAGGTTCCTGGGTCTAGGACTCTTCCCTACAATCTTCTCTAGGGGCCCTCTCTGTGGTCAACCTTAGGGGCTGCTCTCTAGTGACTGATTTGCAAATTGCATTTATTTATTAAAGAATATATTTGACCTCTCACATGACTATTGCTACGGATCCCACAATCCTTACCTGCTATAGGAGTCTCATGAGTCCAGACTGCAGGTTCCCCAGGTCCAGCTGAAGTGAAGCCTTGGAGAGTCACAGTGTAATTGGTTCCATGTTTGAGCTCCATATTAAACTCCCTCACGTTGGGTCTCAGCCAATGAGATTCTGTTTCACTGAATGACAAGTCGTATTCTCTCTGGGCCGAGATGTTCAGCTGATCAGATTAAAGACAAATATTATATTTTTATTCATTCCAACCATTTCCCCATTGTAACTAAATGATATTGTACCATAAAGCAGCACTTGTGTAGACCCTCTTTATCTTCTCTCCCACAGCAAAGATAATAAATAAGGAAAAATAAGGAATTACAAACCAAAAAAACAATAAGAAAGATAAATGCATGAAATATGCCCCATGGGGCTATGGGAATGAGGCAGGACTGTGTAGGAACAGATAGAAAGGGAGGCAATATTTTGTACCCTGATATTTATTCAGAACAAATGGGTCCCTATAGATGTCCTGACCCCCATTCTCCTGTAGCAGCTGTGCTAATAATAGTGGGGTACAGGGGTGGGATCACTAATATGCATAGAGGTCTCTGTTACCTGGTACCCAGTAAGAACTCCATGTGTCTCTGACAGTCGCCATTTAAGTATATTATTATTATCATTAACACTTGGACGCTGAGTGAAATCTGGTCTCCCCGGAGCTGAACAAAGGAGGAAAAACATAAATATTACAGGTTAAACAAACATCACCCATGTCACATGCAATAATTTCCCTGAAAACAGAAACAAGGGGAAGCAACACAAAGTTAATCAGGATGAACCCTCAGGTACCCTGTCTGTCCTATCTACACTAACTGACATTATAATGGCAAAGTCATTCATGTAACTGTATTTACTGGTCTGCACAGAATTGTCAGCTCATATGGTTTTATCTCTTACTTTCATCCAGCACTCCTTTACTGTTTCTGGCCATTCAGGTCTAGCAGTCCATAGCAACCAGTGAGCATGTCAAAGCCAACTCATGATTGGTTGCTATGGGTTACTAGACCTTTTGCAAGTGTTGCATTGTTTAAATCATTCCCCTTATGGGTTTCAAGCAAACATCTCATGTCTGGCATAGCCAATACTCCCCCATTATGGATTTCACTAGCCAATATAAATGCGCTGCTGACATTACTGTTCTATTACTGTTCAAAGACTTTGAGATATCATGTGTCTAACACTGCAAATGCTAAACAATGATTCCAAATCTGAGGAGCAAGGAGCCCAATGTGGCATCATCACAACTTCATAGGATTGTCACACGGGAGACTGGAGAAACATGTGGATTAATGACATTTTCATAAAAAAATTATATTTATCTTTGTCATTTTTTAATGTTATTAAAAACATACACATCCATATACAGACACACCCATACACACATGCACACACACAGATTTATACTTTATCAATACTTTATTATGAATTTAAAGGCAAAACTTCACAACACGATGCCCTATTCAACAACATATGTCCCCTAGGCCCCTTATCCGACTTGGAGCTGGGGTTATTTTTAAAGGGCAAGTATCACGAAAAATGAAAATGTATTATAAGCTTCATCATAATGAAATAAGAAACTTTCTAAATATAATCAATTCAATATTCTGCATAGTTTCCGAAATAATCAAGTTTATATTCACTATCCTTCTCTCAGAATCTGTTTCTCTTCATTCTCTCTTCATGCAGCAGTTGGGTGTCAGATATTCACTGACAGTTACATCCAATATATCTTATAGGGGGGCTCCTTTTGCCTAGAAGATGTATTAGAGGTCACTCTATTAAACTCACCAGACATCATGTCTCTCTACATGCAGGATTTGTGCAAAAGCCAGTTATTTTGTTACATTTTGTTTGTACTGGAATCAGTTGAGTGACCTCTAATACATCTGCTAGGAAAGGAGCCCCCCTATAAGATATATTGGATGTAACTGTCAGTGAATATCTGACACCCAACTGCTGCATGAAGAGAGAATGAAGAGAAACAGATGCTGAGAGAGGAATAGTGAACATAACCTTGATTATTTCGGAAACAGTACAGAATATTTAATTGATTGTATTTAGAAAGCTTTGTATTTCAGTATGATGAAGCGTATATTACATTTTCATTTTCACAATACTTCCCCTTTAAATAAACCTTTTCACCTGGAGGACCAGAAAATAACACTGATAATTAGTTGCTTCATTACAAAGTGTAGGGGGGTCCCTAATACAAGATACAGCTTACTGGGACCAGTAACCAGATTTTAAATGATCCCTAATGACTGTATGTAGGGGTGTAAATGTGAGGAGCTATGCCCTGGAGTGGAATATGTTCCCACTGGCCCAGGGGTAGTGATTACAGTCCCTCGTCTATAGGAGCAGAGGTTCAGTGTCCAATAAGTAACAGGGCGAGTTTTAGCTGCTGTGAACAAATCAAAGAAAACAAACAAGGAGACATTAGGGGAAGCAGAAAGACCAGTATTAGTTGTACAAAGGGAATATGTTTGTGATAAAAATGAAAAAAAACCCCACAAGAGCTTTGATATAGATTTGACTTTAATACAAACAGATTCTACTCAGAAGAAACTATATTGTCCCAATCAATGGTTGTTTGAATAGTGCATTATGGGGAAACCATTGGCCCACTTGGGAAAACCTGGAACCCTCATTCCCAGGCCAACCAGAGATCAGAAATGTTTTTGGACAATCCAATAACAGAGTGTAAATAGCTGAGACACTTATATACCTGGCGACCAATAAAGCTGGAGGGGCAGATGACTTTCTAGTGGCACAAAATCAGCTTCAACACAAGTTGCCTGTGTCTAATCTTCCAGAAACACTAAAGAATTCTCTAAACATTAGATCCCTTAATTCCTCATTCTTCTCAGCAATAATTATACAAATTATTAAATAAGGAAAAGACCTGGACCTGTGTGACCCCTACTGCCCTATCTATATGATCTCTCACTGATCATCAGGTGTAGGATAAAAAGTCAAGTTACAATGGGGGTACAAGACAGACCAATCCCAATGAATCTGTGGAATGTGATTGGGAAGAATCAGGGAGGAAATAGTACTTTATGATGAATATATAATTCTGTTTGTAGCACATGCGGAAGACTCCCCCATGTCTGCCTTCGATATACTCACTGAATTTGGGACAATGAGTGGATGGCAAGTCAGTGAAAGCAAATCAACCCTGTTCTCTAATTACAGACCAATAACATCCCAATAATGTCCTGTAAATTGTTGGTGGCCCCAATGGGAAGGGAGGGAGGGTACTTCCCAACTCATAAAACTATTTCATGGCCACAGAACTCTTTGAAGAACTTTATCCAGACATGGCCACCCACTGATAATCCTCCATGCTACAATGTTTGCTTCATTGAGACTAATCCTATTGCCCCATACAGATGTCTATAAGTCCCACATCCCATTCCAGTGGTACTAGAAAGTACAATTAAAATGTGGTCAAGAGTAAAAAAGAAACAAACAACCTTCCTCTCATCTTTTCCTGAAATTAACCCTTTGGAGAAATTCCAATCTTCCTCAAACATCTTATGGACTTTTACCATCACAGTTACATCTAAATGATCAGACTCGGAAGCCTTTCAGCACCATTGTGTTTGATTTATGTAGAGTGCAACTGAATTAACTTTGATCATTGCTTTTGATGCAACATCCCCCCTGTCAACTATAATGATATTTAATGTAATACCAGAACCAGGCACAGATCCCATTTATTCCTCCCAGTAAATACAGGGGAGGTCATTCCTACCTGATTCCTTTGTCCTGATGGTTCTTCTCTCCAGTTCTGTCCATTTTCCTCTTCTGTTCCCAAAGAAGATTATTATATACTCAGTGTAGGGCTGTAACTCACTGAGTGTCACTCCCTCTGTCCCTATTTCTGTCTGACTCTTTCCTTGGCTTTGCCCCAATGTCTCATAGGAAACACCAATGTGCCAGTATGATTGGCAGGGCCCAGGGCCACATTCCCATTGGAGGGAGATGCTGGTGGGAGTGACACGTGTCACAGTTACCTGGAAAGCTGTAAGAGTAATAGATTTGTGTCAGTACATTGTGCTGGGAACTGACCCAGTTGATATACAGTAAGGATATAAAGTGTTATTAGTGGGGGTGCATATTATTTACATGACACTGAGCCTAATCCCCTCAGTGTGTCATAGTAACATAGTAACATAGTAAGTAAGGTTGAAAAAAGACACATGTCCATCGAGTTCAACCTTTTTTTTTTATTAACTACCTATCTGCCAGTTGATCCAGAGGAAGGCAAAAACCCCATCTGAAGTCTCTCCAATTTGCCTCAGAGAGGGAAAAATTCCTTCCTGACTCCAAAATGGCAATGGGACCAGTCCCTGGATCAACTTGTACTATGAGCTCTCTCCCATATCCCTGTATTCCCTCACTTGCTAAACACCATCCAACCCCTTCTTATACCTATCTAATGTATCAGCCTGTACCCCTGATTCACTTCCCAGCTCTCCCTGTAACACCCCTTTCCCTCCTCTAATCTCATTGGCTCCCTCCTGTCTGCTGGGAGGAGCTACTGGTGAATAAAGCATCCGACCCTTCCTTGTACCTATCTAATGTATCAGCCTGTACCCCTGATTCACTTCCCAGCTCTCCCTGTAACACCCCTTTCCCTCCTCTAATCTCATTGGCTCCCTCCTGTCTGCTGGGAGGAGCTACTGGTGAATAAAGCATCTGACCCTTCCTTGTACCTATCTAATGTATCAGCCTGTACCACTGATTCAGGGAGAGAATTCCACATCTTCACAGCTCTCACTATAAAAAACCCCTTCCCAATATTTAGGTGGAACCTCTTTTCTTCTAATTGGAATGGGTGACCTCGTGTCAGCTTGAAAGACCTACTGGTAAATAAATCATTAGAGAGATTATTATATGATCCCCTTATATATTTATACATAGTTATTATATCACCCCTTAAGCGCCTCTTCTCCAGAGTGAACATCCCCAATTTGGCCAGTCTTTCCTCATAGCTAAGATTTTCCCTTTACCAGCTTAGTTGCCCTTCTCTGTACCCTCTCTAATACAATAATGTCCTGTTTGAGTGATGGAGACCAAAACTGTACGGCATATTCTAGATGGGGCCTTACCAGTGCTCTATACAGTGGGACCCCCTCCTCCCGTGACTCTCTGCCCCATTTAATATAACTCAAGACCTTATTTGCCCCTGATGCTGCTGACTGGCATTACCTGCTACAGACAAGTTTATTATCTACAAGGACTCCAAGCTCCGTCTCCATTATGGATTTGCCTAGTGCAGTCCCATTAAGGGTATAAGTGGATATTGTTACATCCCAGGTGCAGGACTTTACATTTATCAACATTGAATCTCATTTGCCACTTAGCTGCCCAGATTGCCAGTTAGTCAAGATCCTGTTGCAAGTGCCACATCCTGGATGGAATTAATTGGGCTGATAGTTTTGTCTCATCTGCAAACACTGATACATTACTTACAACACCCTCCCCTAAGTCATTAATGAACAAGTTAAATAAAAGTGGCCCCAATACTGAGCTCTGAGGGACCCCACTAAGAACCTTACTCCAAGTAGAGAATGTCCCATTAACAACCACCCTCTGTACCCGATCCTGTAGCCAGTTTCCTATCCATGTGCAAACGACTTCATTAAGCCCAACAGACCTTAGTTTAGAAAGCAGTCGTTTGTGGGGCACAGTATCAAACGCTTTGGCAAAATCCAAATAGATCACATCTACTGCCCCCCACTATCCAGAATCTTACTTACAACATCATAAAATGCAATCAAATTCGTCTGACATGACCTATCCCTCATAAAGCCATGCTGATTGTTGCTCATAATGCCATTCACTAGGACAACATTCTGAATGTGATCCCTTAACAAGCCTTCAAATAATTTGCCCACCACAGATGTCAAGCTTACTGGCCTATAATTGCCAGGCTGAGATCGTAATCCCTTTTTAAATATTGGAATAACATCAGCTTTTCTCCAATCCATAGGCACCATACCAGATGACAGTGAATCTGAGAAAATCAGAAATAAGGGCTGGTCTAAAACTGAACTAAGCTCTCTTAGAACCCGGGGGTGTATGCCATCAGGCCCTGGAGCCTTGTTTACATTAATTTGTATTAAAGCTTTATGAATCATATCCTGAGTCAGCCACTGACTAGATTGAGCTGAGCCATTAGTGCAGTTATTAAGTGAGCCTGGGAACTCAGACTCCTCTATTGTATACACTGAAGAAAAGAACTGATTTAACACATTTGCCTTTTCTGTATCTGTTACAACCATACTGGTACCATTATTTAATGGAGCAACACTCTCAATCTGCATCTTTTTACTATTAATATATTTAAAAAACTTTTTAGGATTAGTTTTCACCTCCACCGCAATTAACTCTTCATTTCTTTTCTTAGCCTTCCGGATTGCTGATTTACAACATTTATTACAGTGTTTATATTCATTAAATGCAGCTTCTGTCCCTACAGACTTGTAGCTATTAAATGCCTTTCTCTTCTTTCCCATTAACTTCTTTACTTCTATATTAAGCCACACAGGATGATTCTTAGAGCTTCTACGTTTAGTCCTTAAGGGAATAAATTGAGAACAGTAATGATTTAATATCAGTTTAAAGGACAACCATTTCTGTTCTGTGTTTTTAGCTGAAAACCTAATGCACCAATCAATACTCTGTAGGGCAGCCCTCAAGGCACTAAAATTAGCTTTTCCAAAATTCATGGTTATAACATTATGGTCACTATTACCCAGGGGTTCAATGATTTGCACATTTGCTATAAGTTCTGGCTCATTAGAGATCACTAAATCAAGAATAGCATTTTTTCTGGTTGGCTCCTCAACAACGTGTGCTAAAAAATTGTCGTGCAATAAGTTTATAAACTTGTTCCCATTAACTGATCTGGCAGTACCGTTGCTCCAGTCAATATCTGGCTAATTAAAATCCCCCATTATCATTACTTTACCCAAACTAGCAGCCTTTTCTATTTGCATCAGGAGCTTATCCTCCTCCTCGTCACTTACATTAGGGGGTCTATAGCGACCCCTACAATTAATTTGCTGGATTCTTTACAATTGGTGAAGAACTCCACCCACAAGACTTCTGCCCCCTCATTTTCTAACATAACCTCCTCCTTTATATTAGATTTAAATCCTGCCTAACATACAGACATACCCCTCCTCCTTTTCTATTGCCTCTGTCCCTGGAAAACAAAGTATAGCCACTGATATTTACTGCCCAGTCATGTGACTCATTCAGCCATGTTTCGGCCACACCAATCACATCATATTTTCCTTCCATCACCAGCAGCTCCAGTTCTCCCATTTTACCAGTCAGAGTCCTTGCATTTGTAAACATACATTTAATACTGGCACCATATTGAACATATGACATGTGCTCCTCCCTGTCCTTGTTATTTGTATCAGTACTCACCAATACAGGGGTTTAACATGTTCCAGTTAGGGTGGGCACCACGCCATTCACATGTAATTGCCCCAGATATGGCATGATACCCCCGGGCACAGGTCACTGTTACAAATTCCCATTGATCATAGAAATCTTTGTTCAGAGATAAAGGATTGATTCCTGGTCCTGTCGGCTTTGCACATTGTTCTGGAAATAAAGAGAGAGAATAGAAAGGAATGAGGGAGATTTAAATTGTAATTTGAGCAAAAACAGCTAAAATGGGGAGGAAAAAGAACAAATAAGAGAGAGTGTTATAGTAGTGAAGGGATCAAGAAAGAAACCAGTGTATAAATTCACATATAAATAAATAAGGAATTAATATAAAAGGAAACATTGGATACAAAGCTTGGCACTCACTAAGTATTAAACACAGTATTTTATTTTGATGTTGTGAAAAGCCATAGTTACAAACATATCCCCTTTTTCAGCAGTTACAGGGAATTAGAAGAACCACTAAAGGAGAAGTTCATGAGTACCACATTTACTAGTGTCCTTTCATTGGAAATTCTCCTAGAGTGTGCCAGGGTACCAAACATTTTGCAGTGGTCACTCTCTATTGGGTCACACTACAGAAATCCATGGCAATGATATCTAATGAAAGGTTGGGTCGGGCCTGTGGCAAGTAACAAATCCCAATATTCATCCTGCTTCCCAGTAACTACTAAAGGTCTGACAAGAACCTCTTGTAAAAGCAGCATAATGATTTGGGTCAGTACATTGTATAGAGGAATAACCCAGTTGATGGGCCTTTGCTCCCACCCCTGAACAAGACGGTCCCACAGCTCCTATTAACTGTGGCAGAGCAAGTACTGGAAGCCAAAGTAGACAATAAAGTTGAGGAAAGTATATTTGAAAATGAGGAAAAGTACAGTAAAGCTATAGCATAGGCAGTAAAGATAGATCGACTTGTCACAGTAGTGGCCCCACCTGAAACTACACTCAGTAAATACAGTCTCCACCTCCCCTGAGATTACAGAAGCCTTTTCAAACTACAGGTATAGGATCTGTTATCTAGAAACCAGTTATGCAGAATGCTCAGAATTACAGAAAGGCAGGCTCCCACAGACTCCATTTTATCCAAATAATGCAAATGTATAACAATTATTTCCTTTTTCTGTGTAAAACAGTCACTTGTACTTGATCCCAACTAAGATATAATTAATCCTTATTGGAGGCAAAACCAGCCTATTGGGTTTATTTCATGTTTATATGATTTTCTAGTAGACTTAAGGATCCAAATTACGGAAAAATCCTGTAATGTAAGGTATCCCAAAACTCAGGGCAAACACCAAGGTCTCAGTCACGGCTCACAATTCTGCCTATAGCAGTCACCTTTCATTTTGGGAGGAGCCCTCCACTACTCAGATGGCACCAGGTCTTCAAATGAGAGGACCAAGGAGAGAGTTTTGGGCAGACAAGGGAACAAAACAAGTACAGGGAAAAAAGGGGAGTAGTTAAGGGACAAGCCGCGGTCAATGCCAAACATACAGTCTGGTAGTGTTGGACCGAGCCAGCCGGACACTGGGAAAAACCCAGTGGACCCCAGCCCTCATGGGCCCCACTGGCCCAGACTGGCCCTTCCCCCTGCCCAATCACATAAAGAAGATGGTATGCGCCAGTGGGGGGGGGAGAGGGACAGATGGGGCCCTGCGACCGGGGATGGCAGCCCCTGGGGGGCGGGGGCCCTGATGTGGCAGCCCCGGTGGGCCCTGACCCCGTCTGTCTGATCCTTGCAGTGCGGTACAAATTCAGGAGGCAGAGATCACAGGCCGAGGTCAATTCCAATCAGTAACAAAGTACAAAGTCAGGATCCATAGAATGGTCAGGCAGTGAATTAGCAGAAGTCAGGGAAAGGCAAGGGTCAAAGAACAGAGATAACAAGTATAAGTGCACCCAGGAACAATTAGGAAATAGACCTACATTGGGCAGTGAGTGTTTGGTCGAGGTCCCTGTAAATATTTGAATTTCACATCAAGTTCAATGACGTCAGACATGGCGCAGTGAGAAAACCGAAGAGGACACGTGCATTGGCAAGACCCACCAGGAAGGACGTGAGTGTCAGGCATCCCCACTGCCCCACAAGACTACCAGGTACCTTTAAATTACCCCCTTTCTATAGGGGCTATCGGACCCCTAGGCTTAGAGGAAATTAGGCCCGAATATCAGAGACAGGGACCATAACCTTTCCGATGTTCCAGATATTGTACTTTACCTCTGGAAAGGTGAAAGTCCACTAACCTCTGCACCAAATATTCAGGCTGACCTTCAACAGAAATCAGAGGAGGAGAAGAATGCCACTGAACAGCTCTGGCAGGCTTTAACAACGACACATGAAAAAAATAGAAATTTTAAGTTCATGAGGCAGTTCTAATCAGGGAATACTTCGGATACAGGAAAAGGACCAATGAATTTAGGTCCCAGCTTGGCAGAAGGAACATTCAGTGGAATGTTCTTAGAAGATAATCAGACCCTGTCATCAACTTGATACTCAGGTGACACTTTATTATGTCTATCAGAGACTCTCTTTTCGGCAGCTACTACAGAAGATAATGAATTTTGAACCTTCTGCCAAATCTTAGAAAAGGGATCAACCAATGGCAGGAACATCTGAGGAATGACCAGAAAATTAAATGACTCTACAGTGATAGCCAACAACAGTAAAGAATGGAGAGTGGACAAATGAGTAGCCCACAGAAGAAAGTCTGCCTATTATGACTGATGATTGGAGACGTAACATCTGAGATATTGCTCCAAGGGTTGCGTTGATCTTTCTGTCTGGCCGTTGGTCTGGAGGATGGTAAAACTTGTAGGCACAAGGTTATTTTAGGTGATTACATATATTATACACCCAGATCAAGTGGATTTTATGCCTGGAGAAACTACTGCAGTATATTTTAGGTCATTATTCACAAACAAATTACATTACAAATTAGATACAAGAATGCAAACAGAGCCGGACCTCCAGACTGCCCCCCACAAACAAATGCACATCCATGTGTTTGTTGGAACTTGCTAATTCGGACTAGGGGTAGACAACAGGGAAGGTACGTGCCTAGTGCCCCCAAGCTTTGCACCTTAGGCACATGCCTCTTCTGCCTACTCCTAGTTCCATCCCTAAACACAGGCTCCGGGGTAATATTATCAACACCCAAGGTGACAGAACTCCAATTTAAAACTATGGAGGAGATAACATCACTATATGCTGCAAATAGTCTGGGACTCCTCCTGACCTGTAGGTAATTACTGATTATGGGAAATATGTTGTCTTAACAATAAACAAAGACAAGTCAGCCAAACTGTATCATCACAACCAATCTCCTGTAATAGATGGAAAAACCTGAGTGGCCTGGACCTCCAGAATTATAGTACTATTATTTGGCCTCACAAATATCTGTCCCCAAGAATCTGGGGAATACTTATATAATAGTCCCTATAGATCAGGACAGTGTCGGACTAGCCTGCCGGGGCATAGGGTAGGATATTGGTAGGCCCCTGCCTTGGTGGGCCCTAGAGCAGTGAACATTGATTGGGCAGTGGGCCCACACGCCGCTGCCCACATCACAGTGCAGGAAGATCAGTGCAGGAGCAGCAAACCAGCTCAGAGCAGCAGCAAGCATGTCTGTGTCTGCCCAGTCTGACTCTACTTAAATTACTGGAGTAGAGCCGGCGAGGACCACGTCACCTCCCGCTCTTAGACATGGTGGCTAGGCTGCCTGGGTGTGCTGTGCGTCCCCTGATCTGCCGGGGCGTAAAAAAAAAATTTCGCTCATGCGTGCATGCGTACCGTGTCCCTGCATTCCTGTATGCAAGTGGCCCGTAGGTTTGTGACCCAGTGGTCCCCCAACGTCCATTCTGACCCCGGATCAGGAAGTATGGCACCAAAACCCCAGGGGAGTGACTGGATTACTGCTTAGGTGTCCTCTTCTGTCTATATCAGTCACCTTTGGCTTTGGGTCTGGCCCACAGCTACTCAGGTGTCTGTAGGACGTACTGCATGAGAATCCAGTACTCC
Source organism: Xenopus laevis (assembly GCF_017654675.1). Taxonomy (NCBI): domain Eukaryota; kingdom Metazoa; phylum Chordata; class Amphibia; order Anura; family Pipidae; genus Xenopus; species Xenopus laevis. The sequence goes on along the minus strand of NC_054372.1, from coordinate 201,046,115 downwards.
CACAGGAGCAGGCAATGGCCCCAAATGTATATTCTAGGGGAGGAGCTGATAAGAAAGGGGCTGGACCTAGTCAGGCAGGCCGGGTCAAAAACAGATAACAGAATCATGAGGCAAACTCAATTTCAGGAACAAGCCGGTCAGAATCAGAATGTTACACAGGGATGAGACCAGGAGTCAAAGGAACAGTTGAAAACTAACCCTAAAAAGTTTGTTAAACATATTATTAATAAAAAGATGCAGGTTGAGAGTGTTGCTCCATTAAATAATGGTACCAGTATGGTTGTAACAGATACAGATAAGGCAAATGTGTTAAAGGACAAGGAAAGGCAAAACAATAAAATCCCATTTTTACTTTCTTTAATGAAAAATAAACCTATCTCCAATATACTTTAATTACAAAAATGTGTAGAGTTGTTATAAGAAACCTGACTGTATTCAGTGAAATTCTCCCTTCATTTACTGCTGTGGATAGGAATTGTCAGACGGTCCCTAACTGCTCTGCAGGGAAACAATCATACTTATGAACAGCAGGGGGAGCCCCCGCCTTACTTCCCAGCCATGCAGAACTCAAGCAGCTTTGTTTATGACGATCCCTAAGCAGCCCAGACCACACTGAGCATGTGCAGGGTCAGGGTCAGGCCAAGATGTATAACAAAGTTACAAGATGGTGACCCCCAGTGGCCAACTTTGAAAGCAAAAATCATTTGTTTGATTAGGCTTGTGGTGCAGTAAGTTCATGCTTATGTTTAGTATACAAAATACAGCATTTCTAGCCTTATTCTATTTTACACTTTCCTTGTCCTTTAAATCAGTTCTTTTCTTCAGTGTATACAATAGAGGAGTCTGAGTTCCCAGGCTCACTTTATAACTGCACTAATGGTTCAGCTCAATCTAGTCAGTGGCTGACTCAGGATATGATTCATAAAGCTTTAATAAAAATTAATGTAAACAAGGCTCCAGGGCCTGATGGCATACACCTCCGGGTTCTAAGAGAGCTTAGTTCAGTTTTAGACCAGCCCTTATTTCTGATTTTCTCAGATTCACTGTCATCTGGTATGGTGCCTATGGATTGGAGAAAAGCTGATGTTATTCCAATATTTAAAAAGGGATTACGATCTCAGCCTGGCAATTATAGGCCAGTAAGTTTGACATCTGTGGTGGGCAAATTATTTGAAGGCTTGTTAAGGGATCACATTCAAAATGTTGTCCTAATGAATGTCATTATGAGCAACAATCAGCATGGCTTTATGAAGGATAGGTCATGTCAGACTAATCGGATTGCATTTTATGATGTGGTAAGTAAGATTCTGGATAGTGGGGGGCAGTAGATGTGATCTATTTGGATTTTGCCAAAGCGTTTGATACTGTGCCCCACAAACGACTGCTTTCTAAACTAAGGTCTGTTGGGCTTAATGAAGTCGTTTGCACATTGAAACTGGCTACAGGATCAGGTACAGAGGGTGGTTGTTAATGGGACATTCTCTACTTGGAGTAAAGTTCTTAGTGGGGTCCCCCAGGGCTCAGTATTGGGGCCACTTTTATTTAACTTGTTCATTAATGACTTAGGGGAGGGGATTGTAAGTAATGTATCAGTGTTTGCAGATGAGACAAAACTATCAGCCCAATTAATTCCATCCAGGATGTGGCACTTGCAACAGGATCTTGACTAACTGGCAATCTGGGCAGCTAAGTGGCAAATGAGATTTAATGTTGATAAATATAAAGTCCTGCACCTGGGATGTAACAATATCCACTTATACCCTTAATGGGACTGCACTAGGCAAATCCATAATGGAGACGGAGCTTGGAGTCCTTGTAGATAATAAACTTGTCTGTAGCAAGTAATGCCAGTCAGCAGCATCAAGGGCAAATAAGGCTTGACTTGTATTAAATGGGGCAGAGAGTCACGGGAGGAGGGGGTCCCACTGTATAGAGCACTGGTAAGGCCCCATCTAGAATATGCCCTACAGTTTTGGTCTCCATCACTCAAACAGGACATTATTGTATTAGAGAGGGGACAGAGAAGGGCAACTAAGCTGGTAAAGGGAAAATCTTAGCTATGAGGAAAGACTGGCCAAATTGGGGATGTTCACTCTGGAGAAGAGGCGCTTAAGGGGTGATATGATAACTATGTATAAATATATAAGAGGATCATATAATAATCTCTCTAATGATTTATCTACCAGTAGGTCTTTCCAGCTGACACAAGGTCACCCATTCCGATTAGAAGAAAAGAGGTTCCAGCTAAATTTGGGAAGGGGTTTGTTACAGTGAGAGCTGTGAAGATGTGGAATTGTCTCCCTGAATCAGTTGTACAGGCTGATACATTAGATAGGTACAAGGAAGGGTCAGATGCTTTATTCACCAGTAGCTCCTCCCAGCAGACAGGAGGGAGCCAATAAGATTAGAGGAGGAAAAGGGGTGTTACAGGGAGAGCTGGGAAGTGAATCAGTGGTACAGGCTGATACATTAGATAGGTACAATGAAGGGTTGGATGCTTTATTCACCAGTAGCTCCTCCCAGCAGACAGGAGGGAGCCAATGAGATTAGAGGAGGGAAAGGGGTGTTACAAGGAGAGCTGGGAAGCGAATCAGTGGTACAGGCTGATACATTAGATAGGTACAAGGAAGGGTCGGATGCTTTATTCACCAGTAGCTCCTCCCAGCAGACAGGAGGGAGCCAATGAGATTAGAGGAGGGAAAGGGGTGTTACAGGGAGAGCTGGGAAGTGAATCAGTGGTACAGGCTGATACATTAGATAGGTACAAGGAAGGGTCGGATGCTTTATTCACCAGTAGCTCCTCCCAGCAGACAGGAGGGAGCCAATGAGATTAGAGGAGGGAAAGGGGTGTTACAGGGAGAGCTGGGAAGTGAATCAGGGGTACAGGCTGATACATTAGATAGGTACAAGGAAGGGTCGGATGCTTTATTCACCAGTAGCTCCTCCCAGCAGACAGGAGGGAGCCAATGAGATTAGAGGAGGGAAAGGGGTGTTACAGGGAGAGCTGGGAAGTGAATCAGGGGTACAGGCTGATACATTAGAAAAAAAGGTTGAACTTGATGGACATGTGTCTTTTTTCAACCTTACTTACTATGTTACTATGTTACTATGTAGTAATCAGAGTGACCAGAGCACCTAGGAGCAAGCAGACTTATAATGGGCAGTGGGTCAGTGCAGTTTTATATGAGAACTGGCAAACAGACACCCAACACCAGAAGACGGGGGGGGGGGGTGGAAATTACTGATGATCCATTAACCCACCTGGTGTCATGAAAGGTCAAACTCATTTACATTCCTAAGTAGGGTGTATATCACGGCACACAAACTATATTTTATTGGCTGTAAGGAAAATGATACATCATAGAACCACTCCCCAGCCCACTACCTGCACATGTGGGGGGAATGACCCAGAATTAATATTGGGAGATGGTCACACAATATTTGACTGATGGACTGGGTAAGTCACACTTGACAAAGGGCATGGCCCGAAACATGTTGTGTAACTCTATCCCCCAATAAAGAATCCTGCAGTCAAGTTTGCTGCCTTGGATTTGTTCCACAACAACACAAATGTATCGACTTATCAATTGGGATATCAAACACAGGATAACCCGTGGAATAAACGGACAAGAAATCTTGGTGAGCCGCACTTACTTTCTAATTTGTACCTATTTCAGACACTTTGCTAGACATCCTAGAAGACCTAGTGAATGTAAATACAGCAGAACATACCCTACTTAAAATACTAGTTTTCTATACCTGAAAGACTATTTATACACCAGATGGGGCAAAGGGACCCTCAGCAAAGAAATGGAGGAGGTTAGTAAATGCAACATTCCCTCATTTATGAAAATAGAGGATGTCTGGGCAAATACCAGAAAGTCAGGGGTCCATAGATGACAATAGATCCAGCTTCAGACAGAGTATAAATAAATGACTGGGAAGAGATCAGTGATAATGAGGTAGTGCCCCCCCTCAGAACATCAGTAACCCCTCCATGTACTAATGTTTGTTATAACGTTTATGTTTTCATGTTAAAATCAATAAAACACATTTTGGAAAAGAACCCCAACAAAACTGCACAGTGTATCATTGTTAGTGGCCAGAATGTACCACATATTATCAGGGTACAAAGACTGGGGGAAGTTTGTGCTGATATTCTGCATTCCCCTCAGGGTTACACTGTCACATGATTACTGTTACCCCCCCCCCCATTAAGCCCAAACTCATGGTACTTACCCACACAGTGAATAGGGCCTGTTACATCCCACACATTCTCATATTGTTCAGCTTTACATGTTATTGTGTTGGGAGAAGCTTTATATCCTTCTTTACATCTCACAGACACCTCATCCCTGGGCCAATAATATGATTTATCAGGAACAAGCTGCACATTTGAATCCATGGAGAGGGCAGATTTCTTGCATTGCTCTATAAGAGACAAACAGGACAGGCTCTTACTATTCATCATATGTCATTTACTCTCATTGGGAAAAGCTTATGGGGGGAGTGGGAGACTCTGTATTGCCCTGATGGTCAGACTTGCCCCCCACGTACCAGTATCTCATAGACTTCATTAATTTCCCAACTAACTGATTAATTTATTGCCCCCCCCCACTGATTTTACATTAAATGTTTAGAAAACAGGACAGTGGCCAAAATTGCCACCCAATTGAGCAGAACAGTCCCGCTTTTGTACCGAAATGTCCCAACTTTCTCTTTGATCTTCTGCACTGAACAGCCAGAAAAAGATACAAACTTGTGATTTCTTTATAGGACATGCAGGGAATCAAATGATCATTGAATCTTTCCTACTACCCATGTCCCAATATGAGTTTCACAAACCAATAAATCAGACCCATCAACACCCCCAGATTTCCCAGACACCATCCAAATGTATATACCCACTCTGTGCTAGTTTTGAGTCTCCCTCCAACCCCAAGTCTCTCTTACACCCCCATCCCTGTTACACACAAATGTTCTACCACCTCTCTCCCCTTCCATAACCAAGTGGCACTGACAGAAACTCTTAAGGAGGAGGGAGCTGCCATTCGCTTGAATTCTAAAGGGCTTATTATTGGATGTAGTAGATCATCTAACAATCACTTGTGCCAAAGGAAAGCTGCTCTTTGCCAGATCTCTGAGCTCACAGCCTGAATGTTGCCCCATCTGCTCCTCTTTGATAGAATAAATGCATCACTGCCGGGTCAATCAGCAGGTCTCTGTACTCTCATGTCTGTACCTTCTGTTTGAAGAATGATTTCTCTGGTTTCCCAGTATAAAGGAAGGGGATTTCCCCCAGGGAGATGAGTAAGTTGCTGTGGGTGAGTAAATACCTGTGCAGGGAACAAGATTATCCCATTTGGGTCTCATCTCATTTCTCATACATGTTATTGTCTTGTACTTAGGGTAATATCCCTGTACACATGACACTGTCACTGATATCCCTGAATCATAATATTCCTTGTATCCCTCAGTCTTGTATATTCCATTTATCTGTGACAGACGACACTGGGCTGGAATAAGAACAAAGTACATGCAATTATTATAATCACACAGGTTATCCTGAGACATTTCAGTTAATTCCTTATCATACAATTCTGGGGGTATCTGACATGTTACTGTGGGAGGTTCAATTATATACCAGTAACATGTAAATAAATATATATGTAAGGGGCATTAGGGTTAAGCTCCCATATGGTCTGAAAATCTCCACATGGTTGGAAATGCCCTACTCTGGGCAGTGTTGGGCCTAAATTGTATGTGAGTGTGAGTGTCCCATGTACAGTGAGCCCTGGCTTTGACCAAAAGGTGCCACTGTTGAGTCATTTCTTTACAAAGAAGAGTTGCTATGTACTCAGTCTCTATTTCCCTTCCACCCCAGTCGGGTTGGATGTGGCTGGGTGGTGAGGCCCTTGGTGGGCTTGGGGATACTGGGACAGTGATGATCATGTGAGAGCTGAACTGGAAGATGTCTGGAGCTCACAAACAGTAGAGAAACTAAAGGAGCTGCCTGGAGATAAATTCCAGTGAAAGAGGCTTGTGTGTGCTTACACTCCGGATAATTGTTGGAGCCGGGTCTGATAGTGCATACTTTTGTGAGACTGTGGATGCCTGTACCAGTTCTTGTGTGAGCCCTCTACATGAGGAAGTGTATTGGAAGGTTAAAGCATGTGGTCCCCTCTGTGAGGACAGGTTTTTATTGAGAGTCTGCTATATGGGAGCACCTGCCTTGTCCAAAGGGAGAGGTACTTTGGGGCAGATAGCGCTACCTGGAGAAAGTTAAAGAGATCTTGGGGGAAGAGACTGAATTGGAGTAATAAAGCATATAATTACAACAATGTATAATTACAAAGTCATTAAAGTGGACCTGTCACCCAAACACAAAAAGCTGTATAATAAAAGTACTTTTCAAATTAAACATGAAATCACATGTACATCTTTAATTAAAGCATTCATAGCTGTTGTAAGCTAATTTAAAAATCGCAGCTGTCAATCAAATATTGTCTGCCACTCCTCTATGCCTAGGCCCTCACTCTCTATGCAGTCTCCCCCACTCTCTCCTCTATTTCCCCAGTCCTTGATATATTCCACACCTTACCCAATTGTCAAGCCATCCCCCGCCCCCTTACTTCTTCCCTAATATCTGTGCAATCTCCTACTCCACCCTACTCCATTGTGACTATTCATGCAATCTCCCACTCCATTCCAGTCTCTGAGTAATCTCTCCTTCCTAAGTACTTATATGAGTGGTGCACTGGGGGTATAATCACATGTGTAGTAGACACCACTATTTCTGGGAGACACAGGGGTGTTCACCTTTGAGTTAACTGTTTAACTGAGTATTATGTAAAGAGGCATTTTCTGAGACAATTTGCAATTGGTTTTCATTTTTTACTATTTGTGATGTTTGAGTTATTTAGCTTTTTATTCAGTAGCTCTCCAGTTTCAGCAAACTTGTTGCTAAGGTCCATATGATCCTAGCAACCATGCACTGACTTGAATAAGAGACTGGACTATGAATAGGAGAGGACTGAATAGAACGATGAGTAATAAAAAGTAGCAATAACAATACATTTGTAGCCTTACAGAGCATTTGTTTTTAGATGGGGTCAGTGACCCCCATTTGAAAACTGGAAAGGGTCAGAAGAAGGCAAATAATTAAAAAATTAGAAAAAAGAAAAAATGAATGCCAACTGAAAAGTTGCTTAGAATTAGCCATTCCATAACATACTAAAAGTTAACTTGAAGGTAACCAGCCCTTTAAACCCCCTTACTCACACACTCTGCAATCTCTGTAAAATCGCCCAATCTCTATACTTCTATTGCAGATCTATGTGCAATATCTCATCCTCCTGTCATTATTTTAATATTTATTCATTTGTAGCCTCCCGATCACCTAGATCTCATGTTTAAAGGGAATGGGACAGTATTATAAGCACTTACTGTACAATATTAGTCCTCATTATTCTTCTGCACATGTTCCTTTCTTTCCCTGCACAACATTGCTCAGAAGAAGAAAAGCAATTCCACATGAAGCCCAGGACTAGTAGCTCTACTGTTGCCCAGACAAGTCATTGTGACAACAGTGAGTTGAAATAAATCATTGTGAGGTGCCCTTAAATCCTGTGGAATGCTAACTTGTCCTTAAAAGAATGGAAACTTAACTCTAACTGGGCTCCATGGAAAGAGTGAGTCAGTGCAAACAGTAAATTACACATCTAATTTATGCAGTTGGCCAAGTTTATCAGTCATTTATCTCATTAGCAAATATTGCTAAACTTGAATCTATTCGAATACACAGAGAATGGCAACATGAGGCTCAAAGCCAATAAAGGGGAACACACTCCTGTTCCCATCTGACCCCAAACTTGAAGTACTTACCCACACACCCAAAGGGTATATTTATATCCCACACATTCTTATCTTGTGCAGATTTACATGTTATTGTTTCCTGGGAGGGTTTATATCCCAGTTGGCATCTCACAGACACCTCAGTGTTGGGCCAATAATATGATTTATCAGGAACAAGCTGCACATTTGGATCCATGGAGAGGTCAGATTTCTTGCATTGCTCTATAAGAGACAAACAGGACAGGCTCTTACTATTCACCATATGTCATTTACTCTCATTGGGAAAAGCATATGGGGGATTGGGAGACTCTGTATTGCCCTGAGGGTCAGACTTGCCCCCCATGTACCAGTATCTCATAGTCTTCATTAATTTCCCAACTAACTGATTCATTTACTGCCCCCCCCCCACTGATTTTGCATTAAATGTTTAGAAAACAGGACAGTGGCCAAAATTGCCAGGTGCCTAATTAAGAGCTGATTTGTTTTAGTGACCCACTCTATGTAATGAGTGTGATGTGACCATTGATGTTTGTGAGTGGAAGCTAAGGGGACCCATAACCAGTATCCATTAGAACTTTACTCCATGTACCCTGAGCCACGGGAGATGTGGCCACATAAACACTCACACCAGTGGGTTACCAACACAACTGGTTATTGGGGGCAACACTCACATAGACATTTACTGACCAACTTGTACAATAACCTGTATGTGCAGTCACTTTAATAGGGTGTTTATATTGAGTTCAATTGCATTACTATGGAATCATAGGGTCTACAAAACAACTGTATTAATATAATGAACTTGCAATGTACAATCTCTGTGATTCCTTTATAGGAAATGCAGGGAAGCAAAGGATCATTGAATCTCTCCTACTACCCCCATCCCAATATGAGTTTCACAGAACAATAAATCAGACCCATCAACACCCCCCAGATTTCCCCAGACATCACCCAAATGTATATCTCCCCCCAACCCCAAGTCTCTCTAACACCCCCATCCCTCTTATACACAAATGTTCTACCACCTCTCTCCCCTTCCATAACCAAGTGGCACTGACAGCTGCAATTTGCTTGAATTATAAAGGGCTTATTATTGGATGTAGTAGATCATCTAACAATCACTTGTGCCTAGTGATGGGCGAATTTATTCGCCAGGCGCAAATTTGCACGATTCGCCGCCAGCGAATAAATTCACAAAACGCCCGCGAAAATTCGCGTCAAAAACGGGTGCTGGCGCCAAAAACGAGACGCCGGCGCCGTTTTGCGGCGAAGCGAAACGGCGCAAATTCGCCCATCACTACTTGTGCCGCAGGAATGCTGCTCTTTGCCAGATCTCTGAGCTCACAGCCTGAATGAAGTGTTTCCCCATCTGCTCCTCTTTGATAGAATCTAGTGCTGGTAATTTGTTTACCAGAACCTTATTATTTACAAGACTCCAAAACAAGGAAGGTTCTTCAGAATAACTGATTTATTTATTAGACAAAACATTGGAATCCTGTTAAGCTTGCCACAATGTCACACTTAGTATGGCACGGAGGGCTCCAAATGTCATGCCCGTTTGACCAAGTTTATATAGATTTTACAGAGTATTCACTATAAGGAAGAAGTACATGAAATTGCCAGACATGGCCAAGAAAGTACTTACATGTGAGCAGCTGCAAGTATTACTGGAAATCATTACACAAGTAACAGTTTCCTGTGTCCTACGGTTTGTAAGCCTTGTGGTCTAACACTACTAAATATAGCCAGGATGTGTACTTGTAGTTCTGTAGCTACAATTCTATCTCGTCTTCCTAACTGATGTTAACCCTTTAGCCTAGCAGGGCCTTGGCATTATGTGAACACAGTTTGATATGACATTATAGGGCCGCAATTAAATTTCCTGCACCCACCCGGCTTAGGTCTTGTCTTAGCGTATTTAGGAAATTGGGGAGTGATTTGTCCCTTTATACAGACAATTTGCCCTTCATTGGTGGTCTGTTCTCCTTATTAATTCATTTTATAAACAGTAGGCAGCACTGCCGGGTCAATCAGCAGGTCTCTGCCCTCTCATGTCTGTACCTTCTGGTTGAAGAATGATTTCTCTGGTTCCCCAGTATAAGGGAAGGAGATTTCCCCCCAGGGAGCTGAGTGAGTTGCTGGGGGTGAGTAATTACCTGTGCAGGGAACACGATTATCCCATGAGGTGATCGCCCCATTCCTCATACATTTTATTGTCACTCTCGTAGGGTAATATCCTCCTATACACTGCACTGTCACTGATTCCTCTGGATAATAATATTCCTTGTCTCCCCCAGTCCTGTTTATTCCATTTATCTGTGACAGGAGACACTGGTCTGGAATAAGAATAAAGTACATGCAGTTATTATACTCACACAGGTTATACTGAGATATTTCAGCTCATTCCTTATCATATAATACTGGGGGTATCTGGCATGTTACTGTGGGAGGTTGAATTAAACCAGTAACATATAAATACATATATATGTAAGGGGCAATAGGGTTAAGTTCCCCTATGGTCTTAAAATCTCCACATGGTTGGAAATGCCCTGCTGTGTTCAGTGTGGGGCCTAAATTGGATAAGTGAGTGTCCCATGTACAGTGAGCCCTGGCAGATTCCAGATTTGGCCAGAATGTGTCACTGTTGAGCCATTTCTTTACAAATTAGAGCTGCTATGTGCTCAGTCTCTATATCCCTTCTACCCCTGTTGAGGTTGGATGTGATTGATGGATTCTAGTGAAAGAGGCTTGGGTGTGCTCACACTCTGGATGAGTGTTGGAGCTGGGTCTGAGAGTGTATACGTTTGTGAGACTCTGTGGATGCCTGTACCAGTGAGCCCTCTGCCTGAGGGGATGCTATTGGAAGTTATTCTGTAAAAATGTTTGGCTTCCGCACCTTCTACGCATCTGCAACCACAAGTTCAGAGTCCTAAATAGCTAAAAAACCCAACAAAGTACCACAGAAGAAAGGAACTGCTAAAGAGAGTTATTATGTTGCACAATCTATAACAAATTGAATGTAAAATTAACGGTGTTGTGCTGAAATAAAGCGTGAACAAGGGAATCACATCTTGGTGTAATTAAATATTGGCCACTTCAATTAATAATTAAATTCATATTGTGAAAGATAAAAATTAGTGTCATAATTGAGTATTGTGAAAACCAAAAATAGCTAATTCATAGTTACAGTGCTGGTAGTGTGTAAAGTGCCAATTGTCTGGTACGAGGTTCACAAGTTAAAAACACTTAGGGGCAGATTTATCAAAGGACGAGGTGAAGTTTGGAAGTCAAAAACTTCGAATTTCGAGCTATTTTTTGTGTACTTCGACTAGGGAATAGTCATACTTCGATTCGAAGTTGAAAAAAGTACTGTCTCTTTAAAACTTCGACCATTCGCCACCTAAAAGCTGCCGAAGTGCTGTTTTAGCCTATGGGGGACCTCCTAGAACCTGTATGGAGGCAATTGGTGGAGTTTGAGAGATCAAAGGTCGAATTTAAAAAAACTTTGAATCGAAGTAGCGCTTTGACCGCAAAAAACTTCAACCACCATTCGGTTGGTCTTTTTGAATTCCAAGTTCAAAGTTTTTTTAACTTCGAACTTTGACCTTTGATAAATATGCCCCTTAAAATTGATAGATGTATACTGATCTGGTATATAGATTATTGGGATTATAGCATCTATAATAGATTGATATACATCGGCCTAAATGCCCTCTAGTTACACATAGTATGTTGTGCACACGACCAGGAATGGTGTCTGGTCCGGCAGCCTTTCGTGGATTGACCTTGGTTAAGGTTCACCTCATGTCGGCCGTGGGCAGACAGATGACTTGGTCGGTGAGAGGAGGTGTGGCTTTCCTCACAGGCTCTTTGTTTAGCGCGTAAAACTGTGCGTAGAACTTGTTCAGTTCCTCTGGGAGTGTGGGGTCTTCATCGTTGCTGCTCCGCGCAGGCTTGTACTGTGTGACAGCCCGAATGCCTTGCCATAAGTTGCGTGAGTCTTTTGAGTTGTCAAAATGATTTTGAATCTTCAGTGTGTACTCCTGCTTTGCTTGTCAGATGGTTCGAGAGAGGTTGGCCCTGGCTATTTTAAGAGTAACTCTGTCCCCTGATCGGAATCGGCATCTCTCTCTCTTAGCCGTGCACGAACCTTTGCTGTAAACCAGGGTTTTTTGTTGGCTCTCGTGGTGACAGTTTTGGAGACGGTAACATCCTCTATGCATTTGTTGATGTAGCAGGTCACAGAGTCTGTGTACTCTTCCAAGTTGATGGAGCTATTGTGGGTAGCAGCCTCCCTGAACATGTTCCAATCTGTGCAGTCGAAACAGTCCTGAAGCGCTTCCACAGCTCCACTCGGCCAGACTGTGATGGTTTTTATGGCTGGTTTGGGCGTTTGAGCAGCGATGTGTATGTGGGTGATAACATCACTGTCCAGTGGTTGGAGGAACCTATGTGGGCGCTCGCGAAGGCTTTGAAGGCGCCGCGCAGATTCGTGTAGACTTTGTCCAAACAGTTCTCTCCCCTTGTAGCAAAGTTCACATGTTGAGAATTTGGGAAGTCGGGAAGCACTGACTTCAGGTTCGCGTGTTTGAAATCACCAGCAACAATGATAAATCCGTCCGGGTGTATTTGAAGCTTGTTGATAGCCTCGTACAGCTCTCCTAGCGCCAGGTTAACATTTGAGCTAGGCGGCAAGTACACAGCTACCACTAGTACTGCGGTAAATTCCCTCGGCAGATAGAAAGGCCGACATTTAACAATTAAAAACTCCACTTGTGGTGAGCAGTGGCGAGTCACTTCAGCAAAGTTCGTGCACCAGAGTTTGTTGATAAAGATGCACAAACCACCACCTCGGCTCTTGCATCGTTTCTATCGGCTTGGTAGCAGGCTAGCTGGGCTAGCTGCATAGCCGAATCAGCGATGTTTGTGTTTAGCCATGTTTCCAGGGAAAATAATGATGCAACAGTCCTTTATTTCTCGCTGGCTTGAATGCTGGAGCCACAGATGATCCATCTTGTTGTCCAAGGAGCGAACGTTCGAGAGCATGATTGACGGTATCGCTGGTCAGACCGGGTTAGCCTTTAGCCTGGTGCTAATGCCCGCTCGCTTTCCTCGCTTTTGTTTACGAGCACATTGCTAGGCCCACAGTCTCCCCTGGGGTGCCCCACATCACCAGGCCAGCAGTCTCCCTGCAGCTCAGCAGTCTGCCCAGTTCAGGCCCCCAGCTCAGTCCCGGGTACCTCTACAACTCGAGTCCCTGGCTTCTGTTGAGGAGGTAGGCCCCATTTTGTTCTCCGGCTCTGTGTGTGCTAGAGAGCCCGTTTTTCCTCCTTTAGGCAGCGGATGTCCCTTTTAGGCTGCTGGTGTGGGGGATGTTGGCAGAAGGGGACTTGTAAAGCACGGATGGGCCCAGATTTTAACAGTGCCCTGGGAGCCCTTGCAGATGTGTCTTTCCTGGGGGAGGGTGGGCGTAGCTAGGAAGGAAATGTGCTCCGGAGAGCAAGAAAGGGCCTGTAACTCTCCTACCCTGCATGCCAAGGCTATGGCTAGTAGGAATAGAGTCTTAAGGGAGCAACACCAGGTGGAGACACATTCCAGGGGCTCAAAAAGTGGCATGGGCAAGGATCTTAACACAAGAGGAAGACTCAATGCTGGAAGCAATCTGTTTGCAGGAGGACAAAGCTGAAGAGCTGCCTTGAAGAACCTTTTTACCAGAGGTTCTTCAGACCAAGACTTTCCAGATAGGGCCGATAGAGCAAAGTGATGGACCCTCAGAGTACTATACTGCAGGTCTTTGTCTAGACTAGCCTGGAGGAACCTCAAAATTTGGGAAAGAGAAGCTTCTGCCAAGGCACCAAGACAGAAAAGATTCCCGTACTCTGTAATAAGTAGAAGAAGTAGAGGGCTACCTTGCCTTAAAAAGAGATTCAACCACCTTCTGAGGTAATCCTAACCCTGCCAACATTGAGCGCTCAACCTCCAAGCCTGAAGGGACAGAGCTGCTGGGTTTGGATGCAGAAGAGGACCTTGGCACAAACGATTCCTTCTCCTGGGAAGAGGCCAAGCAGGACCCACTGATAATCTGAGGAGAAACAGGTACCAAGGCCTGCATGGCCAATTTGGAGCCACCAGAATGAACTCGCTCTTGTCCTGAACAATATTCAGAAAGACTTTAAGGATGGGAGGAAAAGGGAAGGCATAGGCTAGGTTGAAGGACCAAGGCTGAAGAAGAGCATCCAGCCCTTTTTCTGTAGGACAAAACTTCCTGGAGAAGAATACTGGATGTTTCATGTTGGAACTTGTTGCAAAGAGGTTGATCTCCGGAACCTCCCATCTTTCTCTCAACATCTGGAATACCTTCTGATTCATAGCCTATACGTGACTCGAGATGGTGTTGCGACTTAGAAAATCCGCTTTCTGATTGTCTATTCCCGGAAGGTAATCTGCAATTAGCAAGCAGAGATTTTTCTCTGCCCAATCCAGGATCAATTGAACCGCTTGAAGTAGAAATCTGCTCTTGGTTCCCCCCTGCTTCTTGATGTAGGACACAGCTGTTGTGTTGTCTATCAGAAGCTTGACTGCTGGTCCCTGACGAACTTTGGCAAAAGAAAACAAGGCTAACTTTGCCACTCTTACTTCCCCTGTACCCACTCCGAGCTCAGGTGTGCTCCCCAGCCCAGAGTCATGGCATCCGTGACTAAAATTTTCCATTGAGGTTGATACAGAAGAACACCTTGCTCCAGGTTTCTCTCAGACATCCACCGCTGAATGGAGTCTTTGAAGGACTGGGAAAGAGGAATTAACTTGTTTCAGTCCTTCTTCCACCTGTTCATATGATCTAGGAAGAGGTACTGAGCTGGCCTCATGTGCCATCTGGCCCATTTTGTGACTGGAATGGTGGAGGCCATGGAACCTATCAGGGACATCATATCTCTGGCTGAAACCTGCTCCTTGATTTGAAAGCTTGAAGCAGGATTGGTGAGAGTACTGACCCTCTGGGGAGGAAGAGAGACTGACCCTTCCATGTTAAACCATGATCCCAAGTAAACCAAGGACTGGGAGGGGATCAGCTGGCTCTTCTCCAAAATTACCAACCACCCATGGGTTTCCAGAAAACTGATGACACAGTTCCAATGATGGAGCAGGGTGCTTCTGTGTCTGGATGACACTAGGATGTTGTTAAGATAGTGCCAAATGGAAATGCCCTCCAGCTGGAGAGCTGCAATGAAGGTGACTTACACTTTTGAGAATACCCTTGGGCTGTGGACAAGCCGAAGGGCGGCAGGCACCGAAACTGGAAATGCTTTCCTGCAATGAAGAAGTGAAGGAAGCATTTGTGAGACTCCGCTACCGGGATATCCAGGTAGGCATCCCATAAATCAAAGAAAAGTAGCCAATCCCCTGGATGCACTGCTTCGATGAAAGATAACATGGATTCCATTTTGAACTTTTGAACCCTCGGGTACCTGTTGACAAGTTTCAGTTTGTTCTTCTTGAGCAAAAATAGGACTGAGTTAAAAAAACACTCTTATTCACAACTCCTTCATTTAATTTGTCACAAATTAGGAAATACAGACAGGAGATTGAAGTGAATGACATGGCAATCAGCCAATCGCTGATTGCCATGTCATCCGTCCCACCCCTAATGTCACCGGCCCACCTCTGTCACCCGCCACCCAACATCCTGGCCCACTCCCCTACATCACTGGTCCCCACCGCCCGCTTTCTCAGAAATAAATGTTGAGAACCCTACTACTTACCCACACAGCGAATGAGTGTATTTACATCCCACACAGACTCATATTGTGCAGATATACATGTAATTGTGTCCCGTGAGGGTTTATATCCCAGTGGGCACCTCACAGACACCTCAGTGTTTGGGGGATAATAATCTTGGGGTGGAACAAGCTGCACATTTGGATCCATGGAGAGGTTAGATTTCTTGCATTGCTCTATAAGAGACAAACAGGACAGGCTCTTACTATTCATCATATGTCATTTACTCTCATTGGGAAAAGCTTATGGGGGAGTCTAACACTGTGTAATAATATGTAATAATATGTAATAATATGTGTTGCACATATGAAAATGAATTCAGAGGGTAGGGTAGGAAAGAAGTCCATTTATTGCAGGGAGCTGAAAGACAACAGGAACATTCTCTTAATCCTGCACATGGGAACTGGTGCATCAGGTAAAAGTTCCTACCTCAGCTGAGCACATTGGTTCCCTCTGCAGTAGCAGAACAGGAAGTGATCCTGGAAAATACAGTCTTATAGGAAACAAAATGTACTGAACTTGTTCTATTGCACAGATAGATTAATTATGGGGGTGCTTAACGTTGTACCTTTTGTACCTTTGTACCTCTTACAATTGCCCTGAGGGTCAGACTGTAACAGTCACATGATCCCTGTTATGCTGTTTAACCCTTAAACTTGAGGTACTTACCAACACAGTTAATAGGGGCTGTTACATTCCACACATTCTTATCATGTTCAGCTTTACATGTTATTGTCTTGTGTGAAGCTTTATATCCTTCTTTACATCTCACAGACACCTCATCCCTGGGCCAATAATAATATTTATCAGGAACAAGCTGCACATTTGGATCCACGGAGAGGTCAGATTTCTTGCATTGCTCTATAAGAGACAAACAGGACAGGCTCTTACTATTCATCATATGTCATTTACTCTCAGTGGGAAAAGCTAATGGGGGAGTAGGACACTATGTATTGCCCTGGGGGTCACAAGTAACTGTGTGGCCCTCAGTGAATGTGTAGTTTCAGAGTGAATTCCTGTCTAATTAAATTTGGAAAAAGTGGGAACAGTTAAATTAGCTGATTTGGTGGATCAGACTTACATAGTAAGGTGGGCTGTACAATATCTTATGCCCATTGAGTTCAACCCTACTCAACACTGTCCACTTCCCACTTATTTCTATTAGTTCCTCAACAGATACTGTGGGGGGACGGAGGTTCCATCAGATCTATTTTTATTCACACCCCATAGAGTCTCCTTATACCCCCAAGTGATATCACAGGACAATTAATAGAGCAATTTGAACAGACACGTGGATGGCCAGATTGTACAGATGTGATGGTGGACAGGGTTGGATGTACATAGCGGGCGCCCCTAGTCCTGCTTCCATTCCTCATGCCTGTCTCCTTGCTTTCACATTTCCATCATTAGGTTGGGAGCACTGAGGATTGGTGCAACGGAAATTAAAAAAAACTATTGTATCTCCTCAGTAGCCCCAGAACTTCTGAACCAAATGTGGATTTGGTTGGGCGGCATGTGCCATACCTCCCAACTGTCCCGTTTTTAGAGGGACAGTCCCTCTTTTGACAACTCAACCTGCACCTGTACTTTTGACACTAATAAAACTGACACTAATAACTTGGGAATTACAATCCAGAATGGGAGTCAATCCAGGTAAAAAAGCAGTGGTTAAAATGACACATGTGCAATAAGTTAATAACACGGGGCAAGTAGAGATGAGTAAGTTACTGTGGGTGAGTAATTACCTGTGCAGTGAACATGATTATCCCACGAGCTGCTCGTCCCATTCCTCATACATCTTATTGTCACTTCTTTAGGGTAATATCCCACCATACACTGCACTGTCACTGATTCCTCTGGATCATAATATTCCTTGTCTCTCCTGTATATTCCATGTAGTGCTGACAGGTGACACTGGACTGTAAAATCAGTAAATGACACAATTTAACAGTTAAGTTACAATTCTTATCATACAAGCCTGGGGGTACCTATAGGGTAATGTGCAGGAGCGTTGCACCAATTAGGCGAGTTAAAAACCTTTCCTCAGGCGGAAACTCCCGGCAGGTTATGAGGGGCGGCAAAAGAAAATGCACCTGTACCTTTAAGAGCCAAATGTCCAGTCTTTAAAGGAGAAGGAAAGCTACGGAGGAATTTTATTGATAATAGATTAGCTGCAATAGTGCAAGCTAGAATGCTATATTTAT
The DNA here is from genome assembly GCF_017654675.1 of Xenopus laevis. Lineage (NCBI taxonomy): Eukaryota > Metazoa > Chordata > Amphibia > Anura > Pipidae > Xenopus > Xenopus laevis. Next base: position 201,028,281 of record NC_054372.1, on the reverse strand, counting down.
TCTGTAGAATGTTTTACCATACCTGAGTAAAAAGCTCTAGAAACTCTCTGTTTGTTTAGGATAGGAGCTGCAGTATTAATGTGGTGTGACATCACTTCCTGCCTGAGTCTCTCCCTGCTCTGGGCTCAGATTACAGTAGAGAAGGGAGGAGGGGAGAGGAGCAAACTGAGCATGCTCTTGCCCAGGGCAATGAGGTTTAAGCTGAAGGCAGGAAGTCTGATACAGAAGCCCATGAGTACACAATAGAAGGAAAGAAATGCAGTGTTTTTTTTGACAGGGGACTCAGAGCAACATTACTTTGGGGGTTTACTGGTATATTTAGATGGACCTTTCTGATAAGGTTTACTTAGTTTTAACCTTTCCTTCTCCTTTAAACCAGAAATGTGACTTTTCTATTATAAGAGAAAGTAATTGTGCTCTCTGCACTATAAATGTGATCTCTGGGGCAGAAGGGGGCAGCTCCAGAATCAGCACTGGTAATGTGAAGCTGAACAATTTCAATAAAATATATTATAACATTACATCCTCATCTGCATTATTATGATTATTATTATTATTAACATGTATTTTAAGAGCACCAACATATTTTGCAGCGCTATAAAACAAATGAGTTTATACAAAGAAATCACATGCATTACATACATAGAACATACAGAATTACGCACATAGCGACCAGTACTGGTACAAAAGATGAGGAAGGCCCTGTGCAAAAGAGCTTACAATCAAAAGGGGAAGAGAATGAGACTCAAGGTGTGGGAAGGGGAAGATCAGAAATCAGCAGGTGAGAGATTTAGTACTGTATATGGTATTGAATTTGGTAGCTAAACAAAGTGAGGAGAGCCTTCTCTAAATAAGTGTGTATGAGATGTTTTGAAAGCAGAAAGTTTGGGGAAAAGTGGGACCGACTGTGGGAGAGAATTCCAGAGGAATAGTGAATGTGAGGAGGTAATGAGAGAAGAGTTGAGGAGCAGGTCAGTAGAGGAGAGTAAAAAAGCAGTTGGGTGAGTATATAGAGATGAGATCAGAGATGTAGAGAGGGGCAGATTTATAAAGTGCTTTAAATGTCAAGGTCATGAATTAGAATTTTATTCTGAAAGGTAGTGGAAGCAAGTGTAGGGATTGGCAGAGAGACTGTCAGAGAGACTGTCAGAGTGGCACATAGAGAGACTGGCAGAGGAGGAGTGGGTACTGATGTGTATAAGCCTGGCAACAGTATTCACTGTGGACTGGAGAGCTGACAATCTCTGGTGGAGAAGGCATTAATACTAATACACATTTTTGTAAATACCCAATCCATATGGATAACTGACTTCTGTATAAGAGATCCCATTCCTGTATTTCAAGGATTGGGCTTAGAGAATATAGATAGATATAGGGTTGGCACCCATGTGGCTTTGATCTTTACATCATAGGCCTGTCCATTCAAAACTCTGTCATTTTCAAAACGTTGAAAAAACCCAACAGAAGTCCAGCCATTTGCCTCCAAGTGATGCAATAACCCCCATCATAACTCCACCAGCATCAATGAGCCCACCTCTAATATCATCACGCCCCTCCCCATTTATTGGGGTTTAGCCACTTGCAAAACTGTCAGCCCAATCCATCACACTGGGCAGAGTAAGAACTTCCTTATAACTCCTCGTTCTCAGTTCCCTCTATTCCATCTGCTCCTTCCCTAATCCTTGTGTAATATCTGCCTCATCCACACTCCTCTCCTTTCTTTGCCATTGTCTTCTCAGATGGGCAACTTGTTTACCCCCCTTGTTTAGTTTCTGGGGTCAGTGACCCTCAACAGCCAGACACCATAGTCACCTACTGATTGGAGACAGTTAGGGGCAGATGTATTAAGGGTCGAATATCGAGGGTTAATTAACCCTCGATATTCGACTGGGGAATTAAAATCCTTCGACTTTGAAGTCGAAGGATTTTGCGCAAATAGTTCGATCGAACGATCGAAGGAATAATCGTTCGATCGAACAATTAAATCCTTCTAATCGAACGATTCGAAGGATTTTAATCCATCGATCGAAGGATTATCCTTCGACCAAAAAAGATAGCCAAGCCTATGAGGACCTTCCCCATAGGCTAACATTGACTTCGGTAGCTTTTAGGTGGCGAACTAGGGGGTCGCGGTTTTTTCTAAAAGAGACAGTACTTCGACTATCGAATGGTCGAATAGTGGAACGATTTTTAGTTCAAATCATTTGATTCGAAGTCGAAGTTGTAGTCGAAGGTCGAAGTAGCCCATTCGATGGTCGAAGTAGCCAAAAAAACACTTTGAAATTCGAAGTATTTTTTCTTCTATTCCTTCACTCGAATTTAGTGAATGGGCCCCTTAGAATTTTGAAAATTTGAATATCGAAATTTATCATGTACTATCTCGACTTTGATGATTCACCATCTAAAACCTGCCGAATTTCTGTTTTAGCCTATGGGGGACCTCCTAGAACAGTGATCCCCAATCAGTAGCTCGTGAGTAACATGTTGCTCTCCAACCCCTTGGATGTTGCTCCCAGTGGCCTCAAAGCAGGTGATTATTTTTTTAATTCCAGGCTTGGAGGCACATTTTGGTTGCTTAAAATCCAGATGTACTGCCAAACAGAGTCTCCTGTAGGCTGCCAGTCCACATAGGGGCTACTAATAGCCAATCACAGCCCTTATTTGGCACCCCAGGAACATTTTTCATGCTAGTGTTGCTCCTCAACTCTTTTTACATCTGAATGTTGCTCATGGGTGAAAATGGTTGGGGACCCCTGTCCTAGAACCTATTTGGAGTCAATTGGTGAACTTTAACAAATCCGCTTCGACTAGAACTGCTTCACTGTCAAACCCACAAAAGCTGAATATAACATTTAGGGGCATATTTATCAACAGTCAAATTTCGAATTTGAAAAAAAAAAGTCCAATCGAAATTAAGTCGAAATTTTTTTGGTTAGTTTTCGATCGAATAGGTCCGTATTCGGTCAAATTCAAATCATATGAATCGAAGTAATAGTGCATTTGAACTAATTCGAATCAAAGTCTTTCCCAAAAAACAGTGAAGCAGTTCTAGTCGAAGCATAATACTGGTGGTCCTACTTAGTCTGCTAAAGAATGTGTATTACACAATTGACAAAAACAATTGAAATGTTTCTTAGAATAGATTCAACTCACGTATAATATAATAATACTTAATACGGTGTTAAATAGTTGAACTTCCCCTTTGACTCTTTTTCTCACATCTCTCTCTATCTCTTCTGCCTATTTCCGCAGCTGTCTGGTTGTTGGGGGTCACTGACTCTGGCAATCAATAAACAAACTGACTAAGAGGCATCAGTGATATGGCTACACTTAGGGGCAGATGTATCAAGGGTCGAATATCGAGGGTTAATTAACCCTCGATATTTGACTGCCAAATTAAAATCCTTCGCCTTTGAATATCGAAGTCGAAGGATTTTGCGCAATTCGTTCGAACGATTAAATCCTTCGAATCAAAGTTTCGAAGGATTTTCATCCATCGATCGAAGGATTATCCTTCGATCATAAAATTGTTAGGAAGCCTATGGGGACCTTCCCCATAGCCTAACATTGGCCTCGGTAGGTTTTAGGTGGCGAACTAGGGGGTCGAAGAAATTTTTAAAGAGACAGTACTTCGAATATCGAATGGTCGAATAGTCGAACGATTTTTAGTTCGAATCGTTCGATTCGAAGTCGAAGGTCGCAGTCGAAGGTCGAAGTAGCCAATTCGATGGTCGAAGTAGCCAAAAAAACCATTTGAAATTCAAACTATTTTTCCTCTATTCCTTCACTCGAACTTAGTGAATGGGCCCCTTAGTTTATTTTTAAATCCTATTTCATGACGTTAGGCAATGTAAACAAACTTCACTTACACAATATAAAGTATTTCCATCAGTGTTGGAATTCACAGTCACAGGTAGGAGCAATGTTGTAGACAGTGTTCTGAAGACAAGCTTTATATCATGCCAAGATTCTGTGCCAGAATGGGCCACCTAATAACTAAGCCCATGCACTGGCTACACAATTCTAGACTGAGGGGGAAAGAGAAGAGGGCAGTAGAGATGTCGCGAACTGTTCGCCGGCGAACTTGTTCGCGCGAACATCGGGTGTTCGCGCTCGCCGGAAGTTCGCGAACGTCGCGCGACGTTCGCCATTTTGGGTTCGCCATTGTTGGCGCTTTTTTTTGCCCTCTCACCCCAGACCAGCAGGTACATGGCAGCCAATCAGGAAGCTCTCCCCTGGACCACTCCCCTTCCCTATAAAAACCGAAGCCCTGCAGCGTTTTTTCACTCTGCCTGTGTGTGCTGAAGAGATAGTGTAGGGAGAGAGCTGCTGCCTGTTAGTGATTTCAGGGACAGTTGAAAGTTTGCTGGCTAGTAATCGTTTTGATACTGCTCTGTTATTGGAGGGACAGAAGTCTGCAGGGGTTTGAGGGACATTTAAGCTTAGGTAGCTTTGCTGGCTAGTAATCTACCTTCTACTGCAGTGCTCTGTATGTAGCTGCAGTGGGCAGCTGTCCTGCTTCTGATCTCATCTGCTGACTGCTGCAATAACAGGCAGATTTTTCAGATACATTTTTGCCCTTGATCCCCCTCTGGCATGCCACTGTCCAGGTCGTTGCACCCTTTAAACAACTTTAAAATCATTTTTCTGGCCAGAAATGTCTTTTCTAGATGTTAAAGTTCGCCTTCCCATTGAAGTCTATGGGGTTCGCGAACCGTTCGCGAACCGCTCGCATTTTTGCGCAAGTTCGCGAATATGTTCGCGAACTTTTTTTCCGACGTTCGCTACATCCCTAGAGGGCAGTGATATCCAGGAATTGCAGAATAGAAAAGTAATTGCCTAAAGAATAGAGGAGGGACATGCAAAATATCATTGACTGCTGAGGTTTTTAAATGAGTTTATAACAAGTATTTTTTGGGGCTTTCACGTTTAATTTGAAAAGGACTTTTATTAAACAGTTTTTTTGTGTCTGAATCATAGGTCCCCTTAAATGTTCTTTCTCATTGATGTTTTATGCTGACATCCAAAGTCAGCATTGGATGTAATTGGTTGCTGGGGTAATTAAACTCTAATTACTGGTTGCTGGGGTAATTAAACTCTAGCAACCAGAGCTGCCAAGCAAGAAACTTTAATATTTGAAATAATAAAAAATAAAGTGTAAATGTACATTTTTTTAGAATTCTGCTGTCAATATTATAGCAACAGATTTAAGTTACATGACCCCCCCCCCGCATAACCCCAAACTTATGAAACTTACCCTCACACCGAATGTCGGTTACATCCCACACAGACTCATATTGTGCAGATTTACATGTAATTGTGTCCTGCGGGGGTTTATATCCCAGTGGGCACCTCACAGACACCTCAGTGTTTGGGGGATAATAATCTTGGGGTGGAACAAGCTGCACATTTGGATCCCTGGAGAGGTCAGATTTCTTGCATTGCTCTATAAGAGACAAACAGGACAGGCTCTTACTATTCATCATATGTCATTTACTCTCATTGGGAAAAGCTTATGGGCAGTTAAATCATTCTGATGTTGCTCTGATCAGGCAGGAGATGGAAACCTTCTGATCTCTTACTTGAGTAGAACAACATCAGAACAGTATGTGGGATATAGAGGTCCCAAAACGAAGACAAACGCATATGGTCTGTCATTTCAGGTTGTGCAAAATCAATACATTAACAGCATATTTCCCACATACTATTACTTACCAAGATAAATCACCCTAAATATGAAAGCCTGAACAATTTGATGCCCAATGTACATTTACGTTTATCAAAGAATATAGAATGTACAGACCCCAAAATCTACCTGCTGCTTGTTCTTATTTGATGGGTTACATTTGGGGGCTGATTCATTAAGGGTCGAATATCGAGGGTTAATTAACCCTCGATATTCGACTAGGAATTGAAATCCTTCGACTTCGAATATCGAAGTCGAAGGATTTAGCGCAAATACTGCGATCGTACGATCAAAGGATTATTCCTTCGATAGAACGATTAAATCCTTCGAATCGAACGATTCGAAGGATCTTAATCCAACGATCGAAGGAATATCCTTCGATCAATAAAACACAGGCAAGCCTATGGGGACCTTCCCCATAGGCTAACATTGACTTCGGTAGCTTTTAGATGGCGAACTAGGGGGTCGAAGTTTTTTTTAAAGAGACAGTACTTCAACTATCGAATGGTCGAATAGTCAAACGATTTTCACTTCAAATCCTTCGATTCAAAGTCGTAGTCGTAGTCGTAGTCGAAGGTCGAAGTAGCCCATTCGATGGTCGAAGTAGCCCAAAAAATACTTGGAAATTCAACGTTTTTTTACTTCGAATCCTTCACTCGAATTTAGTGAATCGGCCCCTTACACTAATTTATAAACACTGCCAGTTTTATGTGGGATAAAAGCTACAAAAAACTATGGCGACCCCTGAAAATCATATGTTTTTGGAAAGTGTTGGTGTGTGCATTTGTGTATAGCTCAGAAAAGTGTATAAATATGTAAGTGTATAAATGTGTGTATATGTACACAATCTCCATATTCACAAACTTAAATCCGATACAATACCGACTCAACTGCCACGTTTCATATTCTGGTGAAAGAAACAATTACAGACACTTTTGTGAATATGTCGTTAAAACAACAAACCTAGACAGATTTTTTTTTTTGTAAAATGCAGTAAAGCTCAGTCTAACAATTCCACCTGTGTGAGCTCCGCATTGTCTCCCCCAATCTCTATTCACCCCACTTTTGGGTGCAGTATGGGGATCAGCAGCCTATTGTCAGGGTACAAGCCCTGTGTAATCAGAAATGAATAACAATAGGTTTATCAACAAGAAAAACTGTTTATATTAACATAGTAACATAGTAAGTAAGGTTGAAAAAAGACACTCGTCCATCAAGTTCAACCTTTCAGTTTTTTTTTTTTATCTGCCAGTTGATCCAGAGGAAGGCAAAAAACCCATCTGTATTATCTGCACCCCATATATATTATTTCTATATACAAAGGTCCAACATAAATAGGTGACAAAACCTTGTTTATGCCTCACATTTGCATTATTTTGTTATTTGTTGCTAAATGAACGGGGCAGTGTTAGCATTTAGAGCAAATGTATACATATATGTATTATAGATCTTTATTTAAAGGGTAAATAAAAACACCCTGGGTTTAGTACCAGTACACAGCCCACCCCCATCATGCCCAGAACAACAGAGCTTCCCATCAGCGTTGCACCTCTTTATCTGTGTCCCTTCTATTCCCAACACCCATCTTGCTAATCAGTGAGCAGCACATACACAATGGCACCTAAACTGGGATCTTGGCTACTGGCCATGTTCCTAGGGGAGATGGAATGGGATAAAAGTGAGTGTTCTGTGATATTGGCTGGTTAAAGTGGCAGGGAATCTCTGAAGGGCACAATCATTAGTAGGAGGCAGAGGTATTGTGAGAGTCACCTGATGTCAGACTGACAGGTGTAGGCGGAGCAGCTAAAGGCACAACCATTAGTAGGAGGTACAGGTACAGTGATAGTCACCTGATGTCAGACTGACAGGTGTAGGGGGAGGAGCTAAAGGCACAATCATTAGTAGGAGGTACAGGTACAGTGAGAGTCACCTGATGTCAGACTGACAGGTGTAGGGGGAGGAGCTAAAGGCACAATCATTAGTAGGAGGCACAGGTACAGTGAGAGTCACCTGATGTCAGACTGACAGGTGTAGGGGGAGGAGCTAAAGGCACAACCATTAGTAGGAGGTACAGGTACAGTGAGAGTCACCTGATGTCAGACTGACTGAGATTTAGGAGGAGCTAAAGAGGTTTGTGACTATGGAGGGAAATTTTATTTTGTGAATTCCCCCTATGTCCCTCTTATATTTTCCTATGTACAAGTGAGAGCACTGCTTTTCATTTCATCTTAGTGTTTTGTGTCACTGAAAAAACAAGGAACTGAATAATGTCCTCCAAATCCAGCCCAGAACCTTCAGTATAAACACATGGAATAAGGAGTCTCCTTGGGTCTCAGACAAAGATGGCGGATAAACTTTACAAGCGAGTGGGGCCTCACAGTCTGAGATTTAGGGGCAAAATATAACAATTGACTAACTTTTCCCAAAATGAAACCTTCACTACAACATTGGCAAGACACAAATGTAATCCTTCTTATTCATAATTCTTATTCTTATATAAATACTTCTACTTTCAGCCAAACAATCAATTGATGTGGTGTCCAATACCCCTGTCTGCTGGTCATGTGCAGATCTATCTCTCCTCTCCTGGTCTCAACCCAGAGCTCTGCCTGTCTCATGTCTCTACTTGGATTCCCCAACAATCCCTTCAATTAAACCTCTCTGAGACACAAAGGGGCTGATTCACTATGGGTCGAATATCGAGGGTTAATTAATATCGAATATCGAAGTCGAAGGATTTAGCGCAAATGCTACGATCGTACAATCGAAGGATTATTCCTTTGATCGAACAAATAAATCCTTCGATCGAACGATTAAATCCTTCGAATCGAACGATTCGAAGGATTTAAATCCAACGATCGAAGGATTATCCTTCGATCAAAAAAACTTAGGGAAGCCTATGGGGACCTTCCCCATAGGCTAACATTGACTTCGGTAGCTTTTATCTGCCGAACTAGGGGGTCGAAGTTTTTTTTAAAGAGGCAGTACTTCGACTATCGAATGGTCGAATAGTCGAACGATTTTTAGTACGAATCCTTCGATTCGTAGTCGTAGTCGAAGGTCGAAGTAGCCCATTCGATGGTCGAAGTAGCCCAAAAAATACTTCGAAATTCGAAGTTTTTTTACTTCGAATCCTTCACTCGAATTTAGTGAATCGGCCCCTAATCATTCTCTTCCCCCATCCAACACCCAAAACATCACAGTTAACAATTGCCCCATCTCCTCACATCACTTATTAAATCATGTCTAAGGAATATTTCCAAAATACGATCATTTATCACTGAAGAGGGAGGAGTACTTTATACTATATAATGATATAATGGCATATATACATGCGTCTTGGTGCTAATTTTGGATAGACCATTGGTAATGTCCTGTAGTTAATAGGGATATTCTCTGGCCACTAGATGGAGCTGGTACAGATGGGGTGATGGGTAAAGAGGGTTTATAAAGCTGTTGTTTCTATGAATGTGATGTGGCTTTGCTCCAATGGGAACTGTTGAGAGAATGATTCACACCCAGTTGTGTCTTCACACTCTTCTCCCTTTACGTAAGGCCAGTGATGCCCAGGGAGAACTCCCTCATTCTCTTCCTAGAATTACTGGTGGCAAATGCCAGACCTATAACTGACTTAAACTCCAGGAACTCACCTTTTTGGTGTTGGGTGAGCTCCAGGGGGTACAACAATGTGACTGGAGGGGGTCCAGGATGCTAGAGAGAAAATAAAATTGTCTCTGAGCTACAAGAGCCACATTTCCAGTTTGACAACCAGAAATGAGGCTGTTTAAGTTACTAGGAGCATCGTATTTGGCAACTCTTGTAACCAGTGGGGCTCTACCTCCTGAGCTGAATTTCTCACTTGCCTCATTAGTGCAGTTTCCCTTTTAACCTCTCTCATGGGGTAGAGTCCTGCAGTGGGTCGGGTACCCGCGGGTTCCCCACAAAAACCTGCTGTACCTTGCAGGTTGAGGGGAGAAGTTCTGGGTGCGGGTAAAGACGTGGGTCGGCGGTTCTGCAGGTTTCGGGTCTTCTCAATAACGATATTTACTCCTTTTTTCTGGTCACAGCTACTTCCAATGATGTCACTTCCGGTTTACAATGACAGCACTTCCTGAATCCTGATTCTTAATGGTCAGCGGGTCGCGGGTCCGAGTTGCGAATAAGGTACTTGCGGATAGGGTCGGGGTAGTGGTTCTAAGCGGGTAAGAATGTAGGTTGTGGGTTCGGGTTATGGATTGCAGGTTGCGGGTACGGGTCGGGTACGGGTCCCAAAAAATGGACCCACGCAGGACTCTATCATGGGGTCCCAATGGGCTCCCCCTGCTGACAGTTGCCTCCTTCCTTCTGGCCCTGCGCACTGCTGCCAAAATTGTTTCTCTCCGTTATTTAATTTTTATCTAGTGGTGAAGCATCATGGGAGAAGAGTCATTGAGCAGAACAGGAGGAATTCACTGGATTAAAAACTCATATTTTGTCTATCTCGTTAAAAATATAACAATTCACAAGGAGACGTTTGTATTAGAAAACCTCAAACACTTGATGGGCATTAGCCACTTCCTCAATAGCCAGTCCAGTCCCATAATGTACATGAGTTTAAATTCCCATAAGAATCTGCTCACTAAAAACAGTAACCAATATAAACCACATCACAACATTTCCCAAAGTTTATAGAGGAATCAATACACTAAGGGGCCGATTCACAAAGGGTCGAATATCGAGGGTTAATTAACCCTCGATATTCAACTGGGAATTAAAATCCTTCGACTTCGAATATCGAAGTCGAAGGATTCTAGCGCAAATAGTGCGATCGAACGATAAAATCCTTCGAATCGAACGATTCAAAGGATTTTAATCCAACAATCGAAGGATTATCCTTCGACCAAAAAAACGTAGGAAAGCCTATGGGGACCTTCCCCATACGCTAACATTGGGTTTGGTAGCTTTTAGATGGCGAACTAGGGGGTTGAAGTTTTTTCTTAAAGAGACAGTACTTCGACTATCGAATGGTCAAATAGTCGAACGATTTTAAGTTCGAATCCTTCGATTCGAAGTCGTAGTGGAAGCTCGTAGTAGCCCATTCGATGGTCGAAGTAGTCCAAAAAACACTTCGAAATTCGAAATTTTTTTTACTTCGAATCCTTCAAAATAAAGCAGAATTTCCCAGTTAATAATAACAGTATAACTCTTATTATCAGTTCATAGCCCCATAATTATCTGTCGTTTTTTTTCTTTAGTATTTTCAAAACAAAACAGACAAACAAACAATAAAGAACGAAAATTAAGGGAAAAAGATAGAGAAAAAAATTAATGCGACTGATGAAAGAAAATTGAAAGTTTCTGGGTCACATGTGCAATTGGACAGATTATATCGCTTCACAGCTAATAAAATCCAGAAACCATCTTTGTATTTTACTATTAACGTCAATGGGGCAGATTTAATAAAGGACGAAGTGGTCGTCGCTAGAAAAAATTCACCAGAAATCCAATCCGCAGGGACATCGCCAATTTACTAACAGACATAGAGGACAATTCACTAGCGAACGGTTACATCACTAACGAAGTTCCTCGCCCTTCCGCCAGGCGAATTTTCAATCAGGATAATGATCACTACTCCACGAAGTCACTAAAGTGTGACTTTTCCATTATGTTTCCCCTTTCGCCAGCGTTTCCTTCGCCAGTTTAGAGCAGGTCAACTGATAATACTAAACTACATACTCCTCACTCATATGTCAGTGACATCATATATTTTTAACAATTTGAGGGGCAAACCACATTTGTTTTAGGGTGGGCTCATGTCTAGGACATTAGAGGATCTTTTGTCTTTATTTTTCTTCCTTGGACATTTGTAATAATAAGTGGCTACTTCAAGTATTTACACCAACATCTCTAATAAAGACGTATATATATATGATCTATATGTACCCGCCCTATTCAAATTGACCTAGAGCATGTACAGTATGTATGTATATTTTTATTTGTATAGCGCTCCTCGAGGGCAAAGCACTGTACCGCAAAACAATAAATTAGTAGTAACAAACAAGGGGTCATTGAAATAAAAAAGTAACAATAAGTGCATTATTAGAAATACAATTCACATAAATATAAAATATAATTACAATGCAGATTAAGTGCTCAGTGTCAAGGAAACAAAAGGCTAGAGGAGCCTACCCCGTAGAGCTTACAATCTAAATGGGAGGGTAACATACAGACACAATTCAGAGGGGTATTAAGGTTTTCAGCTAAAAACACAGAACAGAAATGGTTGTCCTTTAAACTGATAGGACTAAACGTAGAAGCTCTAAGAATCATCCTGTGTGGCTTATTACAGAAGTAAAGAAGTTAATGGAAAAGAAGAGAAAGGCATTTAATAACTACAAATCTGTAGGGACAGAAGCTGCATTTAATGAATATAAACACTGTAATAAATGTTGTAAATCAGCAATCCGGAAGGCTAAGAAAAGAAATGAAGAGTTATTCTGATTTTCTCAGATTCACTGTCATCTGGTATGGTGCCTATGGATTGGAGAAAAGCTGATGTTATTCCAATATTTAAAAAGAGATTACGATCTCAGCCTGGCAATTATAGGCCAGTAAGCTTGACATCTGTGGTGGGCAATTTATTTGAAGGCTTGTTAAGGGATCACATTCAGAATTGTATCCTAATGAATGTCATTATGAGCAACAATCAGCATGGCTTTATGAAGGATAGGTCATGTCAGATGAATTTGATTTGCTTTTTATGATGAGGTAAGTAAGGTTCTGGACAGTGGGGGGGGGGGCAGTAGATCTATTTGGATTTTGCCAAAGCGTTTGATACTGTGCCCCACAAACGACTGCTTTCTAAACTAAGGTCTGTTGGGCTTAATGAAGTCGTTTGCACATGGATAGGAAACTGGCTACAGGATCGGGTACAGAGGGGGGTTGTTAATGGGACATTCTCTACTTGGAGTAAGGTTCTTAGTGGGGTCCCCCAGGGCTCAGTATTGGGGCCACTTTTATTTAACTTGTTCATTAATGACTTAGGGGAGGGGATTGTAAGTAATGTATCAGTGTTTGCAGATGACACAAAATTATCAGCCCAATTAATTCCATCCAGGATGTGGCACTTGCAACAGGATCTTGACTAACTGGCAATCTGGGCAGCTAAGTGGCAAATGAGATTCAATGTTGATAAATGTAAAGTCCTGCACCTGGGATGTAACAATATCCACTTATACCCTTAATGGGACTGCACTAGGCAAATCCATAATGGAGACGGAGCTTGGAGTCCTTGTAGATAATAAACTTGTCTGTAGCAAGTAATGCCAGTCAGCAGCATCAAGGGCAAATAAGGTCTTGACTTGTATTAAATGGGGCAGAGAGTCACGGGAGGAGGGGGTCCCACTGTATAGAGCACTGGTAAGGCCCCATCTAGAATATGCCCTACAGTTTTGTCTCCATCACTCAAACAGGACATTATTGTATTAGAGAGGGGACAGAGAAGGGCAACTAAGCTGGTAAAGGTAAAATCTTAGCTATGAGGAAAGACTGGCCAAATTGGGGATGTTCACTCTGGAGAAGAGGCGCTTAAGGGGTGATATGATAACTATGTATAAATATATAAGGGGATCATATAATAATCTCTCTAATGATTTATTTACCAGTAGGTCTTTCCAGCTGACACAAGGTCACCCATTCCAATTAGAAGAAAAGAGGTTCCAGCTAAATATTGGGAAGGGGTTTGTTACAGTGAGAGCTGTGAAGATGTGGAATTGTCTCCCTGAATCAGTTGTACAGGCTGATACAATAGATAGGTACAAGGAAGGGTCGGATGCTTTATTCACCAGTAGCTCCTCCCAGCAGACAGGAGGGAGCCAATGAGATTAGAGGAGGGAAAGGGGTGTTACAGGGAGAGCTAGGAAGTGAATCAGGGGTACAGGCTGATACATTAGATAGGTACAAGGAAGGGTCGGATGCTTTATTCACCAGTAGCTCCTCCCAGCAGACAGGAGGGAGCCAATGAGATTAGAGGAGGGAAAGGGGTGTTACAGGGAGAGCTGGGAAGTGAATCAGTGGTACAGGCTGATACATTAGATAGGTACAAGGAAGGGTCGGATGCTTTATTCACCAGTACGCCTCCCAGCAGACAGGAGGGAGCCAATGAGATTAGAGGAGGGAAAGGGGTGTTACAGGGAGAGCTGGGAAGTGAATCAGGGGTACAGGCTGATACATTAGATAGGTACAAGGAAGGGTCGGATGCTTTATTCACCAGTAGCTCCTCCCAGCAGACAGGAGGGAGCCAATGAGATTAGAGGAGGGAAAGGGGTGTTACAGGGAGAGCTGGGAAGTGAATCAGGGGTACAGGCTGATACATTAGATAGGTACAAGGAAGGGTCGGATGCTTTATTCACCAGTAGCTCCTCCCAGCAGACAGGAGGGAGCCAATGAGATTAGAGGAGGGAAAGGGGTGTTACAGGGAGAGCTGGGAAGTGAATCAGTGGTACAGGCTGATACATTAGATAGGTACAAGGAAGGGTCGGATGCTTTATTCACCAGTAGTTCCTCCCAGCAGACAGGAGGGAGCCAATGAGATTAGAGGAGGGAAAGGGGTGTTACAGGGAGAGCTGGGAAGTGAATCAGTGCTACAGGCTGATACATTAGATAGGTACAAGGAAGGGTCGGATGCTTTATTCACCAGTACGCCTCCCAGCAGACAGGAGGGAGCCAATGAGATTAGAGGAGGGAAAGGGGTGTTACAGGGAGAGCTGGGAAGTGAATCAGGGGTACAGGCTGATACATTAGATAGGTACAAGGAAGGGTCGGATGCTTTATTCACCAGTAGCTCCTCCCAGCAGACAGGAGGGAGCCAATGAGATTAGAGGAGGGAAAGGGGTGTTTCAGGGAGAGCTGGGAAGTGAATCAGGGGTACAGGCTGATACATTAGATAGGTACAAGGAAGGGTCGGATGCTTTATTCACCAGTAGCTCCTCCCAGCAGACAGGAGGGAGCCAATGAGATTAGAGGAGGGAAAGGGGTGTTACAGGGAGAGCTGGGAAGTGAATCAGGGGTACAGGCTGATACATTAGATAGGTACAAGGAAGGGTCGGATGCTTTATTCACCAGTAGCTCCTCCCAGCAGACAGGAGGGAGCCAATGAGATTAGAGGAGGGAAAGGGGTGTTACAGGGAGAGCTGGGAAGTGAATCAGGGGTACAGGCTGATACATTAGATAGGTATAAGAAGGGGTTGGATGGTGTTTAGCAAGTGAGGGAATACAGGGATATGGGAGAGAGCTCATAGTCCAAGTTGATCCAGGGACTGGTCCGACTGCCATTTTGGAGTCAGGAAGGAATTTTTCCCCCTCTGAGGCAAATTGGAGAGACTTCAGATGGGTTTTTTTTTGCCTTCCTCTGGATCAACTGGCAGATAGGTAGTTAATAAAAAAAAAAAAGGTTGAACTCGATGGACATGTGTCTTTTTTCAACCTTACTTACTATGTTACTATGTTACTATGTGCTGTGGGTTACAGTTTGTTACACTGTTATATAAGTGCCAGTTCAGCTGTTATCCAGGTGCTCCCAGAGGGATTCTTTGAGTTTTGTTATAAAAACACTGAAGGAGGATTCTCTCCTGAGAGATTCAGGAATGACATTCCAAATATAAGGAGTCACAAGAGAGAAGGGTTTGATACGGGAAACAGCAGTAGTAGTGGGGGGTACAAGCAAGCGGTTGCTCTGAGAGGAGCGGAGGTTTCGGGCAGGAACATATAGAGAGACAAGAGATGAGATGTAGTGAGGTGCAGAGGAATGAAGGGAAGGTTATGAGGAGGAGGAGGAGTTTATAAGTTATTCTTTGTTTTATAGGAAGCCATGATAAGGACTTCAGCAGTGGGGGAGGGGCCTGTACCTTTTGGATGAGAGGAGGAGAATTCTGGCAGCAGTGTTTAATACAGACTGTAGAGGGGAGAGATGGCAGTTAGGGAGGCCAGTTAGTAGAAGGTTACAGTAATCTAGTCAGGATAGGATGAGAGCATGCATGAGAGTTTTGGATGTATCAGGTGAAAGGAAGGGACGGATTTTGCCAATATTGTGTAAGAAAAAGTGACAGGTTTTGACAGTGGAGTTAATATGATCAGAGAAGGAGAGAGAGGAGTCAAAGATTCCCCCCAGACAGTGAGCTGAGTTGTCAGGGTTAATGAGCCATCAATAGAGATAGTAAATAGGGGAGTAGGACCAGGCTTAGGTGGAAAGGTGATAAGTTGAGTGTTCGGTTGAGTTTGAGGTGGCGCTGGTTCATCCAATTTGAGATAACCAGGAGGCAGTTAGAGATCTGAGCCTCTGTTTCAGCTGTTAATGAAGGGGTGGATAAATATATTTGGGTACATCAGCATACAGATGATAATTAAAGCCAAATGAATGGAGTAAGAGAACTAACAGAGTTTTGCTCAGCAGAAATGAATGTTAGTGAAAGTTTACTATGAAATGCTCGTGCTGATGAATTAACGTTTGATGAAATGACGCGAGAGTGTGGCGGAGCCTTTTGAGGTGAAATTCACCCTTTATTGAATTCCCCCAAAATGTTTTTAACAAATTTTTGCCACTTGTTCAACTGGCCAAACCAATTACAGTAACAGTCAGAACTAACAGGTTCCTGGTGAAACGGTGAATAAGGGGCAGTACTTGAGAAAAGCAATGGCATGAAATTCAACCTTAAATCTTACACATACTGTTGTTTATAAAGAGTAAAGAGTTACAGTTCAGCTTTCTCTACCCCTCAATACTTTCATAAGGTGGGAGAGAGGGAAGCAAATAAAACTGTGAGATATTGCCCATATGTACCTGTGATACACAATGATGTAAATACCTGGAGTCACTGGAGGAGAATTGTCCCCGTCTGCTCCTCCTCGTGAGCCCCCCCCCCCCGCTGCTCTGGCTCTTCTCCCCCCCTTGTGTCCATCTCATGTTGGGCTCTAGATGCTGATCTCAAATCTCTCTCTCATAAGCAAAACATAACATTTTGGGCAGGTTTTCATTTAATAATTCAGTAGTTGGGTGGGTTTTTAATAAAACAATAAACCTTATTTTCATAGTGGCCACTGGCCCAATTGGGTTCTTATTAGGGATTTTGTTTGAGATTCGGCCAGGGTTCTGCCTTTTTCAGCAAAATTCAAATTTTGCCCAAATTCTTGCGTCTGGCTGAACTGAATTCTAATTTACATATGCAAATTAGGGGCAGGGAGGGAAATCACTTAACTTTTGTCACAAAATAAGGAAGTAAAAAATGTTCTTATATCAGCATTTAAAGGTGCCGAAGGAATCCATTTAAGATTGGAATGTAGTGTGCAAAGTGCAGAAAATATAGCACAATCCCAAACCTCTCAACTGTGCTATTTTTCATGGGACAGTCCCGATTTTGATAGCTCAACCCACAGTTTGGATTGTTACTGAAATGTCCCAACATTCTCTTTGATCTCCTGCACTGAACAGCCAGAAAAAGATACAACGTTTCTAACTTAATTGGCTTTAACAGAGAGCCCAGAATATGTGGCAGCTGCACTTAGATACATTTGTAACAATGTAAGATAAGCAAAGAAACAATTGTAACAACGTAAGATAAGCAAAGAAACAATTGTAACAACGTAAGATAAGCAAAGAAACAATTGTAACAACGTAAGATAAGCAAAGAAACAATTGTAACAACGTAAGATAAGCAAAGAAACAATTGTAACAATGTAAGATAAGAAAAGAAACAATTGTAACAATGTAAGATAAGCAAAGAAACAATTGTAACAACGTAAGATAAGCAAAGAAACAATTGTAACAACGTAAGATAAGCAAAGAAACAATTGTAACAACGTAAGATAAGCAAAGAAACAATTGTAACAATGTAAGATAAGCAAAGAAACAATTGTAACAATGTAAGATAAGCAAAGAAACAATTGTAACAATTTAAGATAAGCAGGTCTCTTGGGTAAACTGTGATTTGCAACTTAAATGGCAATTCACCTTCATTAGCAAAACTGTAATAACACATTAAAACCACAGAAATGTGTTCAAACTTTCATAACCTGCCAAATTTTGTAAAATGGACATGGTAATTATGGGGTGTGGCCACAAAAATGGGTGTGGTCAAAAACAATTGCTCTGTTTGAAAAAATCTTTTGGTCCAAAATGTTGGGAGGTGTGAAATGATTCCTGAAATACATTTGCACCTTGTCATAGAAACTGTGCATAAAGGTTATTATTTGCCACTACAAGTCTGTACCCCAGTGTCTTTGTCTAGTTAATGGGCAATTAAATGTGGGCAATGCTCAACTAGAACTCACCACTTAACTTGGAGGAAAGCTCTCAAGTCTCTCTGCTTTGGGGACTTCAATGTTGGGGCTGAGCAGCCTAAAACAAAGGAGCCCCCTGTAAATAGACTTAAATAATTACATGAGAAGGGTGTGAGTAGCTGCCGCTGGAGCTGCCATACAGATGCTACACTTCCTGTTGAGCTGTAATGAGAATACCTTGTTCCTCCTTTGTTTCCTCTGTCATCTACAGAGACAATAAATAGAAAGTTCTTTCCCAATCACTGACCACAAAGCAAGAGAGTCAAGTGCTCACTTTATAATCTGACTGCGAAAATTCTACTGAGTTTGTTCCTCAGTCCCGGTGCAGCGCTACGTTATATGTTAGTGCTATCATTATAATCTGTAGGGACTCCTGTACTGAGCCCTTATGTAACCATGTAGTGTATGTGGGGTGTATCCCCCAATCTCAGGTGGTTACCCTAATTCTGTCTGTATAAATGAGCAAATGTAACCCCTCCCCCCCAACAATCAAACTTGCCCATCTCCATGGATGGACTATGGGAATTCCTGACATGCAACTAAATGAGTCTGCGCAAAATAATAAAGTGTCAACTAAACACCTCAAACACCCTAAAAATCTGTCCCAATAATCATGTGATTTTGGTTGATGAGGTTCACCGATCTCAATAACCAGATGTTGCTGCAATTTTCAGCCTGGATAAAAAAGGAATATAAAGCTATAATAAGTAATTCTTATTGTATATAGTTCTCCCTGAAGTGAGAAACATAAATCATACCCCCCAATGTTTGAAAAATATAAATTGGGATGAAAAAATCCAGGAGTTTGTAGAGGAGCAACATTTTTGACACATCCCCTAATTACCTTGTCCATTTGGCAAGTAACTTTTGCTAATGAAGGTGAATTTGCCCTTTAGGTTGTGAGTCTCAGTTCCCCCAAGAGAACTGCTTACCTTAAATAGTTACAATTGTATCTTTGCTTACCTTAAATAGTTACAATTGTATCTTTGCTTATCTTAAATAGTTACAATTGTATCTTTGCTTATCTTAAATAGTTACAATTGTTTCTTTGCTTATCTTAAATTGTTACACATGTATCTCAGTGCAGATGCCGAGTGTTCTGGGCTCTCTGCCAAAAAGTTTCTTGTTTTAATTAAGTTGCAGAAACGTTGTCTCTTTTTCTGGCGTCAGTGCAGGAGATCAAAGAGAAAGTCGGGGCATTTCGGTAACAAACCCGGGACTGTGGGCTGAGCTGTTAAAATCAGGACTGTCCCACAGAAAACGGCCCAGTTGGGAGGTATGTAAAGTACAATGAGACTGTTGTCTGTATTGGGACATTCCCTTCCCATCACCCAAGAACCCGCATCACCCAACAGAACTGTCTGTATCTCAGGAACACTGATGTTGCTTCTCATTGTCACACTGTGATGTGTCTGTTGTTTGATGTGTCTCTCATCTCATTAAGTATCTCTAGACTTGGGGACTGGACCCAGGGGAACCAGCTGGGAACATTATGGGAGCAGATCCCAAGGTTCTCTGAATGATGTGACCAATAAACAGGACAAAACGATTCTGGAACTCCAAGTACATTGATCCTGAAGGTTTATTGGTCAGAACTAATCACAGGCAACAAATATAAATAATATAGACTATACGAAAATACAGAACCATCACATCATGTTTCATTTTTCATAAGTGTGCAGGAGGGGTATCTAGAGGAGGGGTATCTAGAGGAGGGGTATCTAGATGAGGGGTATCTTGAAGGGGAGTATCTAGAGGAGGGGTATCTTGAGGAGGGGTATCTAGATGAGGGGTATCTTGAAGAGGAGTATCTAGAGGAGGGGTATCTAGATGAGGGTTATCTAGATGAGGGTTATCTAGAGGAGGGGTATCTAGATGAGGGGTATCTTAAAGAGGAGTATCTACAGGAGGGGTATCTACAGGAGGGGTATCTAGAGGAGGGGTATCTAGAGGAGGTTTATCTAGAGGAGGGGTATCTAGATGAGGGGTATCTTAAAGAGGAGTATCTACAGGAGGGGTATCTACAGGAGGGGTATCTAGAGGAGGGGTATCTAGAGGAGGGTTATCTAGAGGAGGTTTATCTACAGGAGGGGTATCTACAGGAGGGGTATCTACAGGAGGGGTATCTACAGGAGGGGTATCTACAGGAGGTTTATCTAGAAGAGGGGTATCTACAGGAGGGGTATCTACAGGAGGGGTATCTACAGGAGGGGTATCTAGAGGAGGGGTATGTAATGGAGTCATTGTAGGTAATATTGTGTTCAGCTCAACCTCTAAAGATCACTTACACTTCCCCTTTCAGGCACCGCTGCCACAAACCATGTAGTGAAGCAAATAAGCAAATTAAAACCAAACAGGAAATGAACCAAACTGATAGAATTGTGATAATATAAAATATCACCCACAGAATTCAAATCATTTTTCTGTGTTAATAACAAACAATTTAGGTCTATTTATTTCCAGCAATAATATAAATATATAAATATATAATATAAATCAGCTAAAATATAAAATGATTGAGACAGAACTGAGATCTTACCGTCTACTTCGCTATTACTTTGCCCTTTCGCTCCTTTCCCAAGCACTGCGAGAGTGAGTAGGAGCAAACAGCACAGACGAGATGGAGACATGGGTGATACTGGTGGGTGCCCCACTGATGCCTCCTGTGCCCTCCTTGTTGCCCTGTGTCTGTGTGTCTGTGTCTGTGTGTCCCCAGCTCAGCGGCTCTGATATAAAACTAACAGTCAGGTCTGTGGTTTAGAGACTGAGTTGCTCAAGGTTTCGTCTTTGTGAGGAAATAGTCACTTTATTCTTATTCTCTTCCATTCTCTGCCCCCCCCCAATCTGTATCACTGAGTTTCTATTCTTGTTATTGGTGTTTGTGATGATTCTCTCTGTGTCACCCATATCTCACTTGCACCCCACAATCATTATCTATTGTCCTGTAATTCCTCAGTATCTCTCTTAAAGGGCATGTAAAGGCAAAAAAATAAAATCCCACTTTTACTTTCTTTAATGAAAAATAAACCTATCTCCAATATACTTTAATTAAAAAATATGTACAAGAAACCTGACTGTATGCAGTGAAATTCTCCCTTCATTTACTGCTGTGGATAGGAATTGTCAGACGGTCCCTAACTGCTCTGCAGGGAAACAATCATACTTATGTACAGCAGGGGGAGCCCCCGCCTTACTTCCCAGCCATGCAGAACTCAAGCAGCTTTGTTTATGACGATCCCTAAGCAGCCCAGACCACACTGAGCATGTGCACAGTCTTAGTCTTGCAAAGATGTATAACAAAGTTACAAGATGACAGCCCCCAGTGGCCAACTTTGAAAGCATAAATTATTTGTTTGATTAGGCTTGTGGTGCAGTAAGTTCATGTTTATGTTTAGTATACAAAATACAGCATTTCTAGCCTTATTCTATTTTACACTTTACATGCCCTTTAAGCCCTTCATTAGGCTGGGCAGAATGTATCCCCTTAGCTCATAACAAGGTTACAGATATATAGAAACATTGGGGTAACAGTCACCCTGCTATAGTTCCAGGGGTACCCAGGGTACAAATAATCACTCACCCCAAATCTCCCCCTAACTGGCCTTCAGACTGGGCCCCCTTAGCTCATAACAAGGTTACAGATATATAGAAACATTGGGGTGTCACCCTGCTATAGTTCCAGGGGTACCCAGGGTACAAATAAGCACTCACCCCAAATCTCCCCCTAACTGACCTTCAGACTGGGCCCCCTTAGCTCATAACAAGGTTACAGATATATAGAAACATTGGGGTCTCACCCTGCTATAGTTCCAGGGGTACCCAGGGCACAAATAAGCACTCACCCCAAATCTCCCCCTAACTGGCCTTCAGACTGGGCCCCCTTAGCTCATAACAAGGTTACAGATATATAGAAACATTGGGGTGTCACCCTGCTATAGTTCCAGGGGTACCCAGGGCGCAAATAAGCACTCACCCCAAATCTCGCGAAACGGCGAAAAATTCGCGAAACAGCGCCGGCGTCTCGTTTTTCCCCTTTTTTGACGCCGGCGTCCGTTTTTCGAAAAAAAAAATTTTGACGCCGGTGAATTTTTTCGGCAAATTTTCGCGGGCGTTTCGCGAATTTATTCGCCTGCCGCGAATCGCGCAAATTCGCCGCGAATTCGTGCCTGGCGAATAAATTCGCCCATCACTATTTCCCACCAGTCTGACCAGCAAGTAGTCAAGGAAGTTGTCAGGAGAAAGAAAGAGGCTGATGTTCTTCTGCTTAGGAAAGATGTGAGAAAGGTTTCTAATTATTTTATTAAGCAGAAGATGAGGTATCATCAACAAACCTATTGGTATCACATCTTGCAAATGCAGATAAGTCATAATAACAGTTTTGAACATGGGGTGCAGGTGTGTAGGTAGGGCACCCATGTTTAGAATGACAGTAGATGATGTAATTCATATGATGCTAAATATCTTCATGAGTTAAATCTGTCTGATTGTGTAAAAATCCGCTACAGCCCAATTCTGGAGAGGAGTGTAAAGCAGGGGTGATTGCATTGTCAGTGGACATATTGGTTCTTTATGCAAATGTAAGTGGAGTTAAATTGGACAAAATAATGAGGTTAATGAAATTTAAGACACATTCCTCAAAGCACTTCATTGCCTCTGACACAATTTAGATTTATTGATTTTTGGGGACCAGAATGATTGTGGAGGAAGAGTGAGGGACAAAAATATCATTTAGCGAGTTGTTAGAGATGTTGGTAAAAGTCCACTAATTGTTCCACACAAGATTTCAGAAGATACCATATGGCTCCATGAGTATTTGTGGGTTCATCACTTTGAGGGCCTCTTCACCTGAGACCCAATCCTTTTGATTTCACTCTGATGACACAGTCTTTGTCTGTTGAGATCATCTGGGGGAGTGAAGAACATATTCATGAAGTGTCCTCTTGTAACCTCTTGAATGTTCTACCAGAGCTTCCAGGAGTCGCAGGGAACTGCATAACAAACCTGCTCATATTGTTCTTTTAAGCTCTTCTAATTGACCTGCATATCTGGAGATCTTGTACCTCACTGGGTCACAAGATGAGAAAGTATAAATGTAATCATATGATCAAGGCAGTTCAGAGTCTCTGCTTTGCTTTACACCCAGGAATCGACCCATCCAGCACTTCCACTATGGGGCATTTATCATCAAAAGCACACAGCTCTTCTGCTGATCTCTGCCCACACTTTCCATTAAAAGGAACAATAACCCTGCTTCTGGCAATCTCAGACGTGCCTGGGTGAGATGTACCTCTGGCAACATTCAGTGACATTTCCTCTGAGGCACTTTTTGGAACGCCAGCCATAGTGCCCTCTTCTTCTCATCTATCCCATCCGGAATCTGCCAAACCTCAAGGACCAGGCGTATTATTTGTCACACAATTACTTGGCACAGCCTATGCACTAATAACCACATCTTCCAACAGAACCAGAGTGCGAGTAGAGATGTCCATCTTTCCTCACTTCCTCAAAGTGACATAGTTCAATGCCCATTTCAGGCTCCCATTGGCAATCTACTTAACATTAATGGAGCGACCCATTGGTCATTTGCCCGAATAGGTTTATTGCCAGTCCGGGCTTGCTTTCAAGCAGACAACAATTTTTTCCTACTCAGCCCTCTAAAATAATTCACTTATCACCAAAATCTAAAGACACATATATCCTCAGGTCTTACCTTCACACACCACTCCTTTGGGTGCCAAATGTAACCTTATTTTTCCACCCAGGACTAGCTCCTACTTACAGTAAAATGTCATAGAGCACCGCTTACATTAGACCATCACTCTCAACTGGGCCCTCACATTTATGTGTGGAGGAAGGGAGAAGATTCTAATGATGCTGGGGGACCCTCATTCTAATGACAAAATTCACATAGCAGCCTCCAATAATAGACTCAAAGCATCAGGAAGAGCCATCATTTGGATTCTGAGTGCCAGAAGTGATCCAGTCCCAGCTCTGTTGTGTCTGATTTTTTTTTTTGAGTTTTTTTTTGAGGCAACTTTTTTCCATCCATGCGACTTTTTCGGCTCACAATACATCGGACCCTATGGTTGCTTTTTAGTGAACAAATGTTTCCATCATGATCAAGGGGAAAATTATATGAAAATGCTGCAGTAAAAAGGACAGTGGTCAAAAGAAGAATCTCAATTCCATGATTGGGTTCAGCCGCAGCACAAAAGCCTCAAAGATGACCATAGAATTCAATTTTGACTTCCATGACCCAGTGGCAACCAGAACTGTGGGCTTTAAGCTTCCCAGAGAAGGAATAAATAAGTCCCATGAACCATCTCCCCTCTTCTCCTTACATATTCATGAAGAATATGGATTAAAGAAATCCATAAACCCATAAACTGCCTGTTATTGACTGGTCTATTCAGCGCCGGATTTCAATGTGCGGCGCCCCTAGGCCGCGCGGTCCGACCAGGCGGCCGCGCGGTCCTAGCGCCCACCTCACCTCCCCTTCTCAGCACGCCGGCGAAAAAACGCCGGCGTGCTGAGAAGGGGAGGTGAGGTGGGCAGCTGCTGTAATTGAATGGGGACGCACGCGTCCCCATAGTGCGGCTGGGCGGCATGCCGCCCCTATTTTTTTGCCGCCCTAGTCCCGGGCCTATGCGGCCTTGCCGCAAATCCGGGCCTGGGTCTATTACACACCAACAGCACATTCATCTGCAGAAACAGGGCAGGGATTATACTGGAGACTCCTTACTATACTGGAGCTCCTTATTCACCTGTATGATACACTATAAGGTTTGACTGTGAGGCTTCATTTCTTTGTTATAATGTGTTTTATTGCTTAACACTCACTGCAGTTTGATTTAGATTTCTGCCACCTACACCCTGGTAAAATCTCTTTTTAAGCTGCAGTTCCCCTTTAATTGGTGCTTCATAACCTTTCTGGACATGTGAGCTCACCATTCCTTGACTGCAGCACCAGAAACCCTTAGTGAATGGGCCCCACCTATTGTGCAGCTGGCAGAACTTCTGTATACTGAGAATAATGGGCCAGTCTGTATTTGCATTGCCCTTCTGGGAAGTTTGTAGGGGGGAACTGCCAGTGTCACTTCTGCAATTGCTGGAGATTTAGCTCCATCAGCCAAAACGTGAGGGGGGGGGGAATCAAACACATGAAAATGGAAATAATGACAGACTTGAATCATCTGAGGTCTTGCAAATTCCATCTCATTTTCTCATTAGATCTAGGGGTCATGAATTATTAATATATTATTATTATTAATATTATATGTGCCTGTGCTGATTGCACTACTCACTGCCAACCCCAAGTGCCAACCCTGACCCTCTGAATAGAGAAGTAGTGATGGGCGAATTTACGCCGTTTCGCCGGAAAATTCGTAAAACGGCGCCGGCGTCTCGTTTTTTCCGACGCCGCGAATTCGCTCCTGGCGAAAAAATTCGCCCATCACTATAGAGAAGTGATTGTATAAGCATTTTTATATGGCACAGAGAACAAGCCATTGCCCCATTGGCCAAGCAGCCGTAGCCAGTAGGTTTCCAGTGGTTTAGGGAATGACCCTTCAATAAACACCATTTCTTGGCAGGGTCTCTATCCCCCTGACTTTGCTTATAAATCTTCATAGGGAGCAATGGATGTAGGGTTGATAACTGCAGATGACAGGAACATAATCACGTGTCCATTATCAGACTGGGGCCCACCAGGCAGCCTGACCTTGAAGGAATACTTGGTCGGCCGTAATTTCCACATAGAAACAAATAGTTGTTTCCATGGTAACAGGACATTGATTTATATATATATATATATATATATATATATATATATATATATATATATATATATATATATATATATATATGTAGCACCTATTTGGCTGTACATAGACAAATACCCACTAGTATGATGGAGCATTGGCTACACTGTAACTTACACAACAGGGTCAGGGCCTTCGCCAAGTGGAAGCTATCCCTTTAAGATGTAGTATAACTACAACACACAGGCTACTGCATATAAAAATGGATTGATTGGATGCCAGGAGGTTCTTGATGCAAATAAAGTAGATGGTTTATTGAACAAATATGCAAATGCAAATGACCACAGGTTTACTCACGCAGGAGTTGATGCAGGTGTAGCATAACACAGAGGAGGGAGGATAGTAGTAGATGAAACAGCACAATGAAGACTGTCACTCCCATAAGGCATAGTAGTCAAGTGTAGATCAATTCCCAGAAGACAGATATACCTCTGTGGGGATCGGGATCAGTGGAGTAGTTAGGGAGACGAAGTCTAAAGCCTAAAACCCTATCCACTGAGTCCCTGCACTAAAGGCAAACAAGAAGCCTTTGGGAGGCTACTCCCTGCTACTATCCTTGATGGAGCACACAGCTGCTCATGCTATATAAAGCTGACTATCTCACTCTCCTAGAGAGACTATTAATGATCTGCCCTAATGATAACTAATCCTCGTTCACAGGGTTTCCTGGTCCCTGAATTAATCACCAAAGGTACAGGTCCCTTTGGGGTAAATGGCTTTACTGGGGCCTTGGTGATCCCAGGCTCAATGAGAAACACCAGCAGCACAGACACCAGGAGCCAAAGTGGAAGAGGCCACTCCCTACACAACACTATTTGGGATGGGTGAATTTTTTCGCCTTGTTTCGCATTGTTTCGCAGTGGAATTGACGCCCATAAAGTTGTATGGCGCAGCGCGACAAAAGTTAATTTGACGCCCATAGACTTTAATGGGCATCGGTGACATTCCGACCAGCGGTGAATTTATGGCCAAGTGAAACGGGTCAAATTCACCCATCCCTAAACACTATATAGCAGTGTGGCAGGAACTGGTATTACACCCTTTGACCAATACCGAATGTACTAAATGAACTGTAACAAGGCTTATGCCTAATAACAATAGATACAGTATAAGAGAAAAGGTAGGGATTTAACTCTATAGGGCATAGTAGATCCTATAGGCCCCTACATATAGAATGCAAAGTTTTGGCATGAAATAATACCCTCTCTCCCACAGCCGGACAACAGCCTGTCTATGGGGCCACAATTGCTTTTATTGCTTATTGATTTTGGATTCAGGTCCCCCCTGTTCCTTTTTATCCTGACTGTAATGCAAATGCCTTGTTGCTAGGGTCAGTGAGTATAGCAACCAGAAAGCAGCCTAAATTCACTGCGGAGAACAGGCTAAAATTCTAACCAAATAAGAAAAAAGGACCATCTGAAAAGTGTGTACAAAGCCAAGGCCACAATCAAACAAAGATGTGCTAAGCTTCCCCTTCCTCCTGCCGACACTTTGTGCTGAATAATCACAATTCACAGCTTTGTTCTCACTTTTCTTACAGTAAATGTGTCACTGACCATTTCCCATCTTCCTCTTTCACTCGGCATCAGATTTGGCCCAAGTGCAAGTGGTGCAAATTGTGTTTGTGCTTTTGTGTGTTTTTGTATAATATGAGTGTGACTGTGTGTGTCAGGGCAGGTGGAAGTGATGTGTAATGTGCAGCCCTGGGCAACAGCTTCTCCTGCCTCCTGAGTGTATCACAGTAACACAATAGTGTAAATCTACATATCCTTGTGTAGTCACTTCTCTTACCTATCCCTCATATTGCCCTCTGCTGGCCAGTCCTGTTTACTGCAGGGAATCTAGTGCCCATGTGCAACCGACATCCCTTACAATAATGGGCCTGACTGGTAAAAATAATACTTGATTCCAATGTTATTATTAGGGAAGAAAGATAAAAAATAGAGGAAGGCCGGTATTTCTTTCCAGAAAAGGCAGCAACCCTACTCGCAAGTGAATAATAGGCTTACAAGTGCATAATAAAAATATACAGTGGGTTGCAGTTGTACAAGAGCACAGCTCCTCCAATCACTGACAGCGTAACCGATGAGCTACAATCACAATGTTCAAAGTGCAACTACATTACATCTATTGGGCCAGGCCCCTACATCAATAGAAGTACTTTTGCTCATTGCATAATTGGAGACAGGACAGAGGCAGACCTCCCAACTGTGCTGAATTTCACAGGAAAGTCCTGATTTTGACAGCTCAGCCCGCAGTACTGGATTTGTTACTGAAATGTCCCAACTTTCTCTTTGATCTCCTGCACTGAACAGCCAGAATAAGATACAAAGTTTCTAACTTAATTGGCTTTTGGCAGAGAGCTCAGAATATGTGGAAACGTATAAGAAACAATTGTAACAATTTAAGATAAGCAGGTCTCTTGGGGAAATTCTGAGTTTCAGCTTAAAGGGCAATTCACCTTCATTGTCAAAACTGTAATAACACATAAAAACCAAGAAATATATGCAAACTTTCCTAACCTGCCAAATTTTGTAAAATGAACATGGTAATTGGGGGTGCGGTCAAAAATTTTCCATGGCGCTCCATATGGCAAATTTTTTTGTCCCTTTTTCTATTTCCAAAATATTGGGAGGTATGAGAGGTAGAGGTGTTCAGTGCAACTATACAGCAATGCAAGGAGTGACTTTGGACCTTTAATGAATGGCCCTCATTGGTGCAACATTTGTGTCTTATTTCCTGTGGCCGCAACAGGAATTGTGGTCTTCAAGGGATTCTGTCATGATTTTTATGGTGTCGTTTTTATTGCTAAGTGACACTGTTTACATTACAAATAATTCACTGACTAATTGACCAAAAAAAATTGTTGCATATCAAAAAAATGTTGTCGCCCATAGAGTTCAATGATTTTCAGCAAATTTCTCAAATGTTTGGTAAAGCGAAATGGGTCAGATTTGCCCATCATTATCCAGGACCAATTATGGAAGAGGGCAAGATATTACAAAGGAAAACTGCACATAAACTACTAGAGGTACTTTCCACAAAACTGTTACTTGCACATGAGGCAAGAAGGCAAGGCAAGTGCAAGCGACTTTTCCACCTTAAAGCAAAAAATATTTTCAAAAACAGGAATATATATACATTGGCTAATGTGCCACTGTGCATACAAACTAAATGCAATGGCAGGCAGTTACGGGTTTTTTTTTTTGGTATGGGAGAGTTTAGTTCTCCTTTAAACACCTTCAAAATTGAGTTTAATTAGGGATGGCCGAATTTATTTGCCATTTATTTGCAATTTCTGGGATTGGCCAACGGCTAAATTGCAGCAGAAATTAGTCATGGGAAAATTCAAAGTCAAAGTCAAGTCAAAATTGTCACAGTTCAAAAATTTTCAGACGCCCATTGACTTTAATGCATTTGGACAAAAGAGTCACACGTGTAAAAATTGTTGCGCATAAAAATTGTTGTGCGTCAAAATTATTTGCACGCCTATTGACTTTAATGCATTTGTACAAAAAAATTGCGCTTATAAAAACTGTCCCTTGTGTCAAAATTGCCATGAGTCAAAATAATTTTGACACCCTTTGACTTCAATACGCAAATTTCTCGGTGAAGCAAACGGGACAGATTTGCCCATCACTATTGAAAATAGACCCAGAAATACTGTTTAATCGGAATTGACTTTATATCCAAAGATCTTTCGAAAAGAATAGGTCATCTACAAAGACCATAGTTTTCATTTGAGTGTTGTTAATTTGAACTACAGCAAAAGTATCATTCAGAATTATTGATAAATTGAAGGAATGGCTAAACTAAAACAGAAGGTGGGATAGGGGACAACCTTGTCTATTCCCTTTAAAAATCCCAAAAAGCAAAGATGTTGCCACTATTTGTAGATGAAGAGTAAATTAATTCTACAAAATTATAAAAGGGAACTTGAAAACCAAATCTATTTAAACAATCAAATAAATGGACCGAGAATATATTGTCAAAATCTTTTTTAGTGTCAGTTTTGAAAATACAATATGGAAACTTTTCCTACTTGAATAAGCTTTCTAATATTTTTAAACCCAGACCTGCTCTTTATGAAGCCATTTTGTTCTAGTGAGACTTGAGAAGGCATAATTGATGGCAAGTCATGTGTTAAAAATTGTATATCTTGATTTAAAAGAGAAATATGCCCATAAGTAGACGGACTGTCCATGTTTTCTTTAGGGATTTAGTCTCAGATTGGACAAAGACTTGTAAAAGGAATATGGCAAGCCATCGGGCCACTTGCTTTACCATGTTTTTTTGTGTCCTTCACCTCTTTTGAAGTGATTTATTTATTAAGATCCTCCAACTGAGTAGAGGTAATTTGTGGGAAAGAAATATACTTGAAGTCCCGTTACTATCTATACAACTACTAAAAAATACGATAAACTAGATTAGTCAAGGAGACAATAATTAGCATCCAAAACAATAATCAAACACAATTTCAAAAGATATGGGGCCCGTGGATAATCTATGCTTCCCTGTCTGGTACAACCCGTGCCGTCTTCTCTAATTATGTAGAGAAATAACTAGACAAGGAGATAATTAATCACAAGAGAGGAAAGTGGGTACATTCTATTAGAGAAGCTGGAGACAAGAAGGAGGCACCGTATCCGTATCGTTTTAAATTGTATAACACCATTTGTTTACTGCACCCAATATGAATAGGAAATATTGACAATTGTCGTAATGGTAATTGTGACACCCATGAAACCTGGATCCACAACAGGGAGAGATCTAGGAACTTACCATTGGAAGAAACCTGATCTGTCCCCCACCCCCTCACGTATAACACTCTGGACTTTTCAACAATCAAGAGACACGGGACACATACGTAATTTGAAGCAATGTGAACTTTATTGTTGTTTTCATTTATTTATGTATAAGATCATAACAAGTCAAAGATACAGTAAATATTACACAAAGTGTCATCTTTCAATAAAAAAGATCTCACTAATCAATAAACTATTTTCTTTAATGAACAGGGAGCATCTATTCTATATCAAAGAGAAAAGACAGAAATGACCAAGGAATAAAATTCTCAAACATTTGTGAACAAATAATATTATTCGTAAGAAAAGCAGAGGTTGTTCTTGAAATTAGTTTAAGTATCACTTATTACAACAGAATGTGTGAGGTGTAATTACTAGTGCACAATTAAACCAAAAGAAAGAAAGTAGTAACCCCACACTATCTGTTTACTTTATTTGTCCCAATTGCTATAAATAAAATAAGTGAAGTGGAATGTATAAAGTGCTTAGTGCTTAATATAAGTGCAAAAATTAAAGATCTGAATGTTTAATTGGGCCTATATTAATTTGGGCCATCTTGTCAAAAATATCATTAGACATAAACATATAGTCAATTCTGGTGCTGACTATAAAGATGTGGATGATATATTTTTCAGATGGAAGATTCTCCATGAGTCATTTAGGCCAGAATCTTTAATAAAATGAGTTAACAACCTAGAATTCTTAGAAGAAGTACAAGACTCTGAAGAAGATTTTATAATTATATATTTCATTAAAATCTCCACCTATGATGAGATTTATTTTAGGTAACAAAGAAATAATTTGAATCAAGTTAGAATAAAAGGCTTCTTTATCTTAGTTTTGTACCAAGGTCTATCTCATATAATATATAATCATAAGGAAATGACAGGTTTCAAGCCCTGGTCTGTGAGTTGTTTGGCTGGTGCACCTTCCCATTGAGCCTCCAGGGGCTTTTGGAATAGACTTCAGCCAATACTCCACTAAACTATATCCTCTGTTGCCTTCAGTCTCCACCTCTAATCTAGTTCAGGTCAGGTGCGGAAGATTAAGTAATCAAGCCCCATCATAAACCAAAGCCTTTCTGCTAGCTATTGCTGGATCATTGACTCATGTTAGTGTTCTAGTTGCTGGTTACTGTTTGCTTTGTTCCTGGTTCCTCCTTGTTACCCAGTCCTGACACCAATCCTCCTTACCTGATCTCCTGGTTTGACCCCTGTCCTGTATATACAGATTTCTTGCTGTCTTCTACCTGCCCCTGACCACTGGCTTATTATATGGACTTGTCTTCAGGTTGTACCCTTTATCATTCAGTTGTTTTGGCTAAATAAAATAGTGACTCAATTTTTCTTTTTAAACAGCTGCTGAGTAAACCACTTCACCCACCCAAGATATAAAACGCTTCATGTGATCAGCTTCACTTAATTGGGATTCTTTTACAACTGCTTTTAGTCTACCAGATGCCTCAAGATCTTGTTTCTCTTTGCAAAGTGATTTAAACTATTAACATTCCAGGCAATTATGTTAAGTCTGTATGTGACATCGCCAACAACTAAAAATAGTAGATGCAAAAGAGAAGATGGTCTCCATTTGTTGTTTCCTTTGGAGTTGATGAAGACAAAAGAAATCAAAGAATCATGTTCTGTTTCCCTTTCTCATAAATGTTACTACTATAGTAGAAGGGGACCTTGAATAAAGAGAATCCACTGTGAAATCAAATGAGACCACTTTTCATCTTGCTGTTTGTTATAAACACTAAATAAACACATATTCTCCTCTTCCCTCCTCTTTTTTCATTTTTCGATGGTAAGGCGCTAAGTGTGTATACTACTGCCAGATGCTGTAACTCTTATGTTTATTGCCTGAAGAAGTGGGTCTGAGCCCGTGAGACGCGTTGCACTGATTGGAGTTCGTTAACAAATTTTGACTGCTTAATTACAGTCGTTTTGTGTCTGCTTGGAGGAGGTAAGTCCACTACTGCCTCCTCTGATTACCAAGTTTCGGTTTTTAAACTCGTTTATATCCTTTTATTCTTTTGGCGCCTCTGTTCTTTTTATACAATACTAAGTCCACCCTGGGTGGAGGGTTGATACCCTTTTTCTATCTACAGAGAGCGACTTCTTTAATCCTGAGTGGGGTCAGGACAATCTCCCCACCTGCCTTTACAGTGGTTGCCTATTGGTAACCTTGGTTTGTGAGTATATGTTATCTACTCTTATTTCATTATCCCTTACCAATACATATTACACTATTGGGGCTCTTGGTGTTCCTTTTGTTTATTTCTTTACTATTTTGGTAAAGTTGGCTACCTGAAGCCAAGTTGGAATTGATACAACACACCATGTCCAGGAAGATGAGAGCTCCTGAGTTCCTCAGCATCACTAGATGCAGTTGTGCAACACTCACCAGACCAGGCAGGAAGGGCACATTGAAAAGATTTTGGAAGTTAAGCACTGGGATGACCCCTAAAGTCACACACAAGTAAATTAAATGTATTGTAAGAATGTTACTGGGTGTTACAAGCTCATTCCACTGGATCCTCCCTCAGTCTCTGAGATCTTGTTGTGGCAGGTGGAATGATTCTCCAGGTTAAGGTGCAAGTTCCTGGATGTTACATTTCCAGCAGACAGAAACATGTTGCTAAATGAGCAGATTCCCCTGGCTGGAGAGAAGTTGGGTTTAGAGCAGAGAATAAGAGCAACATCGCACATTTACTGTAGAACATACAAAGAGGAACCGCTGGGTTGGGCTTGGGCTCACCACAAACTTGCCTTATATCAGTGTCACTGTATCTGAGCTGCTGCCCATGTTGAAGAGTTTGAGGTGGGAGAGAGAAGCAGCAGAGAGAATATAAGGGGGACTGTATCAACATGTCTCCCTCTATTTAGCAGCATGAACCCAAACTCACTAGGAGAGAGAGAATAAAAGTCAATGCTTAGAAAATCACAAACACCTACAAGTATATGAATATGTAGATATATCTGTCTATAGACATAAAAGAAATGGGAATTTTCTTGTGAAGGCAGTAAAAATATTATTATAGAAGTTGAAATCAATTGTCTTGGTAGATAGAGGTGCCTCCATTGTTCCAGGGCTTGGTTAACCCATTCTGTACCTCCATTATATTGATCATGGTGGGCTGGAGAGAAGTGAAGCTTGTTTCTTAATGATTTCTATAGCTCTCTCCAGAACTTGAAAACAGAGTGGAACCTCCTTTTCTCTAATCTCATTGGCTTCCTCCTGTCTGCTGGGAGGAACTACTGGTGAATGAAGTATCACAGAGTTAATTGTATGGTCCCCTTATCCCCTTATATACTTATATATAGTGATCATATCCCCCTTATATATTTATATATAGTGATCATATCCCCCTTATATATTTATATATAGTGATCATATCCCCGATTCCCCTTATATATTTATATATAGTGATCATATCCCCTTATATATTTATATATAGTGATCATATCCCCCTTATATATTTATATATAGTGATCATATCCCCCTTATATATTTATATATAGTGATCATATCCCCGATTCCCCTTATATATTTATATATAGTGATCATATCCCCTTATATATTTATATATAGTGATCATATCCCCTTATATATTTATATATAGTGATCATATCCCCCTTATATATTTATATATAGTGATCATAACCCCTTATATAGTTATATATAGTGATCATATCCCCTTATATAGTTATATATAGTGATCATACCCCCCTAATATACTTATATAGTGATCATATCCCCCTTATATATTTATATATATATATATATAGTGATCATATCCCCCTTATATATTTATATAGTGATCATATCCCCCTTATATATTTATATATAGTGATCATATCCCCCTTATATATTTATATATAGTGATCATATCCCCGATTCCCCTTATATATTTATATATAGTGATCATATCCCCTTATATATTTATATATAGTGATCATATCCCCCTTATATATTTATATATAGTGATCATATCCCCCTTATATATTTATATATAGTGATCATATCCCCGATTCCCCTTATATATTTATATATAGTGATCATATCCCCTTATATATTTATATATAGTGATCATATCCCCTTATATATTTATATATAGTGATCATAACCCCTTATATAGTTATATATAGTGATCATATCCCCTTATATAGTTATATATAGTGATCATACCCCCCTAATATACTTATATAGTGATCATATCCCCCTTATATATTTATATATATCCCCTTATATATTTATATATAGTGATCATAACCCCTTATATAGTTATATATAGTGATCATATCCCCTTATATAGTTATATATAGTGATCATATCCCCCTTATATATTTATATATAGTGATCATACCCCCCTTATATATTTATATATAGTGATCATATCCCCTTATATATTTATATATATAGTGATCATATGCCCTTATATATTTATATATAGTGATCATATCCCCTTATATATTTAAATAGAGATCTGTGGAGGAGTCAGCACTCTCGTAACCTGGTGCAAACGTGCCTGGGTGCAGTGTCCAAAATTTTTAGAATTTCTATCCAACAAAGAGGTCCGCACTCTCAGGTCTTAAAAAATCAAAAATGGTTTATTAGCTAACGGACTAACGTTTCGGGCTCTCCGAGGCCTTTCTCAAAGTACAGATAGATACAAAATGAAAGCAATAAATACCCTTGGTGGCAAGAAAGGTTAATTGGCTGACATCATCATCATCATCATCACTGTGCGTCAAGTACTAAAGTTTTTAAATAACACATATAAAACATATTTTGATATCACATTAAAAAATTTGAGACACATTTGTATTAAAAACCCCCATTCTAACCAAATAAGGAGTAAAATCATATTATGTAACAATGTAGCAAGCTGAGTTGCAAATACTTCTTTAACAACGCACAGACAAACTGGCTGTCTTGTTTATGTTACATAATATAGTAATATGAGTATAGCTGAAAGGTCTAGTGTTTATAGTCCCCCAAATGCATTAACTATAAATATAGCAGAAACCTAAGAAATAAATATATACATAGTAAATGCAGTCCCGAAAACAAGTCAGGTGTCCTTGCTAAGTGCTAATTTATGCAGCACCAGTCTCCCCTTCCCAGTGTGTCAATATACTTCTAACATTAACCCATCGATAGTATGTCAATGATGTATTATATAGATAAGTGCCTGTGAGATCACCCGTTATCCCACAAGTGAAAGTGTGTACTAACTCTCTCATATATGCCACCAATACGTGTAAAGTAACCCCTTAGATTAAAGATATTGCTGCTGCCCGTGTTTTCAGTATATCACAATGAGCGTAATGAGCGGCCATATTTACTCAAAGAAATGTGCATATAAATTTTCATATCCAGATCCTTAATCGAGATATGTATGTCATTCAAAATATAAATAGCAATAAAAGCATGAAGAATGTGAAAGAAAAAGATAATAAAAAATGAAAAAAATAAAAAATGCAAAATATATATGTAAAAAACCCCCCAAAATCCCTATAGTAATGTGAAGAAATCCCCAAGTCTTGTGGGCCATATTATTCAGTCCAAATATCCATAACGTTCAAAACAACCATATGGTAGCCGTAGGTATAATCATCTGGGTTAATGGGATGGCTTACACTTCTGGGCACCGGGACTTTACTTGTTTCAACAGCAAACATTAACTTATTACACCTTAGCTGTTTAAGTGGTTAACACTTGTTGAATCCTGTGCAGAGGAAGAAGAAATAAAATTCCCGTAGTGTAGGGGTAATTCCGTCCCAGTATACACGCACCACAAAGGTGGACAACCGGATCCCCACCGGGAGACAGCTGTCAGGTGCAGCCCCACCGCACAACAAAAGCCGGGACCCGGTAAGTGTAATATCACAGGGCTCACCACTGAACGCCGGCTTCAGGATTTCAAATACTCACGCGCCTTTGTATAGATGCAGCACTGTAGCGAGTCATACAGACCCGTATATGTGGAGCAGTTTTCTTAGCTTGTAACACGTTGTGTGCGGTAGCCATCAATTTAATTGTAGCGCCATCCATACAACGGGTCATACCGGTCTGTATCCAAGATTCAGTAGCTTGAATCAATGTCTGCGGTGATGGATTTTACTGTTCTGTATATCATCTGCAATCGCTAAGGGTAATCTTTACTTGCAGAGGGGGTCATAAAAGGGTGGGTACATCTCATAGCGTCCAAA
This sequence comes from Xenopus laevis, assembly GCF_017654675.1. Classification (NCBI taxonomy): domain Eukaryota; kingdom Metazoa; phylum Chordata; class Amphibia; order Anura; family Pipidae; genus Xenopus; species Xenopus laevis. The sequence continues at coordinate 200,991,443 of NC_054372.1, read as the reverse complement.
GTGTCGGCCATTGTTATCGGCTCCGACTGTTACCCCCCATGCACAGACCATTACCGACCTCAAAGAGAAGGGGTAAAAACGTCAATCCCAATAGTGGCCTTGCAGCGCCAAACATGGTAGCAGCTTTCATAGATGAAAAATGTCGAAAAGTATAAAATAAACACGGGTGCACGACTCAGTAAATATCAAAATAGAGATCTGTGGAGGAGTCAGCACTCTCGTAACCAGGTGCAAACGTGCCTGGGTGCAGTGTCCAAAATTTTTATATATATTTATATATAGTGATCATAACCCCCTTATATATTTATATATAGTGATCATATCCCCCTTATATATTTATATATAGTGATCATATCCCCTTATATATTTATATAGTGATCATATCCCCCTTATATATTTATATATAGTGATCATATCCCCCTTATATATTTATATATAGTGATCATATCCCCCCTTATATATTTATATATAGTGATCATATCCCCCCAACAGTTTGTTGGGATTTGACACGTTTCCTTAAATTCTTGCCAAGATACAGTTAGTTAGTGCTCATGTAAAAGAATGTTGGCCCCCTGGTGTTGTTGAGCAGTGGATTGAAGATTCAGGAGTTCATGCACCATCAGGAGACAAAGATCTGTCCTTTGGGCAAGAACAAGTACAGGGTCACAGTTTGGGCTGCACCTCGTTTGACATCACCCAATTACTTCCATGAGAAGATCTGACATTCCAACACATTACCATGTGTTGAGCTGTGTCAAGTAAGCCTCAACTTCCCTATCCCATAATACCATAGGGAGAGAACAACCCACCAAGTCTCCTTCTTTTCCATATCGGTCAAAGTTGACAAATCACAAGAGAACTTTACAATCCATGTCAAAGACTGCCTGTCAACAACATAGCCCCTTGCCTAGACTCTATGAAAATATGACATTGCCGCTATGCCGTAATACCATAGGGAGAGAACAACCCACCAAGTCTCCTTCATTTCCATATCAGTCAAAGTTGACCAATCACAAGAGGACTTTCCAATCCATGTTAAAGACTGTCTGTCAACAACATAGCCCTTTGCCTATTATAGATTACCCCCTTCTATACAAAAGAATAGGAAGACCCACACTCATCTATCACAAGAGCTGTAAGAGACATAGCCCTTTGCATAGACTCTATGACAAATTGACATCAGCAAATCCCTTCCATGAGAAGATCTGACATTCCAACACGTTACCATGTATTGAGCTGTGCCAAGTAAGCCTCAACTTCCGTATCCCGTAATACCATAGGGAGAGAACAACCCACCAAGTCTCCTTCATTTCCAGATTAGTCAAAGTTGACCAATCACAAGAGGACTATCACAAGAGCTGTCAGTCACATAGCCCTTTGCCTAGACTCTATGACAATTTGACATCACCCAAGGTTTCAACAAAATTTTTATTGAACCAGCTTTATATAAAAGCAAAGATAAAATATATAATCAAATCAAAATAAATTCTCATATACAACATTGTGCATTTCTTTAACATATCAACAAAAAATACTTCCCAGACTTTATTAACATATCATTTGCATTTCAGAAACATTTGCATATCTGCATATCATTTTCATTTGCATATCATTTCAAAAAACTTTATTACCATTTTTTCACAAAGTCAAGTATTTTCTTTCTAACTTCTTTTTCTGAAATTCTATCAAAATCCACTCTTTTTCTAAAGGCTCTTTTTTTGTTCTTCAGACCAGCCATCAAAAAAACTTTTTATATCCACATCAGATTTATCTTTCCAATATTCATACAACATATCACATTTAGTTTCAGTTTTTTCTTGACTTGTTTTCCTTTTTGTTATTTGTTTTTTGGCCACCGGTTCACCGATCTCATCTGTTTCCTGGAGAGGACTTTGCAACCCCCCAAAAAACACATCTTCAAAGGAAAGGGTTAAATCAGGTAGTATTTCAACAGAAACAGCAACCCCCTCCCCCGCTGAAACAGCCTCTCCTTCCTTCGTTGAGGTTGCCTCCCCCTCCCCCACTGAGACAGCCTCATTAACTTCATCTGGAACAGTCTTTTTAAATCGTTTTTTCCGTTGAGGGCATGCAGTATACAAATGTCCAATCTCTAAGCAGAGGTTACATTTCTTTGATTTAGTACAGTCTTTGGCAAAATGCATATTACTGCCACAATTAGTACATGTATTGTAAGAATCTGCACCATGTCCATAATTCCTGCATTTTTTACAAAAACTTGGCATTCCTGAAAAAAAGACATCAAAATTTACATTCCCCAAACGAAATCGTGCAGGGGGTAAATGGTTCTTTTTAAAAGTCACCTTGAACTTGAATTTACAAGCCCACACTCCGATTTCATTGTAAACTTTTCCTATGAACAGTACCTTTTTACAATGGTTCCGAAGAAAAAGTTCCATTTCATTCAAATGGGCAAACGGAGAATAAGCTTTCACTGTCAGGATTATCTCTTCCTCTGGATGAGGCACAACTTTAACTCCATGAAGTCTTTCATCATCAGGACTCTGTTTCCATACTCTCAGGAATCGCAATGTAAGAAATTGCCATCTTGATTTAGTTATTTCATATGAAAGCTGTTGTTCAGGGAACTTACATGAAGCCCTGATTATCATAACAAAGGTTTTCCTGTGACTACTAAGGCCTATGTCTGCTGTGGGGACCATAAAACTGGTTGTGTATGTGAGAAAACTTGCTCAACAGGATGTAGGCAAGTTGGGGGTTTATCACAACATCTTGGCAGTTGGGAGGGTTCCTGTGGGGGCAGGTGAGAACCCAGGATAAAAGAACTTGGGACAAATGTGAAGGGGAGAGCTGGGCAGCGGAGAGAGAGCTGGGCAGCTGAGAGGAGGCAGCTAGAGAGCGGGAGAAGCCAGAGGAGCCTGGGACAAGACAACATGTGAGGAATGAAGACCAGAGGGGAAGGCAGAGATGAAGCCGAACTCTATTAACCTGCCTTTTTGGTAACAACTATGGAGACTTGTGTAATCTTTAACTGTAAATATTGTAATTTTTGTTTAGTCTAAGTGTAATCATTTATGTAGAACAATCAATTGATTTATTTTACAATATATCACTTTACTATACGCTCATTGGTGTGGATTCATTGTCTGCTTGCTCAAAAGAACCAGAAACCCTAGTAAGTGGGTTGAGGTATATTATTAATATTGATATAATATTATTAATATTGATATAATATATATAGAAACTTACAGCAAGAAAACGCTCTCTGCATCGAAAGTCACATCATATACACCTCTTTTGGGGTAATCCTGGATCGCAAGGATCTCCTTCCTCTAGACACCTCCGAAATCCTCCAAAATAGTATCTGCAATATGCAGAAGCAGATTTTCGCGGTTCACCTCCTGGACGATAATTCGTATTGAGTGCTTAACTCGTGCGTAGCCCGGGACCAAGAACTCTTCCAAATCCATCTTGACAGGACACTCCCAGCGTCGCCGTAAAGGACTCCACTGGAGTGGGGTGATCGCCACCCGTTGTCAGAAGAACGGTCTCTCACAAAAAGCAGCAAGAGGCTTAAGATGGTTAATGCCAGCAATGCCTGCTAGGCCAAGAAGAAATGTCTTCCGACGCCAGATCTTCGCCAAAAGGCAGAGAAGCGATCAATTTGACGTCACCCAATTATCTTTCTTTAACTTTATTTACAGAAAAAACAAACAAACATAAAGAAACATTTTTTTTTTTTTCCACAAAACTAACATATTCCAAGATGTAGGTCTCCATAGAAATTCAGCATTAGTCTTCCCTAAATGTTTTACATCTCTTAGAAAATACAAATACATTTTTGCTAGATATAATCCAATACATTGCTCTGGAGTTATGTTATCACGTTTAAGCAAAAGTATATTACGAACTTTCCACAGTGATTCCTTCATGCAGTTTACAGTATACCATGCACGTAGTTTTTTATTCTTATTATTGCATTCTAAGGTACCAAAAAATGCATCATTCATATCAAAGTTTTTTACATCAAAAACATTATACAATAAAACAAACAATTTTCCCCATACAAACATAAACACAATCCCAAAAAAACATGTTGAACAGTTTCTTCATATCTACACTTTTCTCTAGGACACACTTTGGTTGTATCCAAGCGCCTCATATACTGAAAAGACCTAGTGGGTAAACAATTCTGCACAATTGACCATGCTAAGTCTTTTTGATGATTTTCCATTTGCTTTTCTGACACATTTCTCCAAATCCTTTTGCTTTGTTCAACAGAAGAATTGTCCACAATAATAACATCCTCTTTAGATTGGATCCATTTCGTTAATTTCTTTTGGTCAGATAAAAAGTCCTTAGGGGCATCACTTAAAACATATTTTTTAAAGATTTTTTCCAATAAAATGTATTGGGAGGAAACATTCATTAAAACTGGAATTGTTAAAGGGAAAGTACATAATTTATATTTTCTAAAGAAAGCTCCAGCACAATAAGATATAAAACAAGATTGAATTTCAAATTTTTTAAGATTTCGATAAATAAAACAAAAGAATTTAACATACAGGAATCTTTCAAAATCAGGAAAATTTTTTCCACCATTTTCTTTTGCTCTAATAACCTTTATTCGACTTAACTTTTCCATCTTAGAATTCCATAGGAAAATGAAACATAATCTGATTATTCTCTTCATATTTAGAGTAGAAGGTGGAAAAATCATTGCAATATACAACATCATTGGCAACAGTACTGACTTAACAATTAAGGTTTTCCCTTCCATTGTCAGCCCTCTAAGTGACCAATACTGTAATTTTTTCTGCATTTTTCCTAGTAAAATATCCCAATTAGGTTGACCATCATTTTCTGCACCAAAAAGAATTCCTAAAATTTTTATTCCTTTGTCTTGTATTGTCACTTCACAATTAACATTTTCCCAATTACCTATCCCCAAACACACATTTATTTACATTTATCTTAAACCCAGATGCTTGACAATAAAATTTTGTTAACAAAAGAGCTCTTTGAATTGCGGCCGGCTTTTCACAGAAAATGGTTACATCGTCCATGTATGACACAACTTTAATTTGAACACCGTTACCACCCGATACCGGAACTCCTTTCACCATTTTATCTTTTCTCAAAGCACATAACAATGGTTCTAATGCAAATATAAATAAGATAGGGGACAATGGACATCCCTGTTTAACCCCACTCAATAGGGGAATTTCACGTGTCCTATTACCATTTATTTGAATTTCACACACAGTTTGACGATAAAGTGCATGGATTTGATTTAACATAACATCAGGTAACCCCATTTTCTTTAACACTGCAAGTAAAAACTAATGGGAAACACGATCATACGCCTTTTCGAAATCTAAGGATAAAATTGCTAAATGTTGCTTACGGTCATTAGAATACCATATTATATCCCGGATTAGGGACAAATTATCCCAAATACACCTTCCGGGCACCCCACATACCTGATTATAATTAATTACTTTTTCAATTACCAACTTAAACCTGTTTGTTAATAATTTAGCAAAAAACTTATAATCAGAATTTAATAAAGAAATTGGGCGCCAATTTTTAATATCAGAAGTATCACCTTTTTTATGAATTAGAACCACAACACTTTTTCTCCAAGATGATGGTAAAACCTTCGCATAAAAACATTCACTAAAAAGACCCAGCAAATCCTCCTTTAACATTCCCCAAAATTTCATGTAAAATTCAAAAACGAGGCAAATTCGCCCATCACTAGTCATCTAGTAAAGACACATTCATTTTCCAGTAATTTTTATTAACCTTTTGTGTTCCCAAGCATGACACCTTAACCAATAATAAATTATGATCAGAAAAAATATTTTGTACCAAAGTAGCACTAATAGGATCCAAATTCTGTGACACAAAGGCAAAATCGATCCTTGAACTTACATTCCCATTTGTCCAAGTGTAACCAGGTTGATTTTTATTGCACTTTGCCCACACATCAGTAAAACCTAGATCAGATACCATGTTTTTTAAATAATTAGCTGATTTATCCATTGTTATGTTCACAGCCCCCCCAGCCCTCTTCTCCCCGGGGAGAACACAATTAAAATCACCCAATAAAAACATTGGCTCAGAACCAGGTAAGAACAAATTCAAAGTAGCAAAAAGATCAGATCTTAATTCCTTTTCAGGTGATGCATACACATTCACAATTTGAAAACTTATACCATTAAAGGATACTTTTACCAAAACCACTCTCCCAGGTATAATATCATGAACTGCTTGAATTTTAAAATCATGACCTTTAAAAAGAATAACCACACATGAAGATTTACCATCATTACCACCTGACCAAACCGATGGACCTAAACTCCATTCAGTTTTTAATAAATCATAGTTTGGCATAAAATTTAAATGACACTCTTGCAGACATAAAAAATGGAAATCAATTGTTTGTACGTAATCGAAAAAAGCAGCCCTCCTCTGAGGACTCTTTATGCTCCTGACATTTAAGGAGCCAGTTTTAAAGATAAGGGTCATAAAAGGAAAACATTTTAGCCATTATCATGAAACTCAGATCCATCTGGTGGTTTAACCCCTGAACACTGCACACCAGATGACTCAGCTGAAACCTCCATCTCATCAGCAGATGATACGCCTTCCCCAGAGGAAGGAAACTGATTAATCTCCTCTGTTGGGTTTTTAGCTTTTTTCTTTTCCTTTTTGGTTTGTCTACTTTTCTTGGCCTTAGGACCTAGGCTTTTGTTTCACACTTTCCTCCTCAGACCTAGGACCTTCAGTGGTAGCAACAGAAACCCTTGCTCTGCTGCGCTGAACCCTCACCTCCTCCACCTCAGGTTCTGCAGGTAAAACAGTGACCTCATTAGCATTTACCTGCCTGGCTGCTTTTGTCCTTCTATGACAAGAGCTGTCAGTCCCATATCCCTTTGCCTAGGCTCTATGGCAAATTAGCCATTGCCTAAGCACTCCCATGATAAAATCTAACATTCCAACACATAGCCATGTGTTGACCTGTGCCTAGTAAGCCTCAACTTCCCTATCCCGTATTACCATAGGGAGAGAAAAAAACGGCAAAGCCTTCTTCATTTCCATATCGGTCAAAGTTGACCAATCACAAGAGGACTTTCCAATCCATGTTAAAGAATGCCTGTCAACAACATAGCCCTTTGCCTAGACTCTATGACAATTTGACATTGCCGCTATCCCGTAATACCATAGGGAGAGAAAAAACAGCAAAGTCTTCTTCATTTCCATATCGGTCAAAGTTGACCAATCACAAGAGGACTTTCCAATCCATGTTAAAGACTGCCTGTCAACAACATAGCCCTTTGCCTAGACTCTATGACAATTTGACATTGCTGCTATCCCGTAATACCATAGGGAGAGAAAAAACGGCAAAGTCTTCTTCATTTCCATATCGGTCAAAGTTGACCAATCACAAGAGGACTTTCCAATCCATGTTAAAGACTGCCTGTCAAACAACATAGCCTTTTGCCTACTATAGATTCCTCCTTGCCATACAAAGAATAGGAAGACCCACAGCCTTCTATGACAAGAGCTGTCAGTCCCATATCCCTTTGCCTAGGCTCTATGGCAAATTAGCCATTGCCTAAGCACTCCCATGATAAAATCTAACATTCCAACACATGTCCATGTGTTGACCTGTGCCTAGTAAGCCTCAACTTCCCTATCCCATATAACCATAGGGAGAGAAAAAAACGGCAAAGCCTTCTTCATTTCCATATCGGTCAAAGTTGACCAATCACAAGAGGACTTTCCAATCCATGTTAAAGAATGCCTGTCAACAACATAGCCCTTTGCCTAGACTCTATGACAATTTGACATTGCCGCTATCCCGTAATACCATATAGAGAGAAAAAACAGCAAAGTCTTCTTCATTTCCATATCGGTCAAAGTTGACCAATCACAAGAGGACTTTCCAGTCCATGTTAAAGACTGCCTGTCAAACAACATAGCCTTGCCAAACAAAGAATAGGAAGACCCACAGCCTTCTATAACAAGAGCTGTCAGTCCCATATCCCTTTGCCTAGGCTCTATGGCAAATTAGCCATTGCCTAAGCACTCCCATGATAAACTCTAACATTCCAACACATGTCCATGTGTTGACCTGTGCCTAGTAAGCCTCAACTTCCCCATCCCGTATAACCATAGGGAGAGGAAAAAAACGGCAAAGTCTTCTTCATTTCCATATCGGTCACAGTTGACCAATCACAAGTGGACTTTCCAATCCATGTTAAAGACTTTCTGTCAAACAACACAGCCTTTTGCCTACTATAGATTCCTCCTAGCCATACAAAGAATAGGAAGACCCACAGCCTTCTATGACAAGAGCTGTCAGTCCCATGTCCCTTTGCCTAGGCTCTATGGCAAATTAGCCATTGCCTAAGCACTCCCATGATAAACTCTAACATTCCAACACATCTCCATGTGTTGACCTGTGCCTAGTAAGCCTCAACTTCCCCATCCCGTATAACCATAGGGAGAAGAAAAAAACGGCAAAGTCTTCTTCATTTCCATATCGGTCAAAGTTGACCAATCACAAGAGGACTTTCCAATCCATGTTAAAGACTGCCTGTCAAACAACATAGCCTTTTGCCTACTATAGATTCCTCCTTGCCATACAAAGAACAGGAAGACCCACAGCCTTCTATGACAAGAGCTGTCAGTCCCATATCGCTTTGCCTAAGCACTCCCATGATAAAATCTAACATTCCAACACATGGCCATGTGTTGACCTGTGCCTAGTAAGCCTCAACTTCCCTATCCCGTATAACCATAGGGAGAGAAAAAACGGCAAAATCTTCTTCATTTCCATATCGGTCAAAGTTGACCAATCACAAGAGGACTTTCCAATCCATGTTAAAGACTGCCTGTCAAACAACATAGCCTTTTGCCTACTATAGATTCCTCCTTGCCATACAAAGAATAGGAAGACCCACAGCCTTCTATGACAAGAGCTGTCAGTCCCACATCCCTTTGCCTAGGCTCTATGGCAAATTAGCCATTGCCTAAGCACTCCCATGATAAAATCTAACATTCCAACACATTGCCATGTGTTGACCTGTGCCTAGTAAGCCTCAACTTCCCTATCCCGTAAAACCATAGGGAGAGAGAAAAACGGCAAAGCCTTCTTCATTTCCATATCGGTCAAAGTTGACCAATCACAAGAGGACTTTCCAATCCATGTTAAAGAATGCCTGTCAACAACATAGCCCTTTGCCTAGACTCTATGACAATTTGACATTGCCGCTATCCCGTAATACCATATAGAGAGAAAAAACAGCAAAGTCTTCTTCATTTCCAAATCGGTCAAAGTTGACCAATCACAAGAGGACTTTCCAGTCCATGTTAAAGACTGCCTGTCAAACAACATAGCCTTGCCATACAAAGAATAGGAAGACCCACAGCATTCTATAACAAGAGCTGTCAGTCCCATATCCCTTTGGATAGGCTCTATGGCAAATTAGCCATTGCCTAAGCACTCCCATGATAAACTCTAACATTCCAACACATGTCCATGTGTTGACCTGTGCCTAGTAAGCCTCAACTTCCCCATCCCGTATAACCATAGGGAGAGGAAAAAAACAGCAAAGTCTTCTTCATTTCCATATCGGTCACAGTTGACCAATCACAAGAGGACTTTCCAATCCATGTTAAAGACTGCCTGTCAAACAACATAGCCTTTTACTATAGATTCCTCCTTGCCATACAAAGAATAGGAAGACCCACAGCCTTCTATGACAAGAGCTGTCAGTCCCATATCCCTTTGCCTAGGCTCTATGGCAAGTTAGCCATTGCCTAAGCACTCCCATGATAAAATCTAACATTCCAACACATAGCCATGTGTTGACCTGTGCCTGTTAAGCCTCAACTTCCCTATCCCGTATAACCATAGGGAGAGAAAAAAACGGCAAAGTCTTCTTCATTTCCATATCGGTCAAAGTTGACCAATCACAAGAGGACTTTCCAATCCATGTTTAAGACTGCATGTCAACAACATAGCCCTTGGATTAGACTCTATGACAATTTGACATTGCCGCTATCCCGTAATACCATAGGGAGAGAAAAAATGGCAAAGCCTTCTTCATTTCCATATCGGTCAAAGTTGACCAATCACAAGAGGACTTTCCAATCCATGTTAAAGACTGCCTGTCAAACAACATAGCCTTTTGCCTACTATAGATTCCTCCTTGCATTACAAAGAATAGGAAGACTCACAGCCTTCTATGACAAGAGCTGTCAGTCCCATATCGCTTTGCCTAGGCTCTATGGCAAATTAGCCATTGCCTAAGCACTCCCATGATAAAATCTAACATTCCAACACATAACCATGTGTTGACCTGTGCCTAGTAAGCCTCAACTTCCCTATCCCGTATAACCATAGGGAGAGAAAAAACGGCAAAGTCTTCTTCATTTCCATATCGGTCAAAGTTGACCAATCACAAGAGGACTTTCCAATCCATGTTAAAGACTGCCTGTCAACAACATAGTCCTTGGCCTAGACTCTATGACAATTTGACATTGCCGCTATCCCGTAATACCATAGGGAGAGAAAAAACGGCAACGTTTTCTTCATTTCCATATCGGTCAAAGTTGACCAATCACAAGAGGACTTTCCAATCCATGTTAAAGACTGCCTGTCAAACAACATAGCCTTTTGCCTTCTATAGATTCCTCCTTGCCATACAAAGAATAGGAAGACCCACAGCCTTCTATGACAAAAGCTGTCAGTCCCATATCCCTTTGCCTAGGCTCTATGGCAAGTTAGCCATTGCCGGTTTTATCAGTAATAAAGTATCAAGTAGGAAAAAAAACCACAATTACTTTACAACATCACGTGAAACCAATATTTATTCTTTTTAAAAATATACAACAACAACAAAAAAGAAAAACTTTTATTTTACTCCTTTACTTCAATCTTCGGATGTAGTCCAAGATATGAAATCTCAGATATTCCTCCGAAGTATTTTCAAAATCCACATCTGCTCGCAATGCAGCTGTTTCCTCTTCCGTCCAGCTGTCAATATATTCTTTAATAGCATAGTCAGGTTTGCATTTATATTGTCTAAACAAAATCTCACCTCTTGTCTGGACCCTCTTCTGTTCACTCTCTTTTGGAACTGGGAGTTGCACTTTTGGAACTGGGGGTTGCACTTTCACCTCCACTTGTGAACTTTCAGTTTTCCTTTTCTTCTTTTCCTTTTTTGAAGAGTCTGGCCTCTTCACAGCCAGACTTTCCACCTGTAAAGCAATGGCTTCCAGACCACTCACCCCTGGGTCCTCAAGGAGCATTTGCACCTGTTCCGGATCCCCGGACTCACCAGATGAGATTTCCTCCTGACTCACAGTTTTACTCCTTTTTGGACACGTTGAATACAGGTGACCTACTTGAAAGCATAAATTACACTTTTTAGGGTGAACACAGTCTTTCGACTCATGAGTAGACTCACCACAGTTTCCACAATCTTTGCAGTTTTCGGCTGTATGACCATACGCACGACATCTTCGACAAAAAACCGGCATGCCTGAGAAATGGCAGTCTAAATTGATGCCTCCCAACTTAAACCTAGCTGGAGGTAACTTGCCTTTCTTGAATTTTGCCTTGAATTTCACCTTTGATGTCCAGATTCCGACCTCACTTAGAATTTTGCCTGAAAAAGTCAATTTTTCACAAAACTGATTAAGCACAGTCTCTACCTCCTTTATACTCACGAAAGGAGAGTACGACTTCACCACCAAGATGACTTCCTCCTGCGAAATGTGAGGAAACACTCTGTATCCACGTAGCCGAACATCTTCACGATTTCCTTCCAGAATCTTTAAGAAGCTCAAAAAGATACCTTCTCCATTGAAAGTCACATCGTATACTCCTCGTCGCGGATAATCTTGAATCGCCAGGATCTCCGTCTTCCTGACATGACCGAATTCCCCGAGGATGGCTTCAACGATGTAGCGCAGCTTACTTTCTCCTTCGATCACCTCTTCCACCACGACACGAACCGAATTCTTCAGCTTAGCGAAGCTTGGAACGACATCTTCGCCAGTGTCCATGTTCTCAACGACACGCTTCCAGTTTTCACTGAAGTGTTCAATCTCTTGCACTCCCGGTTTCCCCCTTGGCTTAGGGTTTCCACCGGAGTGAACGATCGCCTCTCGTTGCCTGGAATCGTGTGCCCTTATAAGGACACACACCCTCCAGGCACCCAATGGCCAAGACACTAGCTGTTCCCCGAAGGTTTTTTTTTTTTTTTTTTTTTTTTTTTTTTTTTGTTCCCAATCAGCTTGTCTGAGGAAGTAGTTAGGGAAACCCCAACCACAATCTCATTTACGCATCATTTGGAACACTAAAATTTATTTACACAAAAGAAAATTTCATTTACACAAAAGAAAATTTCATTCATCATCATTTTTTTTTTTTTTTTTTATATCTTTTCATAAACTCAAAAATCCGTTTCCTTGCTTCAGGCACCGGAAGCTTTTGCAAACTTCCCATCTCTTTTCCAAACTGACTCTTCTTTTCTGTCGGCCAAGATGCAATATACTTATTTAACTCTACATTTGACTTTTTCTTCCAATACTCCACCGATCCTTCGTCACTTTCTTCATCACTTCCACCACTTTCTTCATCACCTCCTCCAGAACTTTCTGAGTCCTCAGACTGACTCTCCATCTCTTCAGTCTCTTTACTCTCCTGTTTCTTCTCCTTCTTTTTCACAACAATTCTTTTACCAATTTTTTCCTTTTCACTCACCCTTTCAGGTGACACAATGTCAATAGAAGCATCCATATTCTCCAAAGTTTCATCATCTATTCTTTCCATCACATCCACCTTTCTCACCTCTTCCTTCGTTTCAACATCTTGTTTTACTACTTCCATCTTTTGTTTTCTCACTGGACAAGCAGCATACAAATGCCCTGCTTCAAAACAAAAATTACACTTCTTCGGACTTGTACAGTTCTTCTCCTCATGTCCCGACTCTCCACAAAACTTGCATGCTTCACATGTATCAGCTACATGCCCGTAACTTCGGCATTTCCTACAGAAGACAGGCATTCCACTAAAGAAAACGTCAATATTTACCTTTCCCATCCGTACTCTTGCTGGCGGCATTTTCTTCTCCAAAAACCAAGCACTGAACTTGTATTTTGATGTCCACAAACCATGTTCGTTCCAGATTTTGCCTCCAAACTTCAGCCTCTTACAATACTGACTTAGCACCGCAGTAATTTCCTTCAAAGGTAGTACTGGTGAGTAGGTCTTTACCACCAGAACCACTTCTTCCTGATCAAAGTGTGGCAACACCTTGAAACCTACTAAACGGTCTTCGTTCTTCTTCTCCTCCATCACTTTCAAGAAGCGCAGAAAAGACTTCTCCTCAATGAACGTCACATCATATATCCCTCTTCTGGGATAATCCTGCAACGCCAAGATCTCCTCCTTCTTTACCTTTCCCAGGTCGTAAAGAATTATCTTCACGACGTACGCCAACCTCCTTTCCTCACTCGATGGATCCAAGGAAATGATCCGCATCGAGTTCCTCACCCTTGCGAACAAAGGGACCTCCTCTCCAGCCGCAATCTTCACTCCTTCCAGAGCAGTCATCGTCACCGACTTCGCACTTTCAGTTCCCTCACTGAAGCGCTCGTGTTAGCTCACGTGTCAGCTCGATCACTCCCGGCTTCACCCTTGGCTTGGGATCTCACCGGAGTAAGTGACCGCCTCTCGTTGCCCGGAGTAAATATGCTCTTATAAGAACAAATTCCCTCCAGGCACCCAATGGCTTCGATACTAGCTGTTCCCCGAAGGTACTACACTTGATCTTAGCCAAAAGGCCGAGAAGCGATCCAGGAATGTCAGTTTATGATATAATCTAACATTCCAGCACATAGCCATGTGCCTAGTAAGCCTCAACTTCCCTATCCCGTATAACCATAGGGAGAGAAAAAAACGGCAACGTCTTCTTCATTTCCATATTGGTCAGAATTGACCAATCACAAGAGGACTTTCCAATCCATGTTAAAGACTGCCTGTCAACAACATAGCCCTTTGCCTAGACTCTATGACAATTTGACATTGCCGCTATCCCGTAATACCATAGGGAGAGAAAAAACGGCAAAATCTTCTTCAATTCCATATCGGTCAAAGTTGACCAATCACAAGAGGACTTTGCAATCCATGTTAAAGACTGCCTGTCAAACAACATAGCCTTTTGCCTACTATAGATTCCTCCTTGCCATACAAAGTATAGGAAGACCCACAGCCTTCTATAACAAGAGCTGTCAGTCCCATATCCCTTTGCCTAGGCTCTATGGCAAATTAGCCATTGCCTAAGCATTCCCATGATAAAATCTAACATTCCAACACATATCCATGTGTTGACCTGTGCCTAGTAAGCCTCAACTTCCCTATCCGGTAATACCATAGGGAGAGAAAAAACGGCAAAGTCTTCTTCTTTTCCATATCGGTCAAAGTTGACCAATCACAAGAGGACTTTCCAATCCATGTTAAAGACTGCCTGCCAACAACATAGCCCTTTGCCTAGACTCTATGACAATTTGACATTGCCGCTATGCCGTAATACCATAGGGAGAGAAAAAACGGCAAAGTCTTCTTCATTTCCATATAGGTCAAAGTTGACCAATCACAAAAGGACTTTCCAATCCATGTTAAAGACTACCTGTCAAACAACATAGCCCTTTGCCTAGACTCTATGACAATTTGACATTGCCGCTATGCCGTAATACCATAGGGAGAGAAAAAACGGCAAAGTCTTCTTCATTTCCATATCGGTCAAAGTTGACCAATCACAAGAGGACTTTCCAATCCATGTTAAAGACTGCCTGTCAACAACATAGCCCTTTGCCTAGACTCTATGACAATTTGACATTGCCGCTATGCCGTAATACCATAGGGAGAGAAAAAACGGCAAAGTCTTCCTCATTTCCATATCGGTCAAAGTTGACCAATCACAAGAGGACTTTCCAATCCATGTTAAAGACGGCCTGTCAAACAACATAGCCTTTTGCCTAGGCTCTATGACAATTTGACATTGCCGCTATGCCGTAATACCATAGGGAGAGAAAAAACGGCAAAGTCTTCTTCATTTCCATATAGGTCAAAGTTGACCAATCACAAGAGGACTTTCCAATCCATGTTAAAGACTGCCGGTCAAACAACATAGCCTTTTGCCTACTATAGATCCCTCCTTGCCATACAAAGAATAGGAATCCCACAGCCTTCTATGACAAGAGCTGTCAGTCCCATATCCCTTTGCCTAGACTCTATGGCAAGTTAGCCATTGCCTAAGCACTCCCATGATAAAATCTAACATTCCAACACATAGCCATGTGTTGACCTGTGCCTAGTAAGCCTCAACTTCCCTATCCCGTATAACCATAGGGAGAGAAAAAAACGGCAAAGTCTTCTTCATTTCCATATCGGTCAAAGTTGACCAATCACAAGAGGACTTTCCAATCCATGTTAAAGACTGCCGGTCAACAACATAGCCCTTTGCCTAGACTCTATGACAATTTGACATTGCCGCTATGCCGTTATACCATAGGGAGAGAAAAAACGGCAAAGTCTTCTTCATTTCCATATCGGTCAAAGTTGACCAATCACAAGAGGACTTTGCAATCCGTGTTAAAGACTGCCTGTCAAACAACATAGCCTTTTGCCTACTATAGATTCCTCCTTGCCATACATAGAATAGGAAGACCCACAGCCTTCTATGACAAGAGCTGTCAGTCCCATATCCCTTTGCCTAGGCTCTATGGTAAGTTAGCCATTGCCTAAGCACTCCCATGATAAAATCTAACATTCCAACACATGGCCATGTGTTGACCTGTGCCTAGTAAGCCTCAACTTCCCTATCCCGTAATACCATAGGGAGAGAAAAAACGGCAAAGTCTTCTTCATTTCCATATTGGTCAAAGTTGACCAATCACAAGAGGACTTTCCAATCCATGTTAAAGACTGCCTGTCAACAACATAGCCCTTTGCCTAGACTCTATGACAATTTGACATTGCCGCTATGCCGTAATACCATAGGGAGAGAAAAAACGGCAAAGTCTTCTTCTTTTCCATATCGGTCAATGTTGACCAATCACAAGAGGACTTTCCAATCCATGTTAAAGACTGCCTGTCAAACAACATAGCCTTTTGCCTACTATAGATTCCTCCTTGCCATACAAAGAATAGGAAGACCCACAGCCTTCTATGACAAGAGCTGTCAGTCCCACATCCCTTTGCCTAAGCTCTATGGCAAGTTAGCCATTGCCTAAGCACTCCCATGATAAAATCTAAAATTCCAACACATGGCCATGTGTTGACCTGTGCCTAGTAAGCCTCAACTTCCCTATCCCGTATAACCATAGGGAGAGAAAAAACGGCAAAGTCTTCTTCATTTCCATATCGGTCAAAATTGACCAATCACAAGAGGACTTTCCAATCCATGTTAAAGACTGCCTGTCAACAACATAGCCCTTTGCTTAGACTCTATGACAATTTGACATTGCCGCTATCCCGTAATACCATAGGGAGAGAAAAAACGGCAAAGTCTTCTTCATTTCCATATCGGTCAAAGTTGACCAATCACAAGAGGACTTTCCAATCCATGTTAAAGACTGCCTGTCAAACAACATAGCCTTTTGACTACTATAGATTCCTCCTTGCATTACAAAGAATAGGAAGACTCACAGCCTTCTATGACAAGAGCTGTCAGTCCCATATCCCTTTGCCAGGCTCTATGGCAAATTAGCCATTGCCTAAGCACTCCCATGATAAATTCTAACATTCTAACACATGGACATGTGTTGACCTGTGCCTAGTAAGCCTCAACTTCCCTATCCCGTATTACCATAGGGAGAGAAAAAAACAGCAAAGTCTTCTTCATTTCCATATCGGTCAAAGTTGACCAATCACAAGAGGACTTTCCAATCCATGTTAAAGACTGCCTGTAAACAACATAGCCCTTTGCCTAGACTCTATGACAATTTGACATTGCCGCTATCCCGTAATACTATAGGGAGAGAAAAAACAGCAAAGTCTTCTTCATTTCCATATCGGTCAAAGTTGACCAATCACAAGAGGACTTTCCAATCCAGGTCAAGGACTGCCTGTCAACAACATAGCCTTGCCATACAAAGAATAGGAAGACCCACAGCCTTCTATGACAAGAGCTGTCAGTCCCATATCCCTTTGCCTAGGCTCTATGGCAAATTAGCCATTGCCTAAGCACTCCCATGATAAAATCTAACATTCCAACACATGGCCATGTGTTGACCTGTGCCTAGTAAGCCTCAACTTCCCTATCCCGTAATACCATAGGGAGAGAAAAAACGGCAAAGTCTTCTTCATTTCCATATTGGTCAAAGTTGACCAATCACAAGAGGACTTTCCAATCCATGTTAAAGACTGCCTGTCAAACAACATAGCCTTTTGCCTACTATAGATTACTCCCTGCCATACAAAGTATAGGAAGACCCACAGCCTTCTATGACAAGAGCTGTCAGTCCCATATCCCTTTGCCTAGACTCTATGGCAAATTAGCCATTGCCTAAGCACTCCCATTATAAAAGCTAACATTCCAACACATAGCCATGTGTTGACCTGTGCCTAGTAAGCCTCAACTTCCCTATCCCGTAATACCATAGGGAGAGAAAAAACGTCAAAGTCTTCTTCTTTTCCATATCGGTCAAAGTTGACCAATCACAAGAGGACTTTCCAGTCCATGTTAAAGACTGCCTGTCAAACAACATAGCCTTGCCATACAAAGAATACGAAGACCCACAGCCTTCTATGACAAGAGCTGTCAGTCCCATATCCCTTTGCCTAGGCTCTATGGCAAATTTTTTTATTTTATTTTTTTTTTCCCTTCAGCTTTTAAAGTTTCTTCCAAAAAGAAGTCTGAATGATTATCCAGAATATTGAAAAAAAACTTTTAGCAAAACATCATATAGGAAAAAATTGTATATACATATATATATACATATATAGATTCACACATATATACACACATATTTATTATTTGTATTTATACCAGTTTTTAATTTTCCATTCATTTTCAACTTTTTTTCCATATCTTTTTTTATCAATCAAAAACAAAATATATAAGTTACTTAATGCAATTCTAATACAGTCAGTCACTGATAACTCTTCTGTTTTCCATACTTAGATTTTTCTGCACTTCCAAATAGCTTCTTTCGTTAGATTTATTATTTGCCAAGCTTTAATTATATTTTCATCCTTACATTTTAATTTGAATCCAAAGAAAACTACTTCATAACTCAAAGCATCCAACACAGTAACATATTTTAAAAAAGTACCCATCTTTTTCCATACCATTTGCGCAAAATGACAATTCCAAAATGTATGTAATACTGTTTCTCCACTCTTACAATTTTCTCTAGGGCATTTTGGATTTTTTATTAATCCCCTTAAAAACTGGAAATTCCTTACCGGCAAGGAGTTATGTACAATTTCCCAGGCCAGATCTCTTTGACTGTTTGTCAGATTTTTATTTAATACCATGTTCCATATATTTTTTGAGATTTCACTGTTATACCTTTCAACTGTACACACTATTTCATCTTTCCATAGTCTCTTTGTTATATGTTTTGAATTCATCATGTCACTATAATCATACTGTTTCAAATCATATTTTCTTACAATTCTTTCCATACTTACATAAAACCTGTTTATGTTAAAAGAATACGGTTTATTTATACACACTTTCTCCCACTTGTTTCTTATAAAAAACCAACCACCACTGTATCTAATGAAATCTGCAACCATGCTTTCTTTTGCTATTATCTTAAAAATGAAAGAAATATGCTTTAAAAATAAAAATCGCCTAATGTCAGGAACATCTCTTCCTCCATTTGCCACGTCTTTATACATAATCTCCCTTTTTATTCTCTCCATCTTTGACCCCCATATGAAAATAAAATTTCACGTATAAAACTTTCTCATATAACGATCAGATGGTAAAAACACCATTGACACATATAATAGAAGAGGTAATAAAACAGCTTTTATAATTAAAACTTTTCCAACTATAGATAACTTTCTTAGTCTCCAAAATGCTAATCTCATTTTTATTTTTCCTAACAATGAAATCCAATCTTCCTCTCCTGATAAAATCTGGTTAAAAGTAATTCCTAAATTTTTATCTTATTTTTAACAACTTTTAACTTACAAAAGCAGTCAAAGTTCCAATTTCCATATGTGCAACATGTTGATTTATCGCTATTTAAAGTTAACCCTGATACATTTTTAAAACAGTTTGCAATAAAAACTACCCTATTTATAGAAACAGAATCTGTACATACAACAACTATATCATCCATATACGCAAGACATTTGACTTCTTTCTGATTACTCCCAGGCACTTTTACTCCTCTAATCATTTTATCTTTTCTAAAATTTCTCAATAAAGGTTCTATCGCACAAATAAATAAAATTGGCGATAAGGGACATCCTTGTCGTACTCCTGATTTCACACTTATTTTATTTGTTAAAAACCCATTTACTAACACTTGACTTTCTACATTATTATATAGAACTTTAACCATGTTAATGAATTTCTTACCCAAATTAATTTTTTCAAGCACTGAAAAAATAAACTCATGTGAAACACTATCGAATGCTTTTTCAAAGTCAAGCGAAAACAGGCTAACCCCCTGATCTCTATCCAGAACATCATATAACATATCTCTAATCAACACAAGATTTTCCCATATCATTTTACCTGGTACTCCACAGCCTTGTCCTTCCTCAATTATAAAACCAATTACTTTTCTGAATCTATTTGCTAAAACTTTTGCCATGATTTTATAATCTATATTTAATAAAGTAATTGGCCTATAATTCTTTATTTCTTCCTTGTTACCCTTCTTATAAATCAGAGTTACTAAACCTTTTCTTTGCGAGTTAGAAAACATACCCTCATTAAAACATTCATTTACCATCTCATAGAAATCATATTTAATTAACTCCCAAAATTTCACATAAAATTCTATAACCAATCCATCTATCCCTGGAGATTTATTTCTTGCAAAGCTTTTTACTGCTTTCTCTATTTCAATTACCGAAATATCCCCACCTAAAACCATTTGTTCTTCTAAATTTAAAACTCTATCTAATTTATTTAAGAACATTTCTAAAAAAACTTTCATCCATTTTTCCATTTTTTCCAAATAAACCATTATAGAAGTTAAAGACCTCATTTAAAATATATTTAATATCATTTTTCCCATGTAAACTATCAATTTGGTTACCTTTTTTGCCACATCTAAAGAAAAAACTTGTACATTTTTCATTTTCCTCAAAATCCTTCACTCTAGAATTAAAAATTATTTCTTTACCTCTATGCTCGATCCACTTTTTTATTTCTTTCTTTGTATCTTTAATTTCTTCTTCCATATTATATCCTAATTCTCTAAAAGCAACCATTCCCTGTAGTTTACAATTTAAAAAATTATAGTAACTCCACTCCTCTTTCTTTTTTCTAATACCATTTCTAATGAAAAATAACTTACATTCGTTTTTCATCCAGTCCCACCAGATTCTTTTAGAAGTGAAAGTTCCTTTCGAATTTCTCCAATATTTATACTTGGCATAAAAAAGTTCACATATTTTCTCATCCTCTAATAATAAACAATTTAACTTCCATGGTCTTTTTACACTATTAACTATATTTTCAGATGACAGAGACACATATAGAATTTTATGATCTGAAAAGCCATTTGGTATTAGTTCTACTTCACAGATTTTAAAATCTTTAGTACAAAAACAAAAATCGATTCTTGACTGACTAATTTTGTTTGCCCAAGAAAACCCTTCTTTATCTCCGTGTTTTACCTTCCATGTATCTGTTAACTTAAAATCTCTTAGCATGTTTCTCAAAGTTATAGAAGATTTATCCAATTTACCATCTCCTTTTCTATCTTTTACCCCAATGATACAATTAAAGTCTCCTAAAATCACAATTGGATCAGATCCTGAAAGAAAATATGATATTTTTTCAAACAACTTAACTCTATCATTTTTCTCAGAATTCCCATATACACACATTATTTTAATTTTCATTCCTCTAAAAATTCCATTTACAAAAAAGGCTCTTCCTGGTTCAATTTCAATTAAGTTTTTAAACTCAAAACAATCCCCTTTAATTAATAACCCAATACCAGAATTTTGGCATAAATTTTCCCCAGAGAAAAAGGCTGGTCCCCATTTCCAAGAATTAACTAGGTGTGTATAATTTTTACAAAACTCAATCCAACACTCTTGAACACAAATTATTTCAGCTTTTAACGTAGCTAAAAAATCAAAAATTCCATTTCTCCTCCCTTCATTTTTTATACTTCTTACATTCAAAGAAGCGCAGTTGATTATCATAGTAAAAAATTTAGGAGAAAAGGAACAGGGAAAAAACAAAACAAAACAAAATAAAAATACCACTCCAAAAAACAAAACAAAAAAAAGAACAAAAAAACAAAAATTACCTTTAATATCAGATTAATCAACTATTCAAAAAAAAACAAAAACAAAACAAAACCAATACCAGAGTTTTGACATACATTTTCCCCAGAGAAAAAGGCTGGCCCCCATTACCAAAAATTAACTAGGTGTGTATGATTTTTACAAAACTCAATGCAACTCTCTTGAACACAAATTATTTCAGCTTTTAACGTAGCTAAAAAAACAAAAATTCCATTTCTCCTCCCTTCATTTTTTTATACTTCTTACATTCAAAGAAGCGCAGTTGATTATTACAGTAAAAAAATTTAGGAGAAAAGGAAAAAGAAATATTACATAAAAAAAACAAAAAAAAACAACAAAAATTACCATTATGGTCAGATTAATCAACTATTCAAATAAATAAATAAAGAATTCAGAAGAAGCAAATCACCCTGGGTCATCTTTGCTATCTTCTGCCATCAAAACCTGTGTTGCACTGAGGCGGCTCCCACCTCTATTTCCTCGTGCTAAAACCTCACTTTCACTTATAGGTGAAAGTGGATTAACATCCATAATATCAATAATCCATTCCTGATCTTCTGCTTTATCTACTTGATCTTCTTTTTCTTCTTTTCTTCCTTCTTCACTTTCTTTATTTTCTTTCTCCCCTTCCATCATTACTTCTCTGCTCATTTTTTCACTTTCTCCCTCTTCTTCTTCTGAAAAAGAATTTGAGTCTTCCTTCCTCCTCTTCCTTCTTTCACCTCTTGTCATTTTTTTTACTTTTTTCCCTTCTAACACAGTTAAGTTTGGATTTACTGCCTGTCTCTCTGTTTTTGACTTATTTTCCACTCTCTCCCTTCTGACCACCTCTTTGGACACAACAGATACTGTTTTCTTCACTTTACTTGCATATGAAGATTTCTCACATTCTGTAATCTTGTGCCCTTCCACTCCGCAAATGGAGCATTTAGGTATTATTTTGCACTCTGGGTCATCATGACCTATTTCATCACAGATACGACAAACCATACCAACTGTGTAAGTGTTAGACAAGTGACCAAAATCACTACAGTTCCAGCAAAAAGTGGGCATTAATGAGTATTTTAAAAAACCTCGGTTCCCTCTTATACTGATAGTCTGTCTTGGATGAAACAAGCCATCGGAAGTCAAGTCACTATATCTCAGTTTGGCTTTAAACAATTTTTTTCCTGACCAGACTCTGTAGTCATTTGGGACATCTTTAATAAACTCCAATTCTTCAAATTCCGTTCCCAAATAGTCACAAATTTCCTCAGTGGTAACATAACGATTATACATGGAAACAGTCACCATTCTTATGTTATCTTGGTGCTTAAAGCTTACCTTACAGTTGGTAAGTTTTGGATCCTCCTGCTTGTCTTGGTAATTCCTCCGGAAATCATGGTATTTACTGGTTTCAAAAAACACAAGTTCATAAATACCTCTGTTATAGTATTCCGGTAGACAAAACAGATCCTTTGGCTCAATTCCACAGGTCTTCATCAAGGTTTCCACCACATAGCATAGTCCATTCGATCCACGATGTTCCTCTGGTATCTCAACAACGGCTGTATTTTTGTAGCGAGTCTGTGCATCCGACGGTGTTCCGAAGCAGCTCTCCATCTTCAAGGAAGCTTTTCTTCACCACACAAAGTGGCTTCTGGTCAAATTTTGACCAATCTTCAATAGACTCCAAACGGTCTCCTCCCAATAGCTGCATCAAGCTTAAGACCCCAATATGGAGCCGATGCTTGAAGGCCAAGATTTGAGTGCTGATGCCAAGAAGCGATCCAGGAATGTCAGTTTATGATAAAAGCTGACATTCCAGCACATGACCATGTGTTGACCTGTGCCTAGTAAGCCTCAACTTCCCTATCCCGTATAACCATAGGGAGAGAAAAAAACGACAAAGTCCTCTTCATTTCCATATCGGTCACAGTTGACCAATCACAAGAGGACTTTCCAATCCATGTTAAAGACTGCCTGTCAACAACATAGCCCTTTGCCTAGACTCTATGACAATTTGACATTGCCGCTATCCCGTAATACCATAGGGAGAGAAAAAACGTCAAAGTCTTCTTCTTTTCCATATCGGTCAAACTTGACCAATCACAAGAGGACTTTCCAGTCCATGTTAAAGACTGCCTGTCAAACAACATAGCCTTGCCATACAAAGAATAGGAAGACCCACAGCCTTCTATGACAAGAGCTGTCAGTCCCATATCCCTTTGCATAGGCTCTATGGCAAATTAGCCATTGCCTAAGCACTCCCATGATAAAAGCTAACATTCCAACACATAGCCATGTGTTGACCTGTGCCTAGTAAGCCTCAACTTCCCTATCCCGTAATACCATAGGGAGAGAAAAAACGGCAAAGTCTTCTTCATTTCCATATCGGTCAAAGTTGACCAATCACAAGAGGACTTTCCAATCCATGTTAAAAACTGCCTGTCAAACAACATAGCCTTTTGCCTACTATAGATTACTCCCTGCCATACAAAGTATAGGAAGACCCACAGCCTTCTATGACAAGAGCTGTCAGTCCCATATCCCTTTGCCTAGGCTCTATGGCAAATTAGTCATTGCCTAAGTACTCCCATGATAAAAGCTAACATTCCAACACATAGCCATGTGTTGACCTGTGCCTAGTAATCCTCAACTTCCCTATACCGTAATACCATAGGGAGAGAAAAAACGGCAAAGTCTTCTTCATTTCCATATCGGTCAAAGTTGACCAATCACAAGAGGACTTTCCAATCCATGTTAAAGACTGCCTGTCAAACAACATAGCCTTTTGCCTACTATAGATTCCTCCTTGCCATACAAAGAATAGGAAGACCCACAGCCTTCTATAACAAGAGCTGTCAGTCCCATATCCCTTTGCCTAGGCTCTATGGCAAATTAGCCATTGCCTAAGCACTCCCATGATAAAATCTAACATTCCAACACAGTACCATGTGTTGACCTGTGCCTAGTAAGCCTCAACTTCCCTATCCCGTATAACCATAGAGAGAGAAAAAAACGGCAAAGCCTTTTTCATTTCCATATCGGTCAAAGTTGACCACTCACAAGAGAACTTTCCAATCCATGTTAAAGACTGCCTGTCAACAACATAGCCCTTTGCCTAGACTCTATGACAATTTGACATTGCCGCTATCCCGTAATACCATAGGGAGAGAAAAAACAGCAAAGTCTTCTTCATTTCCATATCGGTCAAAGTTGACCAATCACAAGAGGACTTTCCAGTCCATGTTAAAGACTGCCTGTCAAACAACATAGCCTTGCCATACAAAGAATAGGAAGACCCACAGCCTTCTATGACAAGAGCTGTCAGTCCCATATCCCTTTCCCTAGGCTCTATGGCAAATTAGTCATTGCCTAAGTACTCCCATGATAAAAGCTAACATTCCAACACATGTCCATGTGTTGACCTGTGCCTAGTAAGCCTCAACTTCCCTATCCCGTAATACCATAGGGAGAGAAATAAACGGCAAAATCCTCTTCATTTCCATATCGGTCACAGTTGACCAATCACAAGAGGACTTTCCTTTTTTTTTTTTTTTTTTTTTTATAAACATTTCCATTTCAATTTGTAGAAAAAAAATCCAAAGTATTTCAGTACATATTTCAAAAACAAGAAATAATTCAGGATATTCCAATACATGTACAAAACATATTGAAACATTTTGAAAAACACATTTCCAAGAAATTAGTACATGAAGGAAATTATCAATCCAGGATCCAGGACTTCCACTTTTTGAATTTCCATATCCCTTCAGCATCTATCTTTCCAAATCTTTTCTGGTCACATAAGACATATAAAAATAACTTCCCACGGATCATATTGACACATTCATTAACTTCAATAACAGTTTTATTGAATATCAAAATATTTCGCACATCCCACAGAACTTCTTTCACACAGTTAACCAAAAGCCACAGAATTCTGGCTTGTTTACCTTCAATATTACATAACCCATATAACATCATATTAAAAGTTAGGATTTGTACTCCTGTTAACTCTTTCATCAACTTTCCCATCCTCTTCCACACTTCTTTAGCATACTGTACATGCAGTTCCAAAACACATGTGTAATATTTTCAATCTTCCCACACACTTCTCTCTCACATATCTCCTTTTCAACCAACCCTCTCCTCCTCTGAAATTCACGTGTTGGTAGACACCCATGTACTGCCATCCAAGCCAAATCTTTCTGCCTATTCGTTAAATTTTTCTCATTCACCATATTCCACACTTTCTTACTTTCATTTTCTGTCAAGCCACCAATTCTTTCCATTTCTTCTCTCTCTTCTACCAACTTCAAAACATTCTTATTTTCACACCAATCTTTCACTACCACATTCTCCAAATTATTTCTCCTAATACAACGATCCACTCTTACATAAAACCACGGTGACTTAAAACACACAGGTTTACTCAAATTTACTTCACACAATCCATATTTCCGCAAAACATTTCCAGCTGCATATCTTACCATACACCCTGACATACCTTCTTTCAAACTTAACTTCACACATATACTCACATACTTGACTGCCAAAAATCTCTCAATATCCATCAGACCTTTACCACCATTCCTCTTACTCTTAGTAACTTTCATCCTTCTCAACTTTTCCATCCTAGATTTCCAAAAAAATACAAAAATTAATCTTAAAATTTGTTTTAAACATTTGTCTGGAGCTGGAAAAACATTACTGATGTACAGTAAAATTGGAATCAAAACAGCTTTAATTACTAAAATCCTCCCCTCTATAGTTAGAGATCTTAAAGACCAAAAATCAGTTTTTCTCTTTATTCTCTTATATACACGTTCCCAACTTTCTTTCCCATACATATCATCTCCAAAAATGACACCTAGTACTTCAATGCTATTTTTTTCCACAGGCCATCCACACATCTCCGGCTCATTCCATAACCCAAAAACTTTACACACACTTTTCTCTACATTCAACTTAAAACCACTTGCCATACAAAATAATTCAATGAACATTTTTGCTCTCCTCAAACCCACATTTGATTTACATACCACAGTTATATCATCCATATAGCCAATGACACTTAGATCTCTCCCATCACTCCCAGGTATTTCCACTCCTCTCACTAATTTGTCTTTTCTTAACATGCACATCAAAGGTTCAATCACACAAACAAACAAAACAGGTGAAAGTGGGCAGCCTTGCCTCACCCCTGATTTCACACTTACGCTTTCACTCAAAAATCCATTCACTTGAACTTTACTTATAATATCCTTATACAAACTTTTAATCCAACCAAGAAATTTATTTGGCACTCCCATATACTCCAAAACTTTAAACATAAAACCATGCACACCCCTATCAAAAGCTTTCTCAAAATCCACTTTCACTACACCAACAGGCACCTCTCTATCTTTACTGTACCAAATTGCATCTCTTAATAACATCAAGCTTTCAGTAATCTGTCTCCCAGGCACAGCACACACTTGCTCAAAACCTACCATTTTCTCAATCACTCCTTTCACTCTATTTGCAATAATTTTTGCTATTATTTTGTAATCTGTATTTAGTAATGAAATAGGCCTCCAGTTCTTTAGATCTTTCTGCCCACCTTTTTTATATAACAAAATAATGATCCCTTCTTTCATACTTTTAGATAATTCACCCGCTTCCAAAACATACTTACATACTTCATACACATTATCACCTATCAAATGCCAGAATGCACTATAATATTCCACTGGTAAGCCATCACTACCAGGGACTTTCCCATTTTGCATACCCTTCAAACATTCATCACACTCTTTTTTTGAGATATCTTTGTCAAGATCCTCCTTATCAAAAACATCCAAACATTCCACAATTTCACCCAAGCAATCTTTCTCAAGAGATTTGTCTTGTGTTTTTTCAGAATAAAGACTTTTATAAAAACATTGAACAGTCTTGAGAATTTCACTCTTCCCTTTTACATCTTCCCCATTTTCATCCAACACCTTTAACATACCCATTCTTTTCCCAAAAACCTTTTTAAAGAAAAATTTTGAACATTTTTCATCATTCTCCTTTACAGTCAATTTAGCCTGAGCTATAATTTTCTTCCCATTTTCCTCTAACAGTTTTCTCACAGTTTGCCTAGCTTCTTTAATTTCCTCATTTACCTCCTCCCCCAACCGTCTCAACTCCTCCAAGTATTCCAATCTTAATTGCCATCTTTCATACTCATACCTTTCTTTCTTTGCCTTCTCACACCCCTTTTTAACAAAAAATCTCTTTGTCTCTATCTTTACCCATTCCCACCAGTTTACAATATTTTCAAAATCATTTTTTCTTTCTTCCCATTTCTTGAAAATGAATTCATACTCATTCTTAATAGCCACATCATCCAACAAAGTAACATTTAGTTTCCATACACCCTTCCCATATTCATTCTCACCATTTATACTTACTACACACTTTAAACATGCATGATCCGAAAAAGGCAATCTTCTTAAATTAAAGTCCTGGATCTTGATTGATCTAAGAAAACAAAAATCAATTCGTGAACACACATTTCCACTATCACTAAAGTAAGTAAACCCTTTATTTTTAACACCATATTCCTTGTAGGCATCTCGGAAACCAAAGGTGCTTATGATATCTTTTAATTCTTTACTAGAATTATCCAAGCCTCCAGTTCCATCCCTCCCACCTTCTCTATCACCAGGATTAATTATACAGTTGAAATCGCCTACTAGTATAAAATTATCTCGACCACAAAGAAAATATTTTAGTTTTTCAAACAGTTGAAATCTTTCCCTTTTATCTGTAGGGGCATACACATTTATTAATTTAAATTCTTGGTCATTATAGCGAAAATGAATTAATAGGGCTCTCCCTTGGACTATGTGAAAAACTTTAGAAATAACAAAAGATTTATTTTTAAACAGAACACCAACTCCGGCGTTTCTTTCCGTACTAGTGGACCAAACACATGATCCGCATTCCCATCCAGAAATTTTTGGCTCTTCTGTCAGGAAACACTCCTGTAAACACAACACATCAAAATTGAAAAACAACAGATTTTTTAGGATTGCAGTTCTTCTGTGCAACGATCTAATGCTCCGAACATTCATAGAGCCTATCTTAAGAACCATAGGGAAAAATCAAAGGGAGAAAAAAAAAACAAACATCAAAATTAACTTTTCTTTTTTGCCACCCCTTTAACTTTGGATCTGGCACTAGGAGTCATGAGCTCCTCTTTTTTCTTTTTTGACTTAGATAGAATGTTCTCAGTCTCAGGAAAGGCTAAAGTTCGGGTCAGTTCATCTACTTTTTCTTTATCCAAAAAAGATGAGGAGGGGGTTGATGAGTCAGAATCAAAAGCCGATGAAATATCCCCCCCTGCTACTCCCTCTGAGCTGGAGAAGTCATCGATTCGCTCACTCCATGGAGTAGAGGCAATACCTTCTATTTCAATTCCTGGTTCTGGATCATTTTTGCGCTTAAGAGATTGTTTTTCTATGTCCATTTCCAGAGGGATTTCAGGATTCTCTCCCATAGTCTGTATGGAATCCTCCCCCTCAGCAATTAGCAAGTCAGGTGTTTCGATTCCTTCAGCGCTTAACGAGGCAGGTGTTTCCACTCCAACAGCGCTTAACGAGGCAGGTGTTTCCACTCCAACAGCGCTTAACGAGGCAGGTGTTTCCACTCCAACAGCGCTTAACGAGGCAGGTGTTTCCACTCCAACAGCGCTTAACGAGGCAGGTGTTTCCACTCCAACAGCGCTTAACGAGGCAGGTGTTTCCACTCCAACAGCGCTTAACGAGGCAGGTGTTTCCACTCCAACAGCGCTTAACGAGGCAGGTGTTTCCACTCCAACAGCGCTTAACGAGGCAGGTGTTTCCACTCCAACAGCGCTTAACGAGGCAGGTGTTTCCATTCCGTCATCACTTAATGAGGCAGGTGTTTTCTCTGGAGCCTCCCCTGGATCCTCACCCAGCGGTGAAAGAGGTTCACTGTGTATTAGTTGCTCCACTGTAATCTCAGTTTCTAATCTTGAACAGATTGCACAGGTTTAGCAACAACAGCTGCATAGGTTTTAGAAATAGTACATTGTCTGGCAAGATGTTTGTCAGACCCACAAAAATGGCATTTCCTTGACACTTGGCACTCTGAGGTTTTGTGTCCAGGTTTAAAACAGTTCCGACAACACGGCCCTGTAGAACACTCATCTTTGGTGTGTCCAAAAGTATAACAATTCCTACAAAAAGTAGGCTGACCAGGGTAAAATAGGTACCCTTTGTTGCTTCCAATTGAGAAGGACTGGGGAGGATGAGATAGTCCACCAATTCCATTTTTGTCTCTAATTAGCTCAACCCAGAACCTTCTCTGCCCATTAAAAGTCCCGAAAACATTTTTTTCTTTTCTCACCTGGAGACACAAAGCTGCAATATCTCCTTAAAAAGGCTCGGATTTCCTCATCTCTGACGAAGGGGTTAAACATGTGGACTGTAATCGGCACTCTCTGTCTCGCTTTGTTCATAACGAACCGGATACCATTTAAATCCGCATGCTCTTCCTTTTCCAAATATCTCTGGTAGCAGGTTTGCAGCAGGGTTTCATTGACAAAAGAAACATCAAAAAATCCTTGCAGTGGGAAGGATTGAACACAGAAGATGGATTCTCTTGTCATCCCAAGAACTCCTTCCATAATCTTGATCTGCACATGCATTAGGCCCCACGTTTGCCTCTTCTCATGAGGAATGAACAGCCGAACTGTATGTGGTGCATCAGGTGGCATCTCGGAAGCCATCATACATCAGATAGGAAAACACCTTCTCACAAGAGCATGCCTGGTACCCAATAGCAGCATCCCACCAACCACTTAAGGAAGAATGGAAGGGCCGAGAGCAGGGTCCTCCTGTTTGAATGTGTAGGCAGTTCTTCAACCAATCGCAAGAACTGTCAGTCCCATGATAGGATCTGACATTCCAATCCAGGTCAAAGACTGCCTGTCAGCAACATTGCTCTTTGCATAGACTCTATGACAATTTGACATTGCCGCTATCCCGTGATACCATAGGGAGAGAAAAACTGGCAAATTCAACTTCATTTCCATATCGGTCAAAATTGACCAATCAAAAGAGGACTTTCCAATCCATGTTAAAGACTGCCGGTCAAACAACATAGCCTTTTGCCTACTATAGATTCCTCCCTGCCATACAAAGAATAGGAAGACCCACAGCCTTCTATGTCAAGAGCTGTCAGTCCCATATCCCTTTACCTAGGCTCTATGGCAAATTAGCCATTGCCTAAGCACTCCAATTATAAAAGCTAACATTCCAACACATCGCCATGTGTTGACCTGTGCCTAGTAAGCCTTAACTTCCCTATCCCGTAATACCATAGGGAGAGAAAAAACGGCAAAGTCTTCTTCATTTCCATATCGGTCAAAATTGACCAATCACAAGAGGACTTTCCAATCCAGGTCAAAGACTGCCTGTCAACAACATAGCCCTTTGCATAGACTCTATGACAATTTGACATTGCCGCTATCCCGTGATACCATAGTGAGAGAAAAAATGGCAAATTCAACTTCATTTCCATATCGGTCAAAATTGACCAATCAAAAAAGGACTTTCCAATACATGTTAAAGACTGCCGGTCAAACAACATAGCCTTTTGCCTACTATAGATTCCTCCCTGCCATACAAAGTATAGGAAGACCCACAGCCTTCTATGTCAAGAGCTGTCAGTCCCATATCCCTTTGCCTAGGCTCTATGGCAAATTAGCCATTGCCTAAGCACTCCCATGATAAAAGCTAACATTCCAACACATAGCCATGTGTTGACCTGTGCCTAGTAAGCCTCAACTTCCCTATCCCGTAATACCATAGGGAGAGAAAAAACGGCCAAGTCTTCTTCATTTCCATATCGGTCAAAATTGACCAATCACAAGAGGACTTTCCAATCCATGTTAAAGACTGCAGGTCAAACAACATAGCCTTTTGCCTACTATAGATTCCTCCCTGCCATACAAAGAATAGGAAGACCCACAGCCTTCTATGTCAAGAGCTGTCAGTCCCATATCCCTTTGCCTAGGCTCTATGGGAAATTAGCCATTGCCTAAGCACTCCCATAATAAAAGCTAACATTCCAACACATGACCATGTGTTGAGCTGTGCCTAGTAAGCCTCAACTTCCCTATCCCGTAATACCATAGGGAGAGAACAACCCACCAAGTCCTCCTTCTTTTCCATATCGCTCAAAGTTGACCAATCACAAGAGGACTTTCCAATCCATGTCAAAGACTGCCTGGCAACAACATAGCCCTTTGTCTATTATAGATTACCCCCTTCCATACAAAAGAATAGGAAGACCCACACCCATCTATCACAAGAGCTGTCAGACACATAGCCCTTTGCCTAGACTCTGTGACAATTTGACATCACCTAATCCCTTCCATGATAAAGTCTGACATTCCAACACATTCCCATGTGTTGAGCTGTGCCAAGTAAGCCTCAACTTCCCTATCCAGTAATACCATAGGGAGAGAAAAAACCAGCAAGTCAACGTTACTTCCATATCAGTCAAAGTTGACCAATCACAGGAGGACTTTCCAATCCATGTTAAATACTATCTGTCAACAACATAGCTCTTTGCCTAGCCTCTATGGCAATTTGACATCGCCGCTTTCCCGTAACACCATAGGGAGAGAAAACCCCACTAAGTTTCCTTCTTTTCCATATTAGTCAAAGTTGACCAATCACAAGAGAACTTTCCAATCCATTTCAAAGACTGCCTGTCCACAACATAGCCCTTTGCTTAGAGTCGATGACAATTTGACTTCGCCGCTATCCCGTAATACCATAGGGAGAGAACAACCCACCAAGTCTCCTTCATTTCCATATCAGTCAAAGTTGACCAATCACAAGAGGACTTTGCAAACCATGTCAAAGACTGTCTGTCAACAACATAGCCCTTTGCCTAGGCTCTATGACAAGTTGACATCACCGCTACCCCGTAATACCATAGGAAGAGAATAACCCACCAAGTCTGCTTCATTTCCATATCAGTCAAAGTTGACCAATCACAAGAGGACTTTCCAAACCATGTCAAAGACTGTCTGTCTGTCAACAACATAGCCCTTTGGCTAGACTCTATGATAATTTGACATCACCCATCCCCTTCCATGATAAGGTCTGACATTCCAACACATTACCATGTGTTGAGCTGTGCCAAGTAAGCCTCAACTTCCCTATCCCGTAATACCATAGGGAGAGATAAACCCACCAAGTCTCATTCATTTCCATATCGGTCAAAGTTGACCAATCACAAGAGAACTTTCCAAACCATGTCAAAGACTGCCTGTCAACAACATAGCCCTTTGCCTAGGCTCTATGACAATTTGACATCACCACTACCCCGTAATACCATAAGGAGAGAACAACCCACCAAGTCTCCTTCATTTCCATATCGTTCAAAGTTGACCAATCACAAGAGAACATTCCAAACCATGTCAAAGACTGCCTGTCAACAACATAGCCCTTTGCCTAGCCTCTATGACAATTTGACATTGCCGCTATCCCGTAATACCATAGGGAGAGAACAAAGACTGCCTGTCAACAACATAGCCCTTTGTCTATTATAGATCACCCCCTTCCATACAAAAGAATAGGAAAACCCACACCAACTATCACAGGAGCTGTCAGACACATAGCCCTTTGCCTAAACTCTATAACAATTTGACATCACCATACATACGTTGGGGTGGGAGGGGGATGCCTTTACACCTACACCCACCAGTCCATTTTGGAGTGGAATATTTAAAAAAAAGTATTATATATTGTGTGACAACAGGTCAGTAAAGGTTTGTGGATTTGTGTAGGACAGTGTGTCTGTCTGTCCCAGGTTTCAGCAGTTTGCTCTCAGTTTCTGGTAATGCAGTCAGCTCACAGACCAGGTAACGAGCTCAGAGGAATCTATTCTGCTGATCCAGGTTGCTATAAGAATTCCCAGCCTGCTTAGGGTTTGGCTCCACCCTGGAACCAGTTCAGACATGAGATATCAGGCTGGCGAGTTCTGTGAAAGATTTTTTCGGTAAGCAAACTTTTGGCGTTTTAGGTGAAATACAAACCTTTTTGTGTGTGGTAAAGACTGTTATTGCTATTGTAGGGACCAGAGCAACGCAAGGTTGTTTCCAGTCTGATAGTCGGGGAAGCCAGAATGTATAGTTAGCTGCCAAGCTGCCAAGGGTTTATTTTGCTGTTGTGTTTTTTTCCCCCTTTTTGTTTTGTCCACCTCTAAATGGTGCAAATAGTCCTATTTAAATAAAAACCCACACGTGGGTTTCAACGAGACTTGTTGTTCTACTTTGCCTGATTTATTCGGTGGACTCATCCAGGGAGTCACCTGTATCCCGCTGATGGGCTAATCCCTACAATAGATCTAAAGTTCAAAGAATACAGTCAATGAAGATCTGCAGGTAAGTTTATTCCAAGGTATTTTAGTCATCAGAATATAGACTTGTAGGTGATGCCTTCAAACCTTTTTTTCTGCGTTGATTCCCACTAGGGCCACAGCAATTTTTTAATTTCTTTGCAGTGTAAATCATATATATCAGGGTTCCTGTGTTCTTTGTACCTCATCTTCCCTCTGTGATTCCTCCTTGTTCTTTATAGAAATGTATGCTTCATTCTGTCACTTACTCATTTATATTCATTTATATTCTTGTGAATTTTGTTTCAAATAAGCAGTCTCACCCCTGATGAAGTCCATAGCAGTGTTACATAGTTAGTTACATAGTTAAATTGGGTTGAAAAAAGACAAAGTCCATCAAGTTCAACCCCTCCAAATGAAAACCCAGCATCCATACACACACCCCTCCCTACTTTTAATTAAAATTCTATATACCCATACCTATACTAACTATAGAGTTTAGTATCACAATAGCCTTTGATATTATGTCTGTCCAAAAAATCATCCAAGCCATTCTTATAGTCATTAACTGAATCAGCCATCACAACATCACCCGGCAGTGCATTCCCCAACCTCACTGTCCTCACTGTGATGAACCCCCTACTCTGTTCCTTTAAATGAAACTTCTTTTCCTCTAGTCTGAAGGGGAGGCCTCTGGTACGTCATTCTCTTTATGGGTAAAAAGGTCCCCTGCTATTTGTCTATAATGTCCTCTAATGTACTTGTAAAGTCTAATCATGTCCCCTCGCAAGCGCCTTTTTTCCAGAGAAAACAACCCCAACCTTGACAGTCTACCCTCATAGTTTAGGTCTTCGGTCCCTCTAACCAGTTTAGTTGCACTTAGTCTCTGCACTCTCTCCAGCTCATTTATATCCCTCTTAAGGACTGGAGTCCAAAACTGCCCCCATACTCCAGATGAGGCCTCACCAGGGACCTAAATTAGGGCTGAACTCCACGGAGCATTGATGTCCGTGGATGTGCAGAAGAAATTGTAGGTACAAATCACATATATCCGACTGTCGGATGTGAATGGCACATGCTGTGTCTTCATCCGACAGTTGGATACATTGGACATCAATGTGCTGTGGAGTTCAGCCCTTCATTCATATGAAGAAAATTGTCCTGTGTAAAAGTCTCCCATTTGTGTTAACATTTGTTGGAATTCTGGTTGAAATGGATAAATATGACATTTGGGGGCAAATTTACTTATGGTCGAATATCGAGGGTTAATTAACGCTCGATATTTGACTGCCAAATCGAAATCCTTTGACTTCGAACATCGAAGTCGAAGGATTTACCACAAATAGTTCGATTGAACGAAGAATTGTTCGATTCGAAGGATTTTAATCCATCGATCAAACGAATTTTCTTCGACCAAAAAATACTTCGGATAGCCTATGGGGACCTTCGATTTTTAGTTTGAATCGTTCAATTCAAAGTCGAAGTCATAGTCGAAGGTCTAAGAAGCCAATTCGATGGTTGAAGTAGCCAAAAAAAACATTCGAAATTCGAAGTTTTTTTTATTCTATTCCTTCACTGGAACTAAGTAAATGGGCCCCTTGGAGTTTAGCAGGTTGAGACTGAGATGCTAATTGGAGTATGATTGGAATAAGAAAAGCTGACAGTATTTGTATGGTCCTTCTGGTTCAGTTGGTTGATTGAAGTTGTTATATAATCTATTCTTCTATCGGGTGAAAATAGAAATTTGACTTGTACATCATGTATATTAGTTTGTGTTAACAATTCCTGTTTTTCAGTGGTGTCCAACTAAGAAATGGACCAGTTATATCTTTAACAGCATGTTGGGGGGCCAGAGTCAATTAAAATGATGTTATACAGTGAAGTCTATGGAGCCTCTGCTCAGACTGGGGGCCATAAAATTCCTTTGGAGGGACCAGTCAAGTTACAAGACTCCACTTGGACAACCCTCTTCTGTTCTGCTATTAGATTCCTACTGTACTTATCCAGAGAACTAATTATATGAGTTAAGTGTCACCATAAAATTCATTCATATTAACAGTACATGTATCCCTTAATAAAAAACAAAATAAATACTGAATGTAAATGACAAAAGTGCCTAGAATAGCCCCGTCATCAATTTTACATTCAATTATTTTAAAGATTTACTTATCCTTTAAATAAAACCTGTCTTGTGTTCATTTGGGACATATATGGAGAATAGGGAATCAATGTTCCAAGCTTGGGTTTAAATGAAAACATCTGAACAAAAGTGAAGTGTTACGTTTCAATGTTCTGATCCCCTTTCCTTTTATTGATGAGTTGAGGAACTTCTGTTTCTTTTTGTGTTCAGATAAAGATACAACTTCTCATACCCAAGAAGACCTTGGTTTCTTATTGTAATGCTTCTTTTTTGGGCTAATTAAAGCCTTGTTAGGTTATGGCCAACTATTAACAGTAAAGCAAGGTTTACACTTATTATTGAATTCCTCGCTTGAAGGCAAGTTTTAGACACATAAAAACCAGGTGTACTGCCAAAGGGAGTAGACTGAGTCCATATAGGGGCTTCCAAATAGCCAATCACAACACTTATTCACTTATTTGGCACCCCAGGAACTTTTTGCAGCTTATGTTGCTCTCCAACCTTTTTTTACAGTTGACTGTAGCTCAACAAAGCTTGGGGACCCTGCTCTAGAGGTTCTGGTTCTTCTAGGCCAGAACAGCTTGATTGGGCCTTGTTGTACTCAGGCTCAGCTGGGTCACCAACCAGAAGCCAATAAGAGAGATTCACCCCTAACCAGACACTATGTTACAGTGTAGCAGTGAGTGGCTATAGACCTGTAGGCTAATAACTGAGATATATAAATTACAACTATATACATGAGCATGTGCCCAGCAAATAGGGATTTAAAGCCATAGAGGCTTAGTAAAAGAGCAATGAGCTACACATTCTCAATTCTATTAAAAGTGTCGATCTTTTTATAGGTTAATGTATCACATTTACATTCCATGAGAATATACTGAGCTTATTCATTTATTGTGGACAATAGCTGTAAAGATTGTATAATAACACACTTTCAGTAATAACAAATATAAATGTAAAAGTTTAGCACCAGGGACTAGGATATTTGTTGTTGCAAATAAAATATAATTTCTATTCAGTAACACATTGCATAGAAAATATAATGTATATACTCTGTCTCTCTATATGCAGGAGCAAAGTCAGATTTTAATTGACAGATCATTGACATTACTGTGGGATCCCTTTGCCTAGATAATGTATCCGATCTAACTGTATAATAACTGACTCTGACACAAACCTGCATGTAGAGAGACTGAGGAGAGATGGAAGCTGATAACTATGAGAGGAAAAGGGACAGAAGTTCTAACAGATTATTTTTAGAAACCTTCTTAATTCTATGAGATAACGTTTATGTCAAATTTTCATTTTCAGGATAGTTCTTTAATCTAATGTAACATTTCTTATACTCTCAATTCTAAGCAAAACTTTCATTCAACTCATTACTGAGAAATAATGAACAAATCAGCTGCTGTTTTTTCCTGTATTGGTAAAGTGACTTCCAGCTGCTGTTTTGTGGGACCCTGATCTTTGTCTTTTCTTCTTGTTCCATCTCTCTGGGTTCCACTGTGAGTATTAGTGAGTTGGATCAGTCTATTCTCCGGGGAACAACATAGAGCTTCCATTTCTTCCCCTGTTACTCTTTAGGTTCATTCTTTGGGTTTCCAGTTACAATATTTAGATCATTCATGGAATTATGATGAATCCATTCTTATTTAATACAGACCAACTACTATCCATTTCCCACGTGTGACAGTAGATGGAGAATACAGAGGCTTGGGTACAGCTGGAGGGGCAGAAGGGGCAGTTAGTGGAACAGTCTTACAGGGAAACCATCTCCATTCTGCCCCCTCTCTCTGTTTCTCTCCGACATCTCTTCTCTCCTAGATAAAATAAATGAAATGGGTCCAATCAGGGTCCCATTTGGTTTCAGAGTCCCACAAACAAACCTATTATATTTTCCCAAACCTTTCATTGTTTCCTATCTCCTAAGTTTAAAACATGAAAAAAAATACATCTTTGTGACCACAACCAGTTACTCCCACTAGCTTTTTGGAAACCCCATCCAATTCCATGTGATATATAAGAGGAATAAGACCAAGACTCCAGACTCTGTGGAACCAAACAGAAGAGCCCCAGAATCCTCCCTGGCTCCCCCTAGCCAAACTAGCCAGTATTGTTGCCCTTCTGGTGTTAATAAAAACTTAAAAGCATTCTTACACACACACACATATACACACACATATACACACACACTCATATACACACACACACGCTAAACACCAAACTTTAAAAAAAATCCCTTTAAAGACACACAACATTAGTGAAGGCCTAACATATACAGTATCCAATGGGGTTTACGTATAGAGTGATATTTGGGGAAAATTTGTAACTGTTTTTCATTTATCCCAAACAATATTTTCCCAAATACCTGTCAGTGTGTGGGAGTTCTTCCCTTAATGATATAACTTTCAATTGAATAAAACAGAGCTAATCGGGGGTTTCTTAATGCAATGGCTAAATGATATCTCTGTGTCTCCATCATCATCATCATCATCATGGACACGAGTCCCCACCAGGGGCAAAAAGAAAATGATTTGGTTCTTAGGGACAATGAAGTGATTCTCTCTGGGAACAGGAACACTTTCTTCCTGATACTAGTGGGGGCTTGTGCCCCTGATGATAATGACAGAACTGGGGGAGCTGGGAATATTATCAGACATACTTCTCTACTGACACCCCCCACATTACCTGTCCTGTTCTGCTCCCACTTTTCCTTCACAGTAAAGCACAAGACGACGAGGATCAGAATAATCAGAAACAGCGGCTTCAGCACCAGCGACACCTGGAAACTGTCAGAATAACACAGGGGTTACATGTGCAGCCCCCCAGTACCCCAACTCCTTGGCTTAGGGGATGGGGGGCATTTTCCTCATTTACCAAACCTGGAAAACTATTTTGTGACATATTCAGTAGTGATGATATTATTTGGGGGAGGGGCACCCAATCTGCTAAAGGTTTTCCAATATTTAGTGTGAATAAAGGAAATAATAACAGAGGCCAAATGATCAGTGCAGGAGGGCAGCCGGTTACACTTACTATGAGTCGGAGGCACCTGCAGCTTTAAGGTTACCTGTAAGAGGACAAAGCAGTTGTAAATAAGAGGTACTCCCAAAACTGGCCTCTGCTATATAATATAGAAAATATAATAATACCAACAGTAACAAGATACAAAATATTCTTTTGGCAACATATATTAGGTACCTCATTCTAGTAATTCTAATAAAACCTATAGTAAGGATGAATATTCCAGGTTATAAACAAGTGCTATGAATCCTGGTATTACTATTCTCTGGTTGTAAAGGAGATCTCACCATCAGCATAGGAAGGGGTTCTTTACTGTAAGGGCAGTCAGGTTATGGTATTCCCTACCAAGAGAGGGGGAATGAGTGATTCATTGGTAGGAGGAAAGGAGATCTCACCATCAGCATAGGAAGGGGTTCTTTACTGTAAGGGCAGTCAAGTTATGGGATTCCCTACCAAGAGAGGGGTAATGAGTGATTATATAACAGTAATTGACACAGGACACAATGGAAATGATATTTGGGGTCAATAAAAAACTTTTGTGCATGTGACGGAGTTGGCAGTTCTCTTTCTGGGGCGGGGGGGGTCTGCTTCCTGTACAACTTTTGGAATTCAAGGTGACTTTTCACATTCATCACACAAATAAAGTAGTTAAACATTTCTATTATTAATATATATATATACACACATATGTGTGTGTGTGTGTGTGTAGTGAACTGGTAAATGCATTCCCTTTTACTTTGCATTTCTCAAAGTTTGTTGAAGGGGACCCTTCATCTAAAGTAATGCCCCATTTCCTGGGTAATAGTGTGACTCCCCGCTATCCCAGGTTTGGCCACTAGATGTGCTCAGGGTCCATTTTGTAAGCCCGTTACCTGAGCCGGCAGGAAGGATGAAGTGGAACCTAGATAAGGTCAGGTCTAGTAAGGACAGGTTAACTCACTAGACTAGAATTAGTGTAGGCTCTCACACACCCTATTTAATTGAAGAGATGCCTGGTGCACACAGGTAGAGGCTCAGCCACCTCACAGCAACGACAGCAAGGAAATTCCAGTGGCACACAGTCTGTATGAAGTCTTCTAGTGTTTATTAAGCAGAGTGCAATGCAATGTTTGACAAAGGGGTTTTCTCCCCAAAACGTTGCATTGCACTCCACTTAATAAACACTTGAAGACTTCATACAGGTTAACTCACTGTCATAGATCACTCTAGGAGTGACAGATAGTCAGGGTTATTTATCCGAGCCTCTGAGGCTCCACCGAGAAGTGTTGAGTGGGTATTACTTTCACAGCGGGAATTAAGTCTCACACTTGGTAGTGGGTGTGGTGGAAGCCCAGGGAAATAGCCATAAACAATTGGAGCAGGCATAGGGACTTTGCAGGTTTAATGGTAACTGAAGATAAACACAGGAACAGGTCAAAATCAAATACAAAGTCAAAACAAAGTCTTTACCAGACAGGTAAGGAAAGCTGAAACAAAATCACAGGAACAAGAACTCTGGAACTAGGAATCACAGGAACAAAGATTATCCAGGAACAGACTAATTCAATCACAATGACTCAGCCCTGAGCAAAGCTTAGGGCAGGGTTTATAAAGGGCTGGTGATTAGGGAATACAAAACATATGAGGGTAACAAGAAGGGGGGAGACCAGGGAGGAGACAAACTGGAAACAGACAGAAATACAGAACAACAATAAGACAAAGTCAGGACCAGCCCCAAGAGCCTCCAGTAGCTCACTCAGTAAGTGCACTGAATGTCCACAAACACCAGTCCCAAGAGTTCAAGTCCCAGCTGGTTCTTACAGTGGGATTATGATCCCGGGTACTAATTGCCCAAAAGTAGGGACTAAGTGTTAGAGTTTCCTCTGCTAAATGTTGTGTATATTATCTTCCCTAAGTGACTTACACTGACCATTGGTTCTTGTGAGTATCTGCCAATCCACTGTTCTATGTCCCTGCTCATCTCTCATTCAACTCCCATGTGGATTATCTTGTTCTTTTATAATTCAGTTCTTTGGTTAAATTACAAGAACCACTGCACACAATTATTATGCATTACATACAGTTTTAGTTGCACAACACCCTGTCTCCACACCATTGCAGGTGCTCATCCCCTGGGAATTAAGGTCTCATCCGGAGAAAATATTTGGGGTGAAGCTCAGTCAGAGCAATGGTGTCATTCAATTTAGCATTGGCTTAAATATATATATATATATATATATATATATATATATATATATATATATATATATATATATATAAAATTAAAACAACAAAGTGAAATGCGGCTCATCCCTTTTTATTGGGTTCACATGGGTCAGGCTTGATATACATACTACTACAGAAATGAACCCCAGTACTCCAATATAAAGCCCCCTAGGAAAAACTATCTTGCACAACTGAACTGTAACTCTAGTAAAAAAAGACCCTTTTAGTTACAAAGTGTGTACAAAGTGTGCGTAAGCTGACGGCCCTGTCAAGGCAATGTCCAAGCGTCAGTCCTAACTGAGTGAAAAAAAGAAAGTGTTATCTTTGGGGGGAGAATCAAGCCTGACCCATGTGCAACCAATAAAAAGGGATGAGCAGCATTTCACTTTGTTGTTTTCATTTTATATGATGGGGAGGTGGCTCTCGTCTCAACGCCTGCTCTGCCAACCCCCACTTAATGGAGTCTTTGGAAGAGATCATGCTAAATAAAGAGACAAGCAGGTATGGTCTTTCTCTTATGGACTACATATTTGAGTGCTGGGGTTCATTTCTGTAGTAGTATTATGTATATATGTAGTGGTACCTGAGATCCAGACTGAGGCTTCCCCAGGCCCAGCAGCAGTGAGACCCCGTACTGTAACCATATAATTGGTGTCTGCTTCCATGGGAATTCTGTATTCTGTCACATTAGGGGGGAACTGGTGGGATTCTTCCTCTATCACAGTATTTTCCTTCCAGACCAACATATTCAGCTGCAAACAAGAGAAAGACAAGGGAACAAGGAGCAGCAACTGGAGCCTGAGGACCATTTAAGGTAAAATTCATGGAAATGTCCATTTGTTCTTCCAGATACTCCTGGAGGCTCAGCTGGGAGATTTATTTGGATAAAATTCAGGGTGAAGATCTATTGCTGAATACGTGATATAATAGTGGGTTCCTATACAGCACATGTTATTATGTATGGGCCGAGGGTCTCTGAGCAGCTTAACAAAAAAAGACTAAAAACCTCAACCCCAAAAGGTCATCAATTCACACTCGGGGTATAGGGCACAGTGTGGATTCAGCTACACGACACCCCAAAATCTCATGGGCAGTGGTGAGAGACTATAAGAGATAAGACTAAAGAGAAATAAAATGTGGCAACTGCTAAATGATATTCACTTTTGCTGATCACTTGGGGGGCCAATGGATGGTCTCAGGGCCACTAGTTTACAGAAAAATAACTGTATCAATGAATGAATTTATATTTCGAATGAACAGGTCTATAATAGAAACTGGGCCCCAAACCCCTGCGCTAACACTGGTTCTGCCCAGTCAGTAAATATAAATCATCTTCTGATCAGAGAAATGTGACTGTAACTGAGTGAATTAATATAGACCCCACATACCCTGGGAACTTTGGGGGACAGTGATAGAAAGGTGTGTGTTACCTGGTACCCAGTAAGGACTCCGTGTGTCTCTGACAGTCGCCATTTCAGCGTATTATTATTATTAATAATACTCGGATACTGAGTGAAATCTGTTTTTCCTGTAACAGAAAAAATGTGAGAAAGCATCAGTATAGAGAAGTGGGGTCCAGAGCAAACAGGTGTTTATATTTTATTATTGTTGTTATTCTTAATAATAATAATTATTATTATTATTATTTATAAAGAGCCAAAACATTTTCACTGCACAGAACTTATGCATCATTCCTATCAGTCTCTGCCCCAGTGATCTTACAATCTAAGGTCCCTATCACATTCCCATCAGTCCTTGGCCCAGTGAGCTTACAATCTAAGATTCCTAGTAGGGAGTTGCTCACAGCCCAAGGGTATCTGGGAGCCACTGGCAGCCAGTCACACTATAATCCTACAAATCTCACATATCTCAGGGCCATGTACAGATGTGCTCCATATGCTTTAGTAGTGAGGGAGGAAAGTGGGGTACTCTGAGGCATTCCACACAGACAGAGGGGAGAACATTTCTTGCAGATAGTGCCCTGGCTGGAATTAAATGCAGGACCCAAGAACTCATCATTAGAATTTTGTTAATTGCTTTATTATTAGTGATTAGTTTATTATTTCGGTTCACACAA
The DNA here is from genome assembly GCF_017654675.1 of Xenopus laevis. Lineage (NCBI taxonomy): Eukaryota > Metazoa > Chordata > Amphibia > Anura > Pipidae > Xenopus > Xenopus laevis. The sequence goes on along the minus strand of NC_054372.1, from coordinate 200,948,084 downwards.
ATCTTTGACGCCTGTGACAGTTTGCGGGCTTCAAAAACTGCCGCTGGTGTCAAAATTTTTTCGAAACAGGCAAATTCGCCACTAATATGCACCTGGTGAATAAATTCGCCCATCACTATTTTCTGTATATTGATTTTTATGTGGTTGGACCCAGTTAGAGTTGTGGGTTCATGATACAAGATTTTATGTCCCACTTTCACTTATTGCAGATTTACTTATTAAGCTCTAGATGCTCCTCCTCCATTTTTAACTGCAGTGAAGATATCAGACCATGTATTTCAATGCACACAGTCAAACTATAAGATTATCCTTTTCCCACACATTCCACCACTAGTGCCATAAGGTTCATCACCACCTTATTCAGTCCACTTAGTTTGGTATGTGCATGTGGTAATTTTCGCACACACTCGCTTGTGCTTGAGTCTCCATGGCCGGCAACAACCCTGGCTTCCTCTGTGTGCATGTATGTAGCCGGCCAGGTTGCCTAGGGCACCTGTCTGGCTTAGTCCGGCACTGATATTCAGTTAACATTAACATTAGTTTATAAGATATACAAAACATTATTAGTTGTGCCAGGGGGATCATATTTCCAATATAATTTACTCTGGTTATTTAAAATATAGATTTCCTTATTTCTTCTGCTAGGGCCGACCACTCTAATGTCCCTTTACTACACCGTCACTAATCTGGGTCGGGCTTTCTCAAAATCCGTAAAAGTCACAGGAAAAAAGTGCAACTTTTATGGGATTTATTGACAAAACTGCAACAATTCAGAATCTGAAAAGACTCTAAGACCTGTGGAAATCATGTAGACGTCAATGGCAGACTTTTGTGCCACTCAAAAGAACACAAAGAACAGTTTGAACCGACAGCCTGGGAATTGCAGAAGAAAAGTAAAAAATTTAAAGAACATAAATGACAACAAATTGCATAACTTTCTACATGTAGTCAAGAAACAAAGATACCGGCACACAAGGCTTGCTTGCAGGGAAACCCTTGCTTTAATTCAAAGTGCGGAAGTGCAACGTTTCGGGGACACGCCCCTTTCTCAAGCATCATCATGCAAGCCTTGTGTGCCGGTATCTTTGTTTCTTGACTACATTTTGAGGTTGCCGTACCCTCTATTACTGAGCACCAGGCGTTATCTTCAGGAGATTGCCGTGGGTGTGCGTCTGCTCTATCTTGTTCCAGTATAACTTTCTACATCACACAAATCACACCACCCAACATTTAAAAACAGAAAGAGGGACAAAAAGTTGTGCCCTGTGCAGAGTGGCAATTTTTTAACCACACCCATTTTATAGCCACACCCTCTAATTACCATGTCTATTTTACAAAAGTTGGCAGGGTATAAAAGTTTGATCACAACTTGAACACAGTTTTAGTGCAATTCTTTGTGTATTTTAATAGTTTTGCTAATAAAAGTGAAATTTCCCTTTTGTGAGTCTCAGTTCCCCCAAAAGATCTGCTTATCTTAAATTGTATCTTTGCTTGTCTTAAATTGTTACACATGTATCTAAGTGTATCTGTTGAGTATTCTTGGCTCTCTGCCAAAAAGCCTCTTATTTTAATCAAGTATTAGAAACTTTGTATCTATTTCTGGCATCAGTGCAGGAGATGAAAGAGAAAGTCGGGACATTTCAGTAAGAAACCCGGGACTGTGGGCTGAGCTGTCAGAATTGTGATTGTCCTGCAGAAAACAGCACAGTTGGGAGATCTGTACAAACATGTTGCTTTCAGCTGAACCAGCCCCATTTAAATGAATAATAGGGACGAGCAGGATTTTTTTCAGCTGATACAGATTTGATGATATTTGAGTTTTCACAAGTGACAAAAGTGTTCACAAATCTGAGGTATCACTATATTAAAGGACCAGTAACATCAAAAAAAAGTTTACATTTTTTTTAGTGCACAACGGAAAATATACACCAAGACAAATGAAACTTTTAAAAAGCAAAGCCTTTATTTAGAAATAACTTACAGAAAGTCCACTTCCTGTCCTCTTCAGAAACGGTGAAACGGCGACCATCCATCCTTCAGCGATCGATTTCTCCTCCCTGGCTATTCACAGGTGACAGGCATCATTCACAGGTGACAGGCATCACCTTCATCCTCCTCCCTGTCGCCCGACACACACTTGTTACTGCTACTGTTGTGGGGAAGTGAGTTCGGCCGCCAGTTGGTGGGAAGTGGGAGCCGGCTGGATCAATGTGCAAAGTCCAGGGGCCGGTGCAGCTCTCCATCCAGGATCTCTGCAGGGCTCCCTGCACCAGTCACTTACTGAGCCTTGGAGTGCAGCACCTGATGGACGGATTTAAACCTGTCATTGGACCTTGTTCATACCCTGACCCAGAGTCCTCCCCTTTATCTGCAGGCTCCATGTTGGCACCTACCGGGCCCTTGAAGGAGTCCCTGCACTCCTCAGCTCAGTGCTACTTGGGCAGAGCTACTTGTGACTGCCCCAACTGCCATGAATCTGAGAGGTTGGGTCCCGCTGGGGCCAGTCTGAGAACTGGAGGCGGCGGTAGTGCTGGTGGAGGGACTGTGTACACTGTCGGAGATCCTGGATGGAGAGCTGCACCGGCCCTGGACTTTGCACATCGATCCAGCCGGCTCCAACTTCCCACCAACTGGAGGCCCCTCCGGCCGAACTCACTTCCCAACAACAGTAGAAGTAACAAGTGTGTGTCAGGAGACCGGGAGGAGGATGAAGGCAGGGTCAGACTGGGAGGCCCTGGGCCCACTGGGACCGCTGTCCAGGGCCCCCTCTGGCCCCCCTACTGTGAGGCATTGATCGGGTCACACGCATGAATGTGCACCCAGCGTGCATGCGCGAACAGCGGTGCGCATGCTCAGATGGCACTGCACTGAAAGAAACTTTTTTTAAATCATTCCTATATCAGAAGAGGGGTCTGGCCAGTCCGACACTGGATGAAGGTGATGCCTGTCAGTGAATAGCCAGGGAGGAGAAATCGATCGCTGAAGGATGGATGGTCGCCTTTTCACCGTTTCTGAAGAGGACAGGAAGTGGACTTTCTGTAAGTTATTTCTTAATAAAGGCTTTGCTTTTTAAAAGTTTCATTTGTCTTGGTGTTTATTTTTTGTTGTGCACTAATGAATTTTTAAACATTTTTTTTATGTTAATGGTCCTTTAACACTGACCCCCAAATTCCTCTTGATGTCTTAAAGGGTCAGTTCACATCAGTAATACAATTTGTACAGTCATTTCTGAGCACAAAACAACCATTTTACTCATTTACATCCATTATCTAAAATCAACAGTTGCTGATAAAACTGATCCGCAAAATGTGACTCAACTAAAACTAAAACTATTGTGCAGCGCTGTGGAATATGGTGGCACTTTATAAATATGTATTTTTAGTAACAGTATTAATATAATAGTAATAATACCAATAATAATATAAAGCAAAATGACTCCCTGGTTCCCCAGTATAAGGGAAGGAGATTTCCCCCAGGGAGATGAGTGAGTTGCTGGGGGTGAGTAATTACCTGTGCAGGGAACACGATTATCCCATGAGGTGCTCGCCCCATTCCTCATACATTTTATTGTCACTCTCATAGCGGAATATCCCTCCATACACCTCACTGTCACTGATTCCTCTGGATCATAATATTCCTGTTCTACCCCAGTCCTGTTTATTCCATTTATCTGTGACAGGAGACACTGGTCTGGAATAAGAATAAAGTACATGCAGTTATTATACTCACACAGGTTATACTGAGACATTTCAGCTCATTCCTTATCATATAATACTGGGGGTTCATGTCATGTAACTGTATCAGTAATGAGTTAAACTGCGCCAGCTTGCTTCCTCAAAGAATTAGCAAAACAGCTAATTTACCACAATCTTTTCTTGTGCTCAGAAAGAGGCTGATGTTCTTCTGCTTAGGAAAGATGTGAGAAAGGTTTCTAATTTTATTCCTAAGCAGAAGAACATCAGCCTCTTTCTTTCCCTAGATGAACTCCATGTCAGTACATAACGGGATAGCCCCTCCTCCCTGCTCCCATTAGAAGGAACCTCCCCAAGCCTTTAAAAGGCCAACCTACCAGTTTTTTTCCTTCTCTAAAGCTGGCCATAGACGCAAAGATCCAATCTTAAGAATCATGGTACGATCGGACTTTCCCATCTCCCGACCCGCCACTAACCATTCAGATCAAAGTCTTACCAGTCAGATTAGTTAAAGAACAGATCAGCAATGTTCTGCCCCTGACAGTAATCGTACGATATCTATGTCCAACCAAAGCTGGTGACAGTCTCCCACTGAAAATCATACTATCCCCAATACACGCAAAGATATTATCGGCAGCCGACAGAAATTTTCTAACCTGTCCCATCGACCAAACGACCGATCTCCGCCGGACGAAAAATGACGGGACTCTCCACACACGTTCCGAAAATCGTACGAATCCTCGATTCTTATGATCAGATCTTTGCGTCTATGGCCAGCTTTATGCTCTTGGCTTTGTTCTCTGAACAAATGCCTCAATCATTAGAAGCAATTTTTTTCTTTTTAAGCCTAGGAAAGCATTAGGCCTGCCCAAAAGTGTCCTAGGGACAGGGGTTTTGGTCCATGCGACCTTTGGTTCCCCAGCACTCGGCCTCATATCCTGGAGTCTTCTGAACTTCATCTCCTGGATCAGGTAAGGCACTGAGGTGCAATGTTTCCTTGTCTGTCTGTATTTCAGTTGCCTTCCTGTATTGCTATCAAGAGCATTGGGTGGCAGGTGCTTGTCCCCCCATTCGTGTGCCCTCCCGACCTGCCCAGAGGGCGTCCGGCGGCAGTGGTAATGTGGCCCCTACACCCCATTTTTACGGATGGGCGAGGGAGGTGGCAGTTAGTTTAGGCTAATTAGTTATGGGCCTGAACCTTACTGCCCCGTTACCTTTGTTTTGTTTTTGTTTTAATGCGGGCAGGTCATGGCCAACTGCCTCCCTCAACAGACTTTCCTAAGGTGAAGGTAGTTAAAATAATAATTAAAAAAACAAAAACAAAACAAAGTTGCGCTATAGGCTTCATATTATAGCAAACTTGGGCCTGTGCAGGAGACACCAACCCTAATTATCCAATTTGCCTCAGCATAACCTGCGCAGTTGCTTCGGGTTCCTGCCTATACAGACACCAGCTGAGTATAATCAGGTCCAGCTAAAGCAAGTGGAGATGGCCCCGCCCACTCTCTAACTCAGCAGGTGAGGAAGCTGAATGCTAGGGCCCGATATAAACTTGCTCTATGCAGCAACTAATCTAAACTATGGACCTCATGTTGCTGTGATTGTACCTGTGCTCCTATTTTGTTCTACAGCTTATGCTCTGGCTATTGCTCACAAGGAACAAGTAGCCCTGCAAGATGTAGAGCACAGACCTTTCAAGTTGCTAGGCCCTGAGATATGCTTGCCCTAAGCAGCAGCTAATATAAACTATGTATTTCATGTTACTGTGATTGTATCTGTGCTTATATTTTCTTCTGCAGTATATACCCTGGCTATGGCTCACCTGGAATAGGTAGCCCTAAGGTATGTAAAGCACAGGCCTGGGAACGGCTAGGACCAGATTTACGCTTGCCCTAAGCAGTAGCTAATATTTTATGTATTACATGTTGCTGTGATCATATCTGTATGCTCCTATTCTCTGCAGTATGATATGCTCTAATTATTACTCACCTTGAACCAGTAGCTCTAATAGATGTAGATCACTGGACTGGGTGGCTATGAGGGTCTGATATAGGTTTGCTCTGACTGCAGCTAACCTTAACTATGCATTACATGGGGTTGTAATTGTTTCTGGGGTACATTCAGATTTAATCCAGATGAGTACTGATAGGAATACCTACATATGAATGTCTTTTCATTCCATGGCATTGCTCCTGGGATAAGATATGGCTTAATAAATTAAGCAGGGAATGTAATTTTATACTGCACTAGGCAATATTTTTCCTGATGGCAGGTAAGCTTAACTTTGTCTTGATAAACACTACAGGAGTTCTGAAGCCTGTCTGTCATAAGGATTGCTGGGTTAACAATAACCACAGGTATGTACTACTTTTGGGACCGTTAATGTAAATTTTTCCAGATTCAGCAGCCTTGTATCACTGCCTGAATGAAAGGAGGGCCAGATAATTGCTTTGCCCAGTCAATTGTGCGGGTTTATTACTACCCACTCGGCTCGGGCTCTGGGGTCGGGTACTGTGCTCTGCAGGAACCAGGAGCTTAGGACTCTGACCGAGGTACATATTATTATCACATATTTAATATATGCTCGCACCGTGGCCCACACCCTGCAGGGGGATTCTACTGCCTTCAGAACAAATGCTCAATTAATGGATAAACTCCATAATACAACTGGTCTACCAAGCAACATATATGTTTGCATCCATAAGAGGGCCATAGGCAGGTGCATATATTTTAATACTAAGGCATGTATATGAATGTGTATATATGTGTGCATAGATATCTATATATGATTTGTGTTCTTGGGATGGGTTCTTTTGTGGAACCAGAAACGTTGGCTCAATAAACCTATAATTTTATGCAACATATAGTATTTATGAAGATTCCTGGAACAATCAGTACTTGAACTCTTCATCCATAAATTTTACTATAGCAGCCATGACATCTGGCTAATTTCTAGGTGTACAACCTGTGGAATTCCATATTCATAGGTATACATATAAACATATAGATAAAATACATGTCTAGAAGTTCTAGATATGTCAGAGATAAGGAAGAACAAGGTATACAGTTCTTTGTGCTTGGCTGAAGGATCCCCAGATGTATCTCTACTGTTTTCTAGGGTGACTCCTCGGTGCCTCCTACAAATTAGAGAGGGGAGCCACTACCCAGTGTTATTCCTATACTATTTCTACTGATATTCTTAATGTCAGGATAGATGGGACATTTTATCTGCCAATACAGGGTGTCTATAGAGACAGGGTACACATACATATCAGGCCACTGGGAATTTGCCTAAGGTCTATATTTCAAACCAAGAGTTTTCAGGCTATAGTCCTCAAAGTCCTCAAAGTGTATGTTAGTCAATAGAGATGGCCTCTGTTCAAGTCTGGCCCATGATAAGGTAGCCTTTATTGTAGTCACATATATACTATATCTAATATATGCCTGTATACCACTTTAAGCTAAGTCTCTTTCTTGAATAATATTCTATAATATTCTAGGTCAGCATGACATGAGTAGAAAGTCCCCAAACTTCCATCAGGCTTATCATGATTAACAAACATCACCTAGTTAATCATATCCCAATCAAGGACTAAACCCATGAGACAGGTGAACGGTCATGTCATATTTGTTATTACTTAACCTAAATACTCTTCTCTAATTGGTTATGGTGGGAAACCACCCTAAAGCATAATCATTAACTAATTCTGTATGTACTCCACCTATAAATAAATGGTCTGTCCACCAATATGGTAGAACAGAACAAATAAGACTCCTGGTCTGCGTCTGTTCTCTTGCATGCAATCATCCTGCAGCTGATATCCCTTCTTGTACTTATGGATGACCCTAACAGATGGCACCCCATATGGGACTGGACATGATCCAAGAGACCACCACAAGTGACTGTGACCCTAGCAATGAAACCTCCAAAGCCGGCAGGTGAGCCCCTTGATGCTTGCCCAAAAGAGATTTCCTTGAAAGGTGTTAAAATGTCACACGAGTGGTCTTGAACATCACAAGCTCCAGACCACGGACCTCAGCTGCAGGAACCTAAGTATACGTATGCTTGTTATGTGTTTTTAGAATTTAATTGCATGTTTCAATTAACATAGAGTGTTAAGCATTGAATGATATTTTACTGTACAGTTTATATAAGTAATTAAGTCGCCGTGTAAGATTTAATGGTGCCAGGAGGTACAAGCTAGAACGTGTTACAACTGAAAATATATTGTGCCTTAAAAGTTACCACTGTATTCTATATTTAAGTGATTCTCTGTCTCTCTGTTTTTCTAAATCACTCATATCTCTCTCTCTCTCTTGCCCGTACTATATTTACATAGTGTTATCTCGTATTGATTAGACGTGTTTACTCTGAACTTTGGTTTTAAATTAGGCTGCTTTTCTGAATCAAAGTTTGTACGCAGGAACTGGTATTTACTGCTCCTGAAATATAATCACAAGTATAAGATAAAGTTTAGCAAACAAATAAACAGTGATCGTTAAGAAAACTGTAAGTTTACACCTAACACTACACTATCCTAATAGAGAGTTACTAGCCCTCTATCTATTTTTTCAATCTTTAATCAGTGGTAACAGTATATGCATAGAATAAGATTGTTTAGGGAACGTGAAACAGTGAAAGCACATAGCACAGATTTAGAGAAGGAGTTACTGCTGTCTAAGAAAATACGACCCAGTGGCCTGATTACCGTTCCAAAAGGGAACAACGTTCGGAAGGGTCGTAGGGGGATCGTTAGTAAATTGGTCGGCCGGCCTCGTTTAGATGGGCAATTGGTTGCCTCATCAGGGACACCCCATTCCGGAGGTGGTGTCTGATCCCCCTGGGCATACAGCATTAGAATGGATGGAGCAGAATCATGGGAATTGGGTTATGGTGCCCTTTAAGGACATCTATAAAAGAACAGGATTACCCGAGACAGGCAGATTAGATACGGACCTTTGGGAGACTCTAATCAGCACCCATGATCAGTGGCTCAAGAAAAAGGGTTTAGAAAGTCAGGCAAAAACATGGTTAACAGAAAGCAGGAAAAAGCCAAAAAGGATTGTAGAATGTTTTTTGTTTTTTTATAACGGCACATATAGATACGCAAGCAAAAGGAAGATTCCTGCCTCCTGGCCACATGGCAACATATTAGATAATCAAGATAATAATGATAATGAAGTTGCTTTAACTATTTTGTTCTCTATGTTAAAAGGTGACAACCCAAAACTGGAGAGGAAATTCGAACTGACCAGTTAAGGGATGAAATTAAAAAGTATATAGATGAGTATAAAGACTTGAAAGGGCATCTAAACAAAATGCGATGAAGCAAATACAGAAGTTAAGAACCTAATGCATAATAACAATGTGGGGCTGGGTGGTAAACACATAAAAATGAAAGTAATTAAACTAATATCTGTAAGAGTGGGTGGGCAATTAGAACTTGTAACATCTTTGCTGGTTTCTGATACTGTGCCTGTAAATCTTTTGGGGGCAGACATACTGTCACAAATAAATGCATGTATAGAATTTACTGAAAATGGAGTGCACCCCACAAGCCCCCTAGCTGACAATGTTGTTGCTGCCATTTTTTGTTAATGACAGTTTCCAAGCAAACAACTGATGATATTGAACATGAGTTAAAAGATGTGCCTAAATCCCTGTGGGCAAAAGGCAATTATGATGTAGGGACATTGAATGTTCCTCCTGTGCACATAAAAAAAAAGAAGGATCAATATTACCGAAATTACCTCAATACCCTCTCAGTGCACAGCAAATTGAAGGAATAAGAGCACAAATTGAGGAATATGAAAAAGTTGGGGTGCTCGTAAAAAATTAGGTAACCAGTTAATTGTAAATTGGTCCCTTATTCTATAATAAAAGTCTTAAATTGTGTACAAAGTAAACATTTTTTAGTAGCAAGACTAACAAAGTATGAAGTAGCTTTACTAACACCATCAAATCTAATGATCAAAAGATGTAATGTCCTCAACCCTGCCACACTAATACCTGAAAAAGGGGGGGATGATATGTTAACATACATGACTGTTTTGAAATGACGCAAAGTGAGGTAACAAGGGTTTGATAATGTAAAAGATGAACCTGTGTTAAATCCTGATTGTGAAATGTTTTTTGATGGATCTCGCTACTGTACTGATAATGGTAAATGTTGTAACATTTGTCTGATGTTTTAGTTCAGCAGAGTCTACCTCCACATATGTCAGCTCAAGAATAGTAATGGGCGAATTTGTGCCGCTTCGCCTAAAAAATCGAAAATTTAGTGCGAAATTCACGAAACGGCGAAAAATATGCGAAACAGCGCCAGCGTCTAGTTTTTGATGTCAGCGCCCGTTTGTGATGCCGGCGCCCATTTTTGACGCGAATTTTTCGTGCCTGGCGAGTAAATTCGCCCATCACTACTCAAGGAGCTGAGCTACAAGCACTGATCACATCATGCACACTAGTGGAAGGTCAAAGGGTGAACATCTTTTCTGATAGCAGGTACTGTATTGGTATTTGTCTCGACTATCTTCTGATTTGGAGGGCCAGAAATTTTATGACGTCATCAGGTTGACGTCATCAGGTAAACCAATTAAGAATGCAAATTGAGTAAAACAGCTATTGTTAGCATTACAGCTTCCAACTGAGGTAGCCATTCTTAAGCACACAAAGCTTCAAACTCCAGAAGCTACAAGGAAATGCAAAAGCTGATGAGAGAGCAAAGGCAGCTGCCCTTTTGCCTATAATGGCAGTGAACTGTGAACAGACGGACCACAAGAAGCCTGTGGACATGGATGTCCTGGCCTCAATACAGGACCAGGCACCACAGACAGAAAAAAGGAATGTGGTCAAAGCTGGGAGCTTCCAAGGATGATAATGGTCTGTGGAGAAATGGCATATTATACTGTCTATCAAAAGCAGTGTATGCTATGATGGCACATCTAACTCACAAACTTGCACACTCAGGTAAGATTGCAATGGCTGCTTCAGTACAGAAAAGTTGGATAGTACCTGGGTTTCCAGCATTTGCTAGGAAATGTGTATTTTCTTGTGTTACCTGTTTATGTCATAATCCTGGTCAGATAGTCAAATCTCCGAGACGGCACTTTGCTAAACCAGAATAACCCTTCCAGCAATTACAAATAGACTACAGCCAACTGACTAAAGTAGGTCCATATGAATATGTACCAGTATGTATTGACATGTTCTGGGATGGCAGTGGATGTGATTTACTTAGACTTTGCTAAAGCATTTGATACAGTGCCACACAAAAGGTTACTGGTTAAATGAAGGAATGTTGGCCTGGAACATAGTATTTGTACCTGGATAGAGAACTGGCTAAAAGATAGACTACAAAGAGTGGTGGTAAATGGAACATTTTCTAATTGGACCAGTGTTGTTAGTGGAGTACCGCAGGGCTCTGTACTAGGTCCCTTGCTTTTCAACTTGTTTATTAATGACCTGGAGGTGCCATTGAAAGTACTGTTTCTATTTTTGCAGATGATACTAAATTGTGCAGAACTATGGGTTCCATGCAGGATGCTGCCACTTTGCAAAGTGATCTGTCTAAACTGGAAAACTGGGCAGCAAACTGGAAAATGAGGTTCAACGTTGATAAATGCAGGTTATGCACTTTGGCAAAAATAATATAAATGCAAGTTATACACTAAATGGCAGTGTGTTGGGAGTTTCCTTAAATGAAAAGGATCTAGGGGTCTTTGTAGATAACACGTTGTCTAATTCTGGGCAGTGTCATTCTGTGACTACTAAAGCAAATAAAGTTCTGTCTTGCATAAAAAAGGGCATTAACTCAAGGGATGAAAACATAATTATGCCTCTTTATAGGTCCCTGGTGAGGCCTCATCTGGAGTATGCAGTTCAGTTTTGGACTCCAGTCCTTAAGAGGGATATAAATGAGCTGGAGAGAGTGCAGAGACGTGCAACTAAATTGGTTAGAGGGACGGAAGACTTAAATTATGAGGGTAGACTGTCAAGGTTGGGGTTGTTTTCTCTGGAAAAAAGGCGCTTGCGAGGGGACATGATTACACTTTACAAGTACATTAGAGGACATTATAGACAAATGGCAGGGGACCTTTTTACCCATAAAGTGGATCACCGTACCAGAGGCCACCCCTTTAGACTAGAAGAAAAGAACTTTCATTTGAAGCAACGTAGAGGGTTCTTCACAGTCAGGACAGTGAGGTTGTGGAATGCACTGCCGGGTGATGTTGTGATGCTGATTCAGTTAATGCCTTTAAGAATGGCTTGGATGATTTTTTGGACAGACATAATATCCAAGGCTATTGTGATACTAAACTCTATAGTTAGTATAGGTATGGGTATATAGAATTTTAATTAAAAGTAGGGAGGGGTGTGTGTATGGATGCTGGGTTTTCATTTGGAGGGGTTGAACTTGATGGACTTTGTCTTTTTTCAACCCAATTTAACTATGTAACTATGTAACTATGTTCTCAGGATGGCCTGAGGCATGGTCAGTTGCTAAGGCTATGACAAAGGCAACTCCTAAGAAACTTTTAAATGAAGTAATCTGTAGGTATTCTTTACCAACCTACATTGAAAGTAACAGGAGTACACACTTTACAGGGCAGATAATGTCTGAAATGCAGTCTGCTCTAAAAAAAAATAACCCTCAGAGTAATGGGAAGGTTGAAAGCCTAAATGGTGTTCTATAAAATTAAATTTAATAGATTCTGAAGAAACATTAAAGTCTTGGGTCAACTACCTTCTATTGCTTTGTTCTCAATATGCTGTAAGGCCCGAAGGCGCAGTTGAAGTAAGGACCAAAGAGGAGGCAACAATCCAAGATCGCGGTACAGAAAAGGGTTTATCAAAGAATGGTCGTAAAACAGGCAGAATGGTCAAGACAGGCAGTACAGGTTCAAAGTCGATAACAGGCAAGGTTCAAACACGGATAAGCAAGACAGAATATATCGCACCCAGGAACTATATGAAATAGACCTATAATTGGGCAAGGTCAGGATGGAAATGAGGGTCTTTATAGTCCAGTCTATTGGCGCCAAAATTGACGCGCTGGCGTCAGACGCAGACGCCAGCGTCCCCACGCTGACGCCTTGACGCCGGCGCCCGATTCTGACGCCGGCGTCCGTTCCGTCGCCGGCGACCAATCACAGGGCAAGAAGAAGATGATGCAGGATGATTGCGACCACCCGGAGCCATGTGCAGGGAAGAGGAATCGCCATTTTGGACGCCATCTTGGAGCAGGTCAGTAGACTCCATTACAGTACCCCCTTCCTTAGGGGGGGCCTCAGGACCACCGGGACCAGGACGGGAAGGAAACTGCCTATGAAACCTGCGAACAAGGATGGGGGCATGGACATCAGACTTCTTTACCCAAGAGCATTCCTCGGGACCGAAACCCTTCCATTCGACAAGGTACTGGAGAGCGCCCCTGGAAAAACGAGAGTCCAGAATCCTGCTGACTTCAAATTCTAAATGGTCATCGATAACAACAGGAGCTGTGGAAGAAGAAGAGGGGGAAGACACTGCAGGTTTAAGGAGAGACACATGAAAGGCATTAGGAATCCGCATCTCGGGAGGAAGAAGAAGACGAACTGCCACAGGGTTGATGACCTCGATGATGGGAAAGGGACCGATGAATTTGGGGCCAAGCTTAGGAGTGGGAATCTTGAGGCGAATATTCCGTGTAGACAACCAGACCTTGTCACCAGGAGCATAGGGTGGGGCGGCAATTCTTTTCCTGTCGGCAAACTTCTTTTGAGAGGATGAACTCTTTTCCAGATTAGCAGTGGTGGCCTGCCAGATGGCCAGCATATGAGCGGCTTGATCATTAGCAGCAGGAACATTTGTGAGTAAGAGATCCTGAGGGAATGCCAAAGGGTTCCGGCCATACACACAGAAGAAAGGAGATTTCTGGGAAGAAGAATGTAAAGAATTGTTATGGGCAAACTCCGCCCAGGGAAGAAGGTCCGGCCAGTCATCTTAACACAAAGACACATGGCAACGAAGAAATTGCTCCAAGGCCTGGTTAACACGTTCAGCGGCACCATTGGACTGAGGATGATAAGAAGAAGAAAATTGAAGAGAGATATTTAAAGCATTACACAGTGACCTCCAAAATTTAGACACAAATTGGGGACCACGATCGGACACAATTTCTGCTGGAAAGCCATGGAGGCGAAAAATATGTTTAATAAACAGTTCTGAAAGTTCAGGAGCAGAAGGCAGTTTGCGGAGAGGAGTGAAATGAGCCATCTTACTGAATCTGTCGATAACGACCCAAATGACAGTGTGGCCGGAGGAAATGGGCAAATCGACAATAAAGTCCATGGCGAGGTGAGTCCAGGGTCGAGATGGGATGGGCAGTGGAAGAAGAAAACCCTTGGGAGGAGAATGTCCGGATTTAGACACAGCACACGTGGAACATGAGGAGACAAAATCTTTAACGTCCTTTCTTAAGGTTGGCCACCATAGTAGACGGGATAAGAGCTCGGTCGTCTTCTGAATTCCAGGATGTCCGGCCTGTTTGGAACTATGAGACTGAGACAAAATAGCAAGACGAAATTCTGGAGGGACAAAAGCAACACCAAGAGGAGTTTCCGCAGGAGCAGAATCTTGAGCGGACAACAATTGGGAGGCACAGGAAGGGAACAAGGCAGCAATAATCTTGATGGAGGGTACCACAGGTTCGGGTTCCTCGGACACGGAATCTTCAGGAATAAAGCTTCTGGATAAGGCATCGGCCTTCCTGTTTCTGGAGCCAGGACGAAAGGTAATGACAAAATTAAAACGGGAAAAGAAAAGTGCCCACCTGGCTTGCCGGGGATTCAGGCGTTTGAGGGTTTGGATGAACTCAAGATTCTTATGGTCGGTAAAAATCGTCACAGGAACCGAAGAACCCTCCAGTAAGTGTCTCCATTCCTCCAAGGCTAATTTGATGGCAAGTAGTTCACGATTCCCCACATCATAGTTCTGTTCTGGGGCAGAAAATTTTTTAGAAAAGAACGCACAAGGGTGGAGTTTACCGTCAGAAATGGATCTCTGTGATAAAACTGCTCCAGCTCCGACATCAGAGGCGTCAACTTCCATGAAGAAGGGATGTAGGGGTTCTGGGTGCCGAAGAATTGGAGCGGAAGAAAAGGCCTCTTTGAGGGACTTGAAGGATTCCAGGGCTTGAGGAGACCAGTGTTGAGGTTTGCCCCCCTTACGAATCAGGGCCAGAATTGGAGAAAGTCTGGAAGAAAAACTTTTTATAAACTGTCTGTAATAATTGGCAAAGCCAACAAACCTCTGAATGGCTTTGACACTGGTAGGAAGAGGCCAGTCCAGGATTGCAGACACCTTGGCAGGATCCATCTTGAAACCTAGAGGAGAAATGATATAGCCAAGGAAAGGAATAGACGAGACTTCAAAAGTGCATTTCTCCAATTTAGCAAAGAGATTGTTCTTCCTTAGTCTGGAGAGGACTTCACGTACTTGGGCACGATGTTCCAAAAGATCTTTAGAAAAACAAGAATGTCATCCAGATAAACGACCACACATAGACCCAACAAATCCCGAAAAATATCATTAACAAACTCCTGGAAGACCGCAGGAGCATTACAGAGACCAAAGGGCATGACCAAATACTCATAATGTCCATCACGGGTATTAAAGGCGGTCTTCCACTCGTCCCCTTCACGGATCCGGATAAGATTGTATGCCCCCCGAAGATCCAGCTTTGTAAAGATATTGGCACCCCTAAGCTGATCAAACAGTTCAGAAATAAGAGGAAGAGGGTACCTGTTTTTAACTGTGATCTTGTTGAGTCCTCTGTAGTCGATGCAGGGCCGCAAACTACCATCCTTTTTCTCAACAAAGAAGAAACCTGCTCCGGCAGGGGAGGTGGAAGGACGGATGAATCCTCTCTGAAGATTCTCCTGGATGTATAACTTCATAGCCGAAGTTTCCGAAGGAGAGAGTGGGTAGGTGCGGCCCCTGGGGGGCATAGAGCCGGATAGAAGTTCCACTGGGCAATCGTAAGGCCGATGGGGAGGAAGAATCTCAGCAGAAGACTTGTTAAATACATCGGCAAATGCTTGGTATACAGAGGGAAGAGAAGAATTAGAGGACACAGAGGAAATTTTGACAACCGGAACAGTGGGTAGGCAGTTCTGTAAACAAAAAGGACTCCATCTGGAAACTTGCAATGTGGACCAGTCAATGACTGGATTATGTACACATAACCATGGCAGTCCCAGGACAACCGGAGTGGAAGGGCAATCAATGAGGAGGAAGGATAGTCTCTCCAAATGCATGGTGCCCACCTTAAAAGAAAGTTCCTGAGTAGAATGAGAGACGAAGGCAGACGACAGAGGACGATCATCAATCGCCAGGACACGAAGAGGAACTGCCAAGGGTTGGAGAGGAATGAAATGACGTCTTGCAAAGGATCGATCCATGAAGTTTCCTGCAGCACCGGAATCTAGAAAGGCTTGTGAGGAAAACTTTAAAGAGCCAAACTGGATCTGTACCGGAAGAAGGAAACGTAGAGTAGAGGAATGGGGAGAATGACAAATCCCACCCAGGTAAGTCTCCCCGAGCTTACCTAGGCTTTGGCGTTTCCCGGCTTCACTGGACACTCCTGGGCAAAGTGGGCTTTACCCCCACAGTAAAGGCACAGGCCGGCAGCCCTTCTCCGGAGTTTCTCCTGTTCGGACAGGCGGGCCCGCCCAATCTGCATGGGTTCTTCAGCCGGCAAGGAGGAAGAAGCAGAATCCATAGGAGCAGGAGGAAGCACAGGGGGAACTGGATTGAGAAGCAGGGGTCTCTGGAAGCGGGGGGCCAAAGAAGGTTGGAACCGGGGGTACCTCTTTGTACGCTCTTGGTCGAGTTCAAGCTGGAACTCCCTCTGCCGGGTATCCACCTTCACCGCCAAGGCCACCAGATCCTCCCACCGAGAAGGAATTTCCCGGGAAACGAGGTCATTCTTAATGCGTATAGCCAAGCCGTTGTAAAAGGCCGCGTGGTAACCATCGTTATTCCAGGAGGTCTCTGCCACCAGGGTACGAAATTCAATGGCATACTCGGGAACAGAGCGAGTGCCTTGTTGAAGCTGGAACAGTCGAGCCGAGGCTGCAGTAGTACGACCAGGAGCGTCAAACACCGTCCGGAGTTCTTGGAGAAAGGCCCCGGCGTTGTCGATCAGCGGGTCTCTCTTCTCCCAAAGGGGAGACGCCCATTCTAGAGCCTTCCCCTGCAGACGGGAGATGACAAAACCAACCTTGGCTTGCTCAGAGACGAACTGGCCTGGCTGCAGAGTGAATTGAATTTCACATTGGTTAATAAAACCACGACAAGCTTCTGGGTCTCCGCTGAAAAGAGGTGGAGCGGGAACACGAGGTTCAGACACCTGGAGAGGAGCAGGAATGGCAGGAACAGGCACAGCCGCAGGAGCCGCTGGAGACATGGCAGTCAATTTCTCCAGGATAACATCAATTGCCTGGCCAATTTGAGACTGCTGGGCTTCATAGGATTTCATGCGAGAAGCCAATCCCCGAATGGCCCCTCCGACATCGAGGGGTACTTGGGCCTCCTCCGAGGGGTCCATGGCCCAATTATACTGTAAGGCCCGAAGGCGCAGTTGAAGTAAGGACCAAAGAGGAGGCAACAATCCAAGATCGCGGTACAGAAAAGGGTTTATCAAAGAATGGTCGTAAAACAGGCAGAATGGTCAAGACAGGCAGTACAGGTTCAAAGTCGATAACAGGCAAGGTTCAAACACGGATAAGCAAGACAGAATATATCGCACCCAGGAACTATATGAAATAGACCTATAATTGGGCAAGGTCAGGATGGAAATGAGGGTCTTTATAGTCCAGTCTATTGGCGCCAAAATTGACGCGCTGGCGTCAGACGCAGACGCCAGCGTCCCCACGCTGACGCCTTGACGCCGGCGCCCGATTCTGACGCCGGCGTCCGTTCCGTCGCCGGCGACCAATCACAGGGCAAGAAGAAGATGATGCAGGATGATTGCGACCACCCGGAGCCATGTGCAGGGAAGAGGAATCGCCATTTTGGACGCCATCTTGGAGCAGGTCAGTAGACTCCATTACATATGCACCAATCCAAGAGGCCCTTACAAACGGTCACCCTATGGAATTCAAGGATGGGATTGTATTTCCCTCAACAGCTACAAGAAATGACTGATTATGTAGTTGTTGTACAGAAATGTCTAAATGAAATACACAAATATGTTTTTGATTATTTTCCAGATCCAAATGTCAATACTGGTTCACACTATCTTAAACCAGGTGACTGGGTAGTGATTAAAAAGCACGTGAGGAAAAGCTTGGACCCAAGGATTGAAGGTCCTTTCTAAGTGCAATCAGTAACACCTAGTTCAGTAAAATGACAAAGATGTATAGATACATGTTTCCAATTGTAGAAGAGCAACTGTACCCGAAGTGCATGTATTTGTATTTTGAGTACTACTGGTTTTTGGTTTCGTTCATATGTCCTTTAGCAAAAGTAATTTTTATGAACAACCAAATCATTACATAACTTTACAAAAAAAGAATAACTAAGGAAGCAAATAGAACTAATTGTTATGTGTATGGCATTAGGCCAAATGATTCAAAGGAACTACCCATGGTAGCTTTCCCAATTTCTGCTGATGAATTAGTTTAACAATAACAATTATTATTTATATACGGCTTGGAAAATAGCACTATTGAAGGATTAAACAGGTTTAAATGACACATGGAAAATAATGATTGGTCTAAGTGTGTTTTTACAGGCAACCAAAGATGAAGCTAATGAATTTAGTATCGAGCAGAGGATGGTATTTGTAAAACAACTTTTAATTTGACAGATACTAACTTTAAAGAGATACTGACACCAGAAATTAAATTCTTTTTTACAGCTATCATAATATTGGCTTTGAAAGCTACTTATAACTTTGACATAAGTAATTTGCACAATGCTTTTAAATTACCTGTCTGATCCCCCATGTTCCTGTATGAGGGGGCTGCCATATTTGTGCAGCAGGAGTCCGTTAGCATTAGAAACTCTAACTGAGAGGCTGAGATGGGACAGTCAGGTTGGCAAAACAGTCAGGTTTAAAAACTTCAACTAACAATTACTTACAAAAACAAGCCTCTCTGCAAAAAACGATCAACATGACCTATAGGTAACTTTTAATCTACATTAATATTTTAAAAAGTATTTTTTTTAGTGTCCGTATCACTTTAAGAAAAGTAGAGTGTTGGAACCTATTCTATTCTAAAATAGAATTAGCTATTTATGGATTAATTACATAGAAATCTACCTACTACTTTATATGTGGGAAAATGGGCTTATGTTTGGTTACCAGAGAATAGCTATGGTACCTGTACTATTGCTACTTTAGCTCCTGCCATATCAATTGTAGATTAGGATGATGTAACAGCAAATATTTATTTATTTATTATTTTATATCACGCCACAATCCTTTTAAGAGAATTGTTTACCAAAGTAAAGTTGAATAATTTTTGGGGAATTGTAAATAAGATTAAAGAGTTACAATATGAAGCAAGGGCAAGTAGGCATAAGGGGTGGAACCCTTATTAATATATTTAGTTCTATTGTTTACATAAGCAAGCGAGTGTTTTGTTGTTCATGATTTTAATTATATTGCTATAATTTTATGCCCTTTGTACACTTAGGGGCCGATTCACTAAGGGTCGAATTTCGAAGTTAAAAATACTTCGAAATTCGACCCTCGGATTGAAATCCTTCGACTTCGAATATCGAAGTCGAAGGATTTAGCGCTGATCCTGCGATCGATCGATCGAAGGATTTTTCGTTCGATCGAACGATTAAATCCTTCGAATCGAACGATTCGAAGGATTTTAATCCAACGATCGAAGGAAAATCCTTCGATCAAAAAATCACAGGCAAGCCTATGGGGACCTTCCCCATAGGCTAACATTGACTTCGGTAGCTTTTAGCTGCCGAAGTAGGGGGTCGAAGTTTTTTTTAAAGGGGAAGTACTTCGACTATCGAATGGTCGAATAGTCGAACGATTTTTACTTCGAATCGTTCGATTTCGTTCGACTTCTAACGAATTTAACCAATTCGATGGTCGAAGTACCCAAAAAATACTTCGAAATTCGAAGTATTTTTCATTCGAATCCTTCACTCGAGCTTAGTGAATCAGCCCCTTACTGTGTTTATAATTTCTCAAAGTACAAAACCTAATGATAAACATATCTACCGTGTCAAGATTCAAGATCCTGACTCTGAAATTATAAAAGTAGTTTCTAACATTATAATTTGTTTACTTCTATAGATAAACAACTGAGCATGTGGAAGAGTTTGGCAATCGTTTTTCTTGCATCATGTTTGTATGATTATGATGATTTTAAATGAACACTCTTTATTGATAATTCGAAATCTGTGATAGATGGGAACCATTCCTATTTCACAGTTCCCTTTAATTACGGATTTCTTTTCCATACCTCTTTCCAAAGCACTTTAAAGAAAGTGTTTGCTGACACCGACTATATCATGGAGATGGAGATGCATGTATCCTAAATTCCTGTCACTAGGATTCATCACTTCTAAGAACTATACTTGGGACAATACCTTTGCAGATGCCTTTACTATGAATAAATTGGAACCATCTTTTATAAACATCACTAGAACATGGATAAAGAGACTTATGTTTACTGACTGCAATATTTCTAAATACATGGCATGAAATCTTTTGGGTGTTGGTAGAATTAGATATGTAATACTTCATGTTACATCTTTTCAACTGAAGTAGTTTGTGTAGTTAGGCAAATAACAAGATTGGGATGGATTAGGAACTCTCCAGCATGTAGTTGTGTTAATTCTGCTGGTCAAGAATGAGTTCTTGGTTTTGAAGACAGGCCTAATCCCTCTTTAGAGCATAGTAGTCTCAATACGGTTATTTGCATTTAGGTGATTTAAGTTTTAGTTCAGTATTCGTTTTGGTCATGGGTGTGACCAAAAGGGGGGAATGATAAGGTAGCCTTTATTGTAGTCACATATATACTATATCTAATATATGCCTGTATACCACTTTAAGCTAAGTCTCTTTCTTGAATAATATTCTATAATATTCTAGGTCAGCATGACATGAGTAGAAAGTCCCTAAACTTCCATCAGGATTATCATGATTAACAAACATCACCTAGTTAATCATATCCCAATCAAGGACTAAACCCATGAGATAGAACTAGCTGAACGGTCATGTCATATTTGTTATTTCTAAACCTAAATACTCTTCTCTAATTGGTTAGGGTGGGAAACCACCCTAACCCTCTAATTGGTTAGGGTGGGAAACCACCCTAACCCACCTTAATGTATAATCATTAACTAATTCTGTATGTACTCGACCTATAAATAAATGGTCTGTCCACCAATATGGTAGAACAGAACAAATAAGACTCCTGGTCTGCGTCTGTTCTCTTGCATGCAATCATCCTGCAGCTCACATCCCTTCTTGTACTTATGGATGACCCTAACACCCAGGATAGGGATTTGTGACTTAAGGCCAGGTTTTCTGCTCTGTGTCCAGAAGGCACTTATTTTGGGCCCATTTTTTTCTTCAATTTCTCAATCCCCTAGTTAGTGTTTTTTTAGAATACAGGGCCAGCTGTTCTTCCACATCAGATAGGTAATTGATTGGACAGCAGATGGAGGCATTCTAGGTGTGTTCATTTTTTTCCCTCTCTAGGTCAGTGCCCTCTTGGAACACCAGCAGTTTTGGATCTTTCCTCCTCACAGAGCTCAATGTCCAGGTAACTTCTAGATACGACACTCCTATTATCCTGGTTTATTCTCGGATTCACATTCCTGTGCCACTCCTGATACATATGATCCAGCATGACTCTAGTGGATCAGAAGCCCTTCTGACACTTACTGGAACATCCATAGGGTCTCTCCAGTTCTAAGGACAGCCTCACCGATTAAATATGTAGTATAGTTGAATCCACATATAAACAGGTCCCTTATGGGTAGAAAGAACACAGGTTTGTGGGTGACTATAAGCATTTATCCAGGGCATATAATCTGCCTCCATAAATTTTGGGATTAATCCTTTAGTTACACGGGGGTTATTGGGATCTGTAACCTTTAGGGTATTCAGTTATACCTCTCAGAGTACTAGGTTGGGTCAACCAACAGGGGCTCTTTCTTAGGTACTGTAGTTGCTCAACTCTTACAGTTAATTGAGTCTGCCTCATCACAGGACCTTACACAGTGTAAGGAATTCTAATCCCAATTATTTTCTCAGGTGCCCTTGTCTCTGATCTTTAGGATCTGTTTTCTGTTAGAACAGTCCTGACTAACATGCATTCTGATATGAAGATATTTATGGTACTGGCCTTGGGTACCTCAGGGTACATTGTATAACCTACATTTATGGTTATATCCTAAACAGATCATTCCTATATTTGGTCTGTTTTGGGTTCTTACTGCTGCCAAGTGTTTCTTACAGGTACCAATTTGCACTGAAATTAGGCATACATGTGATGAATGCTTTTTGGTGAGTAGGAGAGTAAGTATTTCAGCTTGCTGAATTCGCCTTGCACAGGACTGGCTTCCTCTCTCTTCTGGAGGGTGAAGTGGTGGTTAGTGAGCTAACTTGTTCCTCACTCTCAGTGGGCTAACTTCTCTCTCTCTCGCACTCTCTATCTCTATCAATAGGCTATACTATAGTGTTATTCTTAGCCTGGTGAACTTATTCTGGGGTTTTCACCTGGACTCTCTATATTAAAGTAAAGAGTTTGCATGATGGTGGACTATCTAGTCAACGATACTCCATTCCTTATTACAGATTCTTCTTAAAGTATATTCCCTCTCATGGGATAATGTTAGCTTGCTACATCCCGTTACGTACTGACATGGAGTTCGTCTAGGGAAAATAGAAGATTTTTTCATTCTTACCGAGATCTTCCTTTCCTAGACGAACTCCATGTCAGTACACCCGCCCTTTTTCACTGGTAATTTAAGAGCTTGTTACAAAGACGCCGGTAGGTGTGTGTGGTTGGTCTTTTAAAGGCTTGGGGAAGTTCCTTCTAATGGGAGAAGGGAGGAGGGGCTATCCCGTGACATACTGACATGGAGTTCGTCTAGGAAAGGAAGATCTCGGTAAGTATGAAATGATCTTCCTTTTTCTCCTGACAACTTCCTTGACTACTTGCTGGTCAGACTGGTGGGAAAATGACCAGCAGGTGGCGCTGTTGTAACAAAATTCATTCATATTAACAGTACATGTATCCCTTAATATCTTGGAATAAAAACATAATAAATAATGTTTGTGAAAATTCTCGTTCATCCAGGTCATGGTATATCTGTAGAAATAAGTCAAATCAACTGGAATTGCTGTGTTTTTTTCTTGAAGACATTTCACCAGTCATCCAACTGACTTTCTTAATTCAGAATAACTTGTATATAGGATCTTGCTTCATTATATATCCTCTGCAATGTTGCAATGTTGTTTATCATAATTCACAATGATGTCATTAAATTAGGTGTTTATTGTATTAACAATATTGGAGCTTTGATGTGTCATTAAATCTTTTTAGGGAGAGGAGCCAAAACAACATTGTATGTGGCAGACAATAGAGGTCACCCCCCGCCTATATTAAAACTTGGTTTTTCAGTTTTTATATATATAAATATATATATATATATATATATATATATATATATATATATATATATATATATATATATATATATAGCTTCTTTAACACCTCTTTTGTACCAGTCGCTCTCTCGGTCAAGAATCTGGACTTTGGAGTCTTCAAACATGTGTCCTTTTTCTTTTAGATGTAGGTACCCAGCTGAGTTCTGACTAGAGGAGCTGACTCTTCTTTGTTCTTCTATGTAACTGTTGTTTGGTTTCCCCCACATACAAATCAGAGCCAATATTGCCGAAACAATCAACACCTAACTTAATGACATCATCATCATCATCACCCATATAGGGTGTGGAAGGAGGCATAAAGGGCCTAACAGGAGGCATATAGGGTGTGGGAGGAGGCAGATAGTGCATAGAAGGAGGCATATAGAGCATAGAAGGAGGCATATACGGCATGGGAGGAGGCATATAGGGCATAGGAGGAAGCATATAGGGTGTGGGAGGAGGCATATAGGGTGTGGGAGGAGGCATATTGGGCAGGAGGAGGGAGAAAGTAGATTGGGGTCAAGTGAGTTGACTCAGTGATGAGGGGTATTTTTGGCAAGTGGATTGGGGGTTAGGCAAGAAAAACTATACTTCAGAACTATATAGGTCTCTATAAAAACAGACTTCATTGTTATTCTTAATTTTATCTCTATTTCTTATTCTCTAACCCACATTATGTCTCACATACAGATGATTCTGTACCACCTCCACCCTGTCCCCTATGAGCACTGACATGTCACATGTCCTAAAATCCTGACATAAAACCTTTTAGGGTAGGGCTGCCACCCATCTGGTTTTCACCTGGACAGTCCAGTTTTCAGAGTCAAAACTGTCCGTCCAGTTTTCCAAATAAGGAAAACCAGGAGGGATCCCACTAGATTTGCATGATGATTAGTCAATCACTATCACCACATCATAGCCCGCCATGTTACACCACTTGCCATACCCATTACATCACAGCCCTGCCCTGTGACATCACCGACCTTCCCCCTGCCTGGACTGAGGTTGATCAAAAGGTGGCAACCCGATTTTGAGGACATGTATATCTGCAAAATTTTGGCCACACCACTTTTGGCCACTCCCTTTGGACTCCACCCACTTTCACTTAATTTTCCAGAAAATCAAACCATAGCTTTGGGGGCAAAATTTGTTTAACGTCTTGCACTGCAGGAAGGGGATATTAACATCACATGTACAAATTTAACTGAGAGCTGTGAATGCTGCACTACAAGCACATTATGGGGAAAAGGATTCTGTAACATAAAAAGAACATTATATAGTAAGAAGCAGAGGCACTGACACACCAAATACATAGAGAGCAATGGACAATGGCACCATGAGCAGTGAGATATAGAGAATACTGGCAGGCCAAGCACAATATACAATAAAACAAAGTGGGTATAAATACATGAATACATCATATTGTATAAATCAGTGAGCAAAGGCAACCCAAGCCTATAAATTCTAGCACCTCCCTATGTACTGCCTCACTCTATTGCTCTGCCACAATGCAAGGTATGAGGAGCTGCATCAGTAATGTGAAATATCTCTCACATGGATCCCTTTTATGCTAGTTAGACAGCAATGTTATATTATACTGGGACAGTTGTACAAATGCTCCAACCCCACTGCATCAGCATAATTATATATATAAACATACACTGAGTCTTACAGATCCCTATTTATACTGTGATCCCCTGAGTGTGTCCCTCTGATTAATGATTTGGCTTAGTACTCACCAATACAGGGATCCGGCACATTCCAGTAACTGTGGGTTTTATTCTTCCTACATCTAATTACATCAGATACAGACTGATATCCGGGGGCACAGGTCACTGTTACAGATTCCCCCAAATCATAGAAATCTTTGTTCGGAGATAATGAATTGATTCCTGGTCCTGTCGGCTTTGCACATTGTTCTGGAAATGAAGAGAAAGGAATAAGGAAGATTTAAGGTGGTGAGATTTAGTCAGTAATATACAGGAGCAAACTGCAATCTAATATGTAACATAGGAGAAATATAGGAACAAACTCCTCTATAAACAGCAAATTGCAAGTGACTTGTGTAGTTCTCAGCACTGGTATAACTACTGGTCTGCTGGCCACCACTCCATGACAGTTGCAGGCCGGGCCGGGCCAAGGTATTTTGGCTCCCTAGTCAGAGGCTTCTCCCCCCACCCAGTCCTGCACTGCCATTTCCAACCTTACTATTCATATTGCCCCCTGTACCTGTGCCAGCTTAAACTAAAACATCCACCATATTGTTACCCCTAATCTGTATCTATGCCAGAGACAACCAAAAAATTCTTCATATTGCCCCTAATTTGTACCTGTGTCAGCAGGAGCCAAAAATCCATCATATTGCCCCAAACATCTGTGTACCTTTGCCAGCAGCCACCATATTGTCCCATGTACCTGAGCCAAAGGCAGCCAAAAAATCCACAATATTGCCCCAAAATATGTATCTGTGCCAACAGCAGCCAAAGGTCCTTCATATTGACCCTAATGATCGGTTTTCTTGTGTAAGCAGCAGCCAAGATATTGCCCACAAATATGTACCTGTGCCAGCAGCTGCCAAGAGGGAGGTGGGGAGTGATTCTGCCCACAGTACAAATCATGGGCAAGAGGGGGTTGAAACAGGCATTTTATATATTTGAAACACTATTTAAGTCCAAGCAATCCAGTGTTTAAAAAAAGAAATTCCCCTTAAAAGTGCGCCCCCCATGATTGTGCCCTACTGTGCCTGCCCCTAGTTCCAGCCCTGGTTGCAGGTAGGTGCATGCAAGTCCCAGGTGGGTGCAGGTCAGGGTGCAGACTTTGCCAATGGGCCACTTCATGTAGTTACACCACTGCTTCTTGGCTTTGGAACATTTACTGGAAACATTGTGGCCTCACTTTTAATCTGGTTTTTGGTTGCCGGGATAAGTGATCCAAGCAACCAGACAGTTTGTTGTGACATTTAATAATTTTGTTTTTTTAATGTTCAGTGTCAGCATTGCCCCAATAATGTCTTCACATTAGAATGAATGGATTTTACATATTGATTAACAGTGGTTAACATGTGACAGTAGAATTACTGAGATATAGTACATATATATATATTCAGCAGGGCCAGAACTAGGGGTAGGCAGAAGAGTCATGTGACTACGGTGCAAAGGTGGAGGGGTGCCAGGCACAAACCTCTTCTGCCGCCGTCCCCTAGCTCAGACCCCTGTATCCTCAACAACTGTCAGCTTCTCGTCTTTGTGCTCACCTGCGCTCTTCCATTAGGGTTGTCACCTGGCTGCTATTTTACAGGCCTGGCTGGTAAAAATGATGGTTGATCCCAATGTTATTAATAGGGAATAAAGATAAATATATAGGAAGGTTAGTGATCCCAATGTTATTAATAGGGAATAAAGATAAATATATAGGAAGGTCAGTGATCCCAATGTTATTAATAGGGAATAAAGATAAATTTATAGGAAGGTCAGTGATCCCAATGTTATTAATAGGAATAAAGATAAATATATAGGAAGGTCAGTGATCCCAATGTTATTAATAGGGAATAAAGATAAATATATAGGAAGGTCAGTGATCCCAATGTTATTAATAGGGAATAAAGATAAATATATAGGAAGGTCAGTGACCCCAATGTTATTAATAGGGAATAAAGCTAAATATATAGGAAGGTCAGTGATCCCAATGTTATTAATAGGGAATAAAGATAAATATATAGGAAGGTCAGTGATCCCAATGTTATTAATAGGGAATAAAGATAAATATAAAGGAAGGTCAGTGATCCCAATGTTATTAATAGGGAATAAAGATAAATATATAGGAAGGTCAGTGATCCCAATGTTATTAATAGGGAATAAAGATAAATATATAGGAAGGTCAGTGATCCCAATGTTATTAATAGGGAATAAAGATAAATTTATAGGAAGGTCAGTGATCCCAATGTTATTAATAGGAATAAAGATAAATATATAGGAAGGTCAGTGATCCCAATGTTATTAATAGGGAATAAAGATAAATATATAGGAAGGTCAGTGATCCCAATGTTATTAATAGGGAATAAAGATAAATATATAGGAAGGTCAGTGATCCCAATGTTATTAATAGGGAATAAAGATAAATATATAGGAAGGTCAGTGACCCCAATGTTATTAATAGGGAATAAAGATAAATATATAGGAAGGTCAGTGATCCCAATGTTATTAATAGGGAATAAAGATAAATATATAGGAAGGTCAGTGACCCCAATGTTATTAATAGGGAATAAAGCTAAATATATAGGAAGGTCAGTGATCCCAATGTTATTAATAGGGAATAAAGATAAATATATAGGAAGGTCAGTGATCCCAATGTTATTAATAGGGAATAAAGATAAATATAAAGGAAGGTCAGTGATCCCAATGTTATTAATAGGGAATAAAGATAAATATATAGGAAGGTCAGTGATCCCAATGTTATTAATAGGGAATAAAGATAAATATATAGGAAGGTCAGTGATCCCAATGTTATTAATAGGGAATAAAGATAAATTTATAGGAAGGTCAGTGATCCCAATGTTATTAATAGGAATAAAGATAAATATATAGGAAGGTCAGTGATCCCAATGTTATTAATAGGGAATAAAGATAAATATATAGGAAGGTCAGTGATCCCAATGTTATTAATAGGGAATAAAGATAAATATATAGGAAGGTCAGTGATCCCAATGTTATTAATAGGGAATAAAGATAAATATATAGGAAGGTCAGTGATCCCAATGTTATTAATAGGGATTGGGAATAAAGATAAATATATAGGAAGGTCAGTGATCCCAATGTTATTAATAGGGAATAAAGATAAATATATAGGAAGGTCAGTGATCCCAATGTTATTAATAGGGAATAAAGATAAATTTATAGGAAGGTCAGTGATCCCAATGTTATTAATAGGAATAAAGATAAATATATAGGAAGGTCAGTGATCCCAATGTTATTAATAGGGAATAAAGATAAATATATAGGAAGGTCAGTGATCCCAATGTTATTAATAGGGAATAAAGATAAATATATAGGAAGGTCAGTGATCCCAATGTTATTAATAGGGAATAAAGATAAATATATAGGAAGGTCAGTGACCCCAATGTTATTAATAGGGAATAAAGATAAATATATAGGAAGGTCAGTGATCCCAATGTTATTAATAGGGAATAAAGATAAATATATAGGAAGGTCAGTGACCCCAATGTTATTAATAGGGAATAAAGCTAAATATATAGGAAGGTCAGTGATCCCAATGTTATTAATAGGGAATAAAGATAAATATATAGGAAGGTCAGTGATCCCAATGTTATTAATAGGGAATAAAGATAAATATAAAGGAAGGTCAGTGATCCCAATGTTATTAATAGGGAATAAAGATAAATATATAGGAAGGTCAGTGATCCCAATGTTATTAATAGGGAATAAAGATAAATATATAGGAAGGTCAGTGATCCCAATGTTATTAATAGGGAATAAAGATAAATTTATAGGAAGGTCAGTGATCCCAATGTTATTAATAGGAATAAAGATAAATATAAAGGAAGGTCAGTGATCCCAATGTTATTAATAGGGAATAAAGATAAATATATAGGAAGGACAGTGATCCCAATGTTATTAATAGGGAATAAAGATAAATATATAGGAAGGACAGTGATCCCAATGTTATTAATAGGGAATAAAGATAAATTTATAGGAAGGTCAGTGACCCCAATGTTATTAATAGGGAATAAAGATAAATATAAAGGAAGGTCAGTGATCCCAATGTTATTAATAGGGAATAAAGATAAATATATAGGAAGGACAGTGATCCCAATGTTATTAATAGGGAATAAAGATAAATATATAGGAAGGACAGTGATCCCAATGTTATTAATAGGGAATAAAGATAAATTTATAGGAAGGTCAGTGACCCCAATGTTATTAATAGGGAATAAAGATAAATATAAAGGAAGGTCAGTGATCCCAATGTTATTAATAGGGAATAAAGATAAATATATAGGAAGGACAGTGATCCCAATGTTATTAATAGGGAATAAAGATAAATATATAGGAAGGACAGTGATCCCAATGTTATTAATAGGGAATAAAGATAAATTTATAGGAAGGTCAGTGATCCCAATGTTATTAATAGGGAATAAAGATAAATATATAGGAAGGTCAGTGATCCCAATGTTATTAATAGGGAATAAAGATAAATATATAGGAAGGTCAGTGATCCCAATGTTATTAATAGGGAATAAAGATAAATATATAGGAAGGTCAGTGATCCCAATGTTATTAATAGGGAATAAAGATAAATATATAGGAAGGTCAGTGATCCCAATGTTATTAATAGGGAATAAAGATAAATATATAGGAAGGTCAGTGATCCCAATGTTATTAATAGGGATAAAAGATAAATATATAGGAAGGCTGGTATTTTTCTCCAGAAAATCATTCGTACACACTCGCTTGTGCTTGAGTCTCCATGGCCGGCAACAACCCTGGCTTCCTCTGTGTGCATGTATGTAGCCGGCCAGGTTGCCTAGGGCACCCGTCTGGTTTGGCCCGGCACTGATATTCAGTTAACATTAACATTAGTTTATAAGATATACAAAACATTATTAGTTGTGCCAGGGGGATCATATTTCCAATATAATTTACTCTGGTTATTTAAAATATAAATGTCCTTATTTCTTCTGCTAGGGCCGACCACTCTAATGGCCCTTTACTACACCGTCACTAATCTGGGTCGGGCTTTCTCAAAATCCGTAAAAGTCACAGGAAAAAAGTGCAACTTTTATGGGATTTATTGACAAAACTGCAACAATTCAGAATCTGAAAAGACTCTAAGACCTGTGGAAATCACATAGAAGTCAATGGCAGACTTTTGTGCCACTATATAAAAAAGTCGCTCATGTGTGAATCTAACCCATAAATGTAATGTACTTACCCACACAGCGAAAAGGCACTGTTACATCCCACACATTCTTATCTTGTGCAGATTTACATGTAATTGTGTCCCGTGAGGGTTTATATCCCAGTGGGCATCTCACAGACACCTCAGTGTTGGGGGGATAATAATCTTGGGGTGGAACAAGCTGCACATTTGGATCCCTGGAGAGGTCAGATTTCTTGCATTGCTCTATAAGAGACAAACAGGACAGGCTTATGGGGGAGTGGGACACTTTATATTGCCCTGATGGTCAATTTTATGATCATAACTGCTGCCTGGTTGCTAGGGTAATAGAGCCCCAGCAATCAAAGAACAGTTTGAACCGACAGCCTGGGAATTGCAGAAGAAAAGTAAAAAATGTAAAGAACATAAATGACAACAAATTGCATAACTTTCTACATCACACAAATCACACCTCCCAACATTTAAAAACAGAAAGAGGGACAAAAAGTTGTGCCCTGTGCAGAGTGGCAATTTTTTGACCACACCCATTTTATAGCCACACCCTCTAATTACCATGTCTATTTTACAAAAGTTGGCAGTTTATGAAAGTTTGAACACAACTTGAACACAGTTTTAGTGCAATTCTTTGTGTACTTTAATAGTTTTGCCAATAAAAGCGAAATTGCCCTTTTGTGAGTCTCAGTTCCCCAAAGAGATCTGCTTATCCTAAATTGTATATTTGCTTGTCTTAAATTGTTACACATGTGTAGGGCCCTATAGGGATACAGGCCCTATAGAGTTAATCTTTTCACCATTTCCTTGGGTTATTGGGTAGAATCCCTGTTACAGAATAACCTTTACAGTGATAGGCTGAGAGATTTGATGACACTGCTCTGACTCACTCCTATATAGTGTGAGCAGGGAGTGGCCTCTTCCTCTTTCTCCTCTGGATGCTGATCCAGCTGGATGTGCTCAGGGGGACTGAGTGCAATAGGCCCAGAAGAAGTCATGTGACCAAGTCGGGGAGCAGGTAACCCCGTGAATGAGGAACAGATACACTAGGGCAGACTTGTCATAGTCTCTCTAGGAGAGAAAGGCAGAGAGGTGAGAGAGAAAGAGCAGCTGAAGCTCCAACAAGGATTTGCAGTAAGGGAGGAGCTTCCCAGAGGCTCTGTGTGTTGCCTCCAGTCAGGGACCTCAGTGAAGAGGGACTGTAGGGTACAAGCTGCTTCCTGACAACTTCCAGGAGGGAAAGGTTGTACTGCATTTGCCTGTGTATCTCTGTGTGAGCCTGTCTTGTTCTGTGTGACCTCTCAATAAGCTGTTTTCCTCAACTCCTGCGTGACTACTGAAACCTGTGCTCATTTGCCCTTTTTGGCATAATAAACCGTTCCTGATTGTTAAGAACCTCCTGGCGCCCAAGTTGTTTTTGTGTGCACAGTAGCCTGGGGGGATGTAGTTGCACTACACCATAGAGGGAACACTTCCACTTAGTGAAGGCCCTGCCCTGGGTGTAAGTCGCGTGTAACCCATGCGCTAGTGTTCTAGCTGGTGAATTAACCCCTGAGTGGCCCAAATAAGTGTTACACATGTATCTAAGAGCATCTGTTCAGTATTCTGGGCTCTCTGTCAAGAAGCCGCTTATTTTAATCAAGTTTCAGAAACTTTGTATCTATTTCTGGCATCAGTGCAGGAGATGAAAGAGAAAGTCGGGACATTTCAGGAAGAAACCCGGGACTGTGGGCTGAGCTGTCAGAATTGTGATTGTCCTGCAGAAAACAGCACAGTTGGGAGATCTGTACAAACATGTTGCTTTCAGCTGAACCAGCCCCTTTTAAATGAATAATAGGGATAAGCAGCTTTTTTTCGGCTGATACAGATTTGCGATGATATTTGAATTTTCACAAATGGCAAAAATGTTCACAAATCTGAGGTATCACAATATTAACTCTGACCCCCAAATTCCTCTTGATGTCTTAAAGGGTCAGTTCACATCAGTAATACAATTTGTACAGTCATTTCTGGGCACAAAACAACCAATTTACTCATTTACATCCATTATCTAAAATCAACAGTTGCTGATAAAACTGATCCGTAAAATGCGACTCAACTAAAACTAAAACTGTTGTGCAGCGCTGTGGAATATGGAGGCACTTTATAAATATGTATTTTTAGTAATAGTATTAATATAATAATAATAATACCAATAATAATATAAAGCAAAATGACCCCCTGGTTCCCCAGTATAAGGGAAGGAGATTTCCCCCAGGGAGCTGAGTGAGTTACTGGGGGTGAGTAATTACCTGTGCAGGGAACACTATTACTCCACGCAGTGAACATCGCATTCCTCAAACAACTTATCGTCTCTCTCGTAGCGGAATATCCCTCCATACACCGCACTGTCACTGATTCAAATGGATCATAATATTCCTGTTCTACCCCAGTCCTGTTTATTCCATTTATCTGTGACAGGAGACACTGGTCTGGAATAAGAATAAAGTACATGCAGTTATTATACTCACACAGGTTATACTGAGACATTTCAGCTCATTCCTTATCATATAATACTGGGGGTTCATGTCATGTAACTGTATCAGTAATGACTTATATACCCACTCAGCCAGGTAAGACCGTTATCTGTCAAATATCCCACCAATCATAGCACTTAAACCTAAACCCCTGAAAACCCAACTGAAAATTTTAAACCTAACGGCTGCCACTTTCCCATACCTGTGGGCCTATATACCCCCATAAAACATTAAATTAGGTGTTGATTGTATTAACAAGATTGGAGCTTTGATGTGTCATTAAACCTTTCAGGGAGAGGAGCCAAAACAATGGCAGACAATGTATATGGCAGACAATAGATGTTACCCCCCCCCCGCCTCTATTCAAACTTAGTTTTTCAGTTTTTATATATATATGGCTTCTTTAACACCTCTTTTGTACCAGTCGCTCTCTCGGTCTAGAATCTGGACTTTGGAGTCTTCAAACATGTGTCCTTTTTCTTTTAGATGTAGGTACCCAGCTGAGTTCTGACTAGAGGAGCTGACTCTTCTTTGCTCTTCTATGTAACTGTTGTTTGGTTTCCCATCATTATCATCATCATCACCTCCATATAGGGCATAGGAGGAGGCACATAGGGCATAGGAGGAGGCATATAGGGTGTGGGAGGAGGCATATTGGGCATGAGAAGGGAGAAAGTAGATTGGGGGCAAGTGAGTTGACTTATCGATGGGGGGTGTTTTTGGCAAGTGGATTGGGGGTTAGACAAGCCATACCTCCCAACTGTCCCTTTTTCGGAGGGACAGTCCCTCTTTTGACAGCTCAACCCGCAGTCCCTCATTTGTACAGTAAAGTCCCTCTTTTCTCTGCACTGAACAGCCAGAAAAAGAATCAAAGTTTTTCACTTAATTGGCTTTTAGCAGAGAGCCCAGAACAGCTAACAGGTGCAAATAAGATACTTTGTAACAATTTTGAGACACAAAAACACAGTTTAGATAAGGAGAAATATTTTCAAACTTTCATAACCTGCCAGGTAATTAGGGGGTGTAATTAGGGGGTGTGGCCACAGAAAGGGGTGTGGTCAAAAAGATTGCTACGTGCAGAAAAAAATTTTTTGTCCCTCTTTTTACTTCCAAAGTTGGGAGGTATGGGCAAGCAGAGAGCATTTAAACGAAAAACTATACTCCAGAACTATATAGGTCTCTATAAAAACAGAATTCATTGTTATTCTTAATTTTATCTCTATTTCTTATTCTCTGTCGTGTCTCCAGCATAAGCTGTCACCATGCTAACACATTCTACAATTCATTTGCTCGGAGCTCCCTCCTCTGGACACTTGCTGTAAGTGCACAACGTCACTTCCTATATTCATTTTACACCTCTATAATGCTTATGGCAGAATTTGGACTAATCAGGCTACCGTACGCCCACCATGTGACCTAGAGCAATGCCTTGTGGGAGCCAGGACTCCATTTTACACCATCCATGCTGCTGAAAAGACACAGTTCTGCATCTCCCTTATGATAGAATTGCGGGTAAGGAAATAGTTGCACCAAGCACCTTTACAACTGCCAGCACCCCCAGAGACATTGCTGCATAGACATTTCACGCCAGCTAACATTTTGATGTTGCATGTATATGTATATATGTTCATTTGCATGTTTGATAGTTCATTGCAAAGCTTACTTTTTATATTTTGTATTACAGTTTCACCTCTTATTCCACAGACTCCAAGCTTAGTCTCTTTATTGGATTGTGGGAAGGTTTAGCTGCATGTCCAACTACACACTGCCCCAGGGTAATACGAGGACAGAACATTCTCTAACCCCCATTATGTCTCACATACAGGTGTTTCTGTACCACCTCCACCTGGAAGAAATACTTACCTAGTGGATCCCTCGGTTCGCCTCCGTCCAGCAGTCCTGACATCACGGGCGTCGGGTCACATGTGCGCGTCAGCGTGCATCCAGGCGCAGGCTCATTGCGGCGCAGATCGTGACGACGCTGGCTCCTCATCGCAGGCGTTCTGATGCTGCAGAATTGGCGCCAAGATTAAAGGTATTTAAACAGTTTTTTGTATTGAAACTGTGCCTGGTTATCGTGGTTTGTCCTGAGACCTAGCTTACAGACTTATCTACTTCTGATTGACTCCTGTATATGACCTTTGATGTGTTTTGACTTCTGAGACTTCGCTGCCTGCCCAGTGCTTAACTTGCCCTTCGTTCCTGCCGATTTGCTGCCTGCCATTTTACTACAGATCTGGTTTGACTATTCTCTTCTCTGAATCCCTGGTACCTGGCTTCGGCCTAGCCTCACTGGCTTCTCTCCACTCACGGCTTCCCCCTGTATCATCCCCGGGTGGGTTCTGTGTTGTGTGAGCCGCTTGTGGGTCCTTATCATCTAGAAGAGGTCCATCGCTTCATAACTATCCGGTAAGCCTGACACCACCCTGTCCCCTATGAGCACTGACATGTCACATGTCCCACAATCCTGACATAAAACCTTTTAGGGTAGGGCTGCCACCCATCTGGTTTTCACCTGGACAGTCCAGTTTTCACAAGGGATGCCTGAGTCAAAACTGTCTGCCCAGTTTTCCAAATAAGAAAAACCAGGAAGGATCCCCCAAGATTTGCATAATGATTAGTCAATCACTATCACCACATCATAGGCGGCCATGTTACACCACTTGCCATGCCCATTACATCACAGCCCTGTCCTGTGACATCACCGACCTTCCCCCGGCCCGGATTGAGGCCCATCAAAAGGTGTCAACCCAATTTTGGGGACATGTGACATTCTAGTGACATTTTAGTAAAACAATAGCCTTTGATATTATGTCTGTCCGCATTATGTCTGCAAAATTTTGGCCACACCCCTTTTGGCCACTCCCTTTGGACTCCACCCACTTTCACTTAATTTTCCCGAAAATCAAACCATAGCTTTGGGGGCAAAATTTGCTTAACGTCTGGCACTGCAGGAAGGGGGTATTAACATCACATGTACAATTTTAACTGAGAGCTGTGAATGCTGCACTACAAGCACATTATGGGGAAAAGGATTCTGTAACCTAAAAAGAACATTACATGCAGAGACTGTGAAGTCATAAAGTCATACAACAGAGCAGTAGGTACTGATCTCCCAAGAACATAATAAAGAGAAGACACAAACACTATAAAGAACATTATATAGTAAGAAGCAGAGGCACTGACACACCAAATACATACTTAGACAGCAATGGACAATGGCACCACAAGCAGTAAGATATAGAGAATACTGGCAGGCCAAGCACAATATACAATAAAACAAAGTGGGTATAAATACATGAATACATCATATTGTATAAATCAGTGAGCAAAGGCAACCCAAGCCTATAAGTTGTAGCACCTCCCCATGTACTGCCTCACTCTACTGCTCTGCCACAATGCAAGGTATGAGGAGCTGCATCAGTAATGTGAAATATCTCTCACATGGATCCCTTTTATGCTAGTTAGACAGCATAGCGGAATGGCAACTTCATTTATAAATACCCCCTGAATTCATAGCAGAATGGCAATTCCATGTATAAATACCCCCAGAATTGATAGCAGGATGGCACAGGCACAATTCCATGTATAAATACCCCACATAACCCATAGCAGCAGGATGGCAAAGGGATGTGATGTGCTATAATCAAAGAATTTAATAGTTCCCCCTACTCACTTGCAAGTTCTTTGCCCGGGAAGACCGAATAGCTGCGCCTATAGAATGAACTCACCCAACGTTCTGGTAGAACCGTGATCTCTGTGGAGTAGAACTTAGAAAGAATGGGATCCCAAATGATGTTCCTCTGTGGCCAATGCCATGGGCATCCGCAGAAAATTCTCCAGGGGGGGGGGCAAGTTAATCAATCAAAAATAACCTGTATTTTCTAGACCAGCACAGGGAAATGAATGACCATCTTTAAGATCAAGCGCGTGTGTGCAAGTGATGCAGCACAGCAGGGGGGCAGGAGGGGGCCCTGGGACAGAAGCCCTGGTTGGCCCCCGGCCCCCTTGTCCAACCCTGTTATGGGAAATGGGTTTTTAGCACATTAACCTCTGGCAGCACAGTACACAATGTCAGTCCCTCTGATTAATGATTTGTGTCAGTTCTTTGTGCTGGGAAATAACCCAGTTGATATACAGTAAGGATATAAAGTGTTATTAGTGGGGTGCATATTATTTACATGACACTGAGTCTTACAGATCCCTATTTACACTGTGATCCCCTGAGTGTGTCCCTCTGATTAATGATTTGGCTCAGTACTCACCAATACAGGGATCCGGCACATTCCAGTTACTGTGGGTTATACATCTAATTGATTGAGATAGAGACTGATATCCGGGGGCACAGGTCACTGTTACAAATTCCCATAGATCATAGAAATCTTTGTTCGGAGATAATGAATTGATTCGAGGTCCTGTCGGCTTTGCACATTGTTCTGGAAATGAAGAGAAAGGAATAAGGAAGATTTAAGGTGGTGAGATTTAGTCAGTAATATACAGGAGCAAACTGCAATCTAATATGTAACATAGGAGAAATATAGGAACAAACTCCTCTATAAACAGCCGCTGTTGGGCACATTATAAGAGAACAGAAAGCAGTTTACACCTTTAGCTGGTTTAGAAATGAGAACTGTGAGCAAATTGCAAGTGACTTGTGTAGTTCTCAGCACTGGTATAACTACTGGTCTGCTGGCCACCACTCCATGACAGTTGCAGGCCGGGCCGGGCCAAGGTATTTTGGCTCCCTAGTCAGAGGCTTCTTAGTCCATTTCCAACCTTACTATTCATATTGCAAGAGGGGGTTGAAACAGGCATTTTATACATTTGAAACACTATTTAAGTCCAAGCAATCCAGTGTTTAAAAAAAAAAGAGAAAATAAATTCCCCTTAAAAGTGCGCCCCCCCCATGATTGTGCCCTACTGTACCTGCCCCTAGTTCCAGCCCTGGTTGCAGGTAGGTGCATGCAAGTCCCAGGTGGGTGCAGGTCAGGGTGCAGACTTTGCCAATGGGCCACTTCATGTAGTTACACCACTGCTTCTTGGCTTTGAAATATTTACTGGAAACATTGTGGCCTCACTGTTAATCTGGTTTTTGGTTGCCGGGATAAGTGATCCAAGCAACCAGACATGTGACATTTAATCATTTTGTTTTTTTAAAGTTCAGTGTCAGCATTGTCCCAATAATGTCTTCACATTAGAATGAATGTCACTGTCTGGGGGGAATCTTTGACTCCTCTCTCTCCTTCTCTGATCATATTAACACCACTGTCAAAACCTGACACTTTTCTTATGCAATATTGCCAAAATCTGTCCCTTCCTTTCACCTGATACATCCAAGACACTCATGCATGCTCTCATCCTATCCCGACTAGATTACTGTAACCTTCTACTAACTGGCCTCCCTAACTGCCATCTCTCCCCTCTACAGTCTGTATTAAACACTGCTGCCAGAATTCTCCTCCTCTCATCCAAAAGGTACAGGCCCCTCCGCTGCTAAAGTCCTTATCATGGCTTCCTATAAAACAAAGAATAACTTATAAACTCCTCCTCCTCCTCATAACCTTCCCTTCATTCCTCTGCACCTCACTACATCTCATCTCTTGTCTCTCTATATGTTCCTGCCCGAAACCTCCGCTCCTCTCAGAGCAACCGCTTGGTTGTACCCCCAGTACTACTGCTGTTTCCCGTATCAAACCCTTCTCTCTTGTGACTCCTTATATTTGGAATGTCATTCCTGAATCTCTCAGGAGAGAATCCTCCTTCAGTGTTTTTATAACAAAACTCAAAGACTCCCTCTGGGAGCACCTGGATAACAGCTGAACTGGCACTTATATAACAGTGTAACAAACTGTAACTCACAGCACCTTAATACCCCTCTGAATTGTGTCTGTCTGTTACCCTCCCATTTAGACTGTAAGCTCTACGGGGTAGGCTCCTCTAGCCTTTTGTTTCCTTGACACTGAGCACTTAATCTGTATTGTAATTATATTTTATATTTATGTGAATTGTATTTCTAATAATGCACTTATTGTTACTTTTTATTCCAATGACCCCTTGTTTGTTACTACTAATTTATTGTTTTGTTGTACAGTGCTTTGCCCTCAAGGAGCTCTATAGAAATAAAGATATACATACATACATTTTACATATTGATTATCTGTCGTTAACATTCACAAATGAGT
Organism: Xenopus laevis; assembly: GCF_017654675.1. Classification (NCBI taxonomy): domain Eukaryota; kingdom Metazoa; phylum Chordata; class Amphibia; order Anura; family Pipidae; genus Xenopus; species Xenopus laevis. The sequence goes on along the minus strand of NC_054372.1, from coordinate 200,909,109 downwards.
CATGTGACAGTAGAATTACTGAGATATAGTATATATATATATATATATATATATATATATATATATATATATATATATATATATATATAGTTACATAGTTAAATTGGGTTGAAAAAAGACAAAGTCCATCAAGTCCAACCCCTCCAAATGAAAACCCAGCCCCATACACACACCCCTCCCTACTTTTAATTAAATTCTATATACCCATATCTATACTAACTATAGAGTTTAGTATCACAATAGCCTTTGTATTATGTCTGTCCAAGAAATCATCCAAGTCCCTCTTATAGTCATTAACTGAATCATCACCCGGCAGTGCATTCCCCAACCTCACTGTCCTCACTGTGATGAACCCCCTACTCTGTTCCTTTAAATGAAACTTCTTTTCCTCTAGTCTGAAGGGGAGGCCTCTGGTACGTGATTCTCTTTATGGGTAAAAAGGTCCCCTGCTATTTGTCTATAATGTCCTCTAATGTACTTGTAAAGTCTAATCATGTCCCCTCACAAGCGCCTTTTTTCCCCCAGAGAAAACAACCCCAACATTGTCAGTCTCCCCTCATAATTTAACTCTTCCCTCCCTCTAACCAGTTTAGTTGCACTTAGTCTCTGCACTCTCTCCAGCTCATTTATATCCCTCTTAAGGACTGGAGTCCAAAACTGCCCCCATACTCCAGATGAGGCCTCACCAGGGACCTATAAAGAGACACAATTATGTTTCATCCCTTGAGTTAATGCCCTTTTTTATACAAGAACTTTATTTGCTTTAGTAGCCACAGAATGACACTGCCCAGAATTAGACAACTTGTTATCTACAAAGACCCCAAGATCCTTCTCATTTAAGGAAACCCCCAACACACTGCCATTTAGTGTATAACTTGCATTTATATTATTTTTGCCAAAGTGCATAACCTGCATTTATCAACATTGAACCTCATTTTCCAGTTTGCTGCCCAGTTTTCCAGTTTAGACAGATCACTTTGCAAAGTGGCAGCATCCTGCATGGAACCTATAGTTCTGCACAATTTAGTCTCATCTGCACAAATAGAAACAGTACTTTCAATGGCACCTCCAGGTCATTAATAAACAAGTTGAAAAGCAAGGGACCTAGTACAGAGCCCTGCGGTACTCCACTAACAACACTGGTCCAATTAGAAAATGTTCCATTTACCACCACTCTTTGTAGTCTATCTTTTAGCCAGTTCTCTATCCAGGTACAAATACTATGTTCCAGGCCAACATTCCTTCATTTAACCAGTAACCTTCTGTGTGGCACTGTATCAAATGCTTTAGCAATTTCTAAGTAAATCACATCCACTGCCATCCCAGAATCAAGGTCTCTTACTAACCTTCTCATAAAAAGAAATTAAGTTAGTCTGGCAAGATCTATTACACATAAAACCATGCTGGCACAAACTCATAGGGGCAAATTCACTAAGCGCCGAACGCTAGCGTTAATTCGCTAGCGTTTGGCATTTTTGTTACTGCACAAATTCACTTACGAACGCTGGCGTAGTTTCGCTAGTGTTACTTCGCACCCTTACGCCAGGCGGATTTTCGCTAGCGACGTAACTACGCAAATTCACTAACTGTACTGAATGCTACCTTTTACGCTAGACTTCCTTCGCCACCTCAGACCTGGTGAAGCGCAATAGAGTAGATAGGGATTGTTTCAAAAAAAGTAAAAAAAAACGCTGGCGTGTTTTCTACATTATGGGTGATAGGTTGAAAAAGATTGAAATTTTTTTTGGGGCTCCCCTCCTTCCCCCCTACATTTCCTGACTCATGGCAACTTACCTAGACAAGTGGGCACATGTGTAGGGCAAAATAAAATTTTTATTTGATGATTTGAAGGTTTAATTGGCATTTGTAGTGCTGATACGTATTCCTCCATTGAAATTTGAATTTGGCGCCGTATGCAAATTAGCCTTTGCTAGCGTAACTTCGCTTTACATAGCGAATCAACGCTAGCGCAACTTCGCAACCTTACGCTACCCCTGAGCACAACTTCGGATTTTAATGAATTTGCGGAGCGCTGGCGAAGTGCGGCGAAGTTGCGCCTGGCGCAACTTCGCATCTTAGTGAATTTGCCCCATAGTATTATGATTTGCTATGAAGTCCAGTATCTTATCCTTTATTAACCCTTTGAAAAGCTTTCCTACCACTGACATCAGGCTAACTGGCCTATAGTTTTGAGGCTGAGATCGGGATCCTTTTTTGAATAGAGGCACCACATTAGCAATTTGCCAGTCTCTCGGCACTATGCCAGATCTCAATGAATCCTGAAAAATTAAGTAAAGAGGTTTGGCAATCACAGAGCTAAGCTCACTAATTACCCTGGGATGAATACCATCTGGCCCTGGACCTTTGTTAATCTTAACATGTTCAAGTCTCTTTTGAATTTCTTCATGTGTGAACCATGCATCATTAGTTGTATTACTAGAATTGGGCCTCATTTGTGTAGACAGATGAAAAATATGAGTTCAGAATCTGCGCTTTTATTTTGTTTTCATCAACCACCTGACCCCCCTCTGATAGTAAGGGTCCCACCCCTTCCTGCTTCATTTTTTACTATTTAATATAATAATTTTGGATTTTTTTTTACTGCTTGCTGCAATATGCTTTTCTATATCAATTTTAGCTTGCCTTATCATCATCATCATCATCATTTATTTATATAGCGCTGTCAAGATACGCAGTGCTTTACTACAGTTATAGCAAACAGGGAATAAATGATGGATAACAAACAAGGATTACAGATACAATAGGGTTAGAAGAACCTAGAGATTAGAGTTTACAAACTAAAAGGTTAGGGTACATTGAGATATTAGGATTATATAAACACTTTGTCATTTTTGATACAGCAATGATTAATTAAGGTACATCGAATAAGCCTCTTTAAACAGATGGGTCTTTAAGGAGCGCTTGAAAGTTTGGAAGGAAGGAGAAAGTCTGACAGCTTGTGGCAGAGAGTTCCAGAGAAAAGCAGAAGCCCGAGAGAAGTCTTGTAGATGAGAATGGGCAGAAGTGATCAGAGGAGAAGTGAGGGAAGATCAGAAGCAGAGCTTAGGTTTTGTGAAGGAGAGTATTTGGAGATTAGAAATGAAATATAGGGAGGGGTTTCATTATTAAGGGCCTTGAATGTGAGTGTAAGTAATTTGAATTTGATTCTAGAAGAGATTGGGAGCCAGTGAAGGGACATACATATGGGAGCAGCTGATGTTGAGCGGTGAGATAGATGAATGAGTCTAGCGGCCGCGTTTAGATCAGATTGGAGTTGTGAAAGATGACTTGTTGGAATACCTGTGAGAAGTAAGTTGCAGTAATCAAGGCGGGAGATGATGAGAGACTGAATCAGTGTTTTAGTTGATTCTGAACTGAGATAGGGTCGTATTCGAGCAATGTTGCGCAGTTGAATACGACAAGATTTTGCAAGTGTTTGAATGTGTGGTGAAAAAGACAGATGTGAGTCTAAGATAACTCCTAGGCAGCCTGTGTGGTGGAATGAAAGGTGGTGTTGTTTACGGTGAGTGATATCTGAGGGACAGGGGAAGATATGAAATATAATGAGTTCTGTTTTAGAAAGGTTCAGTTTCAGGTGGCGCTGTGACATCCAGGAGGAGACAGCAGAGAGACAGTCTGTGACTTGGGAAAGGACAGAATTAGAAAGATCAGGAGTAGACAAGTAGAGTTGGGTGTCATCAGCATAAAGGTGATACTGAAGTCCGAATGACTGAATGAGTTTTCCTAGTGAAGTTGTATAGAGGGAGAACAGCAGGGGGCCAAGAACAGAGCCTTGAGGAACTCCAACAGAGAGTGGGAAAGTAGTAGAAGTAGAGTTAGAGAAGGAAACTTTAAAGGAACGGTCAGACAGATAAGTTGTAAACCATGAAAGAGCAGTGTCCCGAATGCCAGCTGAGTGTAGAATGTCAAGGAGGAGTGTGTGGTCAACTGTGTCAAAGGCTGCAGAGAGATCTAGAAGGATTAGAATGGAATAATGACCTTTAGACTTTTCCAGTAGAAGATCATTGGTTACTTTGGTGAGTGCAGTTTCAGTCGAGTGTGATGGACAGAAGCCAGATTGCAAGGGGTCGAGGAGGGAGTTGTGAGTGAGATGCTGGATCAGGCGTTTGTAAACAAGCCATTCTAGTAATTTGGATGCGAATGGAAGAAGGGAGACCAGTCGATAGTTAGTGGGAGAGCTGATAGCAAGGGAAGGTTTTTTGAGGAGAGGAGTGATTAGTGCTTGTTTGTATAATGATGGAAAGGTACCAGTAGAGAGTGAAAGATTTAATAGGTGGTTAAGTGCAGGAGAGAGTGTATCAGAGGTATCAGAGAAGGCGAGAGGGTATGGGGTTAAGGGAACAGGTGGTGGGTTTTGAGCAGGCTAGAAGTTTACTAACTTCATCTAGAGTTGCAGGGGTGAAGGAGTGCAAAGTAGATGGGAGTGGACTGCACGTTGGTCTGAGATTGTTGTCGGACGGTATGCTCAGCCTAATGAGATCGATTTTTTCATTAAAGAAATGAGCAAGGTCTTGGGCGGTAACATTAATAGGTGGAGGGGGGGGCATAGGAGTGAGTTAAATGTGGCAAACAGCTGCTGTGGTTTGGAGGACATAGTAGATATTAGATAAGAGAAGTATTGTTCTTTGGCTAATGATAGAGCTCGGTTATAGCAGGAGAGCATGAATTTGAAGTGGATGAATTCAGGATCAGTTTGTGACTTTCTCCACTGTCGCTCAGCTGATCTAGTACATCTTCTGAGGTACCGAGTTACACTAGTGTGCCAGGGTTGGGGTTTAGCTGGTCGGCTGTGACAGGTAGTAGAAGGAGCAAGGGAGTCAAGTGCTGTTGAAAGGGCATCGTTGTAGAGAGAAGCTGCCATATTGGGACAGGAGAGAGTATTAATATGAGATATGGATTGTGCTGATACTGTTGATAATTGTTGTGGTTCAAAGGCATTAAGGTTTCTGTACGTGTGGGTATAGAGAGATGGTTGTGAAGGTGCAGATGAAAGCAGTATCTGAAATTAGAGTAGATGATGGTCAGACAGAGGGTAGGGAGAGTTAATTAAGTTGGATGGGCAGCATGAGTGGCAGAATATAAGGTCAAGAGCATGACCCTCGATGTGGGTAGGTGAGTCAGTCCACTGAGAGAGACCAAAAGAAGCTGTTAGAGAGAGAAGTTTAGAGGTGACCTTATAGCTTCTTTGTATGATTTATTGGCCTCCCTGTACCTTATAAATGATTCGGCTGTCCCAGCTAACTTGAAAGCCTTAAAAGCAGGTCTTTTCTTACCCACCTCAACAACAATGCTTCTATTGAACCAAAAAGGTTTTGCTTTGCAACGGCGTTCCTTGCTTACAAGTGGAATATACTGACAAGTAGATTTATTATAAAGACTTCCCATTTTTGTTCTGTGTTTAACCCTGTGAAAAGCATTTCCCACTTAATATGTTGCAGAGATGCCCTTATACTGTCACAGTTTGCACGTCTGAAATTTAGTGTTTTAGTTACTCCCTTATAGAATTGCTTCTGCAACAGAATCTCAAAGGAGACCATGTTATGATCACTATTCCCTAAATGCCCCTCACCCACACAAATGTTAGAGATGAGTTCAGTATTATTAGTTATTACAAGGTCCAAAAGAGAGTTATTCCTAGTAGGTTCAGCAGGGCCAGAACTAGGGGTAGGCAGAAGAGGCATGTGCCTATGGTGCAAAGGTGGAGGGGTGCCAGGCACTTACCTCTTCTGCCGCCATCCCCTAGCTCAGACCCCTGTATCCTCAACAACTGACAGCTTCTCGTCTTTGTGCTCACCTGTGCTCTTCCATTAGGGTTGTCACCTGGCTGCTATTTTACAGGCCTGGCTGGTAAAAATGTTGGTTGATTCCAATGTTATTAATAGGGATAAAAGATAAATATATAGGACGGCTGGTATTTTTTTTCAGAAAATCTTTTGCTCACACTCGCTTGTGCTTGGGTTCTTGAGTCTCCATGGTCGGCAACAACCCTAGCTGACCAAAACTGCCCCCATACTTCAGATGAGGCCTCACCAGGGACCTATAAAGAGACATCATTATGTTTTCATCCCTTGAGTTAATTACCTTTTTTATACAAGAACTTTATTTGCTTTAGTAGCCACAGAATGACACTGCCCAGAATTAGACAACTTGTTATCTAGAAAGACCCCCAACAGGAAACTCCCAACACACTGCCATTTGGTGTATAACTTTATATTATTTTTGCCAAAGTGCATAACCTGCATTTATCAACATTTAATCTAATTTTCCAGTTTTCTGCCCAGTTTTCCAGTTTAGTAAAATCTCTCTGTAAAGTGGCAGCATCCTGCATGGGAATTCTGCAGTATTTTGCATGATCAGCAAAAATAGAAACAGTACTTTTAATGCCCTCCTCCAGGTTATTAATACAGGTTGAAAAGCAAGGGACCTAGTACAGAGCCCTGTGGTACTCCACTAACAACAATGGTCCAATTAGAAAATGTTCCATTTACCACCACTCTTTGTAGTCTATCTTTTAGCCAGTTCTCTATCCAGGTACAAATACTATGTTCCAGGCCAACATTCCTTAATTTAACCAGTAACTTTCTATGAGACACTGTATTAAATGCTTTAGCAAAGTCCAAATAGATCACATCCACTGCCATTGCAGAGGTGTGGTTCCTGCTCACCTCCTCATAAAAGACAATTAAATTAGCAAGATCTGTTAAACATAAAACCATGCTGTTGTCATAAAATAATAGCATTATTATTTGCAATGAAGTCATGTTTTATCTGTTAATATTCATTCTAAAATATTTCCTACCACTTATATCAGATTAACCAGCCTATAGTTTTGAGGCTTAGAACAGGATCCCTCTTTGAATAGCGGCAACACATTAGCAATTTGACAGTCTCTCGGCACCATGCCAGACCTCAATGAATCCTGAGAAATTAAGTAAAGAGGGTTGGCAATTACAGACATAAGCTGGCTTAGTACCCAGGGATGAATAACATCCTGTCCTAGACCCTGATTTATCTTTACATGTTCTAGACTTTTTTGAGTTTCCCCTTGCATTAAACATGCATCATTAGTTGTATTACTGGAATTGGGACTGTTTAGAAGAAAACCTTCATTACTTGGTTCCTCATTTGTGTAGACAGATGAAAAAATAACAATTCAGAATCTCTGCTTTATTACTGTTGTCATTAACCAACTGACCCCCATCTGACAGTATTGGCCCACTCCATGCTGCTTCATTTTTTTTTTTTTACTATTTACTATTGATGAGTCATACCCTGGGGGTGGGATCTCTGAACAGGAAGCAGGAAGCTGTGTGTGAGGCTGATGCTGGGAGAGGTTGGATGGGTAAACTCTGGAGAGACCATTGTATCAAAACTGTGGGACTAACTACTCAAACCTTGCTTTAAAGGGCAAAGTCTATGCTACCATTTTACAAGGGGAACCAACTTCTCTGGCTTATGAACACGATGTATAAGTTATTGGTTTTTGTTACACATTGTTACAAGTTACTTCTCTATTGAAAGCTCCATTATAAATCTGTGAGGGTACGTGTGCGGCGGGGTCATCCGCCGCACCATCGGCGGGGGACGCCCACCGCACCATTCCTCTTCCTAGGGCATGCCTCCTTCCATTTAAAGGTGCAGGCGCACAGACGTATGACGTCAGCGCGTAAAGGTGTGAAATTCAAGAAGTATTTAAGCCAATTTCTGTTCACAGCACCTTGCCCCTGATAGAACTTGTTCTAAGTGGTTTTCCTGAGCTTCGTGCGTTTGTCTTGAAAATTCTGATCTGATTATCTGTGTTTGACCCTGCCTGTTCCTGACTACTCTCCAATCTGTATCCTGACCCTTGCCTGCCTGCGACAACTCTCCTGCTTAACCCCTTGATTGACTACCCGGTTTGACCCTTGCCTGCCTGACAATTCTGATATCCGCCTGCCTTGACCCAGCCTGTCTGACCATCCTTCTGCCTAATCCTCTTGTGCTGTGACCTTCGGCCCAAAAGACTCTGCTTCCAGCTGTGCCCCTTTGCCAGCCAGAACATCTCGCCTTGTACCCCTCGTTAAGTCCAGGTGGCACCCAAGTAGCTGAGGGCTCCTCCCGAAGCCCAACGGTGGTCACACTACTGGTGAAGCCGAGCCGAGACCTGGGTGCTTGGCACTTGTTCTGGTATTGGGTGCCGGTCGTGACAGAATCTAAACAGATGGATTCTTTTAAAGCTACCAGAATGTCATTGCATTTCTACATTAAGAAGTTACTACTAAGGCTTCATTTGAGTTAAATCCAACAATATATAAACGTAAGCTTCTGAAATTAAAAATAATCATCATCATCATCTTTCATAAGAAATTAATGTCTTATAAACACTTCTTCTAAAAGAAAATGGTACAGGTATAGGACCTGTTATCCAGAATGCTTGGGACATAGTGTTTTCTGGATAAAAGATCTGCCCATAATTTGGATCTTCATACCTTAAGTCTACTTTTGCTTCCAATAAGGATTAATTATATCTTAGTTGGGATCAAGTACATGGAAATCATTTGGTTTTTTTTTTAAAAAAAATTGAATTATTGGGAAAAAATTGTGCATATGGGAGAAGGCATTTCTCTAATTCAGAGCTTTTTGGATAATGGGTTACCAGATGACAGGTCCCATACCTGTATAACTCTGTACTACTTTACAGGTCCCAGTATATTGTGGCCATGGTTGGGTTTTCAGTAAGGCTTGGTGTGGTTAAGCCTCCCCAAACCTCTGAACTTAAAAAAAAGAGAGAAACAAAATAAAGTTCTATATATAATAAAAAAAAGCTTTTCTACTGGTGTGACTAATACTATGGCTTTTTTTGGAAGAGGGGAGAGACTGTCTGACTTCTGTCCTTCATCTGATTTTGGTGGCTTCATATCTCCCTGCCTCTCTCATAAATAACAACGACTGTATCTTAAACTTCAGGCACGGAGCAGAACGGATGAAGAGGTGATGAGGTGACCTCAGATTTCAGCTCTCGTTTACTTACAGATATGTCGCTGAGCATGCTAAAGCAGTGAGATACAGATAACAAGTCAGTCCACTTCCACCCATTGTGAAACAGATACTGATCTGATCCTTTCCCTGCAGTTTGTTGCAAAACATTTAGCAGTGTTTCTTATCTGAGACTATTTGCAGCTATTACTTGTTATGTTGTACTTACTGCTAGACCAGAATGTGTGAGAAATGTGCAGTCACATAGTAGGGGGGTAGGTGTCAGGCGATAAACTATTCCCACTTTTTAGTCTTGTGGAAGAAAAGTAAGTATTGTTCCCATATATTTTTATTTGTATCCGAGTTCCTCTATTATAATTACACACAGTTTATCTGCATGAATAAATAGTGTCATCAGTTACTTTATAATAATGGTTTAGCATTGCTGCTCTCTGGGAAATTATAATCAATAACATATGTGCCCCTTCCTCCTGTCAACTCTTATATTTGTGAATATATATATATTTCTGATATTAGTGAATGAAAAGCATCATATTGGTTTTGGTGGCAGTCATCTGGATAGAGGGCAGTATTCCATGAAAAAGTAAAAACCCAGGAATAAAATTTAATCTGCAAAGGTGATCTGCTTTTTGGCTGCATAGGTCAGTGCCCTACAACCACCAGAGAACATGGATAGAAAACCACAGGCCAGTAATTTAAAAAATCCAATGAAAGAAAGCTTCAAATACATTTCAGGAACTCCCCCTTTAAACCATCCATATGATGTGAACAGCCAATTACACAGTTAATATTTGTCAAAGGGGAAAAACAAAATTAGTTCTGAGAAATTTAGCATTTTACACGGTTTTTTATATTTTTAGTGGTTTCTGAGATATTTGCATTTTTAGACTGCTAATACCTTTCAGTTGCCTCAACATAGAGTCAGCAACCCCAGGTTTAAATGAATCTAGGAAGTACATAGAAAGTGCATAGACAGTCATGGACCAATGTATCATGCTGTCTAAAAACATTGTGTAAATCATCACTGGTAATGTTGCCCATAGCAATCAATCAGCAATTAGATTTTAACACCTACAAGCAAAGATCTGATGTTATGAGCAGCATCACCAGTGATGATTTACACAATGTTTTAGATAGTATGATAAATAGATAAATATTTTATGCTGTGTAAAAATAAAATGATCAAGGTGTGATTTATTTTCTACCATACAAAAGCCAGATTTGCTATTGTACATTTCTTCAGACCTTTGTAAGTAAGTTTTTTGGAAGTTTCTCAAAGAAAAAGTGTGTGAAGAAATGATGCCATTTAAACCCAATGTGTGTCGAATTATTCTGCCATTTTTTACACCACATAATAAATCTGCACAGAGCAAGGAGAGTTTTGTACAGAGTGCGGATCTGGAACTTGCTATTAATAGTTAAACTGTATAAACCTGAAGCTGCTAAACGTCACAGAAACCAATAAAAACTAAAAATTAAAGCAAATCATAAAAGAGCTCAGGGGACCTCTCTGAATAGGTTTACATCAATTCATTTTTGGGGGTTTCTGTCCCATTGAATTCAGCCCATGTATGGCCACCTTTAGCCTCCGCAAACAAAAAAAATCCCCCTCTGGCAAATATTACATAATGACCTGAGGTAAATAATAATAATAAAACACCCAGTAATAAGTATCAGTATAAATAGAATAGGTAATACTCCCCCCTCATACTGTAATATCAATCACAAAGAATACATTTCTTATACACAGCACAGTATATACAGTATGTTGGAATCTATGTTACCAGAAATTGTTTCAGGGTTTCCATTGGAGCAAGTGATCTGCACCCCAAGCACAGTAAGGATAAGGGGAGCCAGGAAAGAGGGAGACATGTTGATACAGTCCCCCTTATATTCTCTCTGCTGTTCTCTCTCCCACCTCAAACTCTTCAACATGGGCAGCAGCTCAGATACAGTGACACTGATATAAGGCAAGTTTGTGGTGAGCCCAAGCCCAACCCAGCGGTTCCTCTTTGTATGTTCTACAGTAAATATGCGATGTTGCTCTTATTCTCTGCTCTGAACCCAACTTCTCTCCAGCCAGGGGAATCTGCTCATTTAGCAACATGTTTCTCCACTTTAACTGGGAAAATAAAATGTCTTTAAGCTAATTTGTAAGCAAGTGTCACAAAGTAAAACTTTTTGGTTTGATAGAAAGGTTAGTGGTAATGTTGTAAAATTAAAAGACTTTTTATACTATGACCAGAGGTAACAAGTTAGGGACCACCGTATGGGGTTTACCTTGACGTGGTATGGTGGCTTATCAACTTTATGATCATAACTTTGTAACTATAAACCCCTGATTTGTATACACATGCACTTGCATTTATACTCAATTACTTATGAGACAGGGGACCAGGGAATGTTCATTGAAAGTAGCTCTTCCATTATAATTAAATATACTTTAAATGATTGACTTCCGGGGGGTGGACCCAAAGATGGCCGCGTTTTAGTTGCGCTCCTGCAAACAGAGCTGAGATCTAGTGCCATCGCATCGCACCAGATACTTTAAAGTATTGTACACCAGCTCCTAGAAATCGAGATAAAGAGGGGTAACGATCAATACCAAAAGTGGGCTCACCCCCTACCTGCATCCACGGAAATCAGTGGGAACGCACCATCAGCGGACCCGTTTGACAACCAGACCCCAGGCGGAAAAGCACTACAACCCGCCTGCCAGAACAGCTGCCTAGACGCTTAGAGAGCGACAGGAGCCGTGAGTCTTGAAAACCACGTGGCGATCCCAGTTGCCACATAGCGAAATGTGCAATCACTGAGGCCGACTCACTTAGTCATACATAAACCGCGGACCCGGACCAAACCCCAGGAGAGGAAGGTCAGTGAGTGGTAACGGTCACGGGAAGGCAGGAGGCATAGAGAGAGACACAAAGCCTCACACAGCGCAACGGGCCTAGCCGCAATCAAAACGCCATAGGGGACAAAAAACCCACAGCCCCAGAGCACGGGTACAGCTGCCATAACTGCCACATTTAAAGAGATTAATCCTTGTGATCTGGACCAACATTTCTGAAACGAAACCAGGGCAAAAGGCATGCTTAGAAGTGTTTATTCCAACACCAGCAACTTACACGCCCTAGCTAAAAGAAAGTCTGCAAAAACGTATGAGAAAGACACAAATTCGACTATACTCCAGGCTAAACATAACCACAGCAAAAAAGCTGCAAAAAACTATACCGTTATCAGAAATTGGAGGTAGAAGAGGAGAGACTACAAAAGCTGATACAAGCTGTAATCAGCATATACTAAAAATCACACCACAGCTTATTTCACCTCTTGGACAAGCTATGATACAAAACAAGTAGCTTCAAGCTCCACTCCACCAAGACAAAAGAGAAACTGCTTCATCTATAGAAATATAATGTAAAAACTTCACAGCTGTATATTTCCACTGTTACCCTAATATAGGAAAACAAACATTAAACACAAGACTTCTGTCAACGAAACCTGAGGGAAAAAAAAAAAATCCAGCAACCAACTCGGCAAACAGCAAATTGGGCAACCCATCAACCCATATCCAATTCACATCAGAAATGGATAAATATCTGGGACAATCTGCCACGAGGCCACAAAGACAAATAAAGCAGAAGCCCAAAGACAAGAAAACAACACAAGACATGGACCCAATGGATTCTGATGCCGAATCCACCTCCCAAACGACACCATCACAAATCCAAGTACAAGACCTTACGCAAATATTTGGCCCCTTGCTGGATCAAAAGCTGGCTGGCATTAAAGAAAACATTACAGAAATACTCCAAGTTATGAATCAAGCACAAAAAATAACAGAAGCTGAACAAAGAATAAGCACACTAGAGGACGAACTGGATATCACACAAAAAACCTTGGATACACAACAGAGAGAAATAGCTATACTGGCTGAAAAGGTAGACAACTTGGAGAACAGGAGCAGAATAGTAGGCATCCCAGAATCAGTCAAAGGAGCAGATCTGGAAATATTTATTAAAAACCAATTACCAACATTGCTAAAGATGGAAGCAACACAATCCACCTTCCCTGTAGAAAGATTCCACAGGATCGGACCTCCACCAACTACAAACTCCAACAGACCAAGACACGTGATCTTTAAATTACTTAATTACTCTGACAAAATGAACATACTGACTGCCTACAGGAAAGCAAAGACTCTACAACACAACGGAAATCACATACTGATCTTTCAAGATTTTTCGGCTTCCGTCACAGCAAAAAGAAAAGAGTTTTCACCAATTTGCTCAACCCTTTTTAATGCAGGATATCATTTCTCCCTACTTTTTCCAGCGAAACTTAAGATAGTAGATAAGTACAATGGGCAGACCTTATTTTTTGATACCCCAGCGCAAGCCAAGGAATACTACGGGGAGAAAACCAAAGATAAGGACATAACCTGAAAAAGCTATGAATGTTGGGACCAAATCTAAGACACTCAGTGGAACAACTGAGACAATGACAGTCCTTGACTTTACCTATTCATCCTCCAACCCCCGTTTTCCTAACATATACCAGACGTTTACAACAAAACATTATACGGGGCAACAGTGAGAAATATTTTTTCTTTTTCCTCTCTTCTCTTTCTCTTTTTGTGTTTCCTTTTTACTTCCTACTCATCCTATTCTAAATAACAAATGTTAATATGTTATATTACAAGTTTTTTTTTCTTATTTCAAATGTTTACAGCAGCTCAAATTTCATGGACAAATCAGGTAAATCCACCACTCACTCACGAACCAGAGCGCGACCTTTACACACTTTACTATGTGAAACCTTACAATTATATGACACTTATCGACACCCCCCCCATTACCAAAGATTACACATTCTACTCAGGGGTGCACAAAACCCATTTGAGATTAGACTACATATTTGTCTCGCAGACATTCTTACCAAAAGTGACTAAAGCCAAAATAGTAATCATGGATGTCTCCGATCATGCCCTAATCTCAGTAAATCTAAAATTGAAAACACCCCAATTAAGTTCGTATAAATGGAGATTTCCGGCTTATCTGAGCGCTAATGAGGATTTTCAACTATTTCTCAAAACAAGCTGGGCAAACTATATGGACGATAATATTGATCACTTTGATAAACCACAACTGCTATGGGCAGCGGCAAAGCCGGTACTAAGAGGGCAGATAATTTCTTATTTGATAAAGCAAAAAAAATCATATAATGAAAAATATAACCTTTTACAAAATCAATTGACAGAACATTACAAAGCTTTTAAAAAGACTAACACTGAAGAGAACAAAAATAAATACAAAGAGACAAAAACACTTTTTTACACTTTATTGACTGGAAGGGCTTATAACACATTAAGTCATACAGCAAATCAATTTTATAGATACGGAAACAAATCTGGTAAACTATTAGCGTACATAGTAAAAAAACAATCTCAAACCACTTATGTACAAAAACTTAAATCTCCTGAAGGCTGGACACGAGACCCGAAACAAATTAGTCATATCATAACTGATCATTTTAGCAAACTTTATGAAGCCCCAACGGATGATCCAAACGATGGTCTGAAATTCCTACAGGAAGCTGACCTTACAAAACTATTAGTTCAAGACCATGAAATCCTATATGCACCTATAACAGAAAAAGAAATATCAGATACAATTTGACACCTAAAAAATTGAAAAACACCGGGACCAGACGGGCTTACTGTAGAATTTTATAAATTATTGATAACGGATATAACACCACTTCTAAACACTTTATATACTGATACCCTATAGGGAAATGCACTTTGGCATGAGGCTAATGTAGCCAGAATTATATTGATCCCTAAAGAGGGCAGAGACCCAACAGATCCGAAATCGTACAGACCAATTTCACTCTTAAATCAGGATTTAAAAATACTAAACAAAATAATGGCAGATAGACTTCAACAAATACTACCTTCAATACTCACCGAAAATCAGGTTGGCTTCCTCAAACATCGCCAACCAGTCCGAGCCCTTAGACAAGCTCTCACTGCAATATATGTTAGTAACCTAGAAAAAAGAAAACACGGAATGTTAGCAAACCTAGATGCTGACAAGGCTTTTGACAGAATTACACACATACATTTAAATCCATTAATTAAATTCCAAAACTTTGGTATACATATGCTAAACCTTTTTAAAAACCTATATTTAACACCCAGTACCTTCCTAACAATAAATAACACTAACTCAGATAGATTTCAAATCCACAGGGGCACACGCCAAGGATGCCCGTTATCCCCCTTCTATTTAACGTAGCGATTGACCCACTGTTAAGACACATACTCAAACATCACCAACTACAGGATATCCAAATAGGGCAAACAAAGTTGAAGGTGGCAGCATTTGCTGATGACATTTTATTATTTCTCAACCAACCCAACACAGAAATACCCCAAATTCGCCATCTTATACAAAGGCTTGGTAAAATAGCAGGATTTCAAATTCATTTAGATAAATCTGAAGCGCTAAAGTTACATCATTCAGACCCTACAGACTGGCTCTCACATTTCCCTTTCAAAAAAACCAACATCAGCATTAAATATCTCGGGATTAGACTACCAGCACATCATAAGGATGTACGCCTTAAATATACAGAAAATAATAGATAATATTAGATAATATTCAACAGGAGGTGCATCAATGGAAAAACACCAATTTGTCATTCCTAGGTAAGATACATTTTATCAAAATGATTTTCTTTCCCAAATTACTATACCCACTACAGATATTACATAAAGACAACACATCTAAAAAGACTAAATCAAGTGTTTAGAACTTTTATTTGGAATAAAAAACGCCTGAGGATTAGCCTATTTAAACGACAGTAACCTAAACACTTAGGCGGAACCAATCTCCCTAACATTAAGGAATATAATGAGGCAGCACTTCTTCACTACGCTGGGGACTGGATTCTCAACTGAGACATCTACACAACTATATCTCTAGATCAATACACAGCTGGAATCTACTTACTTAACTACATACTACTCTCACCAATAAACAACATCCCAACACTACTCCATAATAACCCTATATTCCTAGACACCTATAAAGCATGGTGTGTAGTTAGGAAGAAACCAAATCTATCACCAACTATATCTCCATATCTATCTTGGTTTTGTAATGATGACTTCCCAATTGGCAAACGAATTCTCTTGCAATGGAGATAAAAAGGATTACAAAAACTACATGACATAATAGACAACAACTACACAAAATACCCTCGGGAAAAATTGACGGAAAAATTCCCATTCGTGACACATGTATTTTTAATCCTCCAAATTCTCCATTTCTCAACAAATGTAATTAAAAAACTCCCAGATAATGATAAATCTAACTTATTTAATCAAATCTGGAAAAACATACACACAAAACAAACAACTTCGCAAATATACCAAACTATCAGAACATTAATTGATACGGACAATGAACAAAGGCCGGGATTTGCATGGACTACAGACATCCCAAACAAGATACTTTCTGAAATTTTCAAACATCATACAAATGTGATGAGGCTACTTCCAGTTAGTAGATCAGGAAATTTCATTACAAATACTCCATAACTTATACTTAACTCCGATTAGGAGATACAAAATGGGGAATCTGCCCTCTGATAGTTGCCTTAGATGCCAATCCCCAAAAGCAGACCTAATACATAACCTATGGTCATGCCCCTCCCTAAAAAATTTCTGGACAGACATAGCACAATATGATGCTCAGATGGTCGGAAAACCTCTCCAGTTACAATTAGAATGGGCACTATTTAGCGATGACACATCCTTTACACAACTAACAAAATCAGATAAGAACCTGATCGGAAAACTGGCAGCGGCTTCCCGGAAAACAATACTACAACATTGACTAAACAAAGACCCACCAAACATAACAATAGTAAAACAGAAACTGCATTATCTATTTCATATGGACTGGCTGGAAGCCACAACCAAAAAGGAGCAAAATACCAACAAATTTTTCAAGACATGGACTACATATATAGAATCTCTGCCCCAACAAATCAGACATCTCACAGTACATACATTTCGATGTACAACATGGTATGATACAGCCCTACTGACAGAGCAATCCTTGGTCATGGAATCGTCCCAGGACCTCAGCAACCGACTACAAGACCAAAGGCAACCAGGTCATACATCCCTTGGGAGTCATTTAACTAACAGGTTGTTAGCCTCCTACCCACAGAATTCTTGATAGGGCCTCATCTGTCACTTGAGCTGAAAGTTTGTATTGTTATCATAATGATCTAAGAAAGTAAATACATAATGTTAATGGCATAAAACAGAAATCTACTTTGTTGTCATAACTGCATAATACTTTATGTAATAATCTTCAAATAAAAACAAGTTATAAAAATAAATATTACATCTATGATTAATGTATGAAACGATGAAGGAAGGGGGCTTGTGTATGTGGCACTAAGAAATGTTTTATGGGGGTTTTTGAGGAGAAGGTTACTAGACAGGAGGGCAGCTGTTGCTCTCACCACTTCTAGTTCAGTAATGGGGTGATCTCCTCCTGAGGTGTGAGTTGGGGAAGATTATAACGTCCAACAATGAAGACAGTTGGTGTATGTGGCTTTGGAGTCCAGGGTTTTGTAGAATGAGGCAAAGCTATCAAGGATACACTGAGGAGGGGCAGTGACTAGGTTCCTCTACTGCAGTGATCCCCAACCAGTAGCTCGTGAGCAACATGTTGCTATTCAACCAGTTGTATGTTGCTCTCAGTTGCCTCAAAGCAGGAGCTTATTTTTGAATTCCAGGCTTGGAGGCGAGTTTTAGTTGTATAAAAACCAGATGTACTGCCAAACAGAGCCTCAATGTAGGCTGACAACTCACATAGGAGCTACCAAATAGCCAATCACAGCCCTTATTTGGCACCCCAAGAACATTTTTCATGCTAGTGTTGCTCCCCAACTCCTTTTACTTCTGAATGTTGCTCAAGGGATCAAAAGGTTGTGGATCCCTGCTCTACTGTATGCATCCCTAATTCTAGGAATAAAGATTTTGGCATTTTTACCCCCTTGGTCAAACACCATCTGGTTCATGTATAAAGGCCTTTTCCTGGTTCATTCAGTTTGGGAAAGTTGAAGATTATTTGAGCCTGAGTCAATTTCAAATGATCACTCTCCATCTGGGCAGAAACATATTTACTTACAGTTTCATCAGACTGTGTTCAGCCTCCTCAACTGCCACTTTAGTCAAGGTCTGAACTGCCGTCATTTGTCCTCCTAGAGAATTTCAGTAGATGCAGGTCAGTACATTGTGCTGGGAAATAACCCAGTTGATATATAGTAAGGATATAAAGTGTTATTAGTGAGAGTGCATATTATTTACATGATCCCTATTTACACTGACCCCCTGAGTGTGTCCCTCTGATTAATGATTTGGCTCAGTACATGGGAAATAACCCAGTTGATATACAGTAAGGATATAAAGTGTTATTAGTGGGGGTGCATATTATTTACATGACACTGAGTTTTACAGATCCCTATTTACACTGACCCCCTGATTAATGATTTGGGTCAGTATATGGGAAATAACCCAGTTGATATATAGTAAGGATATAAAGTGTTATTAGTGAGAGTGCATATTATTTACATGACACTGAGTCTTACAGATCCCTATTTACACTGACCCCCTGATTAATGATTTGGGTCAGTATATGGGAAATAACCCAGTTGATATACAGTAAGGATAGAGTTGGGGGTCATCAGTATAAATGTGGTATTGAAGTCCAAATTATTGAACATGTTTTCCTAGAGAAGTGGTAAAGAGAACAGCAGAGGGCCCCTCATATATAATTGCCTGAGGTACACACTGGGGGTACAGACTGATATCCGGGGGTACAGACTGATATCATGGGGCAGGCCCAGATTTATGGTGAGACCACATAGGCCCGGGCTAGGGCAGCACATTTGTTGGGGTGGCATGCTGCCCAGCCGCTCTATGGGGAGCACTGGGGACGTGCTGCTCCCCTGTGCTCTTGCACTTGCACGCCAGTGCTCTTCTGCCTTTGTTAGTTAGTGTGGGCAGGCGCTAGGACCATGCGGACCACACGGTCTAGGGGGGCCCGCCCAGCAAATCCGGCGCTGTTCGGGGGTACAGACTGATATTCAGGGGTACAGACTGAAAACGGGGGTACAGGTCACTGTTGCAGATCCCCCCAAATCATAGAAATCTTTGTTGAGAGAAAATGTATTTCCTGTCTGATCAGCTTTGTACATTGTTCTGGAAAATAAAAGAGTGAGAATTAAAAGGAATAAAAGATTTTTATCTTAAATTCAGCCAATAAAATGCAACAAGAAAATCCCAATTTGACCAAGTGGGTGGCCGGGGGATAAGAAGCGCAGGACCCAAATGCTAGAGGAGATGCTACAAGTCCTACAAGACATAATGATTCTTGAGGATGATTTGGATTTAACACTTGAACTCACTCTTGACTCCTTGTTGCCCATGGGGAGTGTGGGAAAGTGCCCGTGTGACATTGCAGTGAATGAGAAAGTGAAGATACAGATGAAGTGGGAATAATGTTCTGACTTCACAGATACATTTCTGAGCTTCACAGATTCAGATACAGTGAGCAAGGCTTGTGCCACCAACACCCTCTGCTGCTTCTAACCAGCACCCCCAGGACAGCGTATACAGGAGAATTTCATACAATATCCCTGATGCTGCTTTGGGCTGTGCACATGAACAGCAGAGCAAATATTTTAGCCAAAAGTAGTAACCAGGGTCAATGCAGTTCCAAGTGGAGAGGAGAACTCACCTCATTAAATGAGAAGATCTAGCAGTACATGGCAAATGTAACCTCTAGATTACTTCTCAAAGCTACTATTTCGGTAAAGCTGGCTACCTGAAGCCAAGTTGGAATTGATACTACCCACCATGTCCAGGGAGATGAGAGCTCCTGAGTTCCTCAGCATCACTAGATGCAGTTGTGCAACACTCACCAGACCAGGCAGGAAGGGCACATTGAAAAGCTTTTGGAAGTTAAGCACTGGGATGACCCCTAAAGTCACACACAAGTAAATTAAATGTATTGTAAGAATGTTACTGGGTGTTACAAGCTCATTCCACTGGATCCTCCCTCAGTCTCTGAGATCTTGTTGTGGCCTGGTTCCTGGATGTTCCTGGATGTTACATTTCCAGCAGACAGAAACATGTTGCTAAATGAGCAGATTCCCCTGGCTGGAGAGAAGTTGGGTTTAGAGCAGAGAATAAGAGCAACATCGCACATTTACTGTAGAACATACAAAGAGGAACCGCTGGGTTGGGCTTGGGCTCACCACAAACTTGCCTTATATCAGTGTCACTGTATCTGAGCTGCTGCCCATGTTGAAGAGTTTGAGGTGGGAGAGAGAAGCAGCAGAGAGAATATAAGGGGGACTGTATCAACATGTCTCCCTCTATTTAGCAGCATGAACCCAAACCCACTGGGAGAGAGAGAATAAAAGTCAATGCTCAGAAAATCACAAACACCTACTAGTATATGAATATATAGATATATCTGTCTATAGACATAAAAGAAATGGGAATTTTCTTGTGAAGGCAGTAAAAATATTATTATAGAAGTTGAAACCAATTGTCTTGGTAGATAGAGGTGCCTCCATTGTTCCAGGGCTTGGTTAACCCATTCTGTGCCTCCATTATATTGATCATGGTGGGCTGGAGAGAACTGAAGCTTGTTTCTTAATGATTTCTATAGCTCTCTCCAGAACTTGAAGACAGAGTGGAACCTCCTTTTCTCTAATCTCATTGGCTCCCTCCTGTCTGCTGGGAGGAACTACTGGTGAATGAAGTATCACAGAGTTAATTGTATGGTCCCCTTATCCCCTTATATATTTATATATAGTGATCATATCCCCCTTATATATTTATATATAGGGATCATATCTCCTTATATATTTATATATAGTGATCATATCCCCTTATATATTTATATATAGTGATCATATCCCCTTATATATTTATATATAGTGATCATATCCCCCTTATATATTTATATATAGTGATCATATCCCCTTATATATTTATATATAGTGATCATATCCCCTTATATATTTATATATAGTGATCATATCCCCTTATATATTTATATATAGTGATCATATCCCCTTATATATTTATATATAGTGATCATAACCCCTTATATAGTTGTATATTGTGATCATATCCCCCTTATATATTTATATAGTGATCATATCCCCCTTATATATTTATATATATATAGTGATCATATGCCCTTGTATATTTATATATAGTGATCATATGCCCTTGTATATTTATATATAGTGATCATAACCCCCCTTATATATTTATATATAGTGATCATATCCCCTTATATATTTATATATAGTGATCATATCCCCTTATATATTTATATATAGTGATCATATCCCCTTATATATTTATATATAGTGATCATATCCCCCCAACAATTTGTTGGGAATTGACACGTTACCTTAAATTCTTGCCAAGATACAGTTAGTTAGTTCTCATGTAAAAGAATGTTGGCCCCCTGGTGTTGTTGAGCGGTGGATTGAAGATTCAGGAGTTCATGCACCATCAGGAAAAACAGATCTGTCCATTGGGCAAGAGACACGTAAAGGGTCACAGTTTGGGCTGCACCTCGTTCCGCTTCCCAACTTACATGTGCAACTGTACAAAAGAATATAGGAAGACCCACACCCATCTATCACAAGAACTGCCAGTCACATAGCCCTTTGCCTAAACTCTATGACAAATTGACATCACCCAATCCCTATCATGATAAGGTCTGACATTCAACACATAGCCATGTGTTGAGCTGTGCCAAGTAAGCCTCAACTTCCCTATCCCGTAAAACCATAGGGAGAGAACAACCCACCAAATCTCCTTCATTTCCATATCGGTCAAAGTTGACCAATCACAAGAGGACTTTCCAATCCATGTTAAAAACTGGCTGTCAACAACATAGCCCTTTGCCTAGCCTCTATGACAATTTGACATCGCTGCTATCCTGTAATACCATAGGGAGAGAACAACCCACCAAATCTCAATCATTTCCATATCGGTCAAAGTTGACCAATCACAAGAGGACTTTCCAATCCATGTTAAAAAATGTCTGTCAACAACATAACCCTTTGCCTAGCCTCTATGACAATTTGACATTGCCGCTATCCCGTAATACCATAGGGAGAGAACAACCCACCAAGTCTCCTTCATTTCCATATCGGTCAAAGTTGACCAATCACAAGAGGACTTTCCAATCCATGTCAAACACTGCCTGTCAACAACATAGCCCTTGGCCTATTATAGATTAGCCCCTTCCATACAAAAGAATAGGAAGACCCACACCCATCTATCACAAGAGCTGTCAGTCACATAGCCCTTTACCTAGACTCTATGACAATTTGACATCACCCAATCCACATAGTAACATATATAGTAAGTAAGGTTGAAAAAAGACACGTCCATCGAGTTCAAACTTTTTTTTTTTTTTTTATTAACTACCTATCTGCCAGTTGATCCAGAGGAAGGCAAAAAACCCATCTGAAGCCTCTCCAATTTGCCTTAGAGGGGGAAAAATTCCTTCCTGACTCCAAAATTGCAATCGGACTAGTCCCTGGATCAACTTGGACTATGAGCTATTTCCCATAACCCTGTATTCCCTTACTTGCTAAAAAGCCATCCAACCCCTTCTTAAAGCTATCTAATTTATCAGCCTGTACAACTGATTCAGGGAGAGAATTCCACATCTTCACAGCTCTCACTGTAACAAACCCCTTCCGAATATTTAGGCGGAACCTCTTTTCTTCTAATCGGAATGGGTGACCTCTTGTCAGCTGGAAAGACCTACTGGTAAATAAATCATTAGAGAGTTTACTATATGATCCCCTTATATATTTATACATAG
This sequence comes from Xenopus laevis, assembly GCF_017654675.1. Classification (NCBI taxonomy): domain Eukaryota; kingdom Metazoa; phylum Chordata; class Amphibia; order Anura; family Pipidae; genus Xenopus; species Xenopus laevis. Next base: position 200,886,154 of record NC_054372.1, on the reverse strand, counting down.
TCATCATATCACCCCTTAAGCGCCTCTTCTCCAGCGTGAACATCTCCAATTTGGTCAGTCTTTCCTCATAGCTAAGATTTTCAATATCTTTTACCAGCTTAGTTGCCCTTCTCTGTCCCCTCTCTAATAAAATAATGTCCTGTTTGAGTGATGGAGACCAAAACTGTACGGCATATTCTAGATGGGGCCTTACAAGTGCTCTATACAGTGGAAGAATGACCCCCTCCTCCCTTGACTCTATGCCCCTTTTAATACAGCTCAAGACCTTATTTGCCCTCAATGCTGCTGACTGGCATTGCTTGCTACAGCCAAGTTTATCATCTACAAGGACTCCAAGGTCTTTTTCCATAATGGATTTGCCTAGTGCAGTCCCATTAAGGGTATAAGTGGATATTTTTACATCCCAGGTGCATGACTTTACATTTATCAACATTGAATCTCATTTGCCACTTAGCTGCCCAGGTTGCCAGTTTGTCAAGATCATGTTGCATACCTATCATAATAAAGTCTGACATTCAACACATTACCATGTGTTGAGCTGTGCCAAGTAAGCCTCATCTTCCCTATCCCGTAATACCATAGGGAGAAAACAACCCACCAAGTCTCCTTCATTTCCATATCGGTCAAAGTTGACCAATCACAAGAGGACTTTCCAATCCATGTCAAACACTGCCTGTCAACAACATAGCCCTTGGCCTATTATAGATTAGCCCCTTCCATACAAAAGAATAGGAAGACCCACACCCATCTATCACAAGAACTGTCAGTCACATAGCCCTTTACCTAGACTCTGACAATTTGACATCACCCAATCCCTATCATAAGGTCTGACATTCAACACATTACCATGTGTTGAGCTCTGCCAAGTAAGCCTCAACTTCCCTATCCCGTAATACCATAGGGAGAGAACAACACACCAAGTCTCCTTCATTTCCATATCGGTCAAAGTTGACCAATCACAAGAGGACTTTCCAATCCATGTTAAAAATTGTCGGTCAACAACATAGCCCTTTGCCTAGCCTCTATGACAATTTGACATCGCTGCTATCCCGTAATACCATAGGGAGAGAACAACCCACCAAATCTCCTTCATTTCCATATCGGTCAAAGTTGACCAATCACAAGAGGACTTTCCAATCCATGTTAAAGACTGCCTGTCAACAACATAGCCCTTTGTCTATTATAGATCACCCCCTTCCATACAAAAGAATAGGAAAACCCACACCAACTATCACAGGAGCTGTCAGACACATTGCCCTTTGCCTAAACTCTATGACAATTTGACATCACCATACATACGTTGGGGTGGGAGGGGGATGCCTTTACACCTTCACCCACCAGTCCATTTTGGAGTGGAATATTTAAAAAAAACGTATTATATATTGTGTGACAGCAGGTCAGTAAAGGTTTGTGGATTTGTGTAGGACAGTGTGTATGTCTGTTCCATGTTTCAGCAGTTTGCTCTCAGTTTCTGGTATTGCAGTCAGCTCACAGACCAGGTAACGAGCTCAGAGGAATCTATTCTGCTGATCCAGGTTGCTATAAGAATTCCCAGCCTGCTTAGGGTTTGGCTCCACCCTGGAACCAGTTCTGACATGAGATATCAGGCTGGCGAGTTCTGTGAAAGATTTTTTCGGTAAGCAAACTTTTGGCGTTTTAGGTGAAATACAAACCTTTTTGTGTGTGGTAAAGACTGTTATTGCTATTGTAGGGACCAGAGCAACGCAAGGTTGTTTCCAGCCTGATAGTCGGGGAAGCCAGAATGTATAGTTAGCTGCCAAGCTGCCAAGAGTTTTTTTCCCCCTTTTTGTTTTGTCCACCTCTAAATGGTGCAAATAGTCCTATTTAAATAAAAACCCACACGTGGGTTTTACCCAGACTTGTTGTTCTACTTTGCCTGATTTATTCGGCGGACTCATCCAGGGAGTCATCTGTATCCCGCTGATGGGCTAATCCCTACATTAGATCTAAAGTTCAAAGAATACAGTCAATGAAGATCTGCAGGTAAGTTTATTCCAAGTACAAGAAGGAAAAGTGTGTCCCATGTAATTGCACCATCCCATTATTTAGTCCGAGATCCCAACCATATAAGGTAAAACTTAACTTTTATTAAATCAACTAAATTAACACGAGAAGAAATGAGAATTAAAAGCAAGGTTAGGTAGGGTAGCTGTATCGACACGAGGTCATCAGCTAACATACGATATATAAGATTGAGAGTGTGACGTGGGTTTATGCTACAGTAGCAACTGTTGCCCACCATCAATCTCAACTGCTGCCCTGCTGGCGTGCCTCTGTGCACATGAGGGATGAGTGGCGTTTGGAGTTAGGTAGGTACATAAGAAACAAGCTCAATATGTACTCTTTAAACTCAGATGCCGTAATTGGCAACTTCCACCTAAGAGTCCCCGTGTCAACTGCGGGGGTGCAGCAGTCCCCCTTTAGGCGCATCTAATTTTAAAACTGTTAGGCAGGGACGATTACTTGCTGGGACGGGCGGCTCTGTGGAAGGGAGCAAGGGCGGAAGGGCTGGAGAAGGGCACCTTAAATTCGCCGATATCCACTTTAAAGGCATTCTGCCGATCGGCTACTCGCGTCCTAAACCGTGGACTGATCACAAAGGAAGGGTGGTGTGGGACGATACGAAGGCTCTCGATATCGGAAGTTTGCTTCCGCCTCCAATTGTTTAACTACCTCTTCCATGAGACAAGGGACGAGGTGCAAGCACCCCCGCAGTTGACACGGGGACTCTTAGGTGGAAGTTGCCAATTACGGCATCTGAGTTTAAAGAGTACATATTGAGCTTGTTTCTTATGTACCTACCTAACTCCAAACGCCACTCATCCCTCATACGCACAGAGGCATGCCAGCAGGGCAGCAGTTGAGATTGATGGTGGGCAACAGTTGCTACTGTAGCATAAACCCACGTCACACTCTCAATCTTATATATCGTATGTTAGCTGATGACCTCGTGTCGATACAGCTACCCTACCTAACCTTGCTTTTAATTCTCATTTCTTCTCGTGTTAATTTCCATATAGAGCATATGGAATCAATGTTCCAAGCTTGGGTTTAAATGAAAACATCTGAACAAAAGTGAAGTGTTAAGTTTCAATGTTCTGATCCCCTTTCCTTTTATTGATGAGTTGAGGAACTTCTGTTTCTTTTTGTGTTCAGATAAAGATACAACTTCTCATACCCAAGAAGACCTTGGTTCCTTATTGTAATGCTTCTTTGGGCTAATTAAAGCCTTGTTATGTTATGGCCAACTATTAACAGTAAAGCAAAGTTTACATTTATTATTGAATTCCTCGCTTGAAGGCAAGTTTAAGACACATAAAAACCAGGTGTACTGCCAAAGGGAGTAGACTGAGTCCATATAGGGGCTTCCAAATAGCCAATCACAACATTTATTCACTTATTTGGCACCCCAGGAACATTTTGCAGCTTATGTTGCTCTCCAACCTTTTTTTATGGTTGAGTGTAGCTCATCAAAGCTTGGGGACCCTGCTCTAGAGGTTCTGGTTCTTCTAGTCCAGAACAGCTTGATTGGGCCTTGTTGTACTCAGGCTCAGCTGGGTCACCAACCAGAAGCCAATAAGAGAGATTCACCCCTAACCAGACACTATGTTACAGTGTAGCAGTGAGTGGCTATAGACCTGTAGGCTAATAACTGAGATATATAAATTACAACTATATACATGAGCATGTGCCCAGCAAATAGGGATTTAAAGCCATAGAGGCTTAGTAAAAGAGCAATGAGCTACACATTCTCAATTCTATTAAAAGTGTCGATCTTTTTATAGTTGAATTTATCACATTTACATTCCATGAGAATATACTGAGCTTATTCATTTATGGTGGACAATAGCTGTAAAGATTGTATAATAACACACTTTCAGTAATAACAAATATAAATGTAAAAGTTTAGCACCAGGGACTAGGATATTTGTTGTTGCAAATAAAATATTATTTCTATTCAGTAACACATTGCATAGAAAATATAATGTATATACTCTGTCTCTCTATATGCAGGAGCAAAGTGAGATTTTAATTGACAGATCATTGACATTACTGTGGGATCCCTTTGCCTAGATAATGTATCAGATCTAACTGTATAATAACTGACTCTGACACAAACCTGCATGTAGAGAGACTGAGGAGAGATGGAAGCTGATAACTATGAGAGGAAAAGGGATAAAAGTTCTAACAGTTTATTTTTAGAAACCTTCTTAATTCTATGAGATAAAGTTTATATCAAATTTTAATTTTCAGGATAGTTCTTTAATCTAATGTAACATTTCTTATACTCTCAATTCTAAGCAAAACTTTCATTCAACTCATTACTGAGAAATAATGAACAAATCAGCTGCTGTTTTTTCCTGTATTGGTAAAGTGACTTCCAGCTGCTGTTTTGTGGGACCCTGATCTTTGTCTTTTCTTCTTGTTCCATCTCTCTGGGTTCCACTGTGAGTATTAGTGAGTTGGATCAGTCTATTCTCCGGGGAACAACATAGAGCTTCCATTTCTTCCCCTGTTACTCAGTAGGTTCATTCTTTGGGTTTCCAGTTACAATATTTAGATCATTCATGGAATTATGATGAATCCATTCTTATTTAATACAGACCAACTACTATCCATTTCCCACGTGTGACAGTAGATGGAGAATACAGAGGCTTGGGTACAGCTGGAGGGGCAGAAGGGGCAGTTAGTGGAACAGTCTTACAGGGAAACCATCTCCATTCTGCCCCCTCTCTATGTTTCTCTCCGACATCTCTTCTCTCCTAGATAAAATAAATGAAACTAAGTCCAATCAGGGTCCCATTAGCAGGAAAAATAACAAGTCCCATTTGGTTTCAGAGTCCCACAAACAAACCTATTATATTTTCCCAAACCTTTCATTGTTTCCTATCTCCTAAGTTTTAAACATGAAAAAATTACATCTTTGTGACCACAACCAGTTACCCCCACTAATTTTTTGGAAACCCCATCCAATTCCATGTGATATATAAGAGGAATAAGACCAAGACTCCAGACTCTGTGGAACCAAACAGAAGAGCCCCAGAACCCTCCCTGGCTCCCCGTAGCCAAACTAGCCAGTATTGTTGCCCTTCTGGTGTTAATAAAAACTTAAAAGCATTCTTACACACACACACACACTCATATACACACACAAACGCTAAACACCAAACTTTAAAAAAAATCCCTTTAAAGACACACAACATTAGTGAAGGCCTAACATATATCCAATGGGGGTTTACGTATAGAGTGATATTTGGGGACAATTTGTAACTGGTTTTCATTTATCCCAAACAATATTTTCCCAAATACCTGTCAGTGTGTGGGAGATCTTCCCTTAATGATATAACTTTCCATCGAATAAAACGGAGCTAATCGGGGGTTTCTTAACGCAATGGCTAAATGATATCTCTGTGTCTCCATCATCATCATCATCATCATCATCATCATGGACACGAGTCCCCACCGGGGGCAAAAAAGAAAATGATTTGGTTCTTAGGGACAATGAAGTGATTCTCTCTTCCTGATACTAGTGGGGGCTTGTGCCCCTGATGATAATGACAGAACTGGGGGAGCTGGGAATATTATCAGACATACTTCTCTACTGACACCCCCCACATTACCTGTCCTGTTCTGCTCCCACTTTTCCTTCACAGTAAAGCACAAGAGGATGAGGATCAGAATAATCAGAAACAGCGGCTTTAGCACCAGCGACACCCGGAAACTGTCAGAATAACACAGGGGTTACATGTGCAGCCCCCCAGTACCCCAACTCCTTGGCTTAGGGGATGGGGGGCATTTTCCTCATTTACCAAACTTGGAAAACTATTTTGTGACATATTCAGTAGTGATGATATTATTTGGGGGAGGGGCACCCAATCTGCTAAAGGTTTTCCAATATTTAGTGTGAATAAAGGAAATAATAACAGAGGCCAAATGATCAGTGCAGGAGGGCAGCCGGTTACACTTACTATGAGTCGGAGGCACCTGCAGCTTTAAGGTTACCTGTAAGAGGACAAAGCAGTTGTAAATAAGAGGTACTCCCAAAATTGGCCTCTGCTATATAATATAGAAAATATAATAATACCAACAGGAACTAGATACAACATATTATTTTGGCAACATATATTAGGTACTTCATTCTAGTAATTCCAATAAAACCTATAGTAAGGATGAATATTCCAAGTTATAAACAAGTGCTATGAATCCTGGTATTACTATTCTCTGGTTGGAAAGGAGATCTCACCATCAGCATAGGAAGGGGTTCTTTACAGTAAGGGCAGTCAAGTTATGGGATTCTCTACCAAGAGAGGGGGAATGAGTGATTCATTGGTGGGGAGGAAAGGAGATCTCACCATCAGCATAGGAAGGGGTTCTTTACAGTAAGGGCAGTCAAGTTATGGGATTCTCTACCAAGAGAGGGGTAATGAGTGATTATATAACAGTAACTGACACAGGAAACAATGGAAATGACATTTGGGGTCAAGAAAAAACTTCTGTGCATGTGACGGAGTTGGCAGTTCTCTTTCTGGGGCGGGGGGGGGTCTTCCTGTACAACTTTTGGAATTCAAGGTGACTTTTCACATTCATCACATAAAGTAGTTAAACATTTCTATTATTTTCTTATACATATGTGTGTGTGTAGTGAACTGGTTAATGCATTCCCTTTTACTTTGCATTTCTCAAAGTACAAACAGGCTCGGCCACCTCACAGCAACGACAGCAAGGGAATTCCAGTGGCACACAGTCTGTATGAAGTCTTCTAGTGTTTATTAAGCGGAGTGCAATGCAACGTTTCAGAGAGAAAACCCCTTTGTCAAAATGCTTGACAGGGGGGTTTCTCCCCGAAACGTTGCATTGCACTCCGCTTAACAGGGCCGGAACTAGGGGTAGGCAGAGTAGGGCGCAATACTGGAGGGGTGCCAGGCACGCACCTTCTCTGCCTCTGCTATCCCCTAGTCCGGTCCCTGCTGTGGCCGATGTGCGAGTTTGCACGAGTGCGCATGCGCGAGAAATACTAGTGCGCATGTGCGAAAAACAAAAGTGCGCATGCGCACTAGCGTATTGGGCGCTTTGCCGGGCCAGGCTGCTAAGGGCGCCTGCCCACGTTACATAGTTACATAGTTAAATTGAAAAAAGACAAAGTCCATCAAGTTCAGCCCCTCCAAATGAAAACCCAGCCCCATACACACACCCCTCCCTACTGTCACATAAATGATATATACCCATATCTATACTAACTATAGAGTTTAGTATCACAATAGCCTTTGTATTATGTCTGTCCAAGAAATCATCCAAGTCCCTCTTATAGTCATTAACTGAATCATCACCCGGCAGTGCATTCCCCAACCTCACTGTCCTCACTGTGATGAACCCCCTACTCTGTTCCTTTAAATGAAACTTCTTTTCCTCTAGTCTGAAGGGGAGGCCTCTGGTACGTGATTCTCTTTATGGGTAAAAAGGTCCCCTGCTATTTGTCTATAATGTCCTCTAATGTACTTGTAAAGTCTAATCATGTCCCCTCACAAGCGCCTTTTTTCCCCCAGAGAAAACAACCCCAACCTTGTCAGTCTCCCCTCATAATTTAACTCTTCCCTCCCTCTAACCAGTTTAGTTGCACTTAGTCTCTGCACTCTCTCCAGCTCATTTATATCCCTCTTAAGTACTGGAGTCCAAAACTGCACTGCATACTCCAGATGAGGACTTACCAGGGACCTATAAAGAGGCACAATTATGTTTTCATCCGTTGGCCCGGCACTGCCGCTTAATAAACACTTGAAGACTTCATACAGGTTAATACACTGTCATAGATCACTCTAGGAGTGACAGATAGTCAGGGTTATGTATCCGAGCAGCTGAGGCTCCACCGAGAAGTGTTGAGTGGGTGTAACTTTCACAGCGGGAAGTAAGTCTCACACTTGGTAGTGGGTGTGGTGGAAGCCCAGGGAAATAGCCATAAACAATTGGAGCAGGCATATGGACTTTGCAGGTTTAATGGTAACTGAAGATAAACACTGGAACAGGTCAAAATCAAATACAAAGTCTTTACCAGGCAGGCAAGGAAAGCTGAAACAAAATCACAGGAACAAGAACTCTGGAACTAGGAATCACAGGAACAAAGATTATCCAGGTACAGACAAATTCAATCACAATGACTCAGCCCTGAGCAAAGCTTAGGGCAGGGTTTATAAAGGGCTGGTGATTAGGGAATACAAAACATATGAGGGTAACAAGAAGGGGGGAGACCAGGGAGGAGACAAACTGGAAACAGACAGAAATACAGAACAACAATAAGACAAGGTCAGAACCAGCCCCAAGAGCCTCCAGTAGCTCACTCAGTAAGTGCACTGAATGTCCACAAACACCAGTCCCAAGAGTTCAAGTCCCAGCTGGTTCTTATAGTGGGATTATGATCCTGGGTACCAATTGCCCAAAAGTAGGGACTAAGTGTTAGAGTTTCCTCTGCTAAATGTTGTGTATGTTTTCTTCCCTTCCCCTGGGAATTAAGGTCTCATCCGGAGAAAATATTTGGGGTGAAGCTCAGTCAGAGCAATGGTGTCATTCAATTTAGTATTGGCTTAAATATATATATATATATAAAAAAAACTTAAAACAACAAAGTGAAATGCGGCTCATCCCTTTTTATTGGGTTCACACGGGTCAGGCTTGATATACTTACTACTACAGAAATGAACCCCAGTACTCCAATATATAGCCCCCTAGGAAAAACTATCTTGCACAACTGAACTGTAACTCTAGTAAAAAAAGACCCTTTTAGTTACAAAGTTTGTACAAAGTGTGCGTAAGCTGACGGCCCTGTCAAGGCAATGTCCAAGCGTCAGTCCTGAGTGAAAAAAAAGAAAGTGTTATCTTTGGGGGGAGAATCAAGCCTGACCCATGTGCAACCAATAAAAAGGGATGAGCAGCATTTCACTTTGTTGTTTTCATTTCATATGATGGGGAGGTGGCTCTCGTCTCAACGCCTGCTCTGCCAACCCCCACTTAATGGTGTCTTTGGAAGAGATCATGCTAAATAAAGAGACAAGCAGGTATGGTCTTTCTCTTATGGACTACATATTTGAGTGCTGGGGTTCATTTCTGTAGTAGTATTATGTATATATGTAGTGGTACCTGAGATCCAGACTGAGGCTTCCCCAGGCCCAGCAGCAGTGAGACCCCGTACTGTAACCATATAATTGGTGTCTGCTTCCATGGGAATTCTGTATTCTGTCACATTAGGGGGGAACTGGTGGGATTCTTCCTCTATCACAATATTTTCCTTCCAGACCAACGTATTGAGCTGCAAACAAGAGAAAGACAAGGGAACAAGGAGCAGCAACTGGAGCCTGAGGACCATTTAAGGTAAAATTCATGGAAATGTCCATTTGTTCTTCCAGATACTCCTGGAGGCTCAGCTGGGAGATTTATTTGGATAAAATTCAGGGTGAAGATCTATTGCTGAATACGTGATATAATAGTGGGTTCCTATACAGCACATGTTATTATGTATGGGCCGAGGGTCTCTGAGCAGCTTAACAAAAAAGACTAAAAACCTCAACCCCAATAGTTCCATCAATTCACACTCAGGGTATAGGGCACAGTGTGGATTCAGCTACACAACACCCCAAAATCTCATGGGCAGTGGTGAGAGACTATAAGAGATTAGACTAAAGAGAAATAAAATGTGGCAACTGCTAAATGATATTCACTTTTGCTGATCATCTTCTGATCAGAGAAATGTGACGGTAACTGAGTGAATTAATATTGACCCCACATACCTTGGGAACTTTGGGGGACAGTGATAAAAAGGTGTCTGTTACCTGGTACCCAGTAAGGACTCCGTGTGTCTCTGACAGTCGCCATTTCAGCGTATTATTATTAATAATACTCGGATACTGAGTGAAATCAGTTTTTCCTGTAAATGTGAGAATTAAGTTACTTTAATTGTCATTTTGCACTTATAAAACTGGGAACATTTGCAAAAACATCAGTATAGAGAAGTGGGGTCCAGAGCTAAAAGGTGTTTATATTTTATTATTGTTGTTATTGTTAATAATAATAATTATTATTATTATTTATAAAGAGCCAAAACATTTTCACTGCACAGAACTTATGCATCATTCCTATCAGTCTCTGCCCCAGTGAGCTTACAATCTAAGGTCCCTATGACATTCCCATCAGTCCCTGGCCCAGTGAGCTTACAATCTAAGGTTCCTAGCAGGGAGTTGCCCACGGCCCAAGGGTAGCGAATTTGTCCCATTTCGGTTTCGCGCAAATATTTGATGCCTGCGACAGTTTGCGGGCGCCGAAAACCGCCACCGGTGTCAACATTTTTCAAAAAGAGCAAATTCGCCACTAGTACGCACCTGGTGAATAAATTCGCCCATCACTATTTTCTATATATTGATTTTTATGTGGTTGGACCCAGTTAGAGTTGTGGGTTCATGATACAAGATTTTATGTCCCACTTTCACTTATTGCAGATTTACTTATTAAGCTCTAGATGCTGCTCCTCCATTTTTAACTGCAGTGAAGATATCAGACCATGTATTTCAATGCACACAGTCAAACTATAAGATTATCCTTTTCCCACACATTCCACCACTTGTGCCATAAGGTTCACCACCACCTTATTCAGTCCACTTAGTTTGGTGCAATTTCACTATTGCAATTTACTGTAACATTGAGCAAAGTATTGCAATTTGCACAAATTTTTCCTCCTCCTCCTCCTCATGTGCCAAACTGATACTCATAGCAACAGCAAAACAGTTTTCCCATAGATTCCACTACTTCAGCTGTTATTAACCTCCCCAAAAAAACAATAAATAGTGATTTAAACTTATTCAAGTTAGTATTCCTGTATTTTCAGAAAACATTGATGGTTTTTGGTTCTAAGACATTTTACAGAAGTAAGATTTCTAATACTGTACTTTTCAGCGCTGCACTTTTGTTTGGCTGAGTCTTACCAACCCTGTCTATATAATCTTTAAAGGAGAAGGAAAGGCTAAAAGTAAGTAAGCTTTATCAGAAAGGTCTATATAAATACATCAGTAAACCCTCAAAGTAATGCTGCTCTGAGTCCTCTGTCAAAAGAAACAACACATTTCTTTCCTTCTATTGTGTACTCATGGGCTTCTGTATCAGACTTACTGTTTTCAGCTTAAACCTCCAGGGCTAGGGCTTGAGCATGCTCAGTTTGCTCCTCTCTCCTCCTCCTCTCCTCTCTGCTGTAATCTGAGCTCAGAGTTGTGAGTGAGCAGGGAGAGACTCTAGAGCCGTTTACTCAGGTATGGTAAAACATTCTGCAGAATAAATATAGCATTCTAGCTTGCACTATTGCAGCTAATCTATTGGCAATAAACTGTCTTGGAGCTTTCCTTCTCCTTTAAGGACTTGTTATTTAGTTAACTCTGGGGCTATAGAATCATATGTTTAGCCAAAATGTATTTCTAGGATGCATTATGTGTAATCCTTGGGACCTGCCATTTTCCTGTTTAGTGACTTTTACTAAATTTGGATCTCCATCCAATTCCATTTACAATATGAAACATGTTGAAAGATTATGTCTCACTCAAACCAGTAATAAATACTAACTGTAAATTATATATTACCATAAAACATCTCCTTTATGGCACAACACGTCATATAAATTGCCCTTTATTATGCAAATTTTTTTCAAAAGTACAAAAACAAATTGCTGTCAGAATTGAGGGCCCCTTCCTTGCTTTTCAAAAAAATCAGTACAGCAATGTAAATTGCTTAACAAATGTATATATGCAAGTTTAGGTATCCTTTTAACCCTTTAAATGACAGCTAAAGTTTGCATTCTATTTGCACAGTGCCAGACATTTTTGAACATTTTGTGGTCTCTCATTTTTGGGGCATTTAGGGGGAGTTTGATGTATTTCCAATTCTGGAACAAGATTTAGAGCTCTATTTAACCCTTTAACTGCCAAGCATGTAGGTACTATGTGCTGGCAGGAAAATGCTCTGACTGACAAGCACCAAGTACTAATGTGCTGTGCAGTCAAGGACTCCCTCGCTGCACTGGTGGCTTATTCTGCAATGCAGGCAAGTCTGCTGTGTCCCTGACCCCCTAAGCAATGAGCCAAGGGGCTGCCCTCGGTGATGCCACTCCTGACTATTATAGTCACATCACAGGACCCGATCCAGCGCTGCCCCTGTGAGTGATCCTGGACCCTCCATCACTGACAAGGACTCCCCACCCACAGAAATGGTAAGTGGCCTTTCTTTACTGATTTACACCCATTTACACAAACGTATTTACACACACTACACATTATACTAAAGGTAGGTTTCTTTTGCTTTTTTGGGCTTTTGTACACTCACACATTTTTGCACATATTTACACACTCACATACACATATACACACATTTATACACTTTAGAGAACATTGGCATCAGTATTTATGGAGTTTTACAATTGTATGTAAGAAATTAGATGAGGAAAATGTGGCCAATTGTAGTATTTGTAGGTGGTTTTCAGAAATGACATAACAACTGCTGCCTTTATCATAGCTTTACAGCTCCCCCACCAGTGCACCCTCAACTAGGTACAGAGGGAGACTAGTGAAGGTGAGGTATGGGAGCCTGTGAATTCTGGAAGGATATGCAGACCTGTGAAGTAGCAGGTCTTGTGGCTGTAAGAATACAGGGAGACGTAGGAGGTAGAGAAGAGTAGAGAAGAGGTCACGCGATACTGGTTACAGCAAGCACCTTAGCGTCAGCTGCAGATGAATGATGGAGAATGGTCAGTAGATATGATATGGCGCAGGTGTTACAATTAGCCGCTTCACTCAGTAACACTGAAGGGTCAGATGGCGTCTAGTTGACAATAGTTGTTGACAGGAAGAAGGTTCCCCAAGTTGGAACTGGAGCGTAGTCGGTTTAAGCAAACTCGGTCGGCAACGGTAATCAAGAGTCCTGACAAAGTGGCAGAGGTCAAGGCAAAACTGCACATCTTACAGGAATGTATAAATGTATATGTCAGTAAGTCTCCTCGCCAGACCATGTATGGTATTTCCGTGAACCCCTTGTCACAATTACTGCAAATGCCTTCTGAAAGCTATATAACGCCTGGACCAAGAGGTGGGTCTTTGGTAAGTCCTTGGCTGACATTCTGTGTGTTACTCCAACAGCTTACCCAGACAAAACTGTTATGTTGTATTATGTATAGATAAATTGCCTGACTATTACTAAAGGTTTTCCTTTACGGAGTTTTGTCTTACACGAGGTCAAAATGGTACTACTAAAAATACCATCAATCAAGGACAGGTTCTGGGAGAGTCTGTGCATCACTTGTCAAGCAGTGGGCAACACCGAGGAGGGAGGGGGCAATGCACAGGATATGAAGGCAAGGCACTCACAGCTAATTCATTACTACTCATGTTGTCTGCCCCTCGCTGTGGACTGTAGCTGGAATGACCCAGTCAGGCAACAGCAGTGGCAGCGACAAATATCCAGACAAGGACATTGAGTACGAGAGCCCGGCTGGAGATCACGTCAAAGTGGTCAAGCGTAACTCCAGGACATTTTTATCTGCCTCTTATCATTCCCATACAAGGCTTTTATTGTGAGCAGCGATGTGAGAGGGATCAGCAGCCTCTCCAGGAGTGTAGAGCGGGGGCAGGAGGCGCATCCTGGGGACTCAGCACGGAGAAGGGAAGAGAGAATTCTCCACAGTGTGCAGCGCGTCATCTCAGCGCGTCATCTCAGCGCGTCATCTCAGCGCGACATTTCAGCACGTCATCTAAGCGCATCATCTCAGCGCGTCATCTCAGCGCGTCATCTCAGCGCGTCATCTCAGCGCGTCATCTCAGCGCGTCATCTCAGCACAATGGTGCACAGAGCGCAGCAGCCTTCAGCCTTCGGTCATTTCAGCTCGTTGTGCTGTCAGATGTCCCCATACAATTACAACTCTGCTCTAAGAGAAAACACCACGGAGTGGTACCGAAGGGCGCAAGCCACTTACATTGAATGCACTAGCTCTGAGAGATAAGCTCCCCATAGACACAAAGATTTTTCTTGCCGAACAACTGATTTTAGCGAAGTCCAACCAATCCGTCAAATTATCATGAAGTTAGTGGGATTCGAACGATCGTACATCTTACGATTTTTCGTCCGACATCTGTCAGGAAATTGATCTTCCAGGTTAAAAAATCTTTATCGATCCCAGTGCAATGTATCTATGTCTGCAGGGCCAAGCAGGCAGCTCCCCTTCAGTTTTGCTGCAATATCACCTGAAATGGTCTCACCACATCATAGGCCGCCATGTTACACCACTTGCCATGCCCATTACATCACAGCCCTGCTCTGTGACATCACCGACCTTCCCCCGGCCCGGATTGAGGCCCATCAAAAGGTGTCAACCCTATTTTTGGGACATGTGACATTCTAGTGACATTTTAGTATCACAATAGCCTTTGATATTATGTGTGTCTGCAATATGTCCACTCCCTTTGGACTCCACCCACTTTCACTTAATTTTCCTGAAAATCTAACCATAGTTTTGGGGGCAAAATTTGCTTAACGTCTTGCACAGCAGGAAGGGGGTATTAACATCACATGTACAATTTTAACTGAGAGCTGTGAATGCTGCACTACAAGCACATTATGGGGAAAAGGATTCTGTAACCTAAAGTACATTACATGCAGAGACTGTGAAGTCATAAAGTCATACAACGGAGCGGTAGGTACTGATCTCCCAAGAACATAATAAAGAGAAGGCACCACAAACACTATAAAGAACATTATATCATAAGAAGCAGAGGCACTGACACACCAAATACATACATATTGATCACAATATGGTCACATTTCAACTCTCACTAACTCCCTCCTCACCCCCTGCTATTCCCCAAACACGTACTTACCGTGACTTGCAAGCTGTAGTCTCATCTCTCTTCTTCCTTTGACTCTCTTCACTCTAATATCTCAGCCATCTCATGTCCTAATGTGGCTACTACTATAGTCCTCTCACCACTGCCCTAAATGAGCTGATCCTATAAAAACTAAACATTCTCGACCCAAACCACTTCAACCGTGACATACTGCTCATACAAAAGCTCCAAAGACAGTCACGTGCACTTGAGCGTCGCTGGCGCAAATCCTGTTCAGAATCAGACCTTTGGAGCTACAAATCTGCCCTGTGCTCCTATAACACCAGCCTTTCCCAAGCCAAACAAACTTACTTTACTTCACTCATTAACTCCCTTTCTAAAAAACCAGCACAACTTTTCTCCACCTTTAACCCTCTCCTTTCCCTTTCTCCACCCCCTCCATGCACATCTGTCTCTGCTCAAGATATTGCTGAGCACTTCAAAAACAAAATTGACACTATCAGAAGGGACATTCCACTACTCAACCCCCCTAGACTTCCACCACCCTCCCTCCACACTCCCCAGTCTCTCCTGTGCTCCTTCACCCCTGTCACTGATGAGGAATCTCAAAGCTTCTGGCCTCTTCTCACCTTACCACCTGCCGCTTGATCCAATTCCCTCAAAACTTCTCCACAATACCAATCCTTGTCTAATCAAAGCCTTAACTCACCTATTTAATCTTTCGCTCTCAACTGGACTGTTTCCTTCTCAACTAAAACATGCTCTTGTCACCCCCAAAAACCCTCAATTGATCCCTCCAATCTTGACAACCTCCGACCTATCTCTCTGCAACCTTTCATCTCTAAACTACTTGAGCGCCTAGTCTACAACCGATTAACCTCATTCCTCTCTGACAATAACCTGCTGGACCCCCTACAATCTGGTTTTAAGCCACAACACTCCACGGAAACTGCCCTGACTCGACTAACTAATGACCTTTTAACCGCTAAAGCCAACAATCATTTCTCACTACTAATACTGCTTGATCTCTCAGCCACATTTGACACTGTAGATCACCCTCTCCTCCTCCAGTCCCTCCAGTCACTTGGCCTTCGTGACACAGCCCTGTCCTGGTTCTCTTCATACACCACCAATCGTTCCTTCAGTGTCTCCTACAATGGAGTATTATCTTCTCCCCTACCTCTTTCTGTTGGTGTTCCTCAAGGCTCTGTCCTGGGACCATTACTAGTCTCCCTCTATACTTCCTCCCTTGGCAAATTAATAAATTCTTATGGTTTCCACTACCACCTCTATGCTGACGATACTCAGATCTATCTCACATCTCCTGATCTCAACCCAGAACTCCTAACTCGCGTCTCCTCCTGCCTGTCCGCTATCTTTACCTGGATGTCGCAGCGCTACCTTAAATTAAACCTCTCTAAAACTGAAATGGTTCTCTTTCCTCCAACTAACACCAGTAACATCCCTGAAGTATCCATCATAGTTAACAATTCCACTATCACACCCTCTCCCCAGTCCCGGTGCCTTGGGGTTATCCTAGATTCTGCCCTGTCATTCACTCCTCATATCCAGTCACTTATTAAATCATGTCACTTCCACCTAAGGAACATATCCAAAATACCATCATTTATCACCCAAGATGCTGCCAAAATTCTTATTCACTCTCTCGTCATATCACGTCTAGACTACTGTAACTCTCTTTTAATTGGCCTCCCCCTCCAGAGACTGTCACCTCTCCAGTCCATAATGAACACTGCTGCGAGGCTCATACACCTCAGCAACCGCTCCTCCTCTGCCTCGCCATTCTGTCAATCCCTGCACTGGCTTCCATTACCTTTCAGAATCAAATTCAAATTAATGACACTGACTTTCAAAGCACTTCATAACTCTGCCCCACCCTACATCTCTGAACTCATCTCTATATACTCACCCACTCGCTTACTACGCTCCTCTACTGACCTGCTCCTCAACTCTTCTCTCATTACCTCCTCACATACTCGCATTCAAGGCTTTGGAAGGGCTGCACCCCTCCTCTGGAACGCTCTCCCACGGTCTGTCCGACTTTCGCCCAACCTTTCTGCTTTCAAGAAATCTCTTAAAACGCACTTCTTTCGAGAAGCCTCCCCTCGCTGCTTAACTACCAAACGCAACACCACATACAATACCACATTTCTCACCCACTTAATTCGATCTTGCCCACTCCCACACCTTGTGTATTACTCCCTTCCCTTTAGACTGTATGCCTATGCATAGGGCCTTCCTCACCTCTTTGTACCGGTAATGATTGTGATGTTTGTTACTCCATATGTTCTATGTATATAATTCATGTGATGTAGTTGTATAATCACATTTACTTTACAGTGCTACGCAATATGTTGGCGCTATATAAATACATGTTAATAAAAATAATAATAATGATAATAATAATACATAGAGAGCAATGGACAATGGCACCACGAGCAGTAAGATAGGATAAATCTATATCCTACATACACAGCGATTTTCCTTTCCCTGTCCATCTCTGGTCAGCCCTAACGATCGTGAAATACCAAAGCAATAAGGGAGGGAACAATATGCTTAATGAATTTAATTCTTCTTTGTAGCATTCTGAATGATTCTCTGGCCAAAAGTAGCCCTACTTTTGGCTCTGGTATCAACACAATAATGTTTTATAAATGTATTAGAACCCAAGTAGTTGCTCTACAGATGTCATCTGCTAAGACTCCTGCTTCTGCTGCCCAAGATGCTGCCAAACCTCTTGTTGAATGAGGCCGCACTCTCTCCTCTATATGAATAGGCCTTTTTGATAACTGTTACAATCCATCTTCTGAGAGTTACTGTGGAAGCCATTTCACCTTTCCTTGCTCCCGCAGGAATCACAAATAGTCTGTCTGACTTACGAATTGACTCAAGTAGTCTACAAATAAGTTTCCAGACAACAATTTAATGCCTCATTTACGTCTGCAACATCCGCTGGTAAGTATATCGGCTCATTCATGTGAAAACTTGAAATTATCTTCGGTAAAAATTCCAGGATTGGTCTGAGTTTAACCCCCTGAGCATTGAAAATTGTAAGCGGAGAGCGAGCTGATAATGCTTGAATTTCTGAAATTCTTCGACCTGAAGCAATAGCCACTAAGAAGAGAATCTTTAAGGTCAAATGCCACAAAGAAACCTCTGCTATCGGCCAAAAAGGAGGATTAGAAAGAACATCAAAAAGAAGTGGTAAATCCCAAGGAGGAGCACATCTCTTTACTGGAGTCTTAATCCTTATTATTGCTCTCAGGAACTGAATGATCAATGGTTCTGCCAACAAACTTCTTTGTAATATTGTTGACAACGCCGATACTTGTACTCTCAAAGTACTAGCACTGAGACCTTTATCCAAGCCTGACTGCAAGAATTCCATAATTTGCTTTATTTCCGATTTCTGAGGATCAATGCCCTTGAATAATGCCCAAGAAGAAAAACAGTCCCAAATGTTCTCCTATCTATTGGAGGTGCTGCTTTTTCTGGATTTTGACAGGGTCTCAATAACTGCCTCTGAATAATCCTGCTCTCTCAGCCTGCAGAACTAAGTCTCCATGCCGCCAGTCTTAACTGTCCCGGATCTGGATGAAGAAATGGGCCTTGCTGCAAAAGATCCTCCATTACTGGTAATCTGAACGGACTCTCCACTGCTAATCTGATTAGATGCAGATACCAAGGCCTCTGCGGACACTCTGGCAAAATTGCTATTACTTCCATCCTGGAACTGAGAGTCTTCCTCAGGACTTTGAATATCATAGGAAGTGGAGGGAAGACATATGCCCAGAGATTGTTCCAACTCAGAGCTAGAGCATCCACTGCTAGTGCTTGTGCGTGTGGAAATCTGGAATAGAAATTCCTCATCCTGCAATTCACTGGAGTGCCCATCAGATCTATTAATAGTGTTTCCCATGTTCTTGTTATTAAATTGAACACCTGACAATTGAGGAACTATATAAAAAAAATGGGTAATAGAAAGCAATGACGTTTAGAGGTATAGAGGAAAGGCTTACCACTTTCCATATGGGGTCCGGGTGCTCTAGTTCCAAGCCTTCAGCAGGGGGAGAAAATATATGCAAAACCTAAAAAAATAGAGCTGGCACATTCCGTCACCCCAAAAAAATAACTAAAAAAAATAAAAGCCTGACGCATTTCGTGTCCCCACAGGACACTTAATCATAGGCTCATGATTAAGTGTCTTGTGTGGACACCAAACGCACCAGGCTTGTATTTTTTATACAAGATGTAAATAAAGCTTTTTGTACTATTCCACAACGATTTTGGGACTCCTGGACTTTACTTAATTTAGTTATTTTTTTGGGGTGACGGAATGTGCCAGCTCTATTTTTTAGGTTTTGCACATGACAATTGAGGCAACATTCCCCCTGATCCAAGCTCTGGCGGCTGAGGAAGTTTGCTTGTTGATTCAATACACCCGGAATATGCACCGCTGTTATACCCATCAAGAAGTTTTGGGCAAAACACATTATTGGCTCCACTTCCTTCATCATTGTTGGGTTTCTCGTACCTCCTTGATTATTTATATAGGAGACCGTCACCATGTTGTCCGACCTTACACAAACTTCCTCTCCCAAAATGAAAGGCTTGAGAACTTGCAAAGCTTGAGCTATGGAATTCTAGCAGTTTGAACTGTACATGTGACAGGTCTTGACTCCAAACACCCTGGACGAAATTTCCTTGAACATGGGCTCCCCAGCCCAGTCCTGAAGCATCTGTAAATATATCTATTTGCCGCTGAGGTTTGCTGGTGTCATCCACCACAACATCTGTTCTCTTACCTCTCTGGACAGGTAAATAGGTTGTTCCCAGTTCTCTATTTTCCTGTCCCACTGAGCCAAAAATAGATACTGTATGCTTCTCATATTCCATCTCGCCTATTTGACCATCGGAATGGTGGATGTCAAAGTACTCAGGAACCTCATAAACTGCCTGGCTGGAATCCACTGCTGTTGTCCTGTCAATGCTACCATCCTGGTAATTTTGAAAATCTTTTCTCTCGGCAGCGATACTAGACCTAGACGAGTGTCTATCAGAGCTCCCAAATAAATTAAGGTTTGAGTAGGATCTAGCTGACTTTTCTCCAAGTTGAGAATCCAACCAAATCTTCGGAGTTCCTGCATAACCAGATCCCGATGACTCGTTATGACTCTCGCCACTACCAACAGATCGTCGAGTTAATGATAGATCTCTATTTTCATCCCCCTTAGTCTTGCAATAACTACTACTAAGACCTTTGAAAAAGTCCTTGGCGAAGTGGAAAGGCCAAATGGCAAACATCTGAACTGTAGATGCTGGTTCTGGTAGCAGAATCTGAGGAAACGCTGATGACTTTGCGCTACAGGAACGTACAAATAAGCATCCCTTAAATCTATAGAGATTAGCCAATCTCCCGGATTTTTTACCGCCTTTATAGTCTGTAGAGTCTCCATCTTAAAAAACGTTGAGAATCTATAAATCGATTCAATCCTCTGAGATCCAAAATGGGCCTCATTTCACCTGATGCCTTTCGGACTAAGAAGAGTTGAGAATAGAACCCCCTTCCTATTTTTGCTTCCAGCACCTGTATCACTGCCTGCTTCAAAAACAATTTTTCTATGTAATCGAGCAAAATAATCCTCTTTTGCTCTTCCACCGGTGCTGGAGTATTAACACAAAAATTTTGCATGGGTGTCATTGAAAATTCTATTTTATAACCTCTTGTTACTACCGACGTAACCCATGCATCTCCTGTTTCTTCTGTAAAAATCTTGATCCTACTGGAATCTGGACAGGCGTCTCCTCATTGCTGTTTAGACTGAAATTTTGGAGATCTTGTCTCCGTGGACTTGTTTCCTCTAAAGAAATTAGATTGCCCTGCCTTCCAAGAGGCGGCTCGAAAAAATTGTCTACCTGGTCTGTAGGTCTTTGCCTCTTCTCTGCTCCTGGATAAAAACCTATCCTGGTGTCTCTGAACATTCCTGAAACACCTCGGTGTCTGGGGTAGAAAAGTACTTTTCCCTCTGGAAGACTTGGATATAATTTCATCCAGTGACTTTCCAAAAATCTTCTTACCCTCAAAAGGAAGCTTACAAAGAACATTCTTTGATGCAGTATCTGCAAACCAAGCCTTTAACCATAAAGCACGTCGGGCCGCTATCAAAAAGGTCATGTTTCTTGAGGCTAATTTTGCCAGGTCTACTGAGGCCTCCAAACAGAAATTACACACCATCTTGATATCATTCAGCCACTGGAGGGCCTGCTCACTCACTGCCGCTCCCTCCAGAACTTGAATAGCCTCATCAGACCATAAAGACATAGCTTTAACAACCATTATCAAGGCCACTACAGGCCTACACATGGCCCCTGCCACCATATACGATTTCTCAGATCCGTCTCCATTCTCTTTTTCATGGGTTGTTTTAATGCAGTCAAATCGTCTATAGGAAGTGCTGTCTTCTTAGACAAACGTGCCACAGGGGCATCCACTGTAGGTGGTGTACCCCAGATCTCTGTACATTCTATTGGAAAAGGATACATCTTCTCCAACTTAGGCTCCACTGGGACCTTCCTAGGACCCATCCGCCACTCTAAAGATAGGAGATCCTGAACTTCCTTATGTACAGGAAACACCTGTTTCCTTCTCCTCTGAATAAATAAGGAAGTGGATGGCTGTTCATCCTCCTGAATCACCAGAGTCTGTTTCACTGCCCTAATAAGGCAGTTTCATCAGCTTCATATCAAATGATGTTTCCGATTCCCCCTCAGATGAATCCATCTATGACTCCTGCACCTCTGGATCGGTCTCCTTGTGCTTTGGAGACACAGTCTTATCACATCCAGTAGCCTCCTTAATGCCATGTGCCACTGCCTGTGATATCCAGGACAGAATCTCTCCAGAAGATTGATCCCCTGGGGCTGCATCAGATTTAGCAGAAAGGGATTGAGATCCCTGAGAATGAGACCTCACTCACTTCTTGCTTCAAGTTCTTTTGGCCGGGAAGACTGAATAACTGCACCTATAGAATGAGCTCACCCAACGTTCTGGTAGAACCGTGATATCCGTGGAGTAGAACTTAGAAAGAATGGGATCCCAAATGATGCACCTCTGTGGCCAATGCCATGGGCGTCCACAGTACATTCTCCAGGGGGGGCAAGTTAATCAATCAAAAATAACCTGTATTTTCTAGACCAGCGCAGGGGAATGAATGACCATCTTTAAGATCAAGCGCGTGTGTGCAAGTGATGCAGCACAGCAGGGGGGGCAGGAGGGGGCCCTGGGACAGAAGCCCTGGTTGGCCCCAGGCCCCCTTGTCCGACCCTGTTATGGAAAATGGGTTTTTGGCACATTAACCCCTGGCAGCACAGTACACAATGTCAGTCCCTCTGATTAATGATTTGTGTCAGTTCTTTGTGCTGGGAAATAACCCAGCTGATATACAGTAAGGATATAAAGTGTTATTAGTGGGGGTGCATATTATTTACATGACACTGAGCCTTATAGATCCCTATTTACACTGTGATCCCCTGAGTGTGTCCCTCTGATTAATGATTTGGGTCAGTACTCACCAATACAGGGATCAGGCACATTCCAGTAACTGTGGGTTCTGCTCTTCCTACATCTAATTACATCAGATACAGACTGATATCTGGGGGCACAGGTCACTGTTACAGATTCCCCCAAATCATAGAAATCTTTGTTCGGAGATAACATACCTCCCAACATTTTGGAAGTAAAAAGAGGGACTAAAAATTTTTTTCCACAGGTAGCACAGCAAGTTTTTTTGACCACACCCCTAATAGGGAATAAAGATAAATATATAGGAAGGTCAGTGATCCCAATGTTATTAATAGGGAATAAAGATAAATATATAGGAAGGTCAGTGATCCCAATATTATTAATAGGGAATAAAGATAAATATATAGGAAGGTCAGTGATCCCAATATTATTAATAGGGAATAAAGATAAATATATAGGAAGGTCAGTGATCCCAATGTTATTAATAGGGATAAAAGATAAATATATAGGAAGGTCAGTGATCCCAATGTTATTAATAGGGAATAAAGATAAATACATAGGAAGGTCAGTGATCCCAATATTATTAATAGGGAATAAAGATAAATATATAGGAAGGTCAGTGATCCCAATGTTATTAATAGGATAAAAGATAAATATATAGGACGGCCGGTATTTTTTTCCAGAAAATCTTTTGCACACACTCGCTTGTGCTTGGGTGCTTGAGTGTCCATGGCTGGCAACAACCCTGGCTGCCCAAAACTGCCCCCATACTCCAGATGAGGCCTCACCAGGGACCTATAAAGAGACACAATTATGTTTCATCCCTTGAGTTAATGCCCTTTTTTATACAAGAACTTTATTTGCTTTAGTAGCCACAGAATGACACTGCCCAGAATTAGACAACTTGTTATCTACAAAGACCCCAAGATCCTTCTCATTTAAGGAAACTCCCAACACACTGCCATTTAGTGTATAACTTGCATTTATATTATTTTTGCCAAAGTGCATAACCTGCATTTATCAACATTGAACCTCATTTTCCAGTTTGCTGCCCAGTTTTCCAGTTTAGACAAATCACTGTGCAAAGTGGCAGCATCCTGCATGGAACCTATAGTTCTGCACAATTTAGTCTCATCTGCACAAATAGAAACAGTACTTTCAATGGCCACCTCCAGGTCATTAATAAACAAGTTGAAAAGCAAGGGACCTAGTACAGAGCCCTGTGGTACTCCACTAACAACACTGGTCCAATTAGAAAATGTTCCATTTACCACCACTCTTTGTAGACTATCTTTTAGCCAGTTCTCTATCCAGGTACAAATACTATGTTCCAGGCCAACAATCCTTCATTTAACCAGTAACCTTCTATGAGGCACCCTATTAAATTCTTTAGCAAAGTCCAAATAGATCACATCCACTGCCATTGCAGAGGTGTGGTTCCTGCTCACCTCCTCATAAAAGACAATTAAATTAGTTTGGCAAGATCTGTTACACATAAAACCATGCTGCCATAAAATCATAGCATTATTATTTGCAATGAAGTCAAGTGTTTTATCTGTTAATATTCCGTCTAAAATATTTCCTACTTATATCAGACTAACCAGCCTATAGTTTTGAGGCTGAGAACGGGATCTCTCTTTGAATAGCGGCACCACATTAGCAATTTGACAGTCTCTCGGCACCATGCCAGACCTCAACGAATCCTGAGAAATTAAGTAAAGAGGGTAATTACAGACATAAGCTGGTTTAGTACCCAGGGATGAATACCATCCTGTCCTAGACCCTGATTTATCTTTACATGTTCTAGACTTTTTTGAGTTTCCCCTTGCATTAAACATGCATCATTCGTTGTATTACTGGAATTGGGACTGTTTAGAAGAAAACCTTCATTACTTGGTTCCTCATTTGTGTAGACAGATGAAAAAATAACAGTTCAGAATCTCTGCTTTATTACTGTTGTCATCAACCAATTCACCCCATCTGAAAGTAATGGCCCACTCCATCCTGCTTCATTTTTTTTACTATTTTCTATTGATGAGTCATACCCTGGGGGTGGGATCTCTGCACAGGAAGCAGGAAGCTGTGTGTGAGGTTGATGCTGGGAGAGGTTGGATGGGTAAACTCTGGATGTTTGGTGGCTGAATAAATGGGGATAATCCCCGACTGCACTAATCGGTGTGTGTGCGGATCCGTTTTCTTTTACACATTGGTTGCTAAGGGACCCGGCCGGGTCAACGGAAGGAACGCACCACCAGCTTGCAGGAGTGGTGAACTACAGGTGTGCGGTAGGAGAATTACATAGTAAACTCTGGAGAGACCATTGTATCAAAACTGTGGGACACAGATATATGGACTAACTACCCAAAGTGAGGCTACAGTAAGTCTTGCTTTAAAGGGCAAAGTCTATGCTACCATTTTAGAAGGGAACAGACTTCTCTGGCTTATGATCAAGATGTATAAGTTATTGTTTTTTTGTTAAACATTGTTACAAGTTACTTCTCTCTTGAAAGCTCCATTATAAATCTAAACAGATGGATTCTTTTAAAGCTACCAGAATGTCATTGCATTTCTACATTAAGAAGTTACTACTAAGGCTTTATTTCAGTCAATTCCAACAATTTATAAACGTAAGCTTCTGAAATTAAAAAAAAATCATCATCATAATCATCATCAACATCTTTCATAAGAAATGAATGTCTTATACACACTTCTTCTAAAAGAAAATGGTACAGGTATAGGACCTGTTATCCAGAATGCTCAGGACATGGTGTTTTCTGGATAAAAGATCTTTCCATAATTTGGATCTTCATACCTTAAGTCTACTTGTAATCATTGAATAAACCCAATAGGCTTGTTTTGCTTCCAATAAGGATTAATTATATCTTAGTTGGGATCAAGTACAAGGAAATCGTTTTTTTTTTTTATTTGGATACAATTGTGTCTATGGGAGAAGGCATTTCTCTAATTCAGAGCTTTTTGGATAATGGGTTACCAGATGACAGGTCCCATACCTGTATAACTCTGTACTACTTTACAGGTCCCAGTATATTGTGGCCATGGGTGGAATTTCAGTAAGGCTTGGTGTGGTTAAGCCTCCCCAAAACTCTGAACTTAAAAAAAAAGAGAGAAACAAAATAAAGTTCTATATATAATAAAAAAAGCTTTTCTACTGGTGTGACTAATACTATGGCTTCTTTTGGAAGAGGGGAGAGACTGTCTGACTTCTGTCCTTCATCTGATTTTGGTGGCTTCATATCTCCCTGCCTCTCTCATAAATAGCAACGACTGTATCTTAAACTTCAGGCACGGAGCAGAACGGATGAAGAGGTGATGAGGTGACCTCAGATTTCAGCTCTCGTTTACTTACAGATATGTCGCTGAGCATGCTAAAGCAGTGAGATACAGATAACAAGTCAGTCCACTTCCACCCATTGTGAAACAGATACTGATCTGATCCTTTCCCTGCAGTTTGTTGCAAAACATTTAGCAGTGTTTCTTATCTGAGACTATTTGCAGCTATTACTTGTTATGTTGTACTTACTGCTGGGCCAGAATGTGTGAGAAATGTGCAGTCACATAGTAGGGGGGTAGGTGTCAGGGGATAAACTATTCCCACTTTTTAGACTTGAATCTTCTTGTGAAAGAAAAGTAAGTATTGTTCCCATATATTTTTCAAATATAGGTAAAAGGGGAATCGCTGTATTTCCTGACAAAGCAAAGGAAAAGGGAACAAAAACAGATATGCGTAATATGGTGCAGTATTTTCTGCTATTTTTTGTATAAATGCACCTTTAACTGTGCGTGATTAAACGTATAGAAAAGTGCAAACAATGTGTGACAAAATTAAAACACTTCGATTGTGCGACTGTGTGTCTATTTTATATATATATATATATATATACACCACTTTTAATTATGATATAAGTGACTAGAAAAAAATTTTTTTACCAGTGAAAAAAATAAAATAAAAATATAAAAAATAAAAATAAAAAACAAAAATTTTTTTTTTTTTTTTTTTTTTTTTTTTTTAGATACTAATGTGTAAAAATATCCTTATCTCATAAACACCTCTTATAATTAACAAATTAATTCTAAAGACACCAAATGGTAGCAAGCATAGAGAGTTTTGGTTTAATTGCTTAATTAGTTTCTTTTAAATGAAATCTTCACCCAGTGCTGATCTGGTGGTATATTATACTCACAGACGTGAGTGAATCTGCGCTTTTGAGAGAACAAGCCGTGTCCTTCCAATAATCATCCGGCAACCTTCTAGCTGGGCAGAAAATAGAGCGGCATGTGCAGTATCGTTTAAAAAAGCTGTTTAATAAAAATATAAAATACACTCACAAACGCCTCTTTTAAAAAATCGCATGTAAAATCTGTGAAGTCCGCTTTTCAAATGAAACCGTAGCGTCCTTTACTTTGCTCTGCGCATCTCAGTCTTGCGCTGCAGCTCCAAACGATCTGTCTCCGCTCGACGCGTTTCGCCAATAGGCTTCTTCCAAGAGCGATCTTTATTTATTATTTGTATCCGAGTTCCTCTATTATTATTACTGTAACCCTTTCGACACCCCATAGTCTGTGTTACACTCCACGTGTGGCGCTTACCTGATGACACGGGACAAACCTGAGCCACTCCGCAGTGGTATTGGGAGAGACTGGGTCCCTGGTACTTACTAGCGCAGTGCCTCCACCTAGTGGGATCCGGGAATGCACCTACGGTTGGCCCCACTAGGAATACAGTAATAACACACACACTATTGGTTAAACTAAATAACAGTTTATATAAAATAAATGGGCACCTAATACATGCAGCACTCCTAGCCGGTGGCAATAGGGCCTCACTAACTAACTTGCTAGCGCTATCTGTCTAGCTAAGTAATAAAAAAGGTAAAGTCCTTTAATGTCCTTTAATACAGAGTCTGTTTATCTTCAGCGCTCTTAAGGGTACTGTCCCTTTAAACAGGATACTCACAAATCCTCTTTATCATGCTGTCTAAAAACACTGTGTAAATCATAACTGGTAATGTTGCCCATAGCAATCAATCAGCAATTAGATTTTAACACCTACAAGCAAAGATCTGATGTTATGAGCAGCATCACCAGTGATGTTTTACACAATGTTTTAGACAGCATGATAAATAGATAAATATTTTATGTTGTGTAAAAATAAATTTATCAAGGTTTGATGTATTTTCCACCATGCAAAAGCCAGATTTGCTATTGTTATTTTACATTTCTTCAGACCTTTGTAAGTAAGTTTTTTAGAAGTTTCTCAAAGAAAAAGTGTGTAAAGAAATTATCCCATTTATTTATTCTGCCATTTTTTACACCACATAATAAATCTGCACAGAGCAAGGAGAGTTTTGTACAGAGTGCTGATCTGGAACCTGCTATTAATAGTTAAACTGTATAAACCTGAAGCTGTTAAACATCACAGAAACCAATAAAAACTAAAAATTAAAGCAAATCATAAAAGAGCTCAGGGGACCTCTCTGAATAGGTTTACATCAATTCATTTTTGGGGGTTTCTGTCCCATTGAATTCAGCCCATGGCCACCTTTAGCCTCCGCAAACAAAAAAAATCCCCCTCTGGCAAATATTACATAATGACCTGAGGTAAATAATAATAAAACACCCAGTAATAAGTATCAGTATAAATAGAATAGGTAATACTCCCCCCTCATACTGTAATATCAATCACAAAGAATACATTTCTCATACACTGCACAGTATATACAGTATGTTGGAATCTATGTTACCAGAAATTGTTTCAGGGTTTCCATTGGAGCAAGTGATCTGCACCCCAAGCACAGTAAGGATAAGGGGAGCCAGGAAAGAGGGAGACATGTTGATACAGTCCCCCTTATATTCTCTCTGCTGCTTCTCTCTCCTACCTCAAACTCTTCAACATGGGCAGCAGCTCAGATACAGTGACACTGATATAAGGCAAGTTTGTGGTGAGCCCAAGCCCAACCCAGCGGTTCCTCTTTGTATGTTCTACAGTAAATGTGCGATGTTGCTCTTATTCTCTGCTCTGAACCCAACTTCTCTCCAGCCAGGGGAATCTGCTCATTTAGCAACATGTTTCTCCACTTTAACTGGGAAAATAAAATGTCTTTAAGCAAATTTGTAAGCAAATGTCCCAAAGTAAAACTTTGTGGTTTGATAGAAAGGTTAGTGGTAATGTTGTAAAAGTAAAAGACTTTTTATACTATGATAACTTATGTAACAATTTAGGGACCACCGTATGGGGTTTACCTTGACGTGGTATGGTGGCTTATCAACTTTATGATCATAACTTTGTAACTAAAAACCCCTGATTTGTAAACACATTCACTTGCATTTATACTCAATTGCTTATGAGACAGGGGACCAGGGAATGTTCATTGAAAAGTAGCTCTTCCATTATAATTAAATATACTTTAACTGATTGACTTCCGGGGGGTGGACCCAAAGATGGCCACGTTTTAGTTGAGCTCCTGCAAACAGAGCTGAGATCTAGTGCCATTGCATCGCACAAGATACTTTAAAGTATTGTACACCAGCTCCTAGAAATCGAGATAAAGAGGGGTAACGATCAATACCAAAAATGGGCTCACCCCCTACCTGCATCCCCGGAAATCAGTGCGAACGCATCCATCTCATACATAAACCGTGGACCCGGACCGAACCCCAGGGGAGGAAGGTCGGTGAGTGGTAACGGTCACGGGAAGGCGGGAGGCATAGAGAGAGACACAAAGCCTCACACAGCGCAACGGGCCTAGCCACAATCAAAACGCCATAGGGGAAAAAAAAACACAGCCCCAGAGCACGGGTACAGCTGCCATAACTGCCACATTTATAGAGATTAATACTTGCGATCTGGACCAACATTTCTGAAACGAAACCAGGGCAAAAGGCATGCTTAGAAGTGTTTATTCCAACACCAGCAACTTACACTCCCTAGCTAAAAGAAAGTCTGCAAAAACGTATGAGAAGGACACAAATTCGACTATACTCCAGGCTAAACATAACCACAGCAAGAAAGCTGCAAAATAACTATACAGCTTTATCAGAAATTGGAGGTGGAAGAGGAGAGACTACAAAAGCTGATATAAACTGTAATCAGCATATACTAAAAATCACACCACAGCTTATTTCACCTCTTGGACAAGCTATGATACAAAACAAGTAGCTTCAAGCTCCACTCACCAAGACAAAAGAGAAACTGCTCCATCTATAGAGATATAATGTAAAAACTTCACAGCTGTATATTTCCACTGTTACCCTAATATAGGAAAACAAACATTAAACACAAGACTTCTGTCAACGAAACCTGAGGGAAAAAAAAAATCCAGCAACCAACTCGGCAAACAGCAAATTGAGCAACCCATCAACCAATATCCAATCAGAAATGGATAAATATCTGGGACAATCTGCCACGAGACCACAAAGACAAATAAAGCAGAAGCCCAAAGACAAGAAAACAACACAAGACATGGACCCAATGGATTCTGATGCCGAATCCACCTCCCAAACGACACCATCACAAATCCAAGTACAAGACCTTACGCAAATACTTGGCCCCTTGCTGGATCAAAAGCTGGCTGGCATTAAAGAAAAAATTACAGAAATACTCCAAGTTATGAATCAAGCACAAAAAATAACAGAAGCTGAACAAAGAATAAGCACACTCGAGGACGAACTGGATATCACACAAAAAACCTTGTATACACAACAGAGAGAAATAGCTATCCTGGCTGAAAAGGTAGACAACTTGGAGAACAGAAGCAGAATAGTAGGCATCCCAGAATCAGTCAAAGGAGCAGATCTGGAAAAATTTATTAAAAACCAATTACCAACATCGCTTAAGATGGAAGCAACACAATCCACCTTCCCTGTAGAAAGATTCCACAGGATCGGACCTCCACCAACTACAAACTCCAACAGACCAAGACACGTGATCTTTAAATTACTTAATTACTCTGACAAAATGAACATACTGACTGCCTACAGGAAAGCGAAGACTCTACAACACGACGGAAATCGCATACTGATCTTTCAAGATTTTTCGGCTTCCGTCACAGCAAAAAGAAAAAAAGTTTTCACCAATTTGCTCAACCCTTTTTAATGCAGGATATAATTTCTCCCTACTTTTTCCAGCGAAACTTAAGATAGTGGATAAGGACAAAGGGAAGACCTTATTTTTTGATACCCCAGCGCAAGCCAAGGAATACTACGGGGAGAAAACCAAAGATAAGGACATAACCTGAAAAAGCTATGAATGTTGGGACCAAATCTAAGACACTCAGTGGAACAACTGAGACAATGACAGTCCTTGACTTTACCTATTCATCCTCCAACCCCCGTTTTCCTAACATATACCAGACGTTTACAACAAAACATTATACGGGGCAAGAGTGAGAAATATTTTTTCTTTTTCCTCTCTTCTCTTTCTCTTTTTGTGTTTCCTTTTTACTTCCTACTCATCCTATTCTAAATAACAAATGTTAATATGTTATATTACAAGTTTTTTTTTCTTATTTCAAATGTTTACAGCAGCTCAAATTTCATGGACAAATCAGGTAAATCCACCACTCACTCACGAACCAGAGCGCGACCTTTACACACTTTACTATGTGAAACCTTACAATTATATGACACTTATCGACACCCCCCCCATTACCAAAGATTACACATTCTACTCAGGAGTTGTAAGGCCCAAAGGCTTCAGGAGTAGTGAGGACCAGAGGAGGAGGTAGCAATGTCCAAGTTCGCAGTACAGATTAGGATGAGACGAGAGAATGGTCAAACAGGCAACAAGGTCAGTCCAGGCAGAAGAGGTTCAAGGTCGAGGAATTCAGGCAAAAGGTCGGTACACAATAGCAAAGTTTCACAAGATCACACCCAGGAGTAGCAAGCTAAAACCTATAATTGGGCACTGATGGATTTCCAGAGCTCCTTAATATAGGCCTAGATTTGGCGCCAATTTTGGACGCATCGGCGTCATGACGTGTGCGCGGACGAGCTGGCGTCAGCGACCGACGCGCTGGCGTGTGCGACCGACGCTGGCGCAAATTATTACCAACATTGCTTAAGATGGAAGCAACACAATCCACCTTCCCTGTAGAAAGATTCCACAGGATCGGACCTCCACCAACTACAAACTCCAACAGACCAAGACACGTGATCTTTAAATTACTTAATTACTCTGACAAAATGAACATACTGACTGCCTACAGGAAAGCGAAGACTCTACAACACGACGGAAATCGCATACTGATCTTTCAAGATTTTTCGGCTTCCGTCACAGCAAAAAGAAAAAAAGTTTTCACCAATTTGCTCAACCCTTTTTAATGCAGGATATAATTTCTCCCTACTTTTTCCAGCGAAACTTAAGATAGTGGATAAGGACAAAGGGAAGACCTTATTTTTTGATACCCCAGCGCAAGCCAAGGAATACTACGGGGAGAAAACCAAAGATAAGGACATAACCTGAAAAAGCTATGAATGTTGGGACCAAATCTAAGACACTCAGTGGAACAACTGAGACAATGACAGTCCTTGACTTTACCTATTCATCCTCCAACCCCCGTTTTCCTAACATATACCAGACGTTTACAACAAAACATTATACGGGGCAAGAGTGAGAAATATTTTTTCTTTTTCCTCTCTTCTCTTTCTCTTTTTGTGTTTCCTTTTTACTTCCTACTCATCCTATTCTAAATAACAAATGTTAATATGTTATATTACAAGTTTTTTTTTCTTATTTCAAATGTTTACAGCAGCTCAAATTTCATGGACAAATCAGGTAAATCCACCACTCACTCACGAACCAGAGCGCGACCTTTACACACTTTACTATGTGAAACCTTACAATTATATGACACTTATCGACACCCCCCCCATTACCAAAGATTACACATTCTACTCAGGAGTTGTAAGGCCCAAAGGCTTCAGGAGTAGTGAGGACCAGAGAAGGAGGTAGCAATGTCCAAGTTCGCAGTACAGATTAGGATGAGACGAGAGAATGGTCAAACAGGCAACAAGGTCAGTCCAGGCAGAAGAGGTTCAAGGTCGAGGAATTCAGGCAAAAGGTCGGTACACAATAGCAAAGTTTCACAAGATCACACCCAGGAGTAGCAAGCTAAAACCTATAATTGGGCACTGATGGATTTCCAGAGCTCCTTAATATAGGCCTAGATTTGGCGCCAATTTTGGACGCATCGGCGTCATGACGTGTGCGCGGACGAGCTGGCGTCAGCGACCGACGCGCTGGCGTGTGCGACCGACGCTGGCGCAAATTATTGACGCCGACGTCCGTTCCATCGCCGGCGACCAATCAGGGTGCGGGAAGAGGCCGGCATCATCCAGCTGCGTCCGTGAGGAATCAGGGAGCCACCATCCTGGACGCCATCTTGGCCACCATTTTGGAAACTGATCTCGGACTCCATTACAGGAGTGCACAAAACCCATTTGAGATTAGACTACATATTTGTCTCGCAGACATTCTTACCAAAAGTGACTAAAGCCAAAATAGGAATCATGGATGTCTCCGATCATGCCCTGATCTCAGTAAATCTAAAATTGAAAACACCCCAATTAAGTTCGTATAACTGGAGATTTCCGGCTTATCTGAGCGCTAATGAGGATTTTCAACTATTTCTCAAAACAAGCTGGGCAAACTATATGGACGATAATATTGATCACTGGGATGAACCACAACTGCTATGGGCAGCGGCAAAGCCGTTACTAAGAGGGCAGATAATTTCTTATTTGATAAAGCAAAAAATCATATAATGAAAAATATAACCTTTTACAAAATCAATTGACAGAACATTATAAAGCTTTTAAAAAGACTAACACTGAAGAGGACAAAAATAAATACAAAGAGACAAAACACTTTTTGACACTTTATTGACTGGAAGGGCTTATAACACATTAAGTCATACAGCAAATCAATTTTATAGATACGGAAACAAATCTGGTAAACTATTAGCGTACATAGTAAAAAAACAATCTCAAACCACTTATGTACAAAAACTTAAATCTCCTGAAGGCTGGACACGAGACCCGAAACAAATTAGTCATATCATAACTGATCATTTTAGCAAACTTTATGAAGCCCCAACGGATGATCCAAACGATGGTCTGAAATTCCTACAGGAAGCTGACCTTACAAAACTATTAGTTCAAGACCATGAAATCCTATATGCACCTATAACAGAAAAAGAAATATCAGATACAATTTGACACCTAAAAAATTGAAAAACACCGGGACCAGACGGGCTTACTGTAGAATTTTATAAATTATTGATAACGGATATAACACCACTTCTAAACACTTTATATACTGATACCCTATAGGGAAATGCACTTTGGCATGAGGCTAATGTAGCCAGAATTATATTGATCCCTAAAGAGGGCAGAGACCCAACAGATCCGAAATCGTACAGACCAATTTCACTCTTAAATCAGGATTTAAAAATACTAAACAAAATAATGGCAGATAGACTTCAACAAATACTACCTTCAATACTCACCGAAAATCAGGTTGGCTTCCTCAAACATCGCCAACCAGTCCGAGCCCTTAGACAAGCTCTCACTGCAATATATGTTAGTAACTTGGAAAAAAGAAAACACGGAATGTTAGCAAACCTAGATGCTGACAAGGCTTTTGACAGAATTACACACATACATTTAAATCCATTAATTAAATTCCAACACTTTGGTATACATATGCTAAACCTTTTTAAAAACCTATATTTAACACCCAGTACCTTCCTAACAATAAATAACACTAACTCAGATAGATTTCAAATCCACAGGGGCACGCGGCAAGGATGCCCGTTATCCCCCCTTCTATTTAACGTAGCGATTGACCCACTGTTAAGACACATACTCAAACATCACCAACTACAGGATATCCAAATTGGGCAAACAAAGTTGAAGGTGGCAGCATTTGCTGATGACATTTTATTATTTCCCAACACAGAAATACCCATAATTCTCCAGCTTATACAAAGGCTTGGTAAAATAGCAGGATTTCAAATTAATTTAGATAAATCTGAAGCGCTAGTTACATCATTCAGACCCTACAGACTGGCTCTCACATTTCCCTTTCAAAAAAACCAACAATCAGCATTAAATATCTTGGGATTAGACTACCAGCACATCATAAGGATACGTACGCCTTAAATATACAGAAAATAATAGATAATATTCAACAGGAGGTGCATCAATGGAAAAACACGAATTTGTCATTCCTAGGTAAGATACATTTTATCAAAATGATTTTCTTTCCCAAATTTCTATACCCACTACAGATGTTGCTATATTACATAAAGACAACAGATCTAAAAAGACTAAATCAAGCGTTTAGAACTTTTATTTGGAATAAAAAACGCCTGAGGATTAGCCTATTTAAACTACAGTAACCTAAACACTTAGGCGGAACCAATCTCCCTAATATTAAGGAATATAATGAGGCAGCACTTCTTCACTACGCTGGGGACTGGATTCTCAACTGAGACATCTACACAACCATATCTCTAGATCAATACACAGCTGGAATCTACTTACTTAACTACATACTACTCTCATCAATAAACAACGTCCCAACACTACTCCATAATAACCCTATATTCCTAGACACATATAAAGCATGGTGTGTAGTTAGGAAGAAACAAAATCTATCACCAACTATATCTCCATATCTATCTTGGT
The DNA here is from genome assembly GCF_017654675.1 of Xenopus laevis. Lineage (NCBI taxonomy): Eukaryota > Metazoa > Chordata > Amphibia > Anura > Pipidae > Xenopus > Xenopus laevis. The sequence goes on along the minus strand of NC_054372.1, from coordinate 200,851,024 downwards.
TTTGTAATGATGACTTCCCAATTGGCAAACGAATTCTCTTGCAATGGAGAGAAAAAGGATTACAAAACCTACATGACATAATAGACAACAACTACACAATATACCCTCGGGAAAAATTGACGGAAAAATTTCCATTCGTGACACAACATGTATTTTTAACCCTCCAAATTCTCCATTTCTCAGCAAATGTAATTAAAAAACTCCCAGATAATGATAAATCTAACTTATTTAATCAAATCTGGAAAAACAAACACACGAAACAAACAATTCGCAAATATACCAAACTATCAGAACATTAATTGATACAGACAATGAACAAAGGCCGGGATTTGCATGGACTACAGACATCTCAAACAAGATACTTTCTGAAATTTTCAAACATCATACAAATGTGAAGAGGCTACTTCCAGTCAGTAGATATCAGGAAATGTCATTACAAATACTCCATAACTCATACTTAACTCTGATTAGGAGATACAAAATGGGGAATCTGCCCTCTGATAGTTGCCTTAGATGCCAATCCCGAAAAGCAGACCTAATACATAACCTATGGTCATGCCCCTCCCTAAAAAATTTCTGGACAGACATAGCACAATATGATGCTCAGATGGTCGGAAAACCTCTCCAGTTACAATTAGAATGGGCACTATTTAGCGATGACACATCCTTTACACAACTAACAAAATCAGATAAGAACCTGATTGGAAAACTGGCAGCGGCTTCCCGGAAAACAATACTACAACATTGGCTAAACAAAGACCCACCAAACATAATGATAGTAAAGCAGAAACTGCATTATCTATTTCATATGGACTGGCTGGAAGCCACAACCAAAAAGGAGCAAAATACCAACAAATTTTTTAAGACATGGACTACAGATATAGAATCTCTGCCCCAACAAATCAGACATCTCACAGTACATACATTTCGATGTATAACATGGTATGATACAGCCCTAATGACAGAGAAATCCTTGGTCATGCAAGACCAAAGGCAACCAGGTCATACATCCCTTGGGAGTCATTTAACTAACAGGTTGTTAGCCTCCTACCCACAGAATTCTTGATAGGGCCTCATCTGTCACTTGAGCTGAAAGTTTGTATTGTTATCATAATGATCTAAGAAAGTAAATACATAATGTTAATGGCATAAAACAGAAATCTACTTTATTGTCATAACTGTATAATACTTTATGTAATAATCTTCAAATAAAAACAAGTTATAAAAAAAAATATTACATCTATGATTAATGTATGAAACGATGAAGGAAGGGGGCTTGTGTATGTGGCACTAAGAAATGTTTTATGGGGGTTTTTGAGGAGAAGGTTACTAGACAGGAGGGCAGCTGTTGCTCTCACCACTTCTAGTTCAGTAATGGGGTGATCTCCTCCTCAGGTGTGAATTGGGGAAGATTATAACGTCCAACGATGAAGACAGTTGGTGTATGTGGCTTTGGAGTCCAGGGTTTTATAGAATGAGGCAAAGCTATCAAGGATACACTGAGGAGGAGTAGTGACTAGGTTCCTCTACTGTATGCATCCCTAATTCTAGGAGTAAAGATTTTGGCATCTTTACCACCTTGGTCAAACACCATCTGGTTCATGTATAAAGGCCTTTTCCTGGTTCATTCAGTTTGGGAAAGTTGAAGATTATTTGAGCCTGAGTCAATTTCAAATGATCACTCTCCATCTGGGCAGAAACATATTTACTTACAGTTTCATCAGACTGTGTTCAGCCTCCTCAACTGCCACTTTAGTCAAGGTCTGAACTGCCGTCATTTGTCCTCCTAGAGAATTTCAGTAGATGCAGGTCAGTACATTGTGCTGGAAAATAACCAAGTTGATATACAGTAAGGATATAAAGTGTTATTAGTTGGGGTGCATATTATTTACATGACACTGAGTCTTACAGATCCCTATTTACACTGACCCCCTGATTAATGATTTGGGCCAGTACATGGGAAATAACCCAGTTGATATACAGTAAGGATAGAGTTGGGGGTCATCAGTATAAATGTGGTATAGAAGTCCAAATTATTGAACATGTTTTCCTAGAGAAGTGGTAAAGAGAACAGGAGAAGGTACACACTGATAACTGGGGGTACATACTAATATCCAGGGGTACAGACTGATATCCAGGGGTACAGACTGATATCCGGGGGCAGGCCCAGATTTATGGTGAGACCACATAGGCCCGGGCCTAGGGCGGCACATTTGTTGGGGTGGCATGCTGCCCAGCCGCTCTATGGGGAGCACTGGGGACGTGCTGCTCCCCTGTGCTCCGGCACTTGCACACCAGTGCTCTTCTGCCTGTGTGAGTTAGTGTGGGCAGGCGCTAGGACCATGCGGACCACACGGTCTAGGGGCACCTGCCCAGCAAATCCGGCGCTGTTCGGGGGTACAGACTGAAAACGGGGGTACAGGTCACTGTTGCAGATCCCCCCCAAATCATAGAAATATTTGTTGAGAGAAAATGTATTTCCTGTCTGATCAGCTTTGTACATTGTTCTGGAAAATAAAAGAGTGAGAATTAAAAGGAATAAAAGATTTTTATCTTAAATTTAGCCAATAAAATGCAACAAGAAAATCCCAATTTGACCAAGTGAGTGGCCGGGGGATAAGAAGCGCAGGACCCGAATGCTAGAGGAGATGCTACAAGTCCTACAAGACATAATGATTCTTGAGGATGATTTGGATTTAACACTTGAACTCACTCCAGGCAGGAAGGGCACATTGAAAAGATTTTGGAAGTTAAGCACTGGGATGACCCCTAAAGTCACACACAAGTAAATTAAATGTATTGTAAGAATGTTACTGGGTGTTACAAGCTCATTCCACTGGACCCTCCCTCAGTCTCTGAGATCTTGTTGTGGCAGGTGGAATGATTCTCCAGGTTAAGGTGCAAGTTCCTGGATGTTACATTTCCAGCAGACAGAAACATGTTGCTAAATGAGCAGATTCCCCTGGCTGGAGAGAAGTTGGGTTTAGAGCAGAGAATAAGAGCAACATCGCACATTTACTGTAGAACATACAAAGAGGAACCGCTGGGTTGGGCTTGGGCTCACCACAAACTTGCCTTATATCAGTGTCACTGTATCTGAGCTGCTGCCCATGTTGAAGAGTTTGAGGTGGGAGAGAGAAGCAGCAGAGAGAATATAAGGGGGACTGTATCAACATGTCTCCCTCTATTTAGCAGCATGAACCCAAACCCACTGGGAGAGAGAGAATAAAAGTCAATGCTCACAAAATCACAAACACCTACTAGTATATGAATATGTAGATATATCTGTCTATAGACATAAAAGAAATGGGAATTTTCTTGTGAAGGCAGTAAAAATATTATTATAGAAGTTAAAACCAATTGTCTTGGTAGATAGAGGTGCCTCCATTGTTTCACTCTGTACCTCCATTATATTGATCATGGTGGGCTTGAGAGAACTGAAGCTTGTTTCTTAATGATTTCTATAGCTCTCTCCAGAACTTGAAGACAGAGTGGAACCTCCTTTTCTCTAATCTCATTGGCTTCCTCCTGTCTGCTGGGAGGAACTACTGGTGAATGAAGTATCACAGAGTTAATTGTATGGTCCCCTTATCCCCTTATATACTTATATATAGTGATCATATCCCCTTATATATTTATATATAGTGATCATATCCCCCTTATATATTTATATATAGTGATCATATCCCCCTTATATAGTTATATATAGTGATCATAACCCCTTTTATATTTATATATAGTGATCATATCCCCCCAACAGTTTGTTGGGATTTGACACGTTTCCTTAAATTCTTGCCAAGATACAGTTAGTTAGTTCTCATGTAAAAGAATGTTGGCCCCCTGGTGTTGTTGAGCGGTGGATTGAATATTCAGGATTTCATGCACCATCAGGAGACTCAGATCTGTCCTTTGGGCAAGAGACAAGTACAGGGTCACAGTTTGGTCTGCACCTCCTTCCGCTTCCCAACTTACATGTGCAACTGTACAAAAGAATAGAAAGACCCACACCCATCTATCACAAGAGCTGTCAGACACATTTGCCCTTTGCCTAGACTCTATGACAACTTGACATCACCCTTTTTTTTTTTCAGTCAAAGTTTGTTATGTTTTTATTTATTAAAAATTATACAAAATTAAAAATACATTTCACACCAAATTTTTTATAGTCTTTGAACAAAACATGGAAAAAGCAAAAGGACATTAAGAAAAAATCCATGATTTCCATTTTTTTGTTTTCCAAATTCCTTCAGCATCATAACCAAGATTCCTCTTGTCACTAATTACATAAAGGAAAAGTCTTGCCCAAATCAAACCTATACAATCATTCACATTAATTTCACATTGTTTAAATACATATAGATTTCTAGAATGCCACAAAGTTTCTTTCACACAATTCACTAAGAACCATAACACTCTAGCTTTATCATGATTCAGTCCACACAAACCAAACATAACCAAATCTTTCTGTCTATTTGTCAATTCTTTTTTACAAATGTTTTTCCATACAGTCTTGCTTTCATCAAAAGTCAATCCATCCACTCCTTCCATCTCTTCTTTAGCATCCAGTAAACTCAAAACCCTTTTTCTTTCACACCAAGATTCTGCACTTACACTTTCCAAACCATTCCGTCTTATACATCTTCCCACTCTCACATAAAACCAAGGTGCTTCAAAACATACGGGCTTCCTCAGATCAACAGTACATAAACCATATCTTCTCAAAACACTCCCCCAACATATCTCACCATACACCCAGCCAAACTTTCTTTCTTACTCAAGTTCACACACATACTTACATACTTGACAGCCAAAAAAAGTTCCACATTAACCATCCCTTTTCCTCCATTCAATTTCTTCTTCATCACTTTCTCTCTTTTTAATCTTTCCATTTTGGAATTCCACAGGAAACAAAAAATGGACAGAATAATTCTACGTAAAACTTTATCTGTAGGTGGAAAGACCATATTAATATATAACAAAATAGGCATAATAACCGCTTTTATAATCAAAATTTTCCCTTCCAGAGTTAAAGACCTTAGAGTCCAAAAATTTTATTTTTGTTTAATTCGCTCATCTACCCTCTGACAACTTTCATATCCTCTCATATCTAAATCAAAAATGACTCCAAGCACTTTTATCCCACCTCTACATACCTTCCAACCACTCAAATCAATTTCTGCCCATGCTCCAAAACTTTTACATACACTTTTATCCAGATTTACTTTAAAACCGCTTACCATACAGAAACATTCTATTAACAACCTTGTTCTTCTCAAAGCAGCCTGCGACTTACACACCAAAGTTACGTCATCCATGTACGCAATCACACGCAAATCTCTTCCACCACTTCCTGGCACTTCAATCCCACGCAAAACTTTATCCCTCATAATCACACGCAACAAGGGCTCAATTGTACAAATAAACAACATTGGGGACAAAGGACATCCCTGTCTTACACCCGATTCAACCCCAAAACCCTCAGTCAAAAAACCATTAACTTGAACCATACTTACCAAATCTCTATACAAACATTTAATCCATGCCAAAAACCTCTCAGGCAACTCCATTCTTTCCAAAACTTTAAACATAAAATCATGCACAACCCTATCAAATGCCTTTTCAAAATCCACAGTCACAATTGCCACAGCTTGATTCCTTTCCCTCGCATACCATACCGTATCTCTCAAACAACACAAAAATTCTCCAACCTGTCTCCCTGGCACTCCACATACCTGTTCCTCACCTATCATCTTACCAATCACTCCTCTTAGTCTATTTGTTATCACCCTAGCAATAATCTTATAATCAGTATTTAATAACGTGATAGGTCTCCAATTCTTTAGATTTTTATCACCCTTTTTATGCAATAACACTATCAAACCTTCTCTCATACTTTCAGATAACCTTCCATCCTCTAGTACCGTCTTACATATTTCAAACACATACCTACTAATCATATCCCAAAATTCACAATAATAATCAACAGGCAAACCATCCTTCCCCGGCACCTTCTTTTTTTTCATACTTTTCATACATTCCTCAATTTCTTCTTTTCCCAAATCCTCACACAAATTTTCCTTATCTTCCATAGATAAAGCATCTTCAATCACTGACAAACACTCATTCTCCAAACTTTTATCTTGTTTTTTTCCAGTATATAAATCTTGATAAAAATCTTTTACTGTTTTTAATACTTCAGTATTCCCATGTACTTCATCACCACTATCACTCAGCAAACATGTCATACCCACCCTTTTTCCATAAACCTTTTTAAAGAAATAATCTGTACACTTTTCATCCAAATCTTTCACCACCATTCTAGCTTGCACAATTATTTTCTTTCCCTTAGCATCAAAATATTTTTTAACATCCTAAACTTCGAAAGTGGATTCAGATACTTTATGCACATCCGAGAGCTAAGATATTGGTCAATGGGCAAGTATCGGAAAGCATATCACTGGGAAGGGGCACCCGACAGGGGTGTCCTCTCTCGCCTTTCCTGTTTGCCCTGGCTATAGAACCCCTGGCCATCAGAATACGGGCGAATGAGGATATACAGGGCTTCCGTATAGGAAACTTGTCGGAGAAAATCTCATTATACGCTGACGATATGCTAGTCTATTTGGCCAACTCGGGTTTAGCCCTAGAAAATCTTCTGACAACTATTTCTGAGTTTGGCCAATACTCTGGTTTAAAAATTAATCGCACTAAGTCTGTGGTGTTTCCCATAGATCCCCTTCCCCAGGATACGCTGGACACCTTGCTACAGCTCAAAGTAGCACACACATTTAAATACCTGGGTATAGTGATCCATAAGGATCTTAACAGATATGAACAACTTAATCTAGATCCAGTAGTACAGACCCTGACTAACAAAGTTGCGTTGTGGCAAGACCTACCTCTTTCTTTACCAGGCAAAACTAATATATTTAAAATGATCTTCCTACCCAAATTTCTGTATGTTCTCCATAATTCTCCCGTAACCCCCCGGGCCCATTGGTTTGCCAGAATAGACAAAATTATTAGAGGCTTCTTGTGGGCAGGAGACCATCCTCGATTGAACTTTAGAGTGCTTCAGGCGCCGGCTTCTGGAGGAGGCCTCGCACTACCGAATCTCAAACTTTACTTTCTTGCAGCCCAGTTGGTATATGCCCACTGGTGGATTGTTCCTGACCGTAGCAACTCAGCAGTAGTGTTGGAAGCTGCAGTAATAGGCTCCTTTGAGGCCCTTGCCAAACTCCCTTACAGAGGTGCCTCTCCATATCATGTGACCACTACACCTATGCTCACGGTGGTGAAGGCTTTTCAGAAATCTCAAATTCTGGTTCGAGGAACCTCTACAGCCTGGTCCCCCCACACCCCGTTGTGGGGCAATAATCACCTCCCTCATTTTTGCTCACTACCAGACATCGCAAGGTGGGCACAGATCGGGATAAAAACCCTAGGTGATGTGGTCACTGATGGTGACTGTAAAACGTATGCCACAATCCAACAGGAACTGCACCCCCACCCAGTTATGCTATTTCGTTATTTGCAATTACGCCATGCTTTCAACGTACAATTTCCAATCAAGCCTGTCGTCTTGAAGGTGACGACCCTTGAGACCTACTTACACAGGTTAGACCTAACTAAACCCCTATCCTGGTTGTATACGATATTATCTACTGCTGGTCCCTCTCCCCTTGAGAGAGTTAAGGGCAAATGGCGAGACGATATCCCTGACCTGACTGATGAAAAGTGGAAAGATGCACTAAAGCTTGTAGCAGAGTTATCTATATCTATGAGGGACAGGCTTATACAAATTAAATTTTTAAATAGAGTTTACTTAACCCCCTCCCGTCTGCCAAAAATATATGATAATGTATCAGATCTGTGCCCTAAGTGCAGAGTGGAACCTGGTACCATGTTTCATATATTCTGGTCCTGTCCGGTAATTCAGAGCTTTTGGGGTGCAGTACTCCAATACTTGAATGAAAAGCTTGCACTACCAAGTATTCGTTCGCCAGAAACCTGTCTGTTGGGTATAATAGAGGGCTTGCAGCTACACTCCTATGTTAAAATATGCTACCTACAGCTGCTGTATTATGCCAAAAAAGCCATATTAATGCACTGGAAGTCGCTCAACCCCCCCACAATACAATATTGGCAGAAACTGATAAATGACTCTCTCTCGAACCAGAAACTAACATATCTTTCAAGAGGCTGCCCTGGAAAATTTGAAGCGATATGGGGTACCTGGCTAACTGTGCAATCTAGTTAACTGCCGATGTACTAATATAATGGTTGTGATATTTTATGCCTTACCCCCCTCCCCCCCTCTTTCTCAACTTTCTTCTTTACTATACCTTTACTCTTCTTCTAATTGTATTATGTTTAATGTTTAAAATTTCAATAAAAAAACTTTAAAAAAAAAATATTTTTTAACACATTCTTTGGCCTCTTGAATGTCATATTTTACATCCTCACCTAAAGCATGTAATTCTTCCAAATACTGTAACCTTTTTTGCCACTTCTCAAAATCTTCTCTCTCACACCTCACTCTTTCAGCCCCTTTTTTTACAAAGAAATGTTTTGTTTCTCTTTTTACCCACTCCCACCATTCACACACATTATAAAAATCCCCACGCCTTTTTTCCCAGTTCCCAAACCACACTTTATATTTATTCTTTATATTTTCATCCTCCACCAAAGAAATATTTAACTTCCATACGCCCCTTTCAAATTCTTTCTCACCATCTATATGTATACATACTTTCACACATCCATGATCTGTGAAGGACATTTTCTCCACTTCAAAACTTAAAATCTCTATTGACCTAGAAAAAAACCAAAAATAAATTCTTGACAAAACGTCACCATTTTCGGAAAAAAAGGTAAATTTGTTAGATTCATTTCCTGCAATTTTATATGCATCTTTTAACCCAAAAAGACCCACCATTTCTGATAAGATTTTACTGGACTTATCCATCCCCCCACCAATTCCCCCCAAGAATTTCCTATCACCATCACGTAACACACAATTAAAGTCCCCAACCAAAATAAGGTTCTCTTCTCCTCCTATAAAAAATCTTAAACGTTCAAATACAACAATTCTTTCTTTTCTCTTGGCAGGTGCATAAACATTAATTAGCTTAAACAAAAAATCCCCATACTCAAAGTAAACCAGCAATGCCCTGCCTTGGACAATATGAATTATTTTTTTAATAACAAAGTTATTATTTCTAAACAAAATCCCCACACCCCCATTTCTTTCCTTACATGTTGACCATACGCAAGGACCTAGATCCCACTTAGCACAGACAGGTTCTTCAGAAATAGCACATTCCTGTAAACAAATTATACTTAAATTGGTTAAAGCCAAAAAATAAAAAATAGCAGCCCTTCTGTTTGCAGATCTAATGCTTCTTACATTAATTGAGCCTATTTTCAAAGGCATTTAGATAGAAAAAAAGGGGGAAAAAGCATTTCATATAAACAACATTCATTTTTTCTTTTGCACACCCATGGCTTTTGTTTTAGGTCCAACACCACCAAGTTTTTTTGTAGCAGATTCAACACCTCTGATATCTTCCATCCCTCTGCCCTTTTCTGAAGATTCCTCTTTCCTGGATTTTTTTGAGGAATCTCCTTCGGACTTTTGAAAAACCAAAGTCTTTGTTAGTTCTGCCACTTTGCCTTTGTCCAGGTATGAAGATACAGGAGCAGAAGAATCAGAGTCAATAGTAGCTGACGACTCATCCGCCACACCATCTTCAGAGCCCGACAAGCTTCCAATAAGGCTACTCCCAGCAGTAGAATCAGGGCCTTTCCTCTTAAGGGAGGACTTGTCCACTTCCATTTCCACTAGGCCCGGATCTATACCCATTGGGCCAGGAACCACATCCTCAGGCAGAATATCCCCTTCACCTTCTCCACATAACATGTCAGGGACTGGATCTGCCACCTCCACTACCTCCTCCACCTGATCCTGTAACTGTTCTTCCTCTGCTGCTGGAATCACTTCTACAGGACCCAAAACAGGTTGTTCAACATTCCCACGAAGGGCATCAGCATATGTCCTGCTTGTGGGACACTGTCTCGCAAGATGGTCACATGAGCCACAAAAGTGACACTTCCTTGCAGCAACACAATCCAAAGTCTTATGACCAGGCTTAAAACAATTGTGACATACCTGGCCCACTTCACATTCCTCTTTTGTATGACCGAAACTAAAACAGTAACGGCAAAAGGTAGGTTGTCCTGGATAAAAGAGGAACCCTCGATTACTTCCAATAGAGAAAAATTGAGGGGGATGGCAAAGTCCACCTGTTCCATTTTTGTCCCTCTCAAATTCCACCCAGAAGCGTCTGTCACCATTGAAAGTCGCAAACACATTTTCTTTCTTTTCAGTAGGGGAAACATGGCTGCAATATCTGTGTAAAAAGGCTTGAATTTCATCATCCCGGACAAAAGGGTTAAACATATGAACAGTTAAGGGGACCCTTTGTCTTCATTTGCTGACAACAAAGGTGATCCCCTCCAAGTCTGGATGGTTTCTTTGCTCCATACTCCTCTGGTAACAAGTCTGCAACAATTCCATAGTATAAAATGATACGTCGAAAAAACCCTGCTGTGGGAAAGCCCGGACACAGAAAATCGAAGCATGCTCCATATTCAAAATTCCTTCCACCACCGTCTTCTGGACATGTCTCAAACCCCAAGTCGATTTTTTCTCCACGGGAACATACAGCCTCACTGTATTCTTTGCATCTGGCGCCAGCTTCGTAGCCATGTTGCCGGCATGAGGAATTGCCTTCTCTCGAAAGATGAATGCCCCACAACCCACAAAGGGAAGAGAGAAAGGCCGAACGCTGGGGTATCTTCGGTATTTGGAGGGACTGCCTATACCCAATAGCAGCAGAAGACCAACCAATCAGGAAGAACCTTCAGGCCGAGTAGAAGGGGGCCGCACCAATGCCTTCAAAAGGCTGAGAAGCGATATTGGACTGTCAGTCTCATGATAAGATCTGACAGTCCGACACATTGCCATGTCTTGAGCTGTGCCAAGTAAGCCTCAACTTCCCTATCCCATAATACCATAGGGAGAGAACAACCCACCAAGTCTCCTTCATTTCCATATCTGTCAAAGTTGACCAATCACAAGAGGACTTTCCAATCCATGTCAAAGACAGCCTGTCATCAACATAGCCCTTTGCCTAGCATCTATGACAGTTTGACATCGCCGCTTTCCTGTAATACCATAGGGAGAGAACAACCAACCAATTCTCCTTCATTTCCATATCGGTCAAAATTGACCAATCACAAGAGGACTTTCCAATCCATGTCAAAGACTGCCTGTCATCAACATAGCCCTTTGCCTATTATAGATTAGCCCCTTCCATACAAAAGAATAGGAAGACCCACACCCATCTATCACAAGAACTGCCAGTCACATAGCCCTTTGCCTAGACTCTATGACAATTTGACATCACCCAATCCCTATCATGATAAGGTCTGACATTCAACACATTACTATGTATTGAGCTGTGCCAAGTAAGCCTCAACTTCCCTATCCCATAATACCATAGGGAGAGAACAACCCACCAAGTCTCCTTCATTTCCATATTGGTCAAAGTTGACCAATCACAAGAGGGCTGTCCAATCCATGTCAAAGACTGCCTGTCATCAACATAGCCCTTTGCCTATTATATATTAGCCCCTTCCATACAAAAGAATAGGAAGACCCACACCCATATATCACAAGAACTGTCAGTCACATAGCCCTTTGCCTAGACTCTATGACAAGTTGACATCACCCAATCCCTATCATGATAAGGTCTGACATTCAACACATTACCATGTATTGAGCTGTGCCAAGTAAGCCTCAACTTCCCTATCCCATAATACCATAGGGAGAGAACAACCCACCAAGTCTCCTTCATTTCCATATCGGTCAAAGTTGACCAATCACAAGAGGGCTGTCCAATCCATGTCAAAGACTGCCTGTCATCAACATAGCCCTTTGCCTATTATATATTAGCCCCTTCCATACAAAAGAATAGGAAGACCCACACCCATATATCACAAGAACTGTCAGTCACATAGCCCTTTGCCTAGACTCTATGACAAGTTGACATCACCCAATCCCTATCATGATAAGGTCTGACTTTCAACACATTACCATGTGTTGAGCTGTGCCAAGTAAGCCTCAACTTCCCTATCCCGTAATACCATAGGGAGAGAACAAACCACCAAGTCTCCTTCATTTCCACATTGGTCAAAGTTGACAAATTACAAGAGGACTTTCCAATCCATGTTAAAGACTGTCTGTCTACAACATAGCCCTTTGCCTAGCCTCTATGACAATTTGACATCGCCGCTATCCCGTGATACCATAGGGAGAGAACAACCCATTAAGTCTCCTTCATTTCCATATCGGTCAAAATTGAACAATCACAAGAGGACTTTCCAATCCATGTCAAAGACTGCCTGGCAACAACATAGCCCTTTGCCTAGCCTCTATGACAATTTGACATCGCCCCAGCCCGTAATACCATAGGGAGAGAACAACCCACCAAGTCTCCTTCTTTTCCATATCGGTCAAAATTTACCAATCACAAGAGGACTTTCCAATCCATGTCAAAGACTGCCTGTCAACAACATAGCCCTTTGCCTAGACTCTATGACAATTTGACATCGCCGCTAGCCCATAAACCATAGGGACAGACCAAGCCACCAAGTCTCCTTCATTTCCATATCGGTCAAAGTTGACCAATCACAAGAGAACTTTCCAAACCATGTCAAAGACTGCTTGTCAACAACATAGCCCTTTGCCTAGCCTCTATGACAATTTGACATTGCCACTATCCTGTAATACCATAGGGAGAGAACAACCCACCAAGTCTCCTTCATTTCCATATCGGTCAAAGTTGACCAATCACAAGAGGACATTCCAATCCATGTCAAAGACTGCCTGTAAACAACATAGCCCTTTGCCTAGCCTCTTTGACATGGGCGCTATCCCCTAATACCATAGGGAGAGAACAACGCACCAAGTCTCCTTCATTTCAATATCGGTCAAAGTTGACCAATAGGGATGTAGCGAACTGTTCGCCGGCGAACTAGTTCGCGCGAACTTCGACTGTTCGCGTCCGCCGCAAGTTCGCGAACGTCGCGCGACGTTCGCCAATAGTCGTTCGAGTCAAAATCGTTCGACCATTCGACCATTCGATCGCTAAAATCGAACGATTAAAATCCTTCGATCGTTCGAATCGAACGATTTTCGGATGTTCGAAGTTCGCGAACTGTTCGCATTTTTTGCTGGTGTTCGCGAACGGCATTCGCGAACACATACTCGGCGGTTCGCTACATCCCTATTGACCAATCACAAGAGGACTTTCCAATCCATGTCAAAGACTGCCTGTAAACAACATAGCCCTTTGCCTAGCCTCTATGACAATTTGACATAAAAGTTGACCAATCCCAAGAAGTCTTTCCAATTGTTGACAGGCAGTCAAAGACTGCCTGTCAACAACATAGCCCTTTGTCTATTATAGATTACCCCCTTCCTTACAAAAGAATAGGAAGACCCACACCCATCTATCACAAGAGCTGTCAGACACATAGCCCTTTGCCTAGACTTTATGACAATTTGATGTCACCCAATTATCTTTCTTTAACTTTATTTACAGAAAAAACAAACAAAAAGAAACATAAAGAAACATTTTTTTTTTCACAAAACTAACATATTCCAAGATGTAGGTCTCCATAGAAATTCAGCATTAGTCTTCCCTAAATGTTTTTCATCTCTTAGAAAATACAAATACATTTTTGCTAGACATAATCCAATACATTGCTCTGGAGTTATGTTATCACGTTTAAGCAAAAGTATATTACGAACTTTCCACAGTGATTCCTTCATGCAGTTTACAGTATACCATGCACGTAGTTTTTTATCCTTATTATTGCATTCTAAGGTACCAAAAAATGCATCATTCATATCAAAGTTTTTTACATCAAAAACATTATACAATAAAACAGACAATTTTCCCCATACAAACTTAGCATAAACACAATCCCAAAAAACATGTTGAACAGTTTCTTCATATCTACACTTTTCTCTAGGACACACTTTGGTTGTATCCGAGCGCCTCATATATTGAAAAGACCTAGTGGGTAAACAATTCTGCACAATTGACCATGCTAAGTCTTTTTGATGATTTTCCATTTGCTTTTCTGACACATTTCTCCAAATCCTTTTGCTTTGTTCAACAGAAGAATTGTCCACAATAATAACATCCTCTTTAGATTGGATCCATTTCGTTAATTTCTTTTGGTCAGATAAAAAGTCCTTAGGGGCATCACTTAAAACATATTTTTTAAAGATTTTTTCCAATAAAATGTATTGGGAGGAAACATTCATTAAAACTGGAATTGTCAAAGGGAAAGTACATCATTTATATTTTCTAAAGAAAGCTCCAGCACAATAAGATATAAAACAAGATTGAATTTCAAATTTTTTAAGATTTCGATAAATAAAACAAAAGAATTTAACATACAGGAATCTTTCAAAATCAGGAAATTTTTTTCCACCTTTTTCTTTTGCTCTAATAACCTTTATTCGACTTAACTTTTCCATCTTAGAATTCCATAGGAAAATGAAACATAATCTAATTATTCTCTTCATATTTAGAGTAGAAGGTGGAAAAATCATTGCAATATACAACATCATTGGCAACAATACTGACTTAACAATTAAGGTTTTCCCTTCCATTGTCAGCCCTCTAAGTGACCAATACTGTAATTTTTTCTGCATTTTTCCTAGTAAAATATCCCAATTAGGTTGACCATCATTTTCTGCACCAAAAAGAATTCCTAAAATTTTTATTCCTTTGTCTTGTATTGTCACTTCACAATTAACATTTTCCCAATTACCTATCCCCAAACACTCACATTTATTTACATTTAGCTTAAAACCAGATGCTTGACAATAAAATTTTGTTAACAAAAGAGCTCTTTGAATTGCGGCCGGCTTTTCACAGAAAATGGTTACATCGTCCATGTATGACACAACTTTAATTTGAACACCGTTACCACCCGGTACCGGAACTCCTTTCACCATTTTATCTTTTCTCAAAGCACATAACAATGGTTCTAATGAACATATAAATAAGATAGGGGACAATGGACATCCCTGTTTAACACCACTCAAAAGGGGAATTTCACGTGTCCTATTACCATTTATTTGAATTTCACACACAGTTTGACGATAAAGTGCATGGATTTGATTTAACATAACATCAGGTAACCCCATTTTCTTTAACACTGCAAGTAAAAACTGATGGGAAACACGATCATACGCCTTTTCGAAATCTAAGGATAAAATTGCTAAGTTTTGCTTACGGTCATTAGAATACCATATTATATCCCGGATTAGGGACAAATTATCCCAAATACACCTTCCGGGCACCCCACATACCTGATTATAATGAATTACTTTTTCAATTACCAACTTGAACCTGTTTGTTAATAATTTAGCAAAAAACTTATAATCAGAATTTAATAAAAAAATTGGGCGCCAATTTTTAATATCAGAAGTATCACCTTTTTTATGAATTAGAACCACAACACTTTTTCTCCAAGATGATGGTAAAACCTTCGCATAAAAACATTCACTTAAAAGACCCAGCAAATCCTCCTTTAACATTCCCCAAAATTTCATGTAAAATTCACTTGCAATACCATCCAAACCTGGGGTTTTCCCCTAGTAGCACTTTTAATGACCTCTAAGATTTCCTTTTCAGTAAAAACCTTTGACAAAGTGTCACAATCAGAATCATCTAGAACACTTTCAATATTACTTATACAATCATTGAAAAACACCGGATCTACAACTTTTTCATTAAATAACTGTGAGTAAAAATCGGTGGCCACTTTAAGTATACCATCCATGGAGGTTTGACCATTAAAACATTCAATTTTTTTTCTCCCAGAATGCAATTTTTTGAAAAAGAATTGTGTGCATTTCTCATTTTCTTCCAGAGACTTAATTCGGCTATTAAAGATAATTTCCTTCCCCTTATGATCAAGATATTTGGTAATTTCCTTTTTAACCATGACAATATCATTTGAAACATCAATCCCAACCTCTTTTAATTTGTATAGAGTTTGGAGACAAGCATTCAAAACAGAATAATACCTTCTCCTTTCCTTAGCTTTTTCTTTACCACAGGAGATAAAAAAATCTTTAATTTTTAACTTTATTTTCTCCCACCAACACATAAAGCTTTCTTGTGGTGATTTTTGTTTTCTCCACTGAGAATATTTATTTTTAAAATTCTCAATAACCACAGGGTCATGTAGTAAAGACACATTCATTTTCCAGTAATTTTTATTAACCTTTTGTGTTCCCAAGCATGACACCTTAACCAATAATAAATTATGATAAATATTTTGTACCAAAGTAGCACTAATAGGATCCAAATTCTGCGACACAAAGGCAAAATCGATCCTTGAACTTACATTCCCATTTGTCCAAGTGTAACCAGGTTGATTTTTATTGCACTTTGCCCACACATCAGTAAAACCTAGATCAGATACCATGTTTTTTAAATAATTAGCTGATTTATCCATTGTTATGTTCACAGCCCCCCCAGCCCTCTTCTCCCCGGGGAGAACACAATTAAAATCA
Source organism: Xenopus laevis (assembly GCF_017654675.1). Classification (NCBI taxonomy): domain Eukaryota; kingdom Metazoa; phylum Chordata; class Amphibia; order Anura; family Pipidae; genus Xenopus; species Xenopus laevis. The sequence continues at coordinate 200,834,355 of NC_054372.1, read as the reverse complement.
CCCAATAAAAACATTGGCTCAGAACCAGGTAAGAACAAATTCAAAGTAGCAAAAAGATCAGATCTTAATTCCTTTCCAGGTGATGCATACACATTCACAATTTGAAAACTTATACCATTAAAGGATACTTTTACCAAAACCACTCTCCCAGGTATAATATCATGAACTGCTTGAATTTTAAAATCATGACCTTTAAAAAGAATAACCACACATGAAGATTTACCATCATTACCACCTGACCAAACCGATGGACCTAAACTCCATTCAGTTTTTAATAAATCATAGTTTGGCATAAAATTTAAATGACACTCTTGCAGACATAAAAAATGGAAATCAATTGTTTGTACGTAATCGAAAAAAGCAGCCCTCCTCTGAGGACTCTTTATGCTCCTGACATTTAAGGAGCCAGTTTTAAAGATAAGGGTCATAAAAGGAAAACATTTTAGCCATTATCATGAAACTCAGATCCATCTGGTGGTTTAACCCCTGAACACTGCACACCAGATGACTCAGCTGAAACCTCCATCTCATCAGCAGATGATACGCCCTCCCCAGAGGAAGGAAACTGATTAATCTCCTGTGTTGGGTTTTTAGCTTTTTTCTTTTCCTTTTTGGTTTGTCTACTTTTCTTGGCCTTAGGAACACCAGTTTCGGCCTCTGGAGGAAAATTAGACCTAGGCTTTTGTTTCACACTTTCCTCCTCAGACCTAGGACCTTCAGTGGTAGCAACAGAAACCCTTGCACTGCTGCGCTGAACCCTCACCTCCTCCACCTCAGGTTCTGCAGGTAAAACAGTGACCTCATTAGCATTTACCTGCCTGGCTGCTTTTGTCCTATTTGCATAAGACATTGGGCAAACACGGTATACATGCCCACTTTTACCACACAATGTACAAAAAATTTCTGATACACAGCCAGCTGTAACATGATCTTTAGACCCACAATGACGACATATTTCTATGTTACAATCTTCTTGAACATGCCACAAAATAGGGGTGTGGAAGCACTCTAAAGGCTAAGTAATAGTATATTTAAGTATAATGGAAGTGCTAGTTTTAATGCACATTCCCTGGGCCCCTGTCTCAAAAGTAAGTTTACAAAACAGGGGTTTTTAGTTACAAAGTTATGATCATAAAGTTGAAAAGCCACCATACCACGTCAAGGTAAACCCCACATGGCGGTCCCTAACTTGTTTGCCTTTCGGACATAGTATAAAAAGTCTTACTGCATAGTAGCATTCAGTGTAATCAGTGTCTGTTGAACCTTGGTTTCATTTCATGTTATGGTTGCCCATAACATCGACATTTCCTACAAAATTTTGGTTGATCTCTGTAAAAAAGATAACCCTTATTAGGGCCAATCATGAAATTTGCAGGTGGGTGTGATTGGCCTCCAGGGCCTCGTCAGCTTTTTTTAAGCTCGTCAGCTTTTAAGACGACCACAAATTTTCGTTGAGCATTCCACACCCCCAACTCATTTGTAGCCTTGCCAATATATTTCACTGACTCGCAGAATCTCAGCAGAAAAAGAGAAACGTCTTCATTTGGCACATGTGGGTTGTACATGTGTACAAACAAAAGCTTAGTATCTTGGGTGTATAACAAAGAAACTTTGATACCTTCCAGAAGAGGGTCATCTTTATGCTGAGAATAAACATGATGGAAATTCTGGCAGACGACTTGGCTTACAAAGGTAACGTCATAGACACCCGCCTTTGGAAAATCCTGGATGCACAAAATATCCTCTTTCTTTAGACCACAAAGGCCAAAAAGAATCTTTTCTCCAATGAAGCGTAGACCTTTTTCTCCACTAAATTTCTCCTCCACTGCCAACTTAACAGTATCTTTCATCCGCACCTCAGGGAAGGTCGGAACACGAACATCGGCATGGCTAGCCATAACGATCGTAGAAAGCAATCAGATCACAACCGACAAATCATGGGTCAATTATCTGAGCCCAGCAAACTTCCACGATCTTGGAATGCCAGTCTCATGATAAGGTCTGACATTCCAACACATTACCATGTGTTGAGCTGTGCCAAGTAAGCCTCAACTTCCCTATCCCGTAATACCATAGGGAGAGAAAAACCCACCAAGCCAACTTCATTTCCATATCAATCAAAGTTGACCAATCACAAGCAGACTTTCCAATCCATGTCAAAGACTGCCTTTCAACAACATAGCCCTTTGCCTAGCCACTATGACAATTTGACATTGCCACTATCCCGTAATACCGTAGGGAGAGAACAACCCATTAAGTCTCCTTCATTTCCATATCGGTCAAAGTTGACCAATCACAGGAGGACTTTCCAATCCATGTTAAATACTGTCTGTCAACACTTGTATGCTTGAGTCAGCTGGATTCCTTAATATAAAAGCGATATACGGTGCACGTACCATCAGTGGTCCATCCTCCACCATTGATCCAAAGAAGAGGTTTTCGTACAGCACCAATCAATTTAAAATGCCTTTATTGGTACATTTTATGGCAAACAGCCTGGTCTGCGATGTTTCAGGCCTTCAGGCCTTTTATCAAGCTGTCTGTCAACAACATAGCTCTTTGCCTAGCCTCTATGGCAATTTGACATCGCCGCTATCCCGTAATACCATAGGGAGAGAACAACACACCAAGTCCTCCTTCATTTCCATATCGCTCAAAGTTGACCAATCACAAGAGGTCTTTCCAATCCATGTCAAAAAATGCCTGTCAAGAACATAGCCTAAACTTCCCTATCCCGTAATACCATAGGGAGAGAACAACACACCAAGTCTCCTTCATTTCCATATCGGTCAAAGTTGACCAATCTCAATAAGACTTTCCAATCCATGTTAAAGACTGTCTGTCAACAACATAGCCCTTTGCCTAGCCTCTTTGACATGGCCGCTATCCTGTAATACCATAGGGAGAGAACAACCCACCAAGTCTCCTTCATTTCCATATCAGTCAAAATTGACCAATCACAAGAGGACTTTCCAATCCATGTCAAAGACTGCCTGTCAACAACATAGCCCTTTGCCTATTATAGATTAGCCCCTTCCATACAAAAGAATAGGAAGACCCACACCCATCTATCACAAGAACTGTCAGTCACATAGCCCTTTGCCTAGACTCTATGACAATTTGACATCACCGCTAACCCGTAATACCACAGGGAGAGAGCAACCCACCAAGTCTCCTTTTCCATATCGGTCAAAGTTGACCAATCACAAGAGAACTTTCCAAACCATGTCAAAGACTGCCTGTCAACACCATAGCCCTTTGCCTAGCCTCTATGACAATTTGACATTGCCGCTATCCCGTAATACCATAGGGAGAGAACAACCCACCAAGTCTCCTTCATTTCCATTTCGGTCAAAGTTGACCAATCACAAGAGGACTTTCCAATCCATGTCAAAGACTGCCTGTCAACAACATAGCCCTTTGCCTATAATAGATTACGCCGTTCCATACAAAAGAATAGGAAGACCCACACCCATCTATCGAAAGAGCTGTCAGAAACATAGCCCTTTGGCTAGACTCTATGACAATTTGACATCACCCAATCCCTTCCATGATAAAGTCTGACATTCCAACACATTCCCATGTGTTGAGCTGTGCAAAGTAAGCCTCACCTTCCCTATCCCGTAATACCATAGGGAGAGAACAACCCACCAAGTCTCCTTCATTTCCATATTAGTCAAAGTTGACCAATCACAAGTGGACTTTCCAATCCATGTCAAAGACTGCCTGTCAACAACATAGCCCTTTGCCTATTATAGATCACCCCCTTCCATACAAAATAATAGGAAAACCCACACCAACTATCACAGGAGCTGTCAGACACATAGCCCTTTGCCTAAACTCTATGACAATTTGACATCACCATACATACGTTGGGGTGGGAGGGGGATTCCTTTACACCTACACCCACCAGTCCATTTTGGAGTGGAATTTTTTTTAAAAAACGTATTATATATTGTGTGACAGCAGGTCAGTAAAGGTTTCTGGATTTGTGTAGGACAGTGTGTATGTCTGTTCCAGGTTTCAGCAGTTTGCTCTCAGTTTCTGGTAATGCAGTCAGCTCACAGACCAGGTAACGAGCTCAGAGGAATCTATTCTGCTGATCCAGGTTGCTATAAGAATTCCCAGCCTGGTTCGATTCGAAGGATTTTAATCCTTCGATCAAACGATTTTTCTTCGACCAAAAAATACTTAGAAAGTCTATGGGGACCTTCCCCATAGGCTAACATTGACTTTGGTAGGTTTTAGGTGGCGAACTAGGGGGTCATAGTTTTTTTTTGATAGAGACAGTACTTCGACTATAGAATGGTCGAATAGTCAAACGATTTTTAGTTCGAATCGTTCGATTCGAGGTCGAAGTCATAGTCGAAGTAGCCAAAAAAAACATTCGAAATTCGAAGTTTTTTTTATTCTATTCCTTCACTCGAACTAAGTAAATGGGCCCCTTGAAGTTTAGCAGGTTAAGACTGAGATGCTAATTGGAGTATGATTGGAATAAGAAACGCTGACACACTGTTTTTCAGTGGTGTCCAACTAGGAAATGGACCAGTTATAACAGCATGTTGGGGGGCCAGAGTCAATTAAAATGATGTTATACAGTGAAGTCTATGGAGCCTCTGAGCAGACTGGGGGCCATAAAATTCCTTTGGAGGGACCAGTCAAGTTACAAGACTCCCCTTGGACAACCCTCTTCTGTTCTGCTATTAGATTCCTACTGTAATTATCCAGAGAACTAATTATATGAGTTAAGTGTCACCATAAAATTCATTCATATTAACAGTACATTTATCCCTTAATATCTTGGAATAAAAAACATAATAAATAATGAATGTAAATGACAAAAGTGCCTAGAATAGCCCCCTCATCAATTTTACATTCAATTATTTTAAAGATTTACTTATCCTTTAAATAAAACCTGTCTTGTGTTCATTTGGGACATATATGGAGAATATGGAATCAATGTTCCAAGCTTGGGTTTAAATGAAAACATCTGAACAAAAGTGAAGTGTTACGTTTCAATGCTCTGATCCCCTTTCCTTTTATTGATGAGTTGAGGAACTTCTGTTTCTTTTTGTGTTCAGATAAAGATACAACTTCTCATACCCAAGAAGACCTTGGTTTCTTATTGTAATGCTTCTTTTTTGGGCTAATTAAAGCCTTGTTAGGTTATGGCCAACTATTAACAGTAAAGCAAGGTTTACACTTATTATTGAATTCCTCGCTTGAAGGCAAGTTTTAGTTGCCTTATGTTGCTCTCCAACCTTTTTTTACAGTTGACTGTAGCTCAAAAAAAGCTTGGGGACCCTGCTCTAGAGGTTCTGGTTCTTCTAGTCCAGAACAGCTTGATTGGGCCTTGTTGTACTCAGGCTCAGCTGGGTCACCAACCAGAAGCCAATAAGAGAGATTCACCCCTAACCAGACACTATGTTACAGTGTAGCAGTGAGTGGCTATAGACCTGTAGGCTAATAACTGAGATATGTAAATTACAACTATATACATGAGCATGTGCCCAGCAAATAGGGATTTAAAGCCATAGAGGCTTAGTAAAAGAGCAATGAGCTACACATTCTCAATTCTATTAAAACTGTCGATCTTTTTATAGGTTAATGTATCACATTTACATTCCATGAGAATATACTGAGCTTATTCATTTATTGTGGACAATAGCTGTAAAGATTGTATAATAACACACTTTCAGTAATAACAAATATAAATGTAAAAGTTTAGCACCAGGGACTAGGATATTTGTTGTTGCAAATAAAATATCATTTCTATTCAGTACCACATTGCATAGAAAATATAATGTATATACTCTGTCTCTCTATATGCAGGAGCAAAGTCAGATTTTAATTGACAGATCATCGACATTACTGTGGGATCCCTTTGCCTAGATAATGTATCCGATCTAACTGTATAATAACTGACTCTGACACAAACCTGCATGTAGAGAGACTGAGGAGAGATGGAAGCTGATAACTATGAGAGGAAAAGGGACAGAAGTTCTAACAGATTATTTTTAGAAACCTTCTTAATTCTATGAGATAACGTTTATGTCAAATTTTCATTTTCAGGATAGTTCTTTAATCTAATGTAACATTTCTTATACTCTCAATTCTAAGCAAAACTTCATTCATTCAACTCATTACTGAGAAATAATGAACAAATCAGCTGCTGTTTTTTTTCCTGTATTGGTAAAGTGACTTCCAGCTGCTGTTTTGTGGGACCCTGATCTTTGTCTTTTCTTCTTGTTCCATCTCTCTGGGTTCCACTGTGAGTATTAGTGAGTTGGATCAGTCTATTCTCTGGGGAACAACATAGAGCTTCCATTTCTTCCCCTGTTACTCAGTAGGTTCATTCTTTGGGTTTCCAGTTACAATATTTAGATCATTCATGGAATTATGATGAATCCATTCTTATTTAATACAGACCAACTACTATCCATTTCCCACGTGTGACAGTAGATGGAGAATACAGAGGCTTGGGTACAGCTGGAGGGGCAGAAGGGGCAGTTAGTGGAACAGTCTTACAGGGAAACCATCTCCATTCTGCCCCCTCTCTCTGTTTCTCTCCGACATCTCTTCTCTCCTAGATAAAATAAATGAAATGGGTCCAATCAGGGTCCCATTTGGTTTCAGAGTCCCACAAACAAACCTATTATATTTTCCCAAACCTTTCATTGTTTCCTATCTCCTAAGTTTAAAACATGAAAAAAAATACATCTTTGTGACCACAACCAGTTACCCCCACTAGCTTTTTGGAAACCCCATCCAATTCCATGTGATATATAAGAGGAATAAGACCAAGACTGCAGGCTCCGTGGAACCAAACAGAAGAGCCCCAGAATCCTCCCTGGCTCCCCCTAGCCAAACTAGCCAGTATTGTTGCCCTTCTGGTGTTAATAAAAACTTAAAAGCATTCTTACACACACACACACATTTACACACACACTCACATACACGCTAAACACCAAACTTTAAAAAAAATCCCTTTAAAGACACACAACATTAGTGAAGGCCTAACATATATCCAATGGGGTTTACGTATAGAGTGATATTTGGGGACAATTTGTAACTGGTTTTCATTTATCCCAAACAATATTTTCCCAAATACCTGTCAGTGTGTGGGAGATCTTCCCTTAATGATATAACTTTCCATTGAATAAAACAGAGCTAATTGGGGGTTTCTGCAATGCAATGGCTAAATTATATCTCTGTGTCTCCATCATCATCATCATCATCATCATGGACACGAGTCCCCACCGGGGGCAAAAAGAAAATAATTTGGTTCTTAGGGACAATGAAGTGATTCTCTCTGGGAACAGGAACACTTTCTTCCTGATACTAGTGGGGGCTTGTGCCCCTGATGATAATGACAGAACTGGGGGAGCTGGGAATATTATCAGACATACTTCTCTACTGACACCCCCCACATTACCTGTCCTGTTTTGCTCCCACTTTTCCTTCACAGTAAAGCACAAGAGGACGAGGATCAGAATAATCAGAAACAGCGGCTTCAGCACCAGCGACACCTGGAAACTGTCAGAATAACACAGGGGTTACATGTGCAGCCCCCCAGTACTATACAAAGACCACGAGCACACTCAGGCCCTTCGTAGGATTACGCTGGTCCCCAAGACCTGAGGGAGACGGCACTCCCAATGGACCAATGTAGGAAAAAAGGCCTGGCACACGGAGCAAGTTAAACCGGGGTCCTACCCCTGGTGTGTTTATTGCATCAAACAACGTTTCGGAGGGCGTTCCCCTTTCGTCACCTGACGAAGGGGGAACGCCCTCCGAAACGTTGTTTGATGCAATAAACACACCAGGGGTAGGACCCCGGTTTAACTTGCTCCGTGTGCCAGGCCTTTTTTCCTACATCAACCCCCCAGTACCCCAACTCCTTGGCTCAGGGGATGGGGGGCATTTTCCTCATTTACCAAACCTGGAAAACTATTTTGTGACATATTCAGTAGTGATGATATTATTTGGGGGAGGGGCACCCAATCTGCTAAAGGTTTTCCAATATTTAGTGTGAATAAAGGAAATAATAACAGAGGCCAAATGATCAGTGCAGGAGGGCAGCCGCTTACACTTACTATGAGTCGGAGGCACCTGCAGCTTTAAGGTTACCTGTAAGAGGACAAAGCAGTTGTAAATAAGAGTTACTCCCAAAATTGGCCTCTGCTATATAATATAGAAAATATAATAATACCAACAGTAACAAGATACAAAATATTATTTTGCCAACGTATATTAGGTACCTCATTTTAGTAATTCTAATAAAACCTATAGTAAGGATGAATATTCCAGGTTATAAACAAGTGCTATGAATCCTGGTATTACTATTCTCTGGTTGTAAAGGAGATCTCACCATCAGCATAGGAAGGGGTTCTTTACTGTAAGGGCAGTCAAGTTATGGGATTCCCTACCAAGAGAGGGGGAATGAGTGATTCATTGGTGGGGAGGAAAGGAGATCTCACCATCAGCATAGGAAGGGGTTCTTTACTGTAAGGGCAGTCAAGTTATGGGATTCCCTACCAAGAGAGGGGTAATGAGTGATTATATAACAGAAATTGACACAGGACACAATGGAAATGATATTTGGGGTCAAGAAAAAACTTTTGTGCATGTGACGGAGTTGGCAGTTCTCTTTCTGGGGCGGGGGGGTCTGCTTCCTGTACAACTTTTGGAATTCAAGGTGACTTTTCACATTCAACACACAAATAAAGTAGTTAAACATTTCTATTATTAATATATATATATATATATATATATATATATATATATATATATATATATATATATATATATATATATACTATAACAAACAAGGGAAAGTTGTGCTCACCACTAATTTTTAAAATCATTAGGCGGGGTGCAATGAGGGTGTGACCACAAAATACATACTGTATAGTCAAACAAAGGAGTCCTCTGCACTCAACCCATTATCAATATATTAAAGACAGAGACATTTTGTGCTACTGCTACTGAAAAATGCCTTACCCTTTAAACAAAACAGGGATTGTTTGTCCATATATTGCAATATATTTAAGCTGAACAACTACGTCAAAGTCATCCCATATCTGCCCAGTCCTATGCTCAATTTTCATTTGATTCATTAAGAATTCTATGGTTTCATTATACATTTTACAAAGGGACTAGGTTTCACCTGTCGCTGTCTTTAATATATTGATAATGGGTTGAGTGCAGAGGACTACTTTGTTTGACTATATGTATTTTGTGGTCACAGCCTCATTGCACCCCCGCCTAATTTTTTTAAAAATTAGTGGTGAGCACAACTTTCCCTTGTTTGTTATAGTTATACAGGAGCAGTGACCAGCTCCATGTTGTAGCTCCACCCCTCCCAGCTATAGTCAGCTGATCCCACTGGTGTCTAATAAAAGGGCAGCCAAGTTTGGGAGGTTTACTTTGAAAGCAGCAAGTAAGTTGCAGGTAAAACTTAGTCCCTTTGTAAAATGTATAATGAAGCAATAGAATTCTTAATGAATCAGATGAAAATTGAGCGTAGGACTGGCCAGATATGGGCTTAAATATTCAGCTTAAATATATTGCAATATATGGACAAACAATCCCTGTTTTGTTTAAAGGGTAAGGCATTTTTTAGTAGCAGTATGCACAAAATGTCTCTGTCTTCAATATATTGATAATGGGTTGAGTGCAGAGGACTCCTTTGTTTGACTATATATTTATTTGTATGTGTGTGTGTGTGTGTGTGTAGTGAACTGGTAAATGCATTCCCTTTTACTTTGCATTTCTCAAGGTTTGTTGAAGGGGACCCTTCATCTAAAGTAATGCCCCATTTCCTGGGTAATAGTGTGACTCCCCACTATCCCAGGTTTGGCCACTAGATGTGCTCAGGGTCCATTTTGTAAGCCCGTTACCTGAGCCGGCAGGAAGGATGAAGTGGAACCTAGATAAGGTCAGGTCTAGTAAGGACAGGTTAACTCACTAGACTAGAATTAGTGTAGGCTCTCGCACACCCTATTTAATTGAAGAGATGCCTGGTGCACACAGGTAGAGGCTCAGCCACCTCGCAGCAACGACAGAAAGGAAATTCCAGTGGCACACAGTCTGTATGAAGTCTTCTAGCGTTTATTAAGTGGAGTGCAATGCAACATTTCGGGGAGAAAACCCCTTTGTCAAAATGCTTGACAAAGGGGTTTTCTCCCAGAAACGTTTCATTGCACTCCACTTAATAAACACTTGAAGACTTCATACAGGTTAACTCACTGTCATAGATCACTCTAGGAGTGACAGATAATCAGGGTTATTTATCCAAGCAGCTGAGGCTCCACCAAGAAGTGTTGAGTGGGTGTAACTTTCACAGCGGGAAGTAAGTCTCACACTTGGTAGTGGGTGTGGTGGAAGCCCAGGGAAATAGCCATAAACAATTGGAGCAGGCATATGGACTTAGTAGGTTTAATGGAAACTGAAGATAAACACAGGAACAGGTCAAAATCAAATACAAAGTCAAAACAAAGTCTTTACCAGACAGGCCAGGAAAGCTGAAACAAAATCACAGGAACAAGAACTCTGGAACTAGGAATCACAGGAACAAGGAACAAAGATTATCCAGGTACAGACAAATTCAATCACAATGACTCAGCCCTGAGCAAAGCTTAGGGCAGGGTTTATAAAGGGCTGGTGATTAGGGAATACAAAACATATGAGGGTAACAAGAAGGGGGGGAGACCAGGGAGGAGACAAACTGGAAACAGACAGAAATACAGAACAACAATAAGACAAAGTCAGGACCAGCCCCAAGAGCCTCCAGTAGCTCACTCAGTAAGTGCACTGAATGTCCACAAACACCAGTCCCAAGAGTTCAAGTCCCAGCTGGTTCTTATAGTGGGATTTTGATCCCGGTACCAAAAGTAGGGACTAAGTGTTAGAGTTTCCTCTGCTAAATGTTGTGTATATTATCTTCCCTAAGTGACTTACACTGACCATTGGTTCTTGTGAGTATCTGCCAATCCACTACTGTTCTATGTCCCTGCTCATCTCTCATTCAACTCCCATGTGGATTATCTTGTTCTTTTATAATTCAGTTCTTTGGTTAAGTTACAAGAACCACTGCACACATTTATTATGCATTACATACAGTTTTAGTTGCACAACACCCTGCCTCCACACCATTGCAGGTGCTCATCCCCTGGGAATTAAGGTCTCATCCGGAGACAATATTTGGGGTGAAGCTCAGTTAGAGCAATAGTGTCATTCAATTTAGCATTGGCTTAAATATATATATATATAAAAAATTAAAACAACAAAGTGAAATCCGGCTCATCCCTTTTTATTGGGTTCACACGGGTCAGGCTTGATATACATACTACTACAGAAATGAACCCCAGTACTCCAATATATAGCCCCCTAGGAAAAACTATCTTGCACAACTGAACTATAACTCTAGTAAAAAAAGACCCTTTTAGTTACAAAGTTTGTACAAAGTGTGCATAAGCTGACGGCCCTGTCAAGGCAATGTCCAAGCGTCAGTCCTGAGTGAAAAAAAAGAAAGTGTTATCTTTGGGGGGAGAATCAAGCCTGACCCATGTGCAACCAATAAAAAGGGATGAGCAGCATTTCACTTTGTTGTTTTCATTTCATATGATGGGGAGGTGGCTTTCGTCTCAACGCCTGCTCTGCCAACCCCCACTTAATGGTGTCTTTGGAAGAGATCATGCTAAATAAAGAGACAAGCAGGTATGGTCTTTCTCTTATGGACTACATATTTGAGTGCTGGGGTTCATTTCTGTAGTAGTATTATGTATATATGTAGTGGTACCTGAGATCCAGACTGAGGCTTCCCCAGGCCCAGCAGCAGTGAGACCCCGTACTGTAACCATATAATTGGTGCCTGCTTCCATGGGAATTCTGTATTCTGTCACATTAGGGGGGAACTGGTGGGATTCTTCCTCTATCACAGTATTTTCCTTCCAGACCAACATATTCAGCTGCAAATAAGAGAAAGACAAGGGAACAAGGAGCAGCAACTGGAGCCTGAGGACCATTTAAGGTAAAATTCATGGAAATGTCCATTTGTTCTTCCAGATACTCCTGGAGGCTCAGCTGGGAGATTTATTTGGATAAAATTCAGGGTGAAGATCTATTGCTGAATACGTGATATAATAGTGGGTTCCTATACAGCACATGTTATTATGTATGGGCCGAGGGTCTCTGAGCAGCTAAACAAAAAAGACTAAAAACCTCAACCCCAATAGTTCCATCAATTCACACTCAGGGTATAGGGCACAGTGTGGATTCAGCTACACGACACCCCAAAATCTCATGGGCAGTGGTGAGAGACTATAAGAGATAAGACTAAAGAGAAATAAAATGTGGCAACTGCTAAATGATATTCACTTTTGCTGATCACTTGGGGGGCCAATGGATGGTCTCAGGGCCACTAGTTTACAGAAAAAAACTGTATCAATGAATGAATTTATATTTAGAATGAACAGGTCTGTAATAGAAACTGGGCCCCAAACCCCTGCGCTAACACTGGTTCTGCCCAGTCAGTAAATAGAAATCATCTTCTGATCAGAGAAATGTGACTGTAACTGAGTGAATTAATATAGACTGTTGCAACAAAAGGTAATAGGTAGCACCTCCCATTGATAGAGAGATCGCAAAATAATGGTGTGCAGGGTCACATGACATATAGAATTGAAGTACAGAAAGGAAAAGTGTGTCCCATATCATTGCACCATCCCATTATTTAGTCTGAGATCCCAACCATATAAGGTAAAACTTAACTTTTATTAAATTATCCAAATTAACACGAGAAAAAATAATAATAAGAAATTAAAAGCAAGGTTAGGTAGGGTAGCTGTATAGACACGAGGTCATCAGCTAATGTACGATATATGAGATCGAGATTGTGATGTGGGTTTATGCTGCGATAGCAACTGTTGCCCACCATCAATCTCGACTGCTGCCGTGCTGGCGTGCCTCTGTGCGTATGAGGGAATTCATGGATGGCGTTTGGAGTTATGTTGGCACGTAAAAAGTAAGCGCAGTGTGTACTCTATAAACTTAAGTGCCGTATATGTCAGCTTCAACCTGAGAGTCCCTGTGTCAACTGTGAGGGTACTAGCGTCCAGTCCCTTGTATCAGAGAGGAGGTAGTGAAACAATAAATAAAAGCCTAAAATAGATGCACATCTATTTTTAAAACTGTTAGGCAGGGACGATTACAAGCTGGGACGGGCGGCTTTGTGGAAGGGAGGAAGGGCGGAAGGGTTGGAGAAGGGCACTTCAAGTTCGCCGATACTCACTTAAAAGGCATTCTGCCTATAGGCTACCCGCGTCCTAACTGTGGACTGATCTCAAAGGAAGGGTGGTGTGGGAGGATACGAGGGGTGCTCTCGATCGCGGAGGTTTGCTTCCGCCTCCTATTGTTTCTCTACCTCCTCTCTGATACAAGGGACTGGACGCTAGTACCCTCACAGTTGACACGGGGACTCTCAGTTTGAAGCTGCCATATACGGCACTTAAGTTTATAGAGTACACACTGCGCTTACTTTTTACGTGCCAACATAACTCCAAACGCCATCCATGAATTCCCTCATATGCACAGAGGCACGCCAGCACGGCAGCAGTCGAGATTGATGGTGGGCAACAGTTGCTATCGCAGCATAAACCCACATCACAATCTCGATCTCATATATCGTACATTAGCTGATGACCTCGTGTCTATACAGCTACCCTACCTAACCCTGCTTTTAATTTCTTATTATTATTTTTTCTCGTGTTAATTTGGATAATTTAATAAAAGTTAAGTTTTACCTTATATGGTTGGGAACTCAGACTAAATAATGGGATGGTGCAATGATATGGGACACACTTTTCCTTTCTGTACTTGAATTAATATAGACCCCACATACCTTGGGAACTTTGGGGGACAGTGATAAAAAGGTGTCTGTTACCTGGTACCCAGTAAGGACTCCGTGTGTCTCTGACAGTCGCCATTTCAGCGTATTATTAATATTAATAATACTCGGATACAGAGTGAAATCAGTTTTTCCTGTAACAGAACAAATGTGAGAATTAATTCACAAACATAGGGTGTAGTGCTACACAATCAATCTCACCGCTTTTTGTAGCGTCGGGTGCCAGCTGCGACTCTGTCTGCCCAGGTCCAGTGCAAATTCCAATACAAACTCCAGCAGCACTCCAGTATAGTGAAAGAAATCTATTTGTGCAAATGAAGCAACGTTTCGGGCATAGCCAGCCCTTTATCAAGCCCTTTATCTAGCTTGATAAAGGGCTGGTTATGCCCGAAACGTTGCTTCATTTGCACAAATACATTTCTTTCACTATACTGGAGTGCTGCTGGAGTTTGTATTGAAATGTGAGAATTAAGTTACTTTCATTGTCATTTTGCACTTATAAAACTGGGAACATGTGCAAAAACATCAGTACAGAGAAGTGGGGTCCAGAGCATAGAGGTGTTTATATTTTATTATTGTTGTTATTGTTTAATAATAATAATAATAATTATTATTATTTATAAAGAGCTAAAACATTTTCACAGCACTGCACAGAGCTTATGCATCATTCCTATCCATCTCTGCCCCAGTGAGCTTACAATCTAAGGTCCCTATGACATTCCCATTAGTCCCTGCCCCACTGAGCATACAATCTAAGATTCCTATCGTAGTCACATCCATGGGCATCTGCAGAAAATTTTCCAGGGAGGCAAGGAAGAAAACATATTAAATAAATTACTTTTACCCATATTTTCTGGTCCACTGAAAAATGTAAAATGTGGGTTCTACTGTACAAAAAAATAGAGTAAGAAGAGCAGGAAGAGGTTGTACACAATAAAATGTCACTAGTATAAAGCAGGAGAGGGGGGTGAGGTACAAAAATGTAAATTATATCATTATAGATATTGCTATCTATACAGATATTTACAGGTATATTTATCAAAAAGTGAGTTAGTTAGAGATCACCACAGTCCAAAAGGGTGAAAATCTGCCTCTCTCCATTCATTTCTATGGGATTTTTAAAGGCATATTTATCAAATGGTGAACTTTTACTTTCACCCTTTGATAAATACTCTTTTAATTATTCGATTCGATTCAACTTTATTGTCATTACACAAGTACAAGTACAAGGCAACAAAATGCAGTTTAGGTCTATCCAGGAGCGCAATTAGCAGTAAGTGCAGGATAAGGTATAAATTATAATTGATATGTACAAGAATGAACTGGATAATATTTACAGAGGGATTTACAGTCATATGAACATAATATACAGTTTGTATTAACTATAATCAGGAGTTACGAGCAGATGAATAAATGTACAGGTTGCTGCAGTAATTATGAATATGCAAAGGATATGAACAAATTTACAGGTTTATTTATTTATGGGGAGAGTGTATGGTGGGGTGGGGGGGTTTAAAGGAGTCAGTAAGGTGCAGAGTTCAGTATGGAGACAGCTCTGGGGAAAAAACTGTTCCTCAGTCTGCTGGTTCTTGTCCGGGGTAACCTGAAACGCTTGCCTGAAGGCAGAAGAGAAAACAGTTTGTGGGCAGGGTGAGAGGAGTCCTTAAGAACACTACGTGCTCGATGAAGACAGTGCTTCTTCTGGATGTCCTCAATGGATGGAAGCGGAGTCCCTGTGATGCGCTGGGCAGTTTTTACCACCCGCTGCAACGCCTTGCGCTCAGCAACAGAGCAGCTCCCATACCCCACTGTCATATAGTTGGTCAGGATGCTCTCTATTGTGCAGCGATAAAAGTTCACCAGGATGGCTGAGGACAGCTGGTTCTTCTTTAGTGTTCTCAAGAAGAAGAGGCGCTGGTGAGCCTTCTTGACCAGGCTGGAGGTGTTGGTAGTCCAGGACAGGTCCTCCGAGATGTGGGTTCCCATAGAAATACCCCATAGAAATGGATGGAGAGAGGCAGAATTTCACTCTAGTGAACTGTGGTGATCTCTAACTTCATTTTTTGATAAATATATCCCAGAGAGGTGAGTGTGGGGAATGAGAAGGGAAAGGGTAAAAGAGGAGAATGAATAGAGAGAGGACATGGACAGGTGGGGGATACAATGGAGCAGCAGGGGTTAATGTGACAAATACACTGAGAGAATGATTGTAGGCAAAACCCACAGACAAGTTGTACCTATAAGATTGAATAATGAATGTAGTTACTAGGGATGCACCGAATCCACTATTTTGGATTCGGCTGAACCCCCGAATCCTTTGCGAAAGATTTGGCCGAATACCGAACCAAATCCAAAATCCTAATTTGCATATTCAAATTAGGGGTGGGAAGGGGAAAAAATATTTGCTTCCTTGTTTTGAGACAAAAGTTCATGCGATTTCCCTCTCCGCTCCTAATTTGCATATGTAAATTAGGATTCGGATTCGGTTCGGCCAGGGAGAAGGATTCAGCCGAATACCGCTGAAAAAGGCAGAATCCTGGACTCATTATAGTCTCTGTAACTCACACACACACAGTCTCTCACACCTTCTTACACACATTAACACTAACACTTCATTTTACACACAGACACTGACATTCACACTCGAAGCTTAACACAACATATTCACACTCATCTGGCCCGGGGAGAAGTTACTTCATCAGGAGGACATTCTCTGATTCTCTCATTCCTCACACAGTTGAGGAGCAAGAAGCATCTCACAGCAGGAAGGGGCGGAGCTAAACTAGACTGCGGCTCTCAGCAGCACAATAGGCATTGGGATGGTCCATTATTTGAAGGGGTGCTAATGATTTGTAAGATGTAAGCCTTTTATAAACGTATCCCAGGTTCTACACTTGATCTTAGCCAAAATGCCGTTATCCCAGGTTCTTTAAGAAATGTGTTCATAATAAAAGAACAAAAAAGTAAATATACATATGTCAGGAGAATATCCTTTATTATAAAGTACAGGTCCAGGGAGGGGCAAGTGCCTCCTTTTTCCCCTATCTAATATCCCTATCACATTCCCATCAGTCCCTGGCCCAGTGAGCTTACAATCTGAGGTTCCTAGCAGGGAGTTGCCCACAGCCCAAGGAGCCACTGGCAGCCAGTCACACTATAATCCTACAAATCTCACATATCTCAGGGCCATGTACAGATGTGATCTATATGCTTTAGTAGTGAGGGAGGAAAGTGGGGTACTCTGAGGCATTCCACACAGACAGAGGGGAGATCATTTCTTGCAGATAGTGCCCTGGCTGGAATTAAATGCAGGACCCAAGAACTCATCATTAAAATTGTGTTAATTGTTTTCTATATATTGATTTTATGTGGTTGGACCCAGTTCGGTTCATAATACAAGGTTTTATGTGACACTTTCACTTATTGCACATTTATTTATTAAACTGTAGATGCTCTAGTCAGGCCATCAGACCATTTATTTCAATGCACACAGTCAAACTATCAGAATACCCTTTTCCCACACATTCCACCACTAATGCCACCTTAACCAGTCCATTTACTTTACAAAATTTACTGCAATGTTTCGCCACTTCTAAAAACTTCTAGGAGGTCCCCATAGGCTAACATAGCAATTTGGCAGGTTTAAGGTGGCAAAGTGTCGAAGTCGATGTTTTTTAAAGAGACAGTACTTCAATTTTCAAATGGTCAAATATTCAAATTTTTTTCAATTCAAATCGAATTTTGACTTATTCGATGGCCGAAGTACCCAAAAATTACTTCGAAATTCAAAGTTTTTGAATTTCAAAAATTCACTTCGACCCTTAGTAAATGGGCACCATAATGTCTATAGAGAAAATAGATAAAAACACATATTTCTGACCATTACAAGTTGCATTTTGCAGGGTATAGATGCATATACATGTGAGCAAAGAGTTGTTTTAACATAGTAATATCTTCAACTATGTTTCTTAGTTGGATTAAAGTAGAGCATAGTTATTTTAAATTCACAACAAAAATAGTGTCATGATTAGTTGATAGCTATTTGTAGTTAATCCACATGTAGATAGCTTGGTTCAACTCAGAGAAAGAACAAGTACTAGTCTGATAGGGAATCAAGATCCAAGGTACAACTCAGCTTTATGTGGTCAATAGATCAGCTAGGGGAGTATTGAGTGAGACAAAACCTCTGAATTCCCAGATAGATGTTGGGCGGTGGTATTTTGTAAATAGGCTATATTTGCTTCAAAAACTCTGCTAGCGTTCACTCTGTTAATTATTTCCTGGATGGTTGGACAATTGAAGGTCTGTCAGAATATGATTAGCCAATTTTTGGTTAGATTTTGGTATATCATTGAATGGTCTGCCCATAAGAAAGGAAGGTATATCCAAAGGGTTATTAGAACCTGGTCTAATACCTTCTTAACCTCTAGCCACATTGGTTGAATAATTGGGCATTCCCAAAAAAATGTGTAGAAGTGTACCTTGTTCTCCACAATTTCTCCAGCATAATGGCGAATGATCAGGGAAAAGCTTATGGAGCCAATCGGGAGTGTAATACCAGAACATCAATATCTTATAAATATGCTTTTCTGTCTAACATAGGTAATCATTTGCCCAGCATTTTTCCAAATTTCTGACCAATCATCTTGAAGTACCTTATTCCATTTACTCATATACTGTAGTTATGTTGCCCTGGACTAGCGGCTAGAGGCTCAGTAAGAAGCTTATATATCCTAGAAATAAGTCCCTTTTGTGGCATTCAATGTTTTGCTAAGGTTTCAAAAACTGTACTTGCACTTGACCTTGCAGCAGTTAAGTACGGGCGTATAAAGTTGCAAAGTTGAAAGTATTCAAACTGGTAAAGAGTAGATTGGGGGGCCAATTCTCTCAGTTGCTGTTGAGTAAGAGGAGCTTTGGTAAGATTGTTATTAATTCCCCTATTGTAAATAGGCCTGTTGTCCCCACCGTTTGCAGAATGAAGCATTTGTACCCAGAGAAAATTGGGATTTTGAAAATAGCTTGTAATTAAGGAACACTGCGACATCAAGCCCCATTTGTGTTTTAATTTGTCCCAAATTTTCAAGGTCAATTGAGTAGTTGGAAGCAGGCCTAGTGATATCCTTGTTATTTTTTCAATGGTGGCCCAGACAGCGGGGGAAGGTTGGCTTGACCGTGCCAACAGTTGCCCTAATTGCGCTGCTTCATAATATTTTTGCAAATGGGGCACCCCCAAATCTCCATATTTAGTTGATGTAGTCAAAAACAATCTGGCTATTTGGTGATTTTTTTTACCCCAAATAAAGTTATGGAATAAACTTTAAGCACAAAACAAAAACTGTGGTACCGTGTTAGCCAGTAGCAAAAATAACAAATAAAAAAACAAACAATTACAAAAAGTATAGTAGAAGTGATACCTATATTGGCTAACAATAAAAATAGATTGCAAGCTTTCGGAGCACCAAGGCCCCTTCGTCAGGCAAAATACAAATGAAAGGTAAAAAGACACAACATATATTCTGTTAGATCAGTGACAGTTATTCATGGGCAATAAATGAGGAAGTTACAGATAAAGATCAATTGTAGAGATAATATAATGAATTAGTCTGGATTCAGTCAGGTCACATAGTTTGACATGAAACCTGACCCTAAATTAAGGCCCTGTCTTAATGTGTTAAATAACTCCATACATTTGAATTCATAAATCTTCTTTTCCCATTCAGATACAACCATCTACATCAAAAATGGAACCATACAAACATCCCTATAGCAAAAACCAACAGGCCGTCCTTCATATCTTATGTGGGACAGTTTTCATCCTCATCACATAAAAAAATCCTTGTGTTTAGCCAGGCTCTGAGATACAACCGGATTTGCTCAAACCTTCATGACAGAAATAAACATCTCCATTCCTTACGGAAAACTATTGTTAATTAGGGATCCCATCCGCAGGTTATTGATGATCAAATCCACAGAGCAACTCAAATACCCAGAGACACACTCTTGGATTACAAAGAAAAGACAGAAAACAACAGGGTACCTATAGTACTTACCTACAACCCACAACTGAACATCATTAGAAAAATAGCCAGAGACCTGCAACCCATGCTCCATACAGATACCCGACTAAAACAAATATTCCCAGAACTACCTCTCTTGTCTTATAGACAACCACCTAATCTGAGGAAAATGATTGTCTCTTCCTAAAACAACTAAAGCAGCGACATTTCCTGCAACAGCAACAGATGTGAAACCTGCAAATCCATCCTGTGCAAAGATCAAGTTGCAATTCCCAATACACAAAAAGTCTACACATTCTGGACCGCTATTCGTGTGCTTCATCCAATGTGGTATATATGATTACATGTACTAGGTGCTCTACAGGAGGCAGATACATTGGTGAAACTTGACAAAAATTGGGCACAAGGATGAACCATCGCAGACATAAAATCAACAGCAAATCATGTGAAACACCAGTGGGGCAACATTTCTGCAGTCAAAATCTTCAGGACATGCAGCTCTTAATTCTAAAAGGGAACTTTAAAACTGAACGGGAAAGGAAGATTTATGAATTCAAATGTATGGAGTTATTTAACACATTAAGACAGGGCCTTAATTTAGGGTTTGGTTTCATGTCACTCTATGTGACCTGACTGAATCCAGACTCCTGGACTATTTACAACCCACCCTTATTCATTGTATTATCTCTACAATTGATCTCTATCTGTATGTAACGTCCTAATTTATTGCCCATGAATACCTTTCACTGATCTAACAGAATATATACTGTGCCTTTCTAACTTTCATTTGTATTTTGCCTGACGAAGGGGCCTTGGTGCTCCAAAAGCTTGCAATCTATTTTTATTGTTAGCCAATATAGGTATCACTTTTACAATACTTTTTGTATTTGTTTTTTTTTTTATTTGAAATAAACTTTGAATGTCTTTCAGTGGGGGCAGTGTAACTGGCAAAAGTTTCAAACAGATGTAAGCATCTTTTTTTCTTATAAGGGGGTTAAAATTTGTCTCATATAAAGATTTGTACTTAGTTGTGATTTCCTCCCTCCACCTATAAAAATAATTAGCTTTCAACGCATGAAGATCTGATATGTTGAGAGATAGAGCTTCTGATTTAGATAAGTTCAATTTATAGCCAGAGAAAGAGCTAAAATCTTTTATCAGGTCATGTAGATTAGGCGATATATATGATATAGTCGGGTTGGTTATGTTAGGATGACATTATCCACAAAAAGGGCAGTTTTAAATTGTGTTGAACTAATCGGGACACCAGAAATATTGGGATTCAATCTGATTGCTGCTGCTAAAGGCTCTATACTGAGTGCATACCGTAAGGGTGAAAGAGGACAGCCCTGCCTCGTACCATTCATTATTGGAATAGGCTTATTAGTTTGTCCAGGTAGCTTTAAGTAAGTTGAAGGTTGACTATATAGATGTTGTAGAGCTGTTAAGTATGGGCCTTTCAAGTTCAAATGGGTGAGTTTCAGAAAATAAGTAAGACCAGTTTAGCTTATCGAATGACTTTTCGGCATCAAGGCTTAGAACCACTGATGGAACACTCTGGACCCACTGATGAGTCATTAACCTTATTTCAATAAGGTAAATGACCCACCTGGTATTGGTGCCTGCCAGACGGCCTAATATAAATTCTACCTGGTCATGGTGTATTAATTTGGGCAAAATTGGGGCTAATCTATTTGCTAAGATATTTGAGAAAAGCTTAAGGTCTGAATTTAAAAGGGCTATGGGCCTATAGTTTGTACATAGAGTATGATCTTTTCCTTCCTTAGGGATGAGAGAGAGATATGAAGCCTGGGTTGTCTTAGATATTGAGGCTCCTTGCAGAAACTGATTGAAGAACTACAGCAAATAAGGGGAAAGGATTTGAAAAAAAAGTTTATAATACTTGTAAGGAAGCCCATCAGGACCTGGAGCTTTGCCATTAGGCATGTTTTTCAAAGTGTATGCTAGCTGTTCTGGAGTAATTTCTTCATTTAATGCCTGCAAATTGTCGGGTTGAAATTTGGGCAAATTAAGATCTTTCAGAAAGGCACTTATAGGGACAGTATATTCACTGCTTTTTGATGGAGTGGGCTGAGTTAAAATATATAGTCTATGGTAGAATTTGTAAAACTGTGCTCCAATTTGGTTAGGGTCATATGCAAGTTGCACAGTTTCATTTTAGATTGTATTCCTTTTGGAGGATGCTTATGGATTTTTGAGCTTTCTTGCTAAAAGAGTATGTTGCCTATCACCCTTTTTATAGAAAGCTTGCTTTGTCCAAAGTATAGCGTTGGAGACTTCATCATGCCTAATGCATATTAGATCTTTTTTAAGATTTATTGTTTGGTTGAGTACTAAATCCATACCAAACAAGTTATACTGTGTTTCCAGGTCTCAGAGCTTTCGATGTAGAGAAAAATATGTCTCTGCCCGTCTCTTCCGTTTATTGGTGGATAGAGCTATGAAATGGCCCCTAACTGTAGGCTTATGGGCTTCCCATAAAGTAGACAAGCTCTGAACTGATCCTTCATTTATTTGAAAGTACTCTTTCAGATTGGTCTCAATTTGTTTGAAGGCCTCTGGGTTATGTAGTATGGTCTCATTTAACTGCCAATGGGGCTCTCTGGGTGGAGGTTTCAACAAATCTAAGGTAAGAGCTATTGGTGCATGGTCCAACCCGGTATTTGGATACATTTCTGTTGAATAGCGTATGTGCAGAGCAGATTATGAAATGAGAAAATGATCAATACGCAAATGGACCTTATGTACTGGGGAATGGAAGGTGTATTGTCTGTCATTGGGATGGTAGATACGCCAGGCATCAAACATATGTGCCTGCCATATTAACAGTGGGAAACTATGTGAGATTAAGTGGGCCTGATTATCTGAAGAAGGGTGAGAACGATCTGCTATTTGAGAATGGACCACATTGAAATCCCCCCCATTACACCATATGAAGATTCGGATGTATGTATGTCCAAGTCGATTTACCAACAGCTTGAATGAGTAACCCCATCTATATGGGATATTGTGCTCCCTCAGTTTCTGAGTAATAGGCCGTAATTCTCTCCATTTTGCAAGAGTGATTGGAGAAAGGTCAGAGAATATCTGGAGTTTGTGATTGCAAAATTCTAGCTGTTTGAGTGCTCGTGTCTTGGCTAGCAGAGTTTCCTTGGCTTGGAAATAATGAAAACAAACAACAATATCCCGTGGGGGTTTGGTGGTAGGTGGCTTCGGGCCTAGTGAACGATGAGCCCTATCTAAACTTCATTTGTCGTCAAAAAAGTCTGGACATATAGAGGTGAACAGGCCTTGTAAATATTGTGGAACTGCATCCGCAGTGACATCCTCTGGAACACCCCGTATTTATACATTTTGCCTACGGGATCTGTTTTCTAAGTCTTCGCAAATATTGCACCACTTCCTCTTTAAGGTAGGAATTATCCTCCTCCATGGTTATTAATTTTGAGGCCATATTGTCTGTTAATGTCTCCAATTTGTCTGTGTGTTCACCTATATCTGTAATGTCTCTTTGTATTTCTTTGATTGCTAAAGCTACTACACTGGAGATGGACTGAGTAATGTTTGTTACCAAAGCTGCCTGTAATACAGTAGTTGTAATTGTTTGCTTAATACTTGGGCAGTTACTGGTGTATCTTCAGGCAAAGTCTCTTTGCTATGTAGCTGCGATGTGTGGTGTAGTGTTGATGAAGCAGGTGAATTAGTGCTACTCACCGAGCCATTAGGAGAAGCATCAGGTAGAGCAGGAGTAGCAGGAAGCATTATGCCATCAGCATCATCAACGTTAGTAGCCGTGCTTGTTCTGGCTTGGCGTTTTCTGCAGGTATGGCGACAGTATGACTCGCTGATCTCAAGGTTTTCTCTTCCCCATGTCTAGTGTTGGTAGTGAGCTATGTGACCCGGCTGTCTTAGACAAGCTTAATAATAGCTTATAAGCTATAAGGGAATCCACAGGACGGAGCTTTCAAACAGTACGTGCAGCTTCCACCATGGCTAGCCACGCCCCCCACTCACACACTTTTGCACATATTTACACACTCACTGTGTATTTTCCAAAAATATATGGTTCTGGGGTCGAGGGGTTGTGCTGTTAGAGGGTCTTGGGCACATAATACACAGTCTGGGGCTTTGTTCACAAAAGGCGAATCAGTATCAGAAAAAATTCATATTCACTATTTTTATTTGGGGGCCACACATGCCAGCTGCTTTGATTTCTCTATACATATTGGGCATCAAACTGTTCAGTAGACTCTTGGTATCAATATTTAGGGTGTTTTACAATTATATGTAAGAAATTGGGTGAAATAAATGCGGCAAATTGCAATATTTTTAGGTGATTTTCAGAAATTTTGTAAAAAACACTGCCTTTTGCATAGCTTTGCAGTTGAGTAGTTTGGAGTAGAAAGACATAATTAACCATTTTATATTCATCAGAATGTGTACTTTCCAAATATATATGGTTTTCAGGGGTCACCATAATTGTTTGTAGCTTTTATCCCACATAAAACTGGCAGTGTTTATAAATGTGTAAATGTAAGCCTTCAAATAAGTATGTACAATGTAGATTCTGGGGTCTTTACATGCCACGTACTTCAATAAACGTACATTGGGCATCAAACTGTTCAGAGGACGCCAGGCTTTCATATTTGGGGTGATGTATCTTGATACCTAATAGTATGTGGGAAATAAGATGCTGCAGGTGGAAGTTTTGACGTGATTTTTGAAAATGTCACCAAAATTGTCAAATTTAGGAAAAGTTTGCGGCTTGGTGCTTTGGAGTAGAAAGACATGCATACCCAATTTGGATTCGGGGGAATGTGTACTTTTTGAAAATATATGGTTTTCTGGGGTGAACATACTTTTTTATACCTTTGCCAACCCCAGAATGATGTAAATGTGGTGATTTTGCAGCAATTGAAATGACAGACCATATGAGGTGGTCTACATTTGGGGCCCTTTATACCATGTGCTTATGTAAACCTATACATATTGGACATAAAACTGTTCAGCAGACTCCAGGCTTCATATTTGGGGTGATTTATCTTGATACCTAATAGTATTTGGGAAAAAAGATGCTGCAGGGTGGAAGTTTTGAGGTGATTTTTGGAAATGTCACTAAAATTGCCAAATTTAAGAAAGGTTTGCGGCTTGGTGCTTTGGAGGAGAAAGACCTCCCCTGAAATGATGTAAATATGTTGATTTTGCAGTATCTGGAATTGAGATCTTATAGCCCAAATGGGGTGTCTACATTTTGGGGTCCCTATATGCCACATACTTAGATAAACCTATACATATTGGACATCAAACTGTTCATTGGACCCCAGGCTTTCCTATTTAGGGTGTTTTACATTGGTACCCAATGATGCTGTAGATTGGAAGCTTTGAGGCAATTTCTCAAGAAATTCACCAATTATATAAAAAATTATAATTTTAGGAAACAATTGCAACTTGGTAGTTTGGAGTACATAGATATAGTTACCAATTTTTGTTTCTCAAGAATCTGTTCTTTCTAATAATGGGTAGTTTTCTAGGGTGAACGTACTGTTAGTGGAATGTTTTGCCTTGAATCAGAAGTATGTCGTTTGGGGAGCGGTGCTTTGGAAATTTGCTAGTGTACTGCTTGTAGATTTTGATCTATACAAGTGACAAATTAACTATATATATTTCTATATGATGTTTCTGATATATGTGATTGTAATATGTGAAATATGATTTTTTTCATTTTATTGCACACTTAGAAGCCTAAATTTTTTACAGAAGTGGAATTACACCAAAATTCTAGCACGTTTTGAAAGCTCAGGTTTCCTGAAAAAAAAACAATATATTGCTTTCCTGGGTTAACTAAAAGATCCCCCCAGGAAAAGCCCTTAAATTGAAAAAGTACAAAATGTTCAAAAATGTTTTGGCAATAAAAGTACCAAATCAGTCAATTTGGCTGGCAGCGAAACGGTTAAATTGCAATTTTTCACAATATAAGGATTTAAACCAATGTGATAAAAAAGCCACAAAATAGTGTAAGTGCATATGTGTGTGTACAATTGCCAAATTGCGTGTGTGAGTGCTGTGAATGTGTGTATGTATGTGAGTGTGTGTAAGTGTAAATCTAGTGTTTTCGGTTTGGGAGATGATAGTGAAGTAATCAGAAAACTCTATTTGTGTCATACAAAGTTTTTCTTCTTAAAAAGTACCTTTAAAATGTTTGCTGCAAATCTTAAGGAGATATCAAGTTTTGGCATCTCCACTGTATCCATTCAGCTCTAATACAAAGACTCACAATGTCACATGAATTCATTATCCTTCTGTGAGTCATGTGTGCATTATGGTAGTATAAAATCAAAGTATGCCTTGTTGGTGGAATAATATGGAGAACACAAACATTTGGAGTGAAAAAGTGGTGGCACTAGTGGTGAAATGCACACGTGTCTTGTTGTTGCTATGGGTAACAGAAGTTGACACATAAGGTGGAGAAATATGTGCGAGTTGCAATATTTGGCGCAGTGTTGAGGTAGATTTCGACAGTGAAATTGCACCAAACAAGTGGACTGAGTAAGGTGGGGTGTACTTCATGGTACTAGTGGTGAAATGCACGGGAAATGTGATTTGCTGTTTCTATGGGTAAAAGAATTTTGCATATGAGGACTAGAAATTAGTTCTACTTGCAATATTTGGCGAAGTGTTGCGGTAAATTTTGAC
Organism: Xenopus laevis; assembly: GCF_017654675.1. Lineage (NCBI taxonomy): Eukaryota > Metazoa > Chordata > Amphibia > Anura > Pipidae > Xenopus > Xenopus laevis. The sequence goes on along the minus strand of NC_054372.1, from coordinate 200,807,715 downwards.
AGTGAAAATTCACCAAAGTAAGTGGAAATTTGCTTTGCTGTTGCTATGATTAACAGAAATCTGCACATAAGGAGGAGCTATTAGTGCGACCTCCAATTTTTGGCGTATCTTTGCGGTAAATTTCGACACCAAAGTAATTGGACTTACTCTGGTTGGGGTCAGCTTCATGGCACTAGTGGTTGAATGTGTGGGACAAGGATAGTCTGACAGCTTGACTGTGTGCATTGAAATAAATTGTCTGATAGTCTGACTTGAGGAAACTAGAGATGAGGTTCTACTGAAAACACGTGATGCACTATTAGGGAACACAAGAAAACAAGTGAGAAGATCCCATTAGTCATAGAATACGGTCCATTGAGCAAGAAAATTAACCATATTGTGAAAAAACACTGGTCCTAGCTAGGACAGGATTACACTTTTGGGAAACTTTTTAAAGAGAAGCTCCTGCCAACTCCCTGGTTAGGGCAGATACAAGATTTCTTCCTAAACCAAAGAATGGGACTTTCCCATGTCTTAACTGCAGTAAATGTGACTCAATAATGAAGGGTGAATCCATTACATATCCACATCAAGGACATAAAATCCCCATAACACAACACCATTTCTGTCATTTATGCGCTAAAGTGCCCAAGTGGCAAATTATATGTAGGGCAAACGACACGAGCAGTTAATGAGTCAGGATTGGTGAACAAGCCTTTGACCCAAATCACAAAAAGACACAGGGGCATTTGGCATTTTCGTTACTGCGCAAATTCACTAACGAACGCTGGCGTAGATTCGCTAGTGTTACTTCGCACCCTTACGCCTGGCGAATTTTCGCTACGAACGTAACTACGCAAATTCACTAACTTGCGCATTGTACTGAACGCTACCTTTTACGCTAGACTTCCTTCGCCACCTCAGACCAGGCGAAGCGCAATAGAGTAGATAGGGATTGCTTCAAAAAAAAGTAAAAAATTTTCTAAGTCACAAAAAACGCTGGCGTGTTCTCTACATTATGGGTGATAGGCTGAAAAAGATCGAAAAAATTTTTGGGGCTCCTCTCCTTCCCCCCTACATTTCCTAACTCATGGCAACTTACCTAGACAGTGGGCACATGTGTAGGGCAAAATAAACATTTTATTTGATGTTTTGAAGGTTTCCCAGGCATTTGTAGTGATTGTACGTATTCCTCCATTGAAATTTGAATTTGGCGCCGTATGCAAATTAACCATCGCTAGCGTAACTTCGCTTCGCTTAGCGAATCAACGCTAGTGCAACTTCGCAACCTTACGCTACCCCTGAGCGCAACTTCGGATTTTAGTGAATTTGCGAAGCGCTGGCGCAACTACGAATCTTAGTGAATTTGCCCCACAGACGGGTTGGCAGACACTTGTTTCATGTAAGACACAGTGCTGTAAGATTAAAATGGATAGTTCTATAGAAAGTGAATATGCCCATCAGAGGGGGTGATAGAAAAACATTGGTATTACAGCAAGAGGCAAGAGATGGATAGAATTATTAAATACAACTGAACCAAAAGGAATGAATGAAGCTTGGAGTCTAATATGCTTTTTATAAAATATATGCCTTATAACTATAACTAAAATAACTTATACTAATTGCAACACTTTCTGAATCTAGACTGATCCTATCATCTGGTTACTCCAATACAATGTATGGACAATTACTTCTGGACTGCAAACAACCAGATGATACATTCATTAATACATTGCTTATATAAACTAGTATAACTATATGTACAATGATGGTGAGTTTCTGGATAGACTTGATTGTAGTTAATTAATTTACAATGCAATCAGTGTTGGACTGTCCCACAGGGATACCAGGAAAACTCCCGGTGGTGTCAGCGGCCTCTTGCTTCAAATCATTTGGCCGATTTCATGGTCATTCCCTATTTCTTTAACCTTTTCGCTGCCAGACAATTTGGCCGATTTAGTATTTTATTGCCAGACCATTTTTGAACATTTTGAACTCTTTCACTTTAAAGGCCTTTCCTGGGGAGGTCTTTTCGTTTACCCAGGACATGGTCTTTTCGTTTACCCAGGACATGTTTTTTTCAGGACAACCTGAGCTTTGAAAATATGCTATTTTGTTTTAATTCCACTTCTATAAAAAAATATAGGCTTCAAAGTGCCTAATAAAATGAAAAAAATCATGTTTCACAAAGTACAATTACATATATCAGAAACATCATTTATTTTATGTACAAGAACACAGCCGATTTGGAAAAGTCTATGTCTCCTAAACGCGGGAATACCAAATATATAGAGTTTTATGGAGATTTCTCACTTGTATAGATCAAAATCTACAAGCAGTACAATAGCAAATTCCCAAAGCACCGCTCCCCAAACGGCATACTTCTGATTTCAAGGCCAAACATTCCACTAACATTAGGTTCACCCCAGAAAACCATTTATTTTCAGAAAGTACACATTCCCCCCGATCTAAATTGGGTATGCATGTCTTTCTACCCCAAAGTACCAAGCTGCAAATCTTTCCTAAATTTGGCAATTTTGGGGACATTTCCAAAAATCATCTCAAAACTTCCACCCTGCAGCATCTTATATGGAACATACCATTAGTTATCAAGACAAATGACCCCAAATATGAAAGCCTGGGGTCTGCTGAACAGTTCGATGCCCAATATGTATAGGTGTACCCAAGCACGTTGAATATAGGGGCCTCAAAAGGAAGATCCCCCATTTGGTCTATCATTTCAGGTACTGCAAAATCAACACATTTACATCATTCTGGGGTTGGCAAAGGTAGAAAAAAGTACGTTCACCCCAGAAAACCATATATTTTCGAAAAGTACACATTCCCCCCGAATCCAAATTGGATATGCATGTCTTTCTACCCCAAAGCACCAAGCTGCAGATCTTTCTTAAATTTTGAATTTTCTCCGCTGTCTTTTCGCCTTCTGTGAAGAATGACCCGTGACTGAGTATTATTTGCCAAAAGACCCTACTAACAGCACATAGACCCCCAAAACCATATATGTTTGGAAAGTACACCTTCTGATGAATCTAAAATGGGTAATTATGTCTTTCTTCTCTAAACTACCTTACTGCAAAGCTACGCTAAATGCAGCAGTTTTTATGACATTTCTCAAAATTGGCTAAAAATATTGCAATTGGCCGCATTTATCTCACCCAATTTCTTAAATACAATTGTAAAACACCCTAAATATTGACGCCAAGGGTCTACTAAACAGTTTGATGCCCAATGTGCATAGATATACTAAAGCAGCTGGCATGTGCGGACCCCCCAAAAAAAGAGTGCATTTGAATTTTCTTCTCTGTCTTTTCGCCTTCTGTGAACATAAAGCAGTGACTGCATATTGTGCCACAAGACCCCCTAACAGCACAAGACCCCCCAAAAACATATATTTTTTGCAGGACCCACGTGACGTCTCCCTCCTCTCCCTCCCCGGGCGAAAGATGTCGGCACACGCCACACGCCACACACAATCCGGGGTGGGGAGAGTAACAAAACCCTCTGCAGAAGCGGCAATCGCCGCAGATGCAGAGAGGAGCCCTTTACAGCCAAGAACGTAGGTACTACCTGCATGGCAGTTAGGGCTTTTCCCTGTAAGAACGTAGTACCTACGTTCTTGGCAGGTAAAAGGTTAAGGGGCTTGATTATGGAAGAATAGAGTATAGCAAGTAGAGCTAAAATAATAGGAGAATAAAGAGGTAGAGAGTAGGAATAATAGTTTGGAAAGTGGGCCCATGGTGTAAAGTTATCTGGTGGTCCCTTTACATCCCAGTCCGACACTGAATGCACTTTGTATACCTGGCCAGAAGATGGAGCTGTATATACACTTTTTTGGCCACATGATTTGATGTGGGGTGGTGGAGTTAGCCATTAAAAGCTTAATCCACACAGTATGTTGTAACCTGCACCAGAGGAAGGACCCATGAGGTCTAAAGGTGGCCATAGACACACAGATTCGTACGATTTTCGGATTGTGTGTGGCGTGTGCCGACATCTTTCGCCCGGCGGAGATCGGTCGTTTGGTCGATCGGTCAGGTTTGATTTTGACCCGACCGATCCCGCCGGAGCTCATGGCACATCGTAATCTGATCGTTCGGCCATACGGCCGAACAATCAGATTACCCCCGATATAACCATGCTGCCAATGGCATATCGGGGAAAGATCCGCTCGTTTGGCAACATCGCCAAACGAGCGGATCTTTGCATCTATGGCCACCTTAAAACATGTAGTGCCTTGCAACTTTAATTAAATCACTTGAAAATACTGCTCTCCAGTAAACCTTTATTCCCTCTGAAATACATGGTTGACTTATCTTATCAAACAGTTTGAGCCACACAAATCATAATCATCTGCAACAACCCACTGTGCTCTTGTAACAATGTAATGATGAGAAGATTTTTGTGGCTAAATAAGAGATTCTCTCTGATTATTAAAAAACTTGCAAATTGATAGAAAAATAAGTTTGCTAATGGAAAGGGTGGAAATTATTAGTGATATAAATATGTATATTTTTCTGTCTAATCTTTATTTTATTTCCTTCAGGTGTGAGTGTTGAGACAAACAGAATCTAGTCCCAGTCTCTCCACACAAGACTTTGGTTTGTCAGGAATGTAAAGAGAACGGGAACAGTAGGCACAGAGCTACACCTAATGACCAATGAGTAATAATGCCTAATATTCTATACTTATGTACTATGTGTCATATACACAATCCTTACCTGCTATAGGAGTCTCATGAGTCCAGACTGCAGGTTCCCCAGGTCCAGCTGAAGTGAAGCCTTGGAGAGTCACAGTGTAATTGGTTCCATGTTTGAGCTCCATATTAAACTCTGTCACATTGGGTCTCAGCCAATGAGATTCTGTTTTATTGAAGGACAAGTCATATTCTCTCTGGGCCGAGATGATCAGCTGATCATGTTAAACACAAATATTATGTTTTTATTCATTCCTACCAATCAACCATTTTCCATTGTTACCAACTGATATTATACCTCTGGCCTAGTTTCCCTTGGAATTAATGCCAATTGTTTTGTTCATGTAAGAACTGGCTGCCAATAGTTGTCTAATTTGTCATATCAGCTATAAATTAGAATGTCTGGCCTGTATTATAGGGGTTGGGGGGATTTCCTACAGCCTGCAACAATACCTGTGCGGTGGGGACGCAAGCCGCATGGTCAGTCTTCCTAGCAGCCATCTTAAGCCGCGCCAGTGAAAGGCGCGAATTTCAAACATATAAATAGCTGCCCAGCATACAATGGTTGCCCGTGATAGAACTCTGTTTCTAGTGGTTTCTGAGCCTAGTGCGTCTGATCCTGTTATTCTGTTATCTTGATTATCCGTGTTTGACCCAGCCTGTTCCTGACTACTCTGCATTCTGGATCCTGACCCTCGCCTGCCTACGACAACTCTTCCTGCTTAACCCCTTGATTGACAACCCGGTTTGACCCTTGCCTGCCTGACGATTCTTGATATCTTCCTGCCTCGACCCAGCCTGTCTGACCATCCTTCTGCCTTAATCCTTTTGTACCATGACCTTCGGCCCAAAAGACTTTGCTAACAGCCGTGCCCCCTTGCCAGCCAGAACATCTCGCCTTGCACCCCTCGTCAAGTCCAGGTGGCACCCAAGTAAGCTGGGGGCTCCTCCCGAAGCCCAACGGTGGTCACACTACTGGTGAAGCCGAGCCGAGACCAGGGTGCTTGGCACTTGTTCTGGTATTGAGTGCCGGTCGTGACATTATCACGGGCCATGGAGGGCGAAAGTCACAATGATGCTGCTGCTCCTCCTGCTTCAGCTCCTCCAATTACCACCGAAGCGCTTCTTACCACCTTGCTTGGAGGACCATGAGCGGGAGCAGAACAATCTCCTACAGGAGCAACACACTGAGACAAAAACTGGTACACCCAAAGGATCCAACACCAAAAGAAAAACAAAGCAATGTGGTATACGGAGTCCAGTGTAGCGAGGAGAGCACAGATCTATACATTGGGGAGACAAAACAACTGCTCTCCAAGCGAATGGCTCAGCATAGGAGGGAGAACTCTACAGGGCAAAACTCAGCTGTCTTTCTACACTTAAAAGACAAGGGACACTCCTTTGAAGACAGCAAGGTCCAAATCTTGGATAAAGAAGACGCTGGTTTGAATGAGGCGTGAAAGAGGCGATTCATGTCAAGGTGGAGAGACCAACCCTGAACAGAGGCGGGGGCCTTCGACATCACCTGTCTGCTACATACAATGTGTTCTAACATCTGTACCCCGGCGGATTCAGAATACTTTACACATCCATTCATGCAACTCTCACAAGTAAACCCTGTATCTAGAAGTTGTATGATACATTGGATAATCCTATTACAACTACACAGAATCTACATCTCTGAGTTTCTTCAGATGTCACCTCTTTGAAGAGTTACAATGTGCCATTGTAAATGGATTAGTGGAAGAGTTTATATGCCGAGAACTTCCCACACCAGTCAGTTGTACTGAAGAAGCTGCTCGGATGAGTAGTGAAACGTCTTCATTGATTACTCAGCAAGTCCAGTTGTTTTTAGATTGACCTATACTAGATATACTATGACCTGGATGATTGAAAATCTTCATAGTCAATCTCCTACAGGGTTTTCACAGCCTAACCCGTCAGTTTGAGAATCCGCAAGTTCCGCAGCAGCTGCCTGTTCCTCCTGTGGGTTCATCTGCTATGTGGGGTAATACTATCAGGCCCCATGAACCCAAAATTGTGTTCCCCGAAAAGTTTAGTGGGGATCGCACCAAATTTTTTGTGTTTAAGGAGGCATGTAAACTGTACCTTGGTTTCTTCCCTCACTCATTTTCATCTGGTGAGGAGAAAGTAAGGTTTGTTATGACCCTGCTTTTGGGCGACCCCCAAATTTGGGCCCTAAGGCTGCCTATTTCTGACCCTGCACGCTATTCCCTGGAGTAATTTTTTAACAACATGGCAATTCTTTACGATGACCCAGATCGCGCATCTTCTGCCGATTCCGCGATTCATAAGTTGCGCCAGAGGAAAAGGGATTCGGAGGTGTATTGCACTGAGTTCCGCCGGTGGGCAGTAGAAACTGGGTGGAACGATATGGCTCTACGGAGTCAGTTCCGTTTGGGGTTAGCTGATCCTGTTAAGGACAGCCTTGTTAATTAACCCCTATCTTCCAACCTGGATGACCTTATGTCACTCGCCATCCAGGTAGATAGGAGACAAAGGGAGAGAAGGGGTGAGAGGGGTGTTTCTACTTATGCTGGGGTTACTAATGTAAAATCTAATATGGTGACCAATGTTAGGTTTTCTAACCCCTCTGTGCCTCTGCCTCAGGAGGAGCCTTTGTAGTTAGGCATATCTCATCTATCTCCTGAGGAGAAGGCACGCAGGCGTCTCCAAGGTTTATGTATATACTGTGGGGAAAAGGGTAATTTCTTAAATCTTTGCCCTAGGAGGAAAGGGAGGCTCCCTAACCTAAATGGAGAAGGGGATCTCCATTTGGGTGCAGGAATCTCCTCTCCCCAATCTGCCTCCAAGGTTTTGATTCCGGTTAAATTAACCTGGCCTACGGGGCCAAGGTGTCTGCATTTGTGGATTCTGGGGTGGAGGGAAACTTTCTGGATGCTGCTTTTGCTGCCAAATACAAGATTCCTTTGGTTTCCCTAACTACCCCCATGAGACTATGGGCAGTGGATAAGAGACCCTTAGGGTCAGGTGTGGTTTACAAACAAACCGCTTCTCTTTCTATGTGTATAAACAATGTGCATTGCGAGGAGATAGCGTTGTACCTTATAGAAGGTGCTACCTCTCCACTCATTTTGGGGTTACCATGGCTCTAGAGGCATAACCTTCTGATTGACTGGGTTTTGAGGGAGGTAATTCAATGGGGTTCTAAGTGTGGTGGGGTATGCTTTCCCTCAGTAGTGGCAACTACATCCCTTGAGGGGTTACCTGCTGCATATGCTGAATATGCTGATGTTTTTTTCTAAAAAGGCAGCTGAAACCCTACCCCCACACCAGCAGTATGACTGCCCAATTGATTTGATCCCTGGGTCCACGCCTCCTCGTGGTAGAACCTACCCTCTTTCATTGCCGGAAGCCCAGACCATGAAAGAGTATATAAAGGAAAATCTTGAGAGGGGTTTTATCAGACCTTCTAGTTCTCCTGCAGGGGCGGGTTTCTTTTTTGATGGGAAGAAAGATGGTGGTCTTCGTCCCTGTATCGACTATAGGGGGCTCAATAAGATCACCATAAAGAACCGCTATCCTCTCCCATTAATTTCCGAACTTTTTGATCAGGTTAAAAGTGCTAAGGTCTTTACCAAACTTGATCTTAGGGGGGCTTATAACCTGATACGTATCAGGGAGGGTGACGAGTGGAAGACAGCGTTTAACACCAGGGATGGCCACTACGAGTATCTTGTAATGCCTTTTGGTCTCTGTAATGCCCCTGCAGTGTTCTAGGAGTTTCTTCCAGGACCTGCTGGGGAACTTCGTAGTGGTCTACCTAGACGATATTCTTATTTTTTCCTCCAACATGAAAGAACATTTAAATCATGTTTGTGAAGTCTTACAAAGGCTAAGGGGAAATAATCTTTATGCCAAACTAGAGAAATGTACTTTTGGGGTTTCTTCTGTTCAGTTTTTGGGGTTTAACATTTCCAGCAAGGGTCTAGAAATGGATCCAGGCAAGGTGAGAGCAGTCCTGGATTGGACCCAACCCGTTTCATTACTTGCAACCCAAAGGTTTCTTGGTTTTGCTAATTATTATCGTCAGTTTATTAAGAATTTTTCCCTCATTGTGGCCCACATCACTAATTTAACAAAGAAGGGCGCTGACCCCAGCATGTGGCCTCCTGAGGCTGTTCAAGCATTTGAATTCCTTAAAAAGGAGTTCGGTTCTGCCCCAATCCTTCGTTACCCCGGCACTGTGCTTCCTTTTATTGTGGAGGTTGACGCCTCTGAGGTGGGAGCGGGGGCAGTCCTTTCTCAGAGGCACCCAACTACCAACAAGTTGCATCCCTGTGCTTTCTTCTCCAGGAAGTTTTCATCCGCAGAGGTGAATTATGATATTGGTAACAGGGAATTGTTGGCAATCAAATGGGCCTTTGAGGAATGGCGGCACCTCCTGGAGGGTGCAAAACATCTGGTGTCTATACTGACCACAAGAATTTACTATACATAGAGTCTATCAAGTGCCTAAATCCTAGGCAGGCTAGGTGGGCTCTATTTTTCACAAGGTTTAATTTTTCTCTGACTTTCAGGCATGGGACTAAAAACACCAAGGCGGATGCACTCTCTAGGAGTTTCGAATCCGTTTCTTCTGACTCTAGTGAGTGTACTCCCATTATTCCCAGGGAAATTATAATAGCAACCCTTGAATCTGACCTTTCTTCTCTATTGCTCCCTCTTCAAACATCTGCTCCTTTGAATACCCCTTCGGGGAGATGGTTTGTACCAAAGGAATTTAGGGAGCAAGTATTGAGAGAGGTTCATGATTCTAATTTGGCAGGGCATCCAGGCATTTCGAAGACGGTGTCCCTGTTATCCCATCATGTTTGGTGGCCATCATTCAAACAGGATGCTAAGGCCTTCGTTAATTCCTGCCCAGTCTGCCAAAAATCCAAGGCTTCTCGAAATTCTTCCCAGGGTCTGTTAATTCCCTTATCCATTCCAGAAAAACCTTGGTCCCGTCTTTCGATGGACTTCATTGTTGATTTGCCCCCTTGTCAGAGGAAAACTGTGATCTGGGTGGTGGTGGATAGGTTTAGCAAGATGAGCCATTTTGTTCCCCTTCCACACCTCCCTTCTGCTAAGACCTTGGCTGATTTGTTTGTTAATCACATTTTTAAGTTACATGGTTTTCCTGAAAATATTGTTTCTGACAGGGGGGTTCAGTTTGTCTCAAAGTTTTGGCGTGCTTTCTGTTCCTTGGTGGGGGTTGAGTTATCTTTTTCCACTGCTTATCAGCCCCAAACCAACGGCCAAACTGAGAGGGTGAACCAGTACCTGGAGCAGTACCTCAGGTGTTATGTGTCCGACAACCAGTCCACTTGGGCGGAACTGTTACCCTGGGCAGAGTTTGTGTACAATAATGCTACTCATTCTTCCTCTGGAGAATCCCCTTTCTTTATTGTCAATGGGTTGCACCCCAAAGCTTTTTCCTTCTCTGGGTCTGGTTCCCCTGTACCATCTGCCAACTCCTCCGTTGAGTTATTTTCTAAGGTTTGGTCTCAAGTGCATGAGTCTCTGTCTGCAGCTACATCAGCTAAAAAAAAAAGCTGCTGACAAATCTCGTACAGAGGCACCCCAGTATAAAGTGGGGGATTTGGTCTGGTTATCTACCAAGAATATCAAGTTGAAGGTGCCCTCTCTCAAACTGGGTCCTAAATTCATTGGTCCATATCCCATCACCGCAATTATCAACCCTTCTTGTGTTCGTCTTAAGTTGCCTGTTAATTTTAAGATTTCAGATTCATTTCACGTTTCTTTGTTAAAACCTGCTAACAATGTCCATTTTGTTTCTGTTCCTCCCCCAGTGTTAGTTGAAGGTCAGCCTGAACTTGACATCCAGGAGTTTCTAGATTCCTGCCTTGTGCGCGGTAAGTTGCGCGCCGGCGCGCTTGCCTCCTTCCTATTTAAAGGCGCAGGCGCGCTGGCGTAGTGACGCCAGCGTGCAAAGGCGCAAATTTCAAACATATAAATAGCTGCCCAGCATAGCAATGGTTGCCCGTGATAGAACTCTGTTTCTAGTGGTTTCTGAGCCTAGTGCGTCTGATCCTGTTATTCTGTTATCTTGATTATCCATGTTTGACCCAGCCTGTATCCTGACTACTCTGAACTCTGTATCCTGACCCTTGCCTGCCTACGACAACTCTTCCTGCTTAACCCCTTGATTGACAACCCGGTTTGACCGTTGCCTGCCTGACGATTCTGATATCCGCCTGCCTCGACCCAGCCTGTCTGACCATCCTTCTGCCTTAATCCTTTTGTACCGTGACCTTCGGCCCAAAAGACTCTGCTAACAGCCGTGCCCCTTCGCCAGCCAGAACATCTCGCCTTGCACCCCTCGTTAAGTCCTGGTGGCATCCAAGTAGCTGAGGGCTCCACCCAAGGCCAACGGCGTTCACACTACTGGTGAAGCCGAGCCGCGACCAGGGTGCTTGGCACTTGTTCTGGTGTTGGGTGCCGACCGTGACAATAGGGCTATACTTTAAATCCATGGGCCCCTAATAGTATCTGGGCAGTGTCAGACTGGGATACCAGGGGCCACCAGAAAAACCTTAGACCATTGGCCCATTTTCCAAACTATTATTCCTCCTCTCCTCACTCAACCTCTTTATTCTCCTAGTCTTTTAGCTCTATTTACTATATTCTTCCATTATTAAGCCTCTTTTTTTACCAAAAGAAAATAGGGAATGACCATGAAATAGGCCAAACAACAAGAGGCCACTTACACCTGGGCCCACCAGGATATCAGTGTGTCTCAGGAGTGATATTGTTGCTGATTTGTGAAGTTTAGAAGGTCCCTAACTCTGTACAAGGAACCCATCTACAGTAGTGACTGGGGGTGATTATCACCTGTTCTCTATTGATATTGTACGTTACCTGGTACCCAGTAAGGACTCCGTGTGTCTCTGACAATCCCCATTTTATTGTATTTTTTTTTTTATTATTAATAATACTCGGATACTGAGTGAAATCTGGTTTCCCTGGAGCTGAAACAGAACAAAGGAGAAAACAAAGGGGATCTAAACACAGTGATAACTTGGTTTACATTTACTCATGTTGATCATCTCAGCAATTTACATTTATTGTCCATTTTTATTATTTCTGTAAAAGACCAGACTTTTGGCTCAACTGCTAATCACAAACCCTAGGGTTAACTGTGTACAAAGAGTGCATAGAGTGTGCATAGAGTGTGCAAACTGCTAGTCACAAACCCTAGGGTTAAATGTGTACAAAGAGTGCATAGAGTGTGCAAAAAATATTTGCCTATATTAGAAGCAGACAGTAAATTGTCGGAAATTTTGGCTAAAACTGATGTCAAATGTGTACCAAGAAAGGCCCCTACCCTGGGCAAAATATTAGCCCCTAGCCAGGTCTCGTCTATCCCACTCAATGTAGCAGACAATTGGCTAACAGTGAAAGGCACTTACAAGTGTGGTGCCAATAAGTGTAAAACATGCCAAGTAATTTTCGTAGGTCCCGACTTTAGATCTAACAACACAGGACAGGTGTTCAAAAATAGAGGGTTCTACAACTGCAATACTAAAAATGTAGTATACCTCCTTGAGTGCAATCATTGTAACAAGCAATATGTGGGTCGTACATCCCGCACTCTAAAAGAGAGAGTTAGAGAACACATCAGGAGCATAACCAATAAGGAGGAAACCACCCCGGTAGGGAGACATTTTAAGACATGCTCACTGGGTGGCATCAGGGACCTAAAAGTCAAGGTAATCGAAAAAGTAAAAATACCCAATAGGGGAGGGGATGTTATCCATGGATTAAATCTTCTCAAATTGGATACCAGAATTCCTAATGGTCTCAACTCTAAACACGATATTAGTTATCTATACTAGACTTGTCACCTTTATAAGATCCAGAGCAGAGTAGGAGTTAATCTCTACCTGTCTTCCATCTCTCACTTTTCTCCCACCCCCTCCTCTCTCCCTCCCCCTCCCCCTCCTCTTCATGACCTTAAATCAACGTCAAACCGAATTAGACCGTGATACACAAGAAACATATATTTACAGTTTGTTTGGGTTTTAACTTTTTTAACAGTATTACCATGCAAGACGTGTTAGAGATATTTAAATAAAAAAATAATATGTTTTTATTGAGTACCCACTAGGGGTCACTGTTATTTTTTGTATAAAATGTGGCTGTTTGGTATGCACTGTTACCTATGACTAAGGGATTAATTCCCGAAACGCGTCAGGATATACAGCAGCAATAAATCTTTTCCAGAAGTGCCGTCTATTTGTTCCTGAACCTATTGCATAGAGTGTGCAGAGACACTAGCAATAAAAATTGAGTACAGATTGAAAAACTGCTCAGAGGAGCACCCCAAATAAAACTCCACCAATTCATTTTTGGGTTTACATTCCCTTAAATTGTGAGTTTGCACAGGCAGCATTTGTGTCAGTTATAGAGGGGCAGGGCTGGATCTACACTAACAGGCAGTGTTGGGGCTTATGATGTAACGTTTTATCCTCCACATCCACCCACTCATGTCCTTCTTGTCCTTCTTCTTTACATCTACCAATATTAATAGGGAATTGACTTTAAACATAGATTCTGGGTGTAATGTAATAGGATATATAAATACATAATTTCTTTATGGAGATAACTCAACAGTATTAACTGTTACAATAATACAGGGAAATGTTGCATGAGTAATTAAATGTTAAATTAAAGTTCCTGAATTGACTAAGAACTTGTGGTTTGTCTGATCTTCAACATGATGTTCTCATTCATTCATTCAGCACAGGAGTAAATATAGGGGAGGCTGTTCCTACCTGATTCCTCTGTCCTGATGGTTCTTCTCACCAGTTCTGTCCGTTTTCCTCCTTTGTAGCCAGAGATAGTGATGTAATACTCAGTGTAGGGCTGTAACTCACTGAGTGTCACTCCCTCTGTCTCTGGGAATATCTGACTCCTGCTTTGTCCCACTGTAACATAGGAAACACCAATGTGCCAGTATGATTGGCAGGGCCCAGGGCCACATTCCCATTGGAGGGAGATGCTGGTGGGAGTGACAAGTGTCACATTTAGCTGGAAAGCTGTAAGAGTAACAGGTTAGTAGCAGCTGTGGAATATTGGGAATTTTTATTTTAACATCTTGTTTCCATATTGGCACATTCCCTATTTACTCTCATCCCTGCTGTAATCTGAGCTCAGAGCTATGAGTGAGCAGGGAGAGACTCAGGCAGGAAGTGATGTCACACCAAGCTAATATGGCAGCTTATATCCTAAACAAACAGAGACAGTGTCTAGAGCTGTTTACTCAGGTATGGTAAAGCATTCTGCAGAATAAATATACTGTTATAGCTTGCACTATTGTGGCTAATCTGTTGCCAATAAACTGTCTTGGAGCTTTCCTTCTGTTCACATAGTGACCAGTAGATAGCACTGTGCTAAAGTATAAAACCCTTTGTAGCCATGCGCTTAGAGTCCATCTTGTGCTAGCTCTGGCATGAGCAGGCAGGCAGAGCTCAAGTGGAACCTAGACAGGTCAGGTCTAGAAAGGATAGGATACTCACCTTAAGTGGTCACTATAGGAGTGACAGATAGGCAGGTTATTTAATTGAGCATCTTAAGGCTCCTCCGAGGAGTTGAGTGGCATTATGATCCCAGCTACTAATTGCCCTGAAGTAGGGACTAAGTGTACAGACCTAGGGATGTAGATATTACCCTCAGATTCCACTTAGGGAAAAGGCTGAAAGTTGGGTGTACCTTCATTTGCTGCTGTGCCCATGTTCTCTTCCCTGTGGGGAATAATAATGACCAATGGTGCTGTGAGTTTATGCCTATCTATTGTTGCTGTATGATCCTGTTTTGCTCTTATGTACACTCCATTAAGGATTGTATTGTTCAATAAATATGTTCATTGGCTAAGTTATAAGAAACACTGGTGCAAATTATTGCACCTTGCATCAAGTTACACTACACCCTGCCTCCACACTGTTTGCGACGGCTTACTCCCTAAGATTTAAGGTCTCATCCGGAGCACAGTATTGGGAGTAGAGCTCAGAGAAAGAGAACGGTGCACTCATTTTACTATAGTGCTACAATTCTATTCTCTATTAAATATAAAGTTATCTGCCCCTATGGCACAGCTTGTTGCCCCCACTGGCAGCTGCCTGGTGCCTCTTACACTTAAATTCAGGCCCAGACTGGCAATCTGTAGATCCTGGCAAATGCCACAGGGGCTGCTGTAAGATGCCATAGACACTCACAGCTGAGAAACTCACCTCACTTTCCACTCCTGTCCCCTTATATATATATATATAACTTATATAACTCTTCTAGTGCAGAGAGTGTAATTACTCTGATTAATGATTTGGCTCAGTACATGGGAAATAACCCAGTTGATATACAGTAAGGATATAAAATGTTATTAGTGGGGGTGCATATTATTTACATGACACTGAGTCTTACAGATCCCTATTTACACTGTGATCCCCTGAGTGCGTCTCTCTGATTAATGATTTGGGTCAGTACTCACCAATACAGGGATCTGACGCATTCCAGTAATTGTGGATTCCATTACTCCAACATCTAATTACATCAGATACAGACTGATATCTGGGGGCACAGGTCACTGTTACAGATTCCCCCAGATCATAGAAATCTTTGTTCGGAGATAATGAATTGATTCCTGGTCCTGTCGGCTTTGCACATTGTTCTGGAAATGAAGAGAAAGGAATAAGGAAGATTTAAGGTGGTGAGATTTAGTCAGTAATATACAGGAGCAAACTGCAATCTAATATGTAACATAGGAGAAATATAGGAACAAACTCCTCTATAAACAGCCGCTGTTGGGCACATTATAAGAGAACAGAAAGCAATTTACACCTTTAGCTGGTTTAGAAATGAGAACTGTGAGCAAATTGCAAGTGACTAGTGTAGTTCTCAGCACTGGTATAACTACTGGTCTGCTGGCCACCACTCCATGACAGTTGCAGGCCGGGCCAGGCCAAGGTATTTTGGCTCCCTAGTCAGAGGCTTCTCCCCCCACCCAGTCCTGCACTGCCATTTCCAACCTTACTATTCATATTGCCCCCTGTACCTGTGCCAGCTTAAACTAAAACATCCATCATATTGTTACCCCTAATCTGTATCTATGCCAGCGACAGCCAAAAAATCTTCATATTGCCCCTAATTTGTACCTGTGTCAGCAGGAGCCAAAAATCCATCATATTGCCCCAAACATCTGTGTACCTTTGCCAGCAGCCACCATATTGTCCCATGTACCTGAGCCAACAGCAGCCAAAAAATCCACAATATTGCCCCGAAATATGTATCTGTGCCAGCAGCAGCCAAAAGTCCTTCATATTGACCCTAATGATCGGTTTTCTTGTGTAAGCAGCAGCCAAGATATTGCCCACAAATATGTACCTGTGCCAGCAGCTGCCAAGAGGGAGGTGGGGAGTGATTCTGCCCACAGTACAAATCATGGGCAAGAGGGGGTTGAAACAGGCATTTTATACATTTCAAACACTATTTAAGTCCAAGCAATCCAGTGTTTAAAAAAAAGAAGAAAAAAAAATCCCCTTAAAAGTGCGCCCCCCATGATTGTGCCCTACTGTACCTGCCCCTAGTTCCAGCCCTGGTTGCAGGTAGGTGCATGCAAGTCCCAGGTGGGTGCAGGTCAGGGTGCAGACTTTGCCAATGGGCCACTTCATGTAGTTACACCACTGCTTCTTGGCTTTGAAATATTTACTGGAAACATTGTGGCCTCACTGTTAATCTGGTTTTTGGTTGCCGGGATAAGTGATCCTAGCAACCAGACAGTTTGTTGTGACATTTAATCATTTTGTTTTTTTAAAGTTCAGTGTCAGCATTGCCCCAATAATGTCTTCACATTAGAATGAATGGATTTTACATATTGATTAACAGTCATTAACATTCACAAATGAGTCATGTGACAGTAGAATTACTGAGATATAGTACATATATATATATATATATATATATATATATTCAGCAGGGCCAGAACTAGGGGTAGGCAGAAGAGTCATGTGACTATGGTGCAAAGGTGGAGGGGTGCCAGGCACAAACCTCTTCTGCCGCCGTCCCCTAGATCAGACCCCTGTATCCTCAACAACTGTCAGCTTCTCGTCTTTGTGCTCACCTGCGCTCTTCCATTAGGGTTCTCACCTGGCTGCTATTTTACAGGCCTGGCTGGTAAAAATGATGGTTGATCCCAATGTTATTAATAGGGAATAAAGATAAATATATAGGAAGGTCAGTGATCCCAATGTTATTAATAGGGAATAAAGATAAATATATAGGAAGGTCAGTGATCCCAATGTTATTAATAGGGAATAAAGATAAATATATAGGAAGGCCAGTGATCCCAATGTTATTAATAGGGAATAAAGATAAATATATAGGAAGGTCAGTGATCCCAATGTTATTAATAGGGAATAAAGATAAATATATAGGAAGATCAGTGATCACAATGTTATTAATAGGGAATAAAGATAAATATATAGGAAGGCCAGTGATCCCAATGTTATTAATAGGGAATAAAGATAAATATATAGGAAGGTCAGTGATCCCAATGTTATTAATAGGGAATAAAGATGAATATATAGGAAGGTCAGTGATCCCAATGTTATTAATAGGGATAAAAGATAAATATATAGGAAGGTCAGTGATCCCAATGTTATTAATAGGGAATAAAGATAAATCTATAGGAAGGTCAGTGATCCCAATGTTATTAATAGGGAATAAAGATAAATATATAGGAAGGCCAGTGATCCCAATGTTATTAATAGGGAATAAAGATAAATCTATAGGAAGGTCAGTGATTCCAATGTTATTAATAGGGATAAAAGATAAATATATAGGAAGGCAGGTATTTTTTTCCAGAAAATCTTTTGCACACACTCGCTTGTGCTTGGGTGCTTGAGTGTCCATGGCCGGCAACAACCCTGGCTTCCTCTGTGTGCATGTATGTAGCCGACTGGGTTGCCTAGGGCACCCGGCTGGTTTGGCCCGGCACTGATATTCAGTTAACATTAACACTAGTTTGTCAGATATACAAAACATTATAAGTTGTGCCAGGGGAATCATATTTCCATTATAATTAAATTTCCTTATGTCTTCTGCGAGGGCAGACCACTCTAATGGCCCTTTACTACACTGTCACTAATCTGGGTCGGGCTTTCTCAAAATCCGTAAAAGTCACAGAAAAAAAGTGCAACTTTTATGGGATTTATTGACAAAACTGCAACAATTCAGAATCTGAAAAGACTCTTAGACCTGTGGAAATCATAGGAAATCATAGGAGTCAATGGCAGACTTTTGTGCCACAATATGAAAAAGTGGGAATCTAACACTTAAATGTAATGTACTTACCCTCACAGTGAACTCTCCACATATAGTTATATTGTACAGATTTACATGTAATTGTGTCCCAGAAGGGTTTATATCCCAGTGGGCACCTCACAGACACCACCATGTTGGGGGGATAATAATCTTGGGGTGGAACAAGCTGCACATTTGGATCCCTGGAGAGGTCAGATTTCTTGCATTGCTCTATAAGAGACAAACAGGACAGGCTTATGGGGGAGTGGGACACTTTATATTGCCCTGATGGTCAATTTTATGATCATAACTGCTGCCTGGTTGCTAGGGTAATAGAGCCCCAGCAATCAAAGAACAGTTTGAACCGACAGCCTGGGAATTGCAGAAGAAAAGTAAAAAATTTAAAGAACATAAATGACAACAAATTGCATAACTTTCTATATCACACAAATCACACCTCCCAACATTTAAAAACAGAAAGAGGGACAAAAAGTTGTGCCCTGTGCAAAGTGGGAATTTTTTTGACCCTCTAATTACCATGTCCATTTTACAAAAGTTGGCAGTTTATGAAAGTTTGAACACAACTTGAACACAGTTTTAGTGCAATTCTTTGTGTACTCTAATAGTTTTGCTAATAATAAATTGCTGTGGGTGAGTAATTACCTGTGCAGGGAGCACTATTATTCCACATGACGATCCTCACATTCCTCATACATCTTATTTTCACTCTCGTAGGGTAATATCCCTCCATACACCTCACTGTCACTGATTCCTCTGGATCATAATATTCCTGTTCTACCCCAGTCCTGTTTATTCCATTTATCTGTGACAGGAGACACTGGTCTGGAATAAGAATAAAGTACATGCGGTTATTATACTCACACAGGTTATATTGAGGTATTTCAGCTCATTCCTTATCATATAATACTGGGGGTTCATGTCATGTAACTGTATTAGTAATGAGGCATCATATTGTCCCTAATTTGTACCTGTGTCAACAGTAGCCAAAAATCCATCATATTGCCCAAACATCTGTGTACCTTTGCCAGCAGCCACCATATTGTCCCATGTACCTGAGCCAACAGCAGCCAAAAAATCCACAATATTGCCCCAAAATATGTATCTGTGCCAGCAGCAGCCAAAAGTCCTTCATATTGACCCTAATGATCGGTTTTCTTGTGTAAGCAGCAGCCAAGATATTGCCCACAAATATGTACCTGTGCCAGCAGCTGCCAAGAGGGAGGTGGGGAGTGATTCTGCCCACAGTACAAATCATGGGCAAGAGGGGGTTGAAACAGGCATTTTATACATTTCAAACACTATTTAAGTCCAAGCAATCCAGTGTTTAAAAAAAAGAAGAAAAAAAAATCCCCTTAAAAGTGCGCCCCCCATGATTGTGCCCTACTGTACCTGCCCCTAGTTCCAGCCCTGGTTGCAGGTAGGTGCATGCAAGTCCCAGGTGGGTGCAGGTCAGGGTGCAGACTTTGCCAATGGGCCACTTCATGTAGTTACACCACTGCTTCTTGGCTTTGAAATATTTACTGGAAACATTGTGGCCTCACTGTTAATCTGGTTTATGGTTGCCGGGATAAGTGATCGAAGCAACCAGACAGTTTGTTGTGACATTTAATCATTTTGTTTTTTTAAAGTTCAGTGTCAGCATTGCCCCAATAATGTCTTCACATTAGAATGAATGGATTTTAGATAGTGATTAACAGTCATTAACATTCACAAATGAGTCATGTGACAGTAGAATTACTGAGATATAATACATACATATATATTGTAGCATGGTTGGGAAAATCATGGATGGAAAGTATATCCCTCCCAGAATCCTCTATGAAGCAGAGGGATGTGAAAATGAGGCTGTGAGTAGCAGGGAGGTGATTAGTCTCACCTGGAGTAAAAAGGTGGGGGCACAATTAAGGCTGCTCTCTGCCCTGGAGAGAGAGAGAGAAAGGAGAGCTACTGGAGGGCTGGGTTACAAGTTCTCATAGTAACTACATGTTACCTATGGTTAAAGGACAAGGAAAGTGTAAAATAGAATAAGGCTAGAAATGCTGTATTTTGTATACTAAACATAAACATGAACTTACTGCACCACAAGCCTAATCAAACAAATGATTTATGCTTTCAAAGTTGGCCACTGGGGGTCACCATCTTGTAACTTTGTTATACATCTTTGCAAGACCAAGACTGTGCACATGCTCAGTGTGGTCTGGGCTGCTTAGGGATCATCATAAACAAAGCTGCTTGAGTTCTGCATGGCAGGTAAGTAAGGCGGGGGCTCCCCCTGCTGTACATAAGTATGATTGTTTCCCTGCAGAGCAGTTAGGGACCGTCTGACAATTCCTATCCACAGCAGTAACTGAAGGGAGAATTTCACTGCATACAGTCAGGTTTCTTATAAAAACTGTACACATTTTCTTATTAAAGTATATTGGAGAAAGGTTTATTTTTCATTAAAGAATGTAAAAATGGGATTTTATTGTTTTGCCTTTCCTTATCCTTTGAAGCATAAGGACTTTTATTGCTGGACACAAGTTTCCAGAAAGAGACAAGTTATCTGGAAACAAGGACTGGCCACCAGCTTCTGCCTTAAGTGTTTGGGGAGCGGCTGCTTCCAGGAGAAAAGCACAAGGAATCTCTAAAGGACTGTGAGTTAACAGTTAATTTTGTTTGCTGGACTTATATTGCCCCAGTGGGAGACTGTGGGACCTTTTGGAAAAAGACATTTTCATTTATCAGTACAGCTGGACTATTTTTGTTTACTGCCTTCCCAAAGGGTATGAACTGTTATGTTGGTGTTTAAGCTGCTGTGTTATATAAATGCCCACGTGAGATCAGCTGGAAACCTGTGTATTGTCTACTGTCTGTGTGAGAGGAGTTGCTGCTGCTACTACCTAAAGAGCCATTCCCCACAATTGGTGCTTGGATGCGGGCAGCTCCTTAAAAAGACAGTCATATTAAAGGATTGTTATATCAAGCACAGTAGGGTGACTTTCACAGAACATTGCCAATATGGAGGAGATTCTAAAAGAACTTGTAAAGTCCAATGCGCAGCAGCAGCGGACTAATCAAATACTCGCAGAGTCTGCTCAAACAGCTTTAAAGGACAAGGAAAGGCAAAACAATAAAATCCCATTTTTACATTCTTTAATGAAAAATAAACCTTTCTCTAATATACTTTAATTAAAAAATGTGTGCCGTTTTTATAAGAAATCTGACTGTATGCAGTGAAATTCTCCCTTCATTTACTGCTGTGGATAGAAATTGTCAGACGGTCCCTAACTGCTCTGCAGGGAAACAATCATACTTATGAACAGCAGGGGGAGCCCCCGCCTTACTTCCCAGCCATGCAGAACTCAAGCAGCTTTGTTTATGACGATCCCTAAGCAGCCCAGACCACACTGAGCATGTGCAGGGTCAGGCCAAGATGTATAACAAAGTTACAAGATGACAGCCCCCAGTGGCCAACTTTGAAAGCATAAATCATTTGTTTGATTAGGCTTGTGGTGCAGTAAGTTCATGTTTATGTTTAGTATACAAAATACAGCATTTCTAGCCTTATTCTATTTTAGACTTTCCTTGTCCTTTAAAGGAACAGCAGGCTATCAACAGTCAGCTTCTAAAACGGATCGAGACTATGGAAAAGTCCCAAGGTGGATCAAGAGAGCCCGTCTCTGTGTATAAAAGAGTGCAAACCTCTTTACAAAAGATGACATCAGAGGATGATGTGGAGGCTTATCTCGCCATATTTGAAAGAGTGGCAAAGCGGGAAAAACTTTCACCTGACCAGTGGGTGGGGGTGCTTGCTCCCTTTTTGTCCGGAGAGTCGCAAAATGCTTATTTTGATTTAAATCCTGAGGATGCCCATCAGTACCAAAAGTTAAAAGCGGAAATAGTGGCCCGGTTGGGAGTAACCCTGGCTATGAGGGCCCAGCGGGTACATGCCTGGACATTTGATGTGGTCAAACCTGTAAGGTCTCAGATGTATGACCTAATACATCTTGTCCAAAAGTGGCTACAACCAGAGGAATTAACTCCTGCACTAATAGTGGAAAGAGTGGTCCTGGAACGTTTTCTCCATACTTTACCCATTCGGCTGCAACGTTTTGCAGGCCAAGCTGATGCGACTGATGCTAACCAGATGGTGGCCCTGGTGGAGCGGTTTCTTACCACAGAGGATTTTCTTCAAAGTTCAACAGCTAAAACTGCTGGCCCTAAGAGTCAAAAGGCACTGTGTATAGGTAAAGACATACCAACCACTAAAGGGTGGAAAGAGGCCCCAAAAGGTGGAAATGATTCCATGACCAAGCAATTGAGAGGACAAAGCCATAAACCAGACCTGCAGGTTAGGGATAGAGGACAAGTAATTTGTTGGCGCTGTCATGAGCCAGGGCATATGGCAGCCAGATGCCCACTTACCCTGGAACCCATGGATTGTAGCACTGCACAACCACATTTGTCCTTATTTGCTAAGCCTGTTTGTATTGCCCAACCTGGTGCAGAAGTGGAGCCACAAATGTGTACCGTCAAAGTAGACGGGAAGGAAGTTTCTGGCCTTCTAAACTCTGGAAGTCTGGCAACTTTGGTTCATGCCAGCCTGGTAGACAAGCAGAAGCTACAGTCATACCAGATGGGAGTTATTTGCATACATGGGGATGTTAAAAACTATCCCACAGCCTCCCTCTCCTTTGAAACGGCTGGTGGAATTTGCATTCATGAAGTGGGAGTGGTAACAAATTTAATGCATGATGTTATTTTGGGACGTGATTTTCCTGTGTTTTGGGACTTACGGGTAAAATAAAAGTGTGCGAGGAGGGAAGTGTGCCTCCAATGTCTATTTCCCCAATATGTCCTGAATCTTTAGAGTCGAATCTTCCCATATGTCCTTAGCCTTTAGAGTGTTTTTCCCCAGGTGAGGCTGTAGTGGCCCAGAAAAAAATTGCAATTTCCCTTTAGAGGTCTTGGTAGGAGAGGATGCGGAGCCTGAACTTGATCTGCCTGATCTACTCATTTCCCGGGATAATTTCGGCACTGCCCAACTAACGGACCACACCTTAAGTAAAGCTCGGGAACAAATAAAGGTTGTAAATGGGGTGCCCTAGGAACCAGGTTCTGATAAAATATTTCCTCATTTTGCAATGGAAAATGATTTACTGTATAGAGTAAATGAAGTACGGGGTGAGAGGATAGAGCAACTGATAGTTCCCCAAGCCCATAGACGTACAGTGCTGGATTTGGCACACGCCCATGTGTTAGGGGGACATTTGGGCTATGAGAAAACGAAAGACCGGGTGTTACAAAGGTTTTACTGGATTGGGGTACACCGAGAGGTAAAACAATATTGTGATTCCTGTCCCATTTGTCAGTTAACGGCCACAATGCCACATTTCAAAAGTCCCCTTATACCCTTGCCTATAATTGAGGTACCTTTTGACAGGATTGCCATGGATCTGGTAGGCCCTCTAGTCCGATCTGCTAGGGGACACCAATATATCCTTGTTGTACTTGATTATGCCACGTGGTATACCGAGGCAATTCCACTAAGGAACGCTTTAGCAAAAAGCATTGCCAAAGAGTTGGTTTTGATGTTTACATGTACGGGGATCCCAAAGGAGATCCTCACTGACCAGGGGACACCCTTTATGTCAAAGGTAACAAAAGAATTGTGTAAGTTACTGAAAATCACCCAACTGCGTACCTCAGTGTACCACCCCCAAACAGATGGGCTGGTAGAGAGGTTTAACAAAACGCTAAAAGGCATGTTAAAGAGGGTGGTAGCTTTGGATGGTAAGGACTGGGATGGCCTTTTACCTTACCTCATGTTTGCCATATGGGAGTTGCCCCAAGCTTCCACTGGGTTCTCTCCTTTTGAACTGGTGTATGGTAGACACCCAAGCGGTCTCCTGGATATTACTAAGGAGACCTGGGAACAGGAAGCCACTCCCTTTAAGAGTGTAATCGAACATATCAGTCAAATGCAAGATAGAATCGAAAAGGTTATGCCTATTGTATGGGAGCATTTGCAACAGGCTCAGGAGGCCCAGTCCAGGGTGTATAATCGCTCGGCTAGGGTGAGAACCTTTAATCCGGGGGATAGAGTACTGGTTCTTGTTCCCACAGTAGAAAGTAAATTCTTAGCAAAATGGCAAGGTCCTTATGAGATTGTAGAGAAGGTAGGAGAAGTTAATTACAAGGTTCATCAACCTGGGAAAAGGAAACCCTACCAAGTGTATCATGTAAATTTGATTAAGCCCTGGAAGGACCGCGAGACCCTTGCGGCTGTAACCTTCCCTAGGGAAACAGCAGGTAGTTCGGTTCCAGAGGTAAAAATATCTAAAACCCTGTCGCCAAGTCAAACACAAGAGGTAAAAGAGTTCTTACAAAGAAGGATGTGTTTTCAGAGTTGCCAGGGCGAACCATGGTGATTAACCATGACATTATGACAGAACCTGGGGTAAAAGTAAACTTGAAACCCTATAGGGTGCCTGAAGCTCGCAGGCAGGCAATCTCAGATGAAGTCAAAAAGATGTTAGAGCTTGGGGTAATAGAAGAGTCATGCAGTGAGTGGTCTAACCCCATTGTCTTAATTCCTAAGCCAGATGGCAGTCTCCATTTTTGTAATGGTTTCAGAAAATTAAATGAAGTCTCTAAATTTGACGCATACCCCATGCCCAGAGTAGATGAGCTGATTGAGAGGTTTGGCCCAGCAAGGTATATAACCACCCTTGACCTTACAAAGGGTTACTGGCAAGTTCCCTTAACTGACAGGGACAAAGAGAAAACTTCTTTTTCTACCCCTGAAGGGTTATTCCAGTACAAAGTACTGCCTTTTGGTTTACATGGGGCCCCAGCTACATTTCAAAGGCTGATGGACCGTGTTCTTAAGCCCCATCAGAAATATGCCTCAGCCTATCTTGATGACGTGGTCATCTTCAGCACAGATTGGCAAAGTCACTTGCCCAGAGTCCAGGCTGTTCTGGATTCAATCAGAGCGGCTGGTTTAACAGCCAACCCAAAAAAATGTGCCCTTGGGTTAGAAGAGGCCCGTTACCTGGGATATGTAATTGTAAGGGGGGTAATTAAGCCCCAGATACACAAAATTGAGGCTATACAAAACTGGCCCCAGCCACTGTCAAAAAAACAAGTAAGAGCTTTTTTAGGAATGGTGGGCTACTACAGGAGTGTAACGTTCGGTATCCCACAACCCAGAGTAAACCCCAATGTCCCGGGCTCGGCTCACGCTTCGGCCTATAACCGCCGCCTTTCACGTCGGGTGGAGCCCTCCGCTACTCGGATGCCGCCAGGACTTAATAGTGAGGAGACTGAGGGAAGAACTCTGGGCGAGCAAGGGAACTAAACGTAGAGTTAACAAAGTCCAGGAACGGGCCGAGTCAAAACCAATCGGAATGCGGTACAAAATCGGTAAACAGCAGAGTGGTCGAGGTCACAGGCCGGGTCAGCAACTAACAGGGTCGAAGTACAGAAACGGAATCCAAAGAGTAGTCGGGAACAAGCCAAAGGGTCAGGGCAGGCGGAAGTCAAACAGTAATCAGGAATAGCCAAAGGTCACAACAAGAAACACAGAATAATCACACCCAGGAACGATAAACAGAACCTACGTTGGGCAAGGCAAAAAGGACTGCTGGCCATTTAAAGATTTGAATTTGGCGCCACAGGACGCTGGCGAATCAGCGCCAGCGCCTGCGCCTTTAATTACTGCGCATGCGCGCCGCGCGCTCCATAGGAGCCGGCGCCTGAGGCCTAGCCGCATCGGCGGCGGCGGAGAGGAACGGGCGTCCCCGTCGAGGGGGCGACAGGCGTCCCTGTCGTCCCCTCGGTAAGTTTATAACATTACCCCCCCCTCCAGAGGGGGCCACTGGACCCTTAGGTTTGTTGGGAAATTTAGAATGAAATTGTCTCACCAACCTATCCGCCTTAACATCAGAGGCGAAAACCCAGGATCTCTCCTCAGGACCATAGCCCTTCCAATGAACCAGATATTGGAGTTTGCCCCTAGAGATACGAGAGTCAATCAACCTGTGAACCAAAAATTCGGATTGACCCTCAACAGAAATAGGAGGGGGAGGAGAATTCTGACGTACCACTCTAGCAGGTCTCAACAGAGATACATGGAAGGAATTAAAAATCTTGAGTTCGGGGGGAAGATTTAACCTGACAGTACATGGGTTGATAACATCAGATATAGAGAACGGACCAATAAACTTGGGACCCAGTTTGGCTGAAGGGACTTTCAAAGAAATGTTTTTGGAGGACAGCCAAACCTTGTCACCAACCTGATACACAGGAGAATCCCTCCGATGTTTGTCTGAAGCCCTCTTCTGAGCAGCTACTGCAGAAGATAAGGACTTCTGAACCTCCTGCCAAGTCTTGGAAAAATCCTCCACAAAGGAATTAACAGCAGGAAGATCACAAGAACCTGAAAATGAAAAAACTCTGGGATGAAGACCAAACACTGTGAAAAAAGGAGATTTGCCAGTGGAGGAATGAATGGCATTGTTATAGGCAAATTCAGCCCACGGAAGAAAATTAACCCAAAGTGCCTGATTGCAGGACACATAACATCTAAGATATTGTTCCAGAGTCTGATTTGTCCTCTCAGTCTGACCATTGGTCTGGGGATGATATGCGGAAGAGAAAGACAGATCAGTACCCATTAATGAACAAAAAGCCCGCCAGAATTTGGACACGAATTGAACCCCCCTATCCGACACAATATTGAGAGGAGCCCCGTGAAACTTAAATATATGGACAATAGAGAGCGCT
The DNA here is from genome assembly GCF_017654675.1 of Xenopus laevis. Classification (NCBI taxonomy): domain Eukaryota; kingdom Metazoa; phylum Chordata; class Amphibia; order Anura; family Pipidae; genus Xenopus; species Xenopus laevis. Next base: position 200,780,888 of record NC_054372.1, on the reverse strand, counting down.
ATTGCGGATATGCCAACGGGACGCTCCCCGGGTCCGGACGGCCTTCCTGCCGAATGGTATAAGGCTCATACTAAAATCCTTACTCCCAGACTCACCACGTTGTTTAATAATGTCTCCCAAACCAAGGCACTACCAGAGTCATGTTATATGGCCCATATCGTCCTGATACCAAAAGAGGGGAAACCACCAGAATGCTGTGAATCCTATCGTCCCATCTCCTTGCTAAATTGTGATGCCAAAATATTTGCGAAGGTCCTAGCTAATAGGGTGAAAATGGTAACTGCTGAGTTAGTACATCCGGACCAGACAGGTTTCATGCCTAGCAAGGCTACTGATATCAATATTCGGAGGCTTTATAACAACCTGGCTTTAGACCACAGCAACAAGGGCAGCAGAATAGTGGTGTCTATTGACACAGCGAAAGCATTTGACACTATATCATGGGCTTATCTATGGGAGGTTTTGACTAAATTTGGTTTTGGCCAGCGCTTTTTGGACTGGGTCCGGGCATTATACTTAAAACCTAGGGCTAGGGTGCTGGTGAATGGTTTGCTGTCAGATGTGGTGCAGCTGGGGAGGGGGACTAGGCAGGGATGCCCCCTCTCTCCACTGCTGTTTGCCCTGGCCATAGAGCCTTTGGCAACAAGACTTAGGGACTCCCCAGAAGTGGAAGGTCTGAGAATTGGCAGGATCGAGGAGAAACTATCGTTATATGCTGATGATATGCTTCTCTATTTGGCTAACTCGGGCAGGGCCTTGAGTAAGGCTTTGGAGAGCATTGAGGAGTTTGGGGAGTTTTCAGGGCTGCGGATCAACCAGTCCAAGTCAGTTATTTTCCCGATTGATCCACTACCCCCAGGGACGCCGGAGAGCCTAGGTCAACTGAAGGTGGTGCGCTCCTTTAAATATTTGGGAATTGTGATACAGGCAGACTTCAAAAAATTTGAGGAGCATAACTTGACCCCAGTAGTCAAATCTTTGATTGCGAAGACAGAGGTCTGGCAGAATTTGCCTCTTTCTCTTCCCGGCAGGATTAATTTATTTAAGATGGTTTTTCTCCCCAAATTTTTATATTTATTTCACAATTCCCCAATAATGCCCCGGAATCAATGGTTTAAGTATCTTGACTCCATTCTACGTAAGTTTCTCTGGGCGGGTGAACATCCACGGCTGGGCTTTCGAACCCTACAGGCGCCCGCATCTGGTGGCGGCCTAGCTTTGCCTAATCTCAGATCGTATTTTCTAGCGAGTCAACTTACCTATGCGCATTGGTGGACTATTCCTCAGCCCGACAATCCTTCCACTATGCTTGAGGCAGTGACAATGGGTTCTTTGGAAGCTTTAACTAAATTACTGTATAGAGGGTCCTCCTCGCAGTGCTCCATCACTACACCTATGGCCACTGTTGTGGGAGTGTTCCAAAAAGCGCTGAGGATCGCCCAGAAGGCAAGACCTGTGTGGTCCTGTTGGACGCCTCTTTGGGGAACAGTGCTCTTCCACACTTGCAGGATCTGCCGGATATCAGCAGCTGGGCCAGTCGGGGGGTTAAAACCTTGAACAATATTGTGGTCAATGGGGAATTGCAGCAGTTCCAAAGCCTACAGGGCACTTACCACTTGCCACATTCCATGTTTTTCCGATACCTTCAGCTCAGGCATGCCTTTACCACCCAATTCCCCACTAGACCCATTACACTGGTTGAGACTACTTTAGAGGTTTATCTGAGGAAGGTGGACCTACGGAAACCTACCTCCCGGTTTTATGTCATACTAGAACAGGCTAGTCCAGATCCTCTCACGAAGATTAGGGATAAGTGGGCTGAGGATATTCCGGGCCTGGACGAGGAGATGTGGACTGATGCGCTGAAGCAGGTCCCAGATATCACCATATCAGTTAGAGACAGGTATATACAAACCAAGTTTCTAAACAGAGTATACCTTACACCGTATAGACTGGCGAAAATATATCCTATGGTTTCGGACCAATGCAACAAATGCAGCCAGGAGGTAGGCACTGTTATGCATGTTTTCTGGGATTGCCCGAGGATTCAGGGGTTCTGGGAAGAGGTTCTGCAGCACATCTCTCTAGTCTTGGATGTCCCGAGTTTTAGGACCCCCTTAGTCTGTCTCTTGGGCATTATGGATGATCTGGGTTTGAAAGCTGTAGTCAAACTGTGCTACTTACAGCTTTTGTTTTATGCTAAAAAATCTATTCTTCTACATTGGAAATCAGTGGACCCCCCGACCGTTACCTTCTGGAGGAGACAGGTTAATATTATCCTCCCTTACCAGAAATTGGTCTATGTTGCTAGGGGTTGCCCCAAGAAGTTCGAGGGCATTTGGGGAGCTTGGTTGGAATACGAGGAGAAGCGCTAGGATTGTATTGCTTTTGTGACGAGGTTCTGACTGCTGGTTCTACTTTCACTATGTATGTCCTGTTATTATTTTCGTGTGTGTATGTATGTTTGTTTTGAAAATGCAAAAATAAAAACTTTTAAAAAAAAAAAAAATATATGGACAATGAAAAGTTCAGCTAGAGTCTTGGCAGAGGGAAGGGCAGAAAGAGGAATAAAATGAGACATTTTACTAAAACGGTCCACCACTACCCAGATAACAGTATGCCCCTTCGATGGAGGTAATTCTACAATGAAATCCATGGATATATGAGTCCAAGGTCTCTCAGGAATAGGAAGTGACTGCAGCAACCCTTGAGGTAAAGATCTAGATGGCTTAGATCGTTGGCAGACTGGGCATGACTCAATATATTTGGCAACGTCTTGTCTTAAAGTCGGCCACCAGAGAGTACGAGACAACAAATCGCAAGTCTTCGCACAACCCGGATGACCAGCCACTTTAGAATCATGAGTCTCGTGAAAGACTGCTTCACGTAAATCGCTAGGAACAAACAACTTGCCCACAGGAATATCAGGAGGGGAATCTACCTGGGCATTCGACAAGGAGGTAGAGAGATCCGGACTCAAGGCTGCCACAATCACCTCCTTAGGAACAATAGAAACTGGTTCCAAATCCTCCCTAGGCTTGGAGACAAAACTTCTAGAAAGGGCATCTGCTTTCAAATTCCTTTCTGCAGGTCTGTAGGTGATGAGAAAATTAAAACGTGAGAAAAACAATGACCACCTGGCTTGACGAGGGTTTAACCGTTTAGCAGATTCAATGTACAACAAATTTTTATGATCTGTGAACACAGAAACTGTATGCTTGGCACCCTCAAGGAGATGTCTCCATTCCTCAAATGCCAATTTAATGGCCAATAATTCCCTATTGCAAATATCGTAATTGACCTCAGCAGAGGAGAATTTTTTTGAGAAAAAGGCACATGGGTGAATTTTACCAGAGACAGGATGTCGTTGAGATAATACTGCTCCGGCACCGATCTCAGACGCATCCACCTCAACAATAAAAGGCAAAGATGAGTCTGGATGCCGGAGAACTGGAGCAGAAATGAAGGCCTCTTTTAAGAGGCTAAAGGCCTCAACAGCCTCAGCAGACCAAATACTAGGGTCAACCCCTTTCTTAGTTAAAGCAGTAATTGGGGCCACCAATTTGGAAAAATTCAGAATAAATTGCCTATAGTAATTAGCGAACCCTAAAAATCTCTGGATCACTTTCAAAGAAAGGGGTTGTGCCCACTGCTGAATTGCTTGGACTTTAGTGGGCTCCATCTCAAGACCAGTTTGGGAAATAATATATCCAAGGAAGGGTACAGCAGAGACTTCGAAGAGACATTTCTCAAGCTTAGCATACAGATGATTCTGCCTTAACCTGGATAGAACCTCCCGAACATGAGCACGATGGGAAAACAAATTTGAAGAAAAAATTAGAATGTCGTCTAAGTAGACAACGACAAACCGACCCAAAAGATCACGGAAGATATCGTTAACCAGTTCTTGAAAAACAGCGGGGGCGTTACACAGACCAAATGGCATTACCAAGTATTCATAATGCCCATCTCTGGTATTAAAAGCGGTCTTCCACTCATCCCCCTCCTTTATCCTGATTAGATTATAGGCACCCCTTAAATCCAATTTGGAAAAAATAACAGCCCCCTTCACTCTATCAAAGAGTTCAGAGATTAAAGGGAGGGGGTAACGATTCTTGACCGTGATCTTATTTAACCCTCTATAATCGATACAGGGTCTAAGAGTCCCATCCTTCTTTTTGACAAAAAAAAACCCAGCCCCCGCAGGGGAAGAAGAAGGTCTAATGAACCCCCGCTCCAAATTCTCTTTAATATATTCCTCCATGGCTAAAGACTCGGGAGGGAAAGAGGATATGTCCTTCCCTTGGGAGGAGAAGACCCAGACAATAATTCAATAGCACAGTCATAGGGTCTATGGGGGGGTAAGGATTCAGCTGCTTTTTTACAGAAAACATCAGAAAAAGCGGCATAACAAGGAGGAAGACTCTTTAAAGAAGTAGCGGCCAGGGTCTGGACAGGCTTAACACAAGAATACATACATGCAGAACTCCATTTTAAAATTTTACCAGAGGGCCAATCAACCTGGGGATTATGAGCTTGTAACCAGGGAAGACCTAAAATGACTGGAGTCTGTGGGCACTCAGTAATGAAAAATGAAAGAGATTCAAAATGATCAGAAATGGACATGTGAATAACCTTAGATCGAGTAGATACTAGTCCGGAACCCAAAGATCTACCATCAATGGCGGATAGTCTGAAAGATGGAACCTGTGGTTCCCAAGGAATACCATGTTTTTGAATAAACCCAAAATCCAAAAAATTACCCGCTGCCCCAGAATCCAAAAAAGCAGAGCTCTGCACACAACCACTGTCCCAACTCAAAAGAACCGGAATTAAAATTTGAGAAGATTGGGGAGTAGAAACGACATCACCCAAGCAAGACTCCCCAGACCTGCTTAGGTTCTGTCGTTTCCCGGCCTTTTGGGACAGGTGTTGCGAAAGTGCCCCTTATCCCCACAATACAGACATAACCCATTATTCCTCCTACGAACCCTCTCCTCGGAAGAGAGACGAGTAGAACCAATCTGCATAGGTTCTTCTAAAGATCTAGGAAAGACTTGAGGGGTGTTAAAGACATTTACGGGAGGAGGTGTAACATAGGAAACCTGCTCTTCCTGGAGTCTCTCTCTATGCCTTCGATCAATCTGGATAGCCAGATGCATGAGAGAATCCAGAGAAGACTGTGCGGGAAAATTTACAAGACTATCTTTAATAGTCGGAGCCAAACCAACCCTGAATTGACTCATAAGAGCCGTATCATTCCAGCCCGTCTCTACCGCCCAACGGCGGAATTCAGTACAATAATCCTCTGCCCGCCGTTTGCCTTGTTTAAGGGCACGTATGGCAGCGTCAGCAGAGGCGGCACGATCAGGATCATCGTAAATAATAGCCATGGCTTTAAAGAAAGCCTCTAAGGAGAGACGGGCTGGATCCCTTTGAGACAAACTAAATGCCCAGAGCTGGGCATCACCCTGTAACAGCGTAACTACAAAATTCACCCTAGACTCCTCAGTAGGGAAGGAATAGGGTAAAAAACTGAAATGCAGTTTACAGGCCTCTTGGAAAGTAAAAAACTTACTTCGATCCCCAGCAAACTTCTCGGGGAAAGGAACCTTGGGCTCATGGAAGGTACTACCAGCAAGTGGAGAAGTACTTGCCTGAGGAGTAGTATTACTCGGACCAGGAACAGGCTGTTGCTGCATCATGTCAAGTCTGGAAGAAAGACCGTGAAGACATTGCACAATGTAGTCTTGCTTGTCCTCCTGTTCACCAAGTCTCTGTAGAAGATTTGCCAGAATCGCTTCCGAAGGAGTGGTGGAAGCAGTAGCTTCAGCTGGCTCCATCTTCTTAGTTATTGGCCCAACGTAATGTAACGTTCGGTATCCCACAACCCAGAGTAAACCCCAATGTCCCGGGCTCGGCTCACGCTTCGGCCTATAACCGCCGCCTTTCACGTCGGGTGGAGCCCTCCGCTACTCGGATGCCGCCAGGACTTAATAGTGAGGAGACTGAGGGAAGAACTCTGGGCGAGCAAGGGAACTAAACGTAGAGTTAACAAAGTCCAGGAACGGGCCGAGTCAAAACCAATCGGAATGCGGTACAAAATCGGTAAACAGCAGAGTGGTCGAGGTCACAGGCCGGGTCAGCAACTAACAGGGTCGAAGTACAGAAACGGAATCCAAAGAGTAGTCGGGAACAAGCCAAAGGGTCAGGGCAGGCGGAAGTCAAACAGTAATCAGGAATAGCCAAAGGTCACAACAAGAAACACAGAATAATCACACCCAGGAACGATAAACAGAACCTACGTTGGGCAAGGCAAAAAGGACTGCTGGCCATTTAAAGATTTGAATTTGGCGCCACAGGACGCTGGCGAATCAGCGCCAGCGCCTGCGCCTTTAATTACTGCGCATGCGCGCCGCGCGCTCCATAGGAGCCGGCGCCTGAGGCCTAGCCGCATCGGCGGCGGCGGAGAGGAACGGGCGTCCCCGTCGAGGGGGCGACAGGCGTCCCTGTCGTCCCCTCGGTAAGTTTATAACAAGGAGATTTGTGCCCAATTTTGCCACTATCGCAGCCCCACTAACAGAGTTAACTAGAGGTAGAAAATCTGCCATGGTTACATGGAACCCAGAAGCAGAGACAGCATTCCAAAATCTAAAAACTGTTCTTTGTAAGTGTCCAGTTTTGATTACCCCTGATTTAAACCGTGAATTCATAGTTCAAACAGATGCCTCAGATGTGCGACTAGGCGCTGTTTTGTCCCAGGTGATCAGGGGTGAAGAACACCCAGTGGCCTTCCTTAGCAGGAAGCTAACGTCAGGGGAAAGAAATTATGCCATTGTGGAAAAGGAGTGTCTGGCCATTAAGTGGGCTCTAGAAGCCCTAAGGTACTATCTCTTAGGGCGCCAGTTCAGGTTAGTGACTGATCACGCTCCTTTAACGTGGATGGCACAAAACAAAAAGAAAAATGCCAGGGTAACCAGATGGTTTCTGGCACTACAAAATTTCAAGTTTGTAGTAGAACACAGACCAGGGAGTCAACAGGGAAATGCTGATGCTCTCGAGACAAGTTATCTGGTAACAAGGACTGGCCACCAGCTTCTGCCTTAAGTGTTTGGGGAGCGGCTGCTTCCAGGAGAAAAGCACAAGGAATCTCTAAAGGACTGTGAGTTAACAGTTAATTTTGTTTGCTGGACTTATATTGCCCCAGTGAGAGACTGTGGGACCTTTTGGAAAAAGACATTTTCATTTATCAGTACAGCTGGACTATTTTTGTTTACTGCCTTCCCAAAGGGTATGAACTGTTATGTTGGTGTTTAAGCTGCTGTGTTATATAAATGCCCACGTGAGATCAGCTGGAAACCTGTGTATTGTCTACTGTCTGTGTGAGAGGAGTTGCTGCTGCTACTACCTAAAGAGCCATCCCCCACACTATATTCAGCAGGGCCAGAACTAGGGGTAGGCAGAAGAGGGATGTGCCTACGGTGCAAAAGTGGAGGGGTGCCAGGCACAAACCTCTTCTGCCGCCGTCCCCTAGCTCAGACCCCTGTATCCTCAACAACTGACAGCTTCTCGTCTTTGTGCTCACCTGCGCTCTTCCATTAGGGTTCTCACCTGGCTGCTATTTTACAGGCCTGGCTGGTAAAAATGATGGTTGATCCCAATGTTATTAATAGGGAATAAAGATAAATATATAGGAAGGTCAGTGATCCCAATGTTATTAATAGGGAATAAAGATAAATATATAGGAAGGTCAGTGATCCCAATGTTATTAATAGGGAATAAAGATAAATATATAGGAAGGTCAATGATCCCAATGTTATTAATAGGGAATAAAGATATATATATAGGAAGGTCAGTGATCCCAATGTTATTAATAGGGAATAAAGATAAATATATAGGAAGGTCAGTGATCCCAATGTTATTAATAGGGAATAAAGATAAATATATAGGAAGGCCAGTGATCCCAATATTATTAATAGGCAATAAAGATAAATATATAGGAAGGTCAGTGATCCCAATATTATTAACAGGGAATAAAGATAAATATATAGGAAGGCCAGTGATATGATCCCAATGTTATTAATAGGGAATAAAGATAAATATATAGGAAGGTCAGTGATCCCAATATTATTAACAGGGAATAAAGATAAATATATAGGAAGGTCAGTGATATGATCCCAATGTTATTAATAGGGAATAAAGATAAATATATAGGAAGGTCAGTGATCCCAATGTTATTAATAGGGAATAAAGATAAATATATAGGAAGGTCAGTGATCCCAATGTTATTAATAGGGAATAAAGATAAATATATAGGAAGGTCAGTGATCCCAATGTTATTAATAGGGAATAAAGATAAATATATAGGAAGGCCAGTGACCCCAATGTTATTAATTGGGAATAAAGATAAATATATAGGAAGGTCAGTGATCCCAATGTTATTAATAGGGAATAAAGATAAATATATAGGAAGGTCAGTGATCCCAATGTTATTAATAGGGAATAAAGATAAATATATAGGAAGGCCAGTGACCCCAATGTTATTAATAGGGAATAAAGCTAAATATATAGGAAGGTCAGTGATCCCAATGTTATTAATAGGGAATAAAGATAAATATATAGGAAGGTCAGTGATCCCAATGTTATTAATAGGGAATAAAGATAAATATATAGGAAGGCCAGTGACCCCAATGTTATTAATAGGGAATAAAGCTAAATATATAGGAAGGTCAGTGATCCCAATGTTATTAATAGGGAATAAAGATAAATATATAGGAAGGTCAGAGATCCCAATGTTATTAATAGGGAATAAAGATAAATATATAGGAAGGTCAGTGATCCCAATGTTATTAATAGGGAATAAAGATAAATATATAGGAAGGCCAGTGATCCCAATGTTATTAATAGGGAATAAAGATAAATATATAGGAAGGTCAGTGATCCCAATGTTATTAATAGGGAATAAAGATAAATATATAGGAAGGTCAGTGATCCCAATGTTATTAATAGGGAATAAAGATAAATATATAGGAAGGTCAGAGATCCCAATGTTATTAATAGGGAATAAAAGATAAATATATAGGAAGGTCAGTGATCCCAATGTTATTAATAGGGAATAAAGATAAATATATAGGAAGGTCAGTGATCCCAATGTTATTAATAGGGAATAAAGATAAATATATAGGAAGGCCAGTGACCCCAATGTTATTAATTGGGAATAAAGATAAATATATAGGAAGGTCAGTGATCCCAATGTTATTAATAGGGAATAAAGATAAATATATAGGAAGGTCAGTGATCCCAATGTTATTAATAGGGAATAAAGATAAATATATAGGAAGGCCAGTGACCCCAATGTTATTAATAGGGAATAAAGCTAAATATATAGGAAGGTCAGTGATCCCAATGTTATTAATAGGGAATAAAGATAAATATATAGGAAGGCCAGTGACCCCAATGTTATTAATAGGGAATAAAGCTAAATATATAGGAAGGTCAGTGATCCCAATGTTATTAATAGGGAATAAAGATAAATATATAGGAAGGTCAGTGATCCCAATGTTATTAATAGGGAATAAAGATAAATATATAGGAAGGTCAGTGATCCCAATGTTATTAATAGGGAATAAAGATAAAATATAGGAAGGCCAGTGATCCCAATGTTATTAATAGGGAATAAAGATAAATATATAGGAAGGTCAGTGATCCCAATGTTATTAATAGGGAATAAAGATAAATATATAGGAAGGTCAGTGATCCCAATGTTATAATAGGGAATAAAATATATATATAGGAAGGTCAGTGATCCCAATGTTATTAATAGGGAATAAAGATAAATATATAGGAAGGTCAGTGATCCCAATGTTATTAATAGGAATAAAGATAAATATATAGGAAGGCAGTGACCCAATGTTATAATTGGGAATAAAGATAAATATATAGGAAGGTCAGTGATCCAATGTTATTAATAGGGAATAAAGATAAATATATAGGAAGGTCAGTGATCCAATGTTATTAATAGGGAATAAAGATAAATATATAGGAAGGTCAGTGATCCCCAATGTTATTAATAGGGAATAAAGATAAATATATAGGAAGGTCAGTGATCCCAATGTTATTAATAGGGAATAAAAGATAAATATATAGGAAGGTCAGTGATCCCAATGTTATTAATAGGGAATAAAGATAAATATATAGGAAGGTCAGTGATCCCAATGTTATTAATAGGGAATAAAGATAAATATATAGGAAGGTCAGTGATCCCAATGTTATTAATAGGGAATAAAGCTAAATATATAGGAAGGTCAGGATCCAATGTTATTAATAGGGAATAAAGATAATTATATAGGAAGGTCAGTGATCCCAATGTTATTAATAGGGAATAAAGATAAATATATAGGAAGGCCAGTGATCCCAATGTTATTAACAGGGAATAAAGATAAAATATATAGGAAGGTCAGTGATCCCAATGTTATTAATAGGGAATAAGATAAATATATAGGAAGGTCAGTGATATGATCCCAATGTTATTAATAGGGAATAAAGATAAATATATAGGAAGGTCAGTGATCCCAATGTTATTAATAGGGAATAAAGATAAATATATAGGAAGGTCAGAGATCCCAATGTTATTAATAGGGATAAAAGATAAATATATAGGAAGGTCAGAGATCCCAATGTTATTAATAGGGAATAAAGATAAATATATAGGAAGGTCAGTGATCCCAATGTTATTAATAGGGAATAAAGATAAATATATAGGAAGGTCAGTGATCCCAATGTTATTAATAGGGAATAAAGATAAATATATAGGAAGGCCAGTGATCCCAATGTTATTAATAGGGAATAAAGATAAATATATAGGAAGGTCAGAGATCCCAATGTTATTAATAGGGATAAAAGATAAATATATAGGAAGGCCGGTATTTTTTTCCAGAAAATCTTTCGCACACACTCGCTTGTGCTTGGGTGCTTGAGTCTCCATGGCCGGCAACAACCCTGGCTTCCTCTGTGTGCATGTATGTAGCCGGCCAGGTTGCCTATAGCACCCGGCTGGTTTGGCCCGGCACTGATATTCAGTTAACATTAACACTAGTTTGTCAGATATACATACCATTATAAGTTGTGCCAGGGGAATCATATTTCCAATATACTTTTATGGTATTTATGGACAAAACTGCAACAATTCAGAATCTGAAAAGACTCTTAGACCTGTGAAAAGCCCACCTTACAAGTTAAAGGACCAGTAACATCTTTTTTTACAAAAAATTTGTGGACTGGACTGCCAGGAGAACAACTGCCTGCGAGCCCACCAGCGCATCCAACGTTCCAAGGACCACGGCTCCTTCACATGCTGAAGAATATCTGAGATAGCCAGGGAGGAGAAATCCAGCGCCGCACGATGGATCGTCGCCCTTTCGCCTTTTCTGAAGAGGAGCGGAAGTGGAGTTTCTGTAAGTTATTTTTTAATAAAGACTTTGCAATTTTAAAGTTTCATTTGGCTTGGTGTTTTTTTTTCGATTTATACTAACGAATTTTTTGTAAAAAAAAAAATTGATGTTACTGGTCCTTTAAAAAAAATTTGAGTCCCAAAAAAATATTTTTTAAAAAAACATTGGCGCCAGGGCCCCCCTTACAAGTTAAAAAAAAAAAATTGGGGCCCCAAAAATTTTTTTTAAAAAAAACATTGGCGCCAGGGCCCCCCTTTATAAGGTTAAAAAAAATGTAAAAAAAAAACATTGGTGGCAGGGGCCTATAGAATATTAAAATAAAACATTACATGGGGATTTAAAAAAAACAACACAATTTGGTGTTCAGTAGAATTGAACTCGTGGCTTCAAAACTTCAACTTTGGCTCCTTTAGTTACTTCTGGTCTTTTCGCCGACTCGGTACTTCGGCTGTTCGGCTTTTCAGCACTTCCACATTTTCGACTGTTCGGGACTTCAAAAATGGCCGCAAATCTTGCAAGGGGGGCCTGGCTCTTTCAAAAGTGCAGCACTTCTGGGCCCCCCTTCATGCTCAGGCCCTGGACACTTGTACCCCCTGTCCTCCCTTTGATGGCGGCCCTGCGCAGAGCGGCACCCAATAACCAATGAGTAATAATGCCTAATATTCTATACTTATTTACTATGTGTCATATACACAATCCTTACCTGCTATAGGAGTCTCATGAGTCCAGACTGCAGGTTCCCCAGGTCCAGCTGAAGTGAAGCCTTGGAGAGTCACAGTGTAGTTGGTTCCATGTTTGAGCTCCATATTAAACTCTGTCACGTTGGGTCTCAGCCAATGAGATTCTATTTTATCAAAGAACCAGCTGTATTCTCTCTTGGCCGAGATGTTCAGCTGATCAGATTAAACACAAATATTATGTTTTTATTCATTTCAACCACCAACCGACCAACCAACCAACCATTTCATTGTTACCAACTAATATTATACCTCTGGCCTAGTTTTCCTTGGAATGAATGGCAATTGTTTTGTTCATGTAAGAACTGGCTGCCAATAGTTGTCTAATGTGGGATCTGAGCTGCTCATGGGAATGTCTGGCCTGTACTACGGGGGTTGGGGGGGATTTCCTACACCCTCATTTTTACAGTAGAAATAATTACATTGCAGAAAGGGTAAAAAAGTCACAAGAACCACCAAATTAGAGCAATATTCCAGGCCCTTTGTTTACAGAAATATTACTGGAAAGTCAAGTATTGGGGTAATACTTTAAATGCAAGGGCCTCTAATAGTCTCTGGGCAGTGTCGGACTGGGAAGCCAGGGGCCACCAGAAAACCTTAGACCATGGGCCCACTTAACAAACGATTTCCTCCTCTTTATTCTCCTAGTCTTTTAGCTCTATTTACTATATTCTTCCATTATTAAGCCTCTTTTTTTACCATAAGGAAATAGGGAATGACCATGAAATAGGCCAAATGGTTAGAAGGAAGAGGCCACTGATACTTAGCCTACCAAGACTTTTTCCAGAGTGATATTGTTGCTGATTTGTGAAGGTCCCTAACTCTGTACAAGGAGCCCATCTACAGTAGTGACTGGGGGAGATTATCATCTGTTCTCTATTGATATCGTATGTTACCTGGTACCCAATAAGGACTCCGTGTGTCTCTGACAGTCGCCATTTCAGTGTATTATTATTATTTTTATTATTATTAATACTCGGATACTGAGTGAAATCTGGTTTCCCTGGAGCTGAAACAGAACAAAAGAGAAAACAAAGGGGATCTAAACACAATGATGACTTGCTTTATATTTACTCATGTTGATCATCTCAGCAATTTACATTTATTTTCCATTTTTATTTCTTCTGTAAAAGACCAGACTTTTGGCTCAACTGCTAATCACAAACCCTAGGGTTAACTGTGTACAAAGAGTGCATAGAGTGTGCAGTCAGGGTCACGTGTGCTTCAGAGAGAGCTCTTTAGCTAAAACCACTAGAAATAAAAAATAAATACAGATTGAAGAACTGCTCAAATAGAACTCCACCAATCCATTTTTGGGTTTAGATTCCCTTAAATTGTGAGTTTGCACAGGCAGCATTTGTGTCAGTTATAGAGGGGCAGGGCTGGATCTACACTAACAGGCAGTGTTGGGGCTTATGATGTAACATTTTATCCTCCACATCCACCCACTCATGTCCTTCTTGTCCTTCTTCTTTACATCTACCAATATTAATAGGGAATTGACCTTAAAAATAGATGCTGGGTGTAATGTAATAAGATCTATAAACACATCATTTTTTTAATGATAATTTGACAGTATTAACTGTTACAATAATACAGGGAAATGTTGCAAGAGTGATCAAATGCCTTAAAGTTCCTGAATTGACTAAGAACTTGTGGTTTGTCTGATCTTCAACATGATGTTCTCATTCATTCATTCAGCACAGGAGTAAATACAGGGGAGGCCGTTTCTACCTGATTCCTTTGTCCTGATGATTCTTCTCAGTTCTGTCTCTTTCCACAAAGTGTGCCCAGAGATAGTGATGTAATACTCAGTGTAGGGCTGTAACTTACTGATCGTCACTCCCTCTGTCTCTGGGAATCTCCGTCTCTTGCCAAGGTTTTGTCTCACTGCCTCATAGGAAACACCAATGCGCCAGTGTGATTGGCAGGGCCCAGGGTCACATTTCCATTGGAGGGAGATGCTGGTGGGAGTGACAAGTGTCACATTTAGCTGGAAAACTGTAAGAGTAACAGGTTAGTAGCAGCCGTGGGATATTGGGAATTCTTCTTATCACAACTTGTTTCCATATTGGCACATTCCCTATTTACTCTATTAAATATAAAGTTCTCTGCCCCTATGGCACAGCTTGTTGCCCCCACTGGCAGCTGCCTGGTGCCTCTTACACTTAAATTCAGGCCCAGACTGGCAATCTGTAGATCCTGGCAAATGCCACAGGGGCTGCTGTAAGATGCCATAGACACTCACAGCTGAGAAACTCACCTCACTTTCCACTCCTGTCCCCTTATATATATATATAACTTATATAACTCTTCTAGTGCAGAGAGTGTAATTACTCTGATTAATGATTTGGCTCAGTATATGGGAAATAACCCAGTTGATATATAGTAAGGATATAAAGTGTTATTAGTGGGGGTGCATATTATTTACATGACACTGAGTCTTACAGATCCCTATTTACACTGTGATCCCCTGAGTGTGTCCCTCTGATTAATGATTTGGGTCAGTACTTACCAAAACAGGGATTTGGCACATTCCAGTTACTGTGGGTTCTGCTCTTCCTACATCTAATTACATCAGATACAGACTGATATCTGGGGGCACAGGTCACTGTTACAGATTCCCCCTGATCATACAAATCTTTGTTCGGAGATAATGAATTGATTCCTGGTCCTGTCGGCTTTGCACATTGTTCTGGAAATGAAGAGAAAGGAATAAGGAAGATTTAAGGTGGTGAGATTTAGTCAGTAATATACAGGAGCAAACTGCAATCTAATATGTAACATAGGAGAAAAAAGGAACAAACTCCTCTATAAACAGCCGCTGTTGGGCACATTACAAGATAACAGAAAGCAATTTACACCTTTAGCTGGTTTAGAAATGAGAACTGTGAGCAAATTGCAAGTGACTAGTGTAGTTCTCAGCACTGGTATAACTACTGGTCTGCTGGCCACCACTCCATGACAGTTGCAGGCCGGGCCAGGCCAAGGTATTTTGGCACCCTAGTCAGAGGCTTCTCCCCCCGCCCAGTCCTGCACTGCCATTTCCAACCTTACTATTCATATTGCCCCCTGTACCTGTGCCAGCTTAAACTAAAACATCCACCATATTGTTACCCCTAATCTGTATCTATGCCAGAGACAGCCAAAAAAATTCTTCATATTGCCCCTAATTTGTACCTGTGTCAGCAGGAGCCAAAAATCCATCATATTGCCCCAAACATCTGTGTACCTTTGCCAGCAGCCACCATATTGTCCCATGTACCTGAGCCAACAGCAGCCAAAAAATCCACAATATTGCCCCGAAATATGTATCTGTGCCAGCAGCAGCCAAAAGTCCTTCATATTGACCCTAATGATCGGTTTTCTTGTGTAAGCAGCAGCCAAGATATTGCCCACAAATATGTACCTGTGCCAGCAGCTGCCAAGAGGGAGGTGGGGAGTGATTCTGCCCACAGTACAAATCATGGGCAAGAGGGGGTTGAAACAGGCATTTTATACATTTCAAACACTATTTAAGTCCAAGCAATCCAGTGTTACAAAAAAAAAAAAAAAAATTCCCCTTAAAAGTGCGCCCCCCATGATTGTGCCCTAGGCGGTCACCTACTGTGCCTGCCCCTAGTTCCAGCCCTGGTTGCAGGTAGGTGCATGCAGGTCCCAGGTGGGTGCAGGTCAGGGTGCAGACTTTGCCAAAGGGCCACTTCATGTAGTTACACCACTGCTTCTTCAGAAATATTTACTGGAAACATTGTGGCCTCACTGTTAATCTGGTTTTTGGTTGCCGGGATAAGTGATCCTAGCAACCAGACAGTTTGTTGTGACATTTAATCATTTTGTTTTTTTATAGTTCAGTGTCAGCATTGCCCCAATAATGTCTTCACATTAGAATGAATGGATTTTACATATTGATTAACAGTCGTTAACATTCACAAATGAGTCATGTGACATTAGAATTACTGATATATAATACATATATATACACATATATGTAACCCTTTTGACACCCCTTTGTCTGTGTTACACTACACGTGTGGCGCTTACCTGATGACACGGGACAAACCTGAGTCACTCCGCAGTGGTATTGGGAGAGACTGGGTACCTGGTACTTACTAGCGCAGTGCCGCCACCTAATGGGATCCGGGAATGCACCTACGGTTGGCCCCACTAGGAATACAGTAATAACACACACACTATTGGTTAAACTAAATAACAGTTTATATAAAATAAACCTAATACATGCAGCACTCCTAGCCGGTGGCAATAGGGCCTCACTAACTAACTTGCTAGCGCAATCTGTCTAGCTAACTAAGAAAAAAGGTAAAGTCCTTTAATGTCCTTTAATACACAGCCTGTTTATCTTCAGTGCTCTTTAGGGTACTGTCCCTTTAAACAGGATACTCACAAATCCTCTTTGGATACTTTAGATCTCTCTCCAGGTGAGTCCAGCACAGTCAGACATACAGTGAGACTAGCAGCCCCTTTGGATGCTCAGATAGGAATCTCCTGCTGGTTGTTCCTCCAGTCTGGATTCCTCTCACACTCTCTGTCTCTCCAGACACAGTATGTGGCTTCCCTGTGCCAGTCTGATCCAAATGAATGTGGTGCAGTCTCTCAGCTCTCTGGTCCCACCAGCAGCTCTCTGGCTTCCTTCTCTGTCCACCATGCGGCTCTCTATGCCAGGCTTTCTTCTTTTGCCAGTCTCTGTGACTTCCTCACTAGCTGCTGTGTCACTTCCTGTTGCACTGAGATCACTGAACAGCTGGTTGCTAGGTAACAGCTTACAGCTCTCACATACACAGGCTCTCTGCCCTTACAGGGATAAGTGCAATGATTTTGCACAGATTCCCTATATACATATATATATTCAGCAGGGCCAGAACTAGGGGTAGGCAGAAGAGGCATGTGCCTACGGTGCAAAGGTGGAGGGGTGCCAGGCACAAACCTCTTCTGCCGCCGTCCCCTAGATCAGACCCCTGTATCCTCAACAACTGACAGCTTCTCGTCTTTGTGCTCACCTGCGCTCTTCCATTAGGGTTGTCACCTGGCTGCTATTTTACAGGCCTGGCTGGTAAAAATGATGGTTGATCCCAATGTTATTAATAGGGATAAAAGATAAATATATAGGAAGGTCAGTGATCCCAATGTTATTAATAGGGAATAAAGATAAATATATAGGAAGGTCAGTGATCCCAATGTTATTAATAGGGAATAAAGATAAATATATAGGAAGGTTAGTGATCCCAATGTTATTAATAGGGAATAAAGATAAATATATAGGAAGGTCAGTGATCCCAATGTTATTAATTCCGAATAAAGATAAATATATAGGAAGGTCAGTGATCCCAATGTTATTAATACGGAATAAAGATAAATATATAGGAAGGTCAGTGATCCCAATGTTATTAATTCCGAATAAAGATAAATATATAGGAAGGCCAGTGATCCCAATGTTATTAATAGGGAATAAAGATAAATATATAGGAAGGTCAGTGATCCCAATGTTATTAATAGGGAATAAAGATAAATATATAGGAAGGTCAGTGATCCCAATGTTATTAATAGGGAATAAAGATAAATATATAGGAAGGTCAGTGATCCCAATGTTATTAATAGGGAATAAAGATAAATATATAGGAAGGTCAGTGATCCCAATGTTATTAATAGGGAATAAAGATAAATATATAGGAAGGTCAGTGATCCCAATGTTATTAATAGGGAATAAAGATAAATATATAGGAAGGTCAGTGATCCCAATGTTATTAATACGGAATAAAGATAAATATATAGGAAGGTCAGTGATCCCAATGTTATTAATAGGGAATAAAGATAAATATATAGGAAGGTCAGTGATCCCAATGTTATTAATACGGAATAAAGATAAATATATAGGAAGGTCAGTGATCCCAATGTTATTAATTCCGAATAAAGATAAATATATAGGAAGGTCAGTGATCCCAATGTTATTAATAGGGAATAAAGATAAATATATAGGAAGGTCAGTGATCCCAATGTTATTAATAGGGAATAAAGATAAATATATAGGAAGGTCAGTGATCCCAATGTTATTAATAGGGAATAAAGATAAATATATAGGAAGGTCAGTGATCCCAATGTTATTAATAGGGATAAAAGATAAATATATAGGAAGGTCAGTGATCCCAATGTTATTAATAGAGAAAAAAGATAAATATATAGGAAGGTCATTGATCCCAATGTTATTAATAGGGAATAAAGATAAATATATAGGAAGGTCAGTGATCCCAATGTTATTAATAGGGATAAAAGATAAATATATATATACATAATATATATACATAATTATATACATAATTATGTTTTCATCCCTTGAGTTAATGCCCTTTTTTATACAAGAACTTTATTTGCTTTAGTAGCCACAGAATGACACTGCCCAGAATTAGACAACTTGTTATCTACAAAGACCCCAAGATCCTTCTCATTTAAGGAAACTCCCAACACACTGCCATTTAGTGTATAACTTGCATTTATATTATTTTTGCCAAAGTGCATAACCTGCATTTATCAACATTGAACCTCATTTTCCAGTTTGCTGCCCAGTTTTCCAGTTTAGACAAATCACTGTGCAAAGTGGCAGCATCCTGCATGGAACCTATAGTTCTGCACAATTTAGTCTCATCTGCACAAATAGAAACAGTCCTTTCAATGGCCACCTCCAGGTCATTAATAAACAAGTTGAAAAGCAAGGGACCTAGTACAGAGCCCTGCGGTACTCCACTAACAACACTGGTCCAATTAGAAAATGTTCCATTTACCACCACTCTTTGTAGTCTATCTTTTAGCCAGTTCTCTATCCAGGTACAAATACTATGTTCCAGGCCAACATTCCTTCATTTAACCAGTAACCTTTTGTGTGACACTGTATTAAATGCTTTAGCAAAGTCCAAATAGATCACATCCACTGCCATTGCAGAGGTGTGGTTCCTGCTCACCTCCTCATAAAAGACAATTAAATTAGTTTGGCAAGATCTGTTACACATAAAACCATGCTGTCATAAAATCATAGCATTATTATTTGCAATGAAGTCAAGTGTTTTATCTGTTAATATTCCTTCTAAAATATTTCCTACCACTTATATCAGACTAACCAGCCTATAGTTTTGAAGCTGAGAACGGGATCCCTCTTTGAATAGCGGCACCACATTAGCAATTTGACAGTCTCTCGGCACCATGCCAGACCTCAATGAATCCTGAGAAATTAAGTAAAGAGGGTTGGCAATTACAGACATAAGATGGCTTAGTACCCAGGGATGAATACCATCCTGTCCTAGACCCTGATTTATCTTTACATGTTCTAGACTTTTTTAAGTTTCCCCTTGCATTAAACATGCATCATTAGTTGTATTACTGGAATTGGGACTGTTTAGAAGAAAACCTTCATTACTTGGTTCCTCATTTGTGTAGACAGATGAAAAAATAACAGTTCAGAATCTCTGCTTTATTACTGTTGTCATCAACCAATTGACCCCATCTGACAGTAATGCCCCACTCCATCCTGCTTCATTTTTTTAAATATTTTCTATTGATGAGTCATACCCTTGGGGTGGGATCTCTGAACAGGAAGCAGGAAGCTGTGTGTGAGGTTGATGCTGGCAGAGGTTGGATGGGTAAACTCTGGAGAGACTATTGTATCAAAACTGTGGGACACAGATATATAGACTAACTACCCAAAGTGAGGCTAATTCTTGCTTTAAAGGGCAAAGTCTATGCTACCATTTTAGAAGGGAACAGACTTCTCTGGCTTATGAACAAGATGTATAAGTTATTGTTTTTTTGTTACACATTGTTACAAGTTACTTCTCTCTTGAAAGCTCCATTATAAATCTAAACAGATGGATTCTTTTAAAGGTACCAGAATGTCATTGCATTTCTACATTAAGAAGTTACTACTAAGGCTTCATTTCAGTCAATTCCAACAATATATAAACGTAAGCTTCTGAAATTAAAAATAATCATCATCATCATCAACATCTTTCATAAGAAATGAATGTCTTATACACACTTCTTCTGGTGTTTTCTGGATAAAAGATCTTTCCATAATTTGGATCTTTATGCCTTAAGTCTACTTGTAATCATTGAATAAAGCCAATAGGCTTGTTTTGCTTCCAATAAGGATTAATTATATCTTAGTTGGGATCAAGTACAAGGAAATCATTTGTTTTTTTATTTAATTGTGTCTATGGGAGAAGGCATTTCTCTAATTCAGAGCTTTTTGGATAATGGGTTACCAGATGACAGGTCCCATACCTGTATAACTCTTGTACTACTTTACAGGTCCCAGTATATTGTGGCCATGGCCAAGAGAGAAACAAAATAAAGTTCTATATATAATAAAAAAAGCTTTTCTACTGGTGTGACTAATACTATGGCTTTTTTTGGAAGAGGGGAGAGACTGTCTGACTTCTGTCCTTCATCTGATTTTGGTGGCTTCATACAGTATCTCCCTGCCTCTCTCATAAATAACAACGACTGTATCTTAAACTTCAGGCACGGAGCAGAACGGATGAAGAGGTGATGAGGTGACCTCAGATTTCAGCTCTCGTTTACTTACAGATATGTCGCTGAGCATGCTAAAGCAGTGAGATACAGATAACAAGTCAGTCCACTTCCACCCATTGTGAAACAGATACTGATCTGATCCTTTCCCTGCAGTTTGTTGCAAAACATTTAGCAGTGTTTCTTATCTGAGACTATTTGCAGCTATTACTTGTTATGTTGTACTTACTGCTGGGCCAGAATGTGTGAGAAATGTGTAGTCACATAGTAGGGGGGTAGGTGTCAGGCGATAAACTATTCCCACTTTTTAGTCTTGTGGAAGAAAAGTAAGTATTGTTCCCATATATTTTTATTTGTATCCGAGTTCCTCTATTATAATTACACACAGTTTATGTGCATGCATAAATAGTGTCATCAGTTACTTTATGATAATGGTTTAGCATTGCTGCTCTCTGGGAAATTATAATCAATAACATATGTGCCCCTTCCTCCTGTCAACTCTTATATTTGTGAATATATATATATAATACATAGTGATGGGCGAATTTGCGCCGTTTCGCTTCGCCGAAAAATTCGCGAATTTCGCGAAACAGTGAAAAATTCGCGAAACTGAAATTCCATGACCTGTATAAAAACACTCGGCCTTCGGCCTCGTACTTTTATATGGTCATGAAACTCCTCGGTAACTTATAATATCCTTATATTTTACAAGAGGGGGTACTTTATTCACTATATATTTCTGATATTAGTGAATGAAAAGCATCATATTGGTTTTGGTGGCAGTCACCTGGATAGAGGGCAGTATTCCATGAAAAAGTAAAAACCCAGGAATAAAATTGAATCTGCAAAGGTGATCTGCTTTTTGGCTTAGGTCAGTGCCCTACAACCACCAGAGAACATGGATAGAAAAACACAGGCCAGTAATTTAAAAAATCAAGTGAAAGAAAGCTTCAAATACATTTCAGGAACTCCCCCTTTAAACCATCCATATGATGTGAACAGCCAATTACACAGTTAATATTTGTTAAAGGGTAAGTTCTTTTATATTTTTAGTTGTTTCTGAGATATTTGCATTTTTAGACTGCTAATACCTGTCAGTTGCCTCAACATAGAGTCAGCAACCCCAGGTTTAAATGAATCTAGGAAGTACATAGAAAGTGCATAGACAGTCATGGACCAATGTATCATGCTGTCTAAAAACATTGTGTAAAACGTCACTGGTAATGTTGCCCATAGCAATCAATCAGCAATTAGATTTTAACACCTACAAGCAAAGATCTGATGTTATGAGCAGCATCACCAGTGATGTTTAACACAATGTTTTAGACAGCATGATAAATAGATAAATATTTTATGCTGTGTAAAAATAAAATTATTAAAGGGATACTGTCATGGGAAAAATTTTTTTTTTTCAAAATGAATCAGTTAATAGTGCTGCTCCAGCAGAATTCTGCACTGGAATCCATTTCTCAAAAGAGCAAACAGATTTTTTATATTCAATTTTGAAATCTGACATGGGGCTAGACATTTTGTCAATTTCCCAGCTGCCCCAAGTCATGTGACTTGTGCTCTGATAAACTTCAATCACTCTTTACTCCTGTACTGCAAGTTGGAGTGATATCACCCCCTCCCTTTTTCCCCCAGCAGCCAAACAAAAGAACAATGGGAAGGTAACCAGATAGCAGTTCCCTAACACAAGATAACAGCTGCCTGGTAGATCTAAGAACAACACTCAATAGTAAAATCCATGTCCCACTGAGACACATTCAGTTACATTGAGAAGGAAAAACAGCAGCCTGCCAGAAAGCATTTCTCTCCTAAAGTGCAGGCACAAGTCACATGACCAGGGGCAGCTGGGAAATTGACAATATGTCTAGCCCCATGTCAGATTTCAAAATTGAATATAAAAAAAATCTGTTTGCTCTTTTGAGAAATGGATTTCAGTGCAGAATTCTGCTGGAGCAGCACTATTAACTGATGTGTTTTGAAAAAAACATGTTTTCCGATGACAGTATCCCTTTAAGGTGTGATTTATTTTCCACCATACAAAAGCCAGATTTGCTATTGTACATTTCTTAAGACCTTTGTGAAGTAAGTTTTTTGGAAGTTTCTAAAAGAAAAAGTGTGTGAAGAAATGATGCCATTTAAACGCAATGTGTGGCGAATTATTCTGCCATTTTTTACACCACATAATAAATCTGCACAGAGCAAGGAGAGTTTTGTACAGAGTGCGGATCTGAAACTTGCTATTAATAGTTAAACTGCATAAACCTGAAACTGCTAAACGTCACAGAAACCAATAAAAACTAAAAATTAAAGCAAATCATAAAAGAGCTCAGGGGACCTCTCTGAATAGGTTTACATCAATTCATTTTTGGGGGTTTCTGTCCCATTGAATTCAGCCCATGGCCACCTTTAGCCTCCGCAAACAAAAAAAATCCCCCTCTGGCAAATATTACATAATGACCTGAGGTAAATAATAATAAAACACCCAGTAATAAGTATCAGTATAAATAGAATAGGTAATACTCCCCCCTCATACTGTAATATCAATCACAAAGAATACATTTCTCATACACAGCACAGTATATACAGTATGTTGGAATCTATGTTACCAGAAATTGTTTCAGGGTTTCCATTGGAGCAAGTGATCTGCACCCCAAGCACAGTAAGGATGAGGGGAGCCAGGAAAGAGGGAGACATGTTGATACAGTCCCCCTTATATTCTCTCTGCTGCTTCTCTCTCCCACCTCAAACTCTTCAACATGGGCAGCAGCTCAGATTCAGTGAAACTGATATAAGGCAAGTTTGTGGTGAGCCCAAGCCCAACCCAACGGTTCCTCTTTGTATGTTCTACAGTAAATGTGCGATGTTGCTCTTATTCTCTGCTCTAAACCCAACTTCTCTCCAGCCAGGGGAATCTGCTCATTTAGCAACATGTTTCTCCACTTTAACTGGGAAAATAAAATGTCTTTAAGCAAATTTGTAAGCAAATGTCACAAAGTAAAACTTTGTGGTTTGATAGAAAGGTTAGTGGTTATGTTGTAAAATGAAAATACTTTTTATACTATGACCAGAGGTAACAAGTTAGGGACCACCGTATGGGGTTTACCTTGACGTGTTATGGTGGCTTATCAACTTTATGATCATAACTTTGTAACTAAAAATGTGCATTGAAAAGTAGCACTTCCATTATACTTAAATCTACCCCCTCTTTTTGTATATTAGTGGTAAGGTTGGTAAGACATTCAAGTTAGCTGGGATAGCTGGGACTTTTATTAGGTTCAAAGAAGCCAATAAAGCATGGAATCAAATTATTAGACTAGTTAAAGTAGTGATTGAAAAAGGAATGTTGATGAAATATAAAATACATCTCAAATTATTTATAAATATGTAAAACAAAACTAAACAATGGAGGTGGGCCCTTAGTATTAGAGGGAGGTCAATTTGTTGATGAGAGCAGGGAAAAATTACCGGATCTGAACTATCTCTCCGTACAGCTCAGGAACCATTGCCGAATCATTATTATACATTGCTGTAATGTTAGTTATGTCACATATAGAATATTACAGTTCAGAGAATGAACAATGTTACATGTTACAATGTGATTTCCTGTGGGTGATGTAAATGATTGGTTTATTATTATTTATTGGTTTCAGAATCTCACTCAGTAGTACTGCATAATTGCAATAACCAGCTAATGAAGGTTTACTTTTAAGCAGATCCTATTTTAATAATATAAACATTACCCCAGGTACTAAACAAGCTTACCTCTGTGACTGCTAAACCTCCTTGCTTAATTTTTCAGGATTCATTGAGGTCTGGCATAGTGCCGAGAGACTGGCAAATTGCTAATGAGGTGCGGCCTGAAACAATAGGCTGGCTAGTTTCATGTCAGTTACAGGAAATCTTTTTGGAATCGATAATAAAGCATAGTATAATTGACTTTTGCAAATCATAATAACAATCACTACAAGGAAAAAGAGTACAGTCTAATCAGCCATTTGTTTACACTTTGCACATTGTGTTCTTTTCTGTGCAAATTGCTAGACATGCAGCTTCCCTCATGAAAATAGAGCTGGTTGGGGGAGAGAGAGGTATGTAGTCATACCCAGCACTGTGCATCATTCAGGAGCAGCAGAGGGTAAATATCTGTAAATTACCCCTTATGCCTTCTATGAGGAGGGGAACAGAAATCTAGACTCTAGAGTGGAAATGGATGGGATCTACTTTGCTAAAGCATGTGATCCAGTTCCATACAGAAGGTTACTGACATTGGGGACCAGTTGGGGATATTGATGTAGTGATTTGCTTTAACACCCCCCACTGCCCCCTCCCAATGTCAGGAACTTTCTTCATGGTACCATATCGCATACTTTAGCAACACATCCACTTCTGCCCTTCAAAACCAGTAACTATCTGTGTGGCACTGTATCAAATGCTTTAGCAAAGTCTAAGTTGATCACATCCACTGCCATCCCAGAGTCAAGGTTCCTGCTCACCTCAACTCAATAAACACAATAAAATAGAAAGTTGCGATGAGCAAATCTGTCCCACTTCACCGGAGAATTTGTGAAACTATGATAAAAGTTGTGAAACTATGAAAAATTTGTGAAATGCATTAAAGTCAATTTTTTTAATTTTAATAAATTTTTATTGTTTTTATCAGATTTTGTGTACAGACAATCATATCTGTCATGTAACATGCACATGTATACATCAGCATCAATTTTGGTTCTCTATCAGTAAAAACATAAACAGTTATCTTAGTTTGTGACACTCAGTCTCTACCACATAATACCTTAACCATATCAAGCGATCAGAAGCTTTATGGCTAACAGATTAACATTCAATCTACATTGAATTCACATGAGAATATATTTTATTAAGAAAAGCAAATAATAAAACTTCTTATACACTGACTATTAATTGTACATTAAGAAGCTACTATAGTGAGAAAAGGGTGCTGGCACATCAGGCCCATATCTGTACTCAATCCAGGGGCCCCAAGTCAACAAAAATTTCTTATGGGAGTCAAGTAGAATGCTTGTCATTTTTCCTTGTGACATAATCCAATCTACTCTGGACTTTACTGGGTCTATTGGGATTTTTTTTTGTTTCCATGCCCTAGCCAAAGTCCTCTTAGCTGCCATCATAATGGTGGTGAACAGGCGGAACTGGGTATTATTTAGTTCTTTAGCTTTTATGCCTAACAATCCAATTCCAGGGTCACTATGAACAGAAACTTCCCAGACTGAATATACTATAATAAGGATCCTTATCCAAAATCTCTGGGCATTGGGGCAAGTCCACCATGTGTGGTACATCGTACTTGTTTCACCACAGCCCCTGATGCATCTGGTATTAGCTGAGAATTTTGCAATATGATCAGGTACTAAGTACCATCTAAAAAGAACTTTATAATTGGTCTCTTGTAATATAGTAACATAGTAAGTAAGGTTGAAAAAAGACACACGTCAATCAAGTTCAGCCTTTTAGTTTTTTTTTTATCTGCCTAACTGCCAGTTGATCCAGAGGAAGGCAAAAAAAAACCCATCTGAAGTCTCTCCAATTTGCCTCAGAGGGAGGAAAAATTCCTTCCTGGCTCCAAAATGGCAATGGGACCAGTCCCTGGATCAACTTGTACTATGAGCTATTTCCCATATCCCTGTATTCTCTCACTTGCTAAACACCAAAAACTGTAGGGCATATTCTAGATGGGGCCTTACCAGTGCTCTATACAGTGGGACCCCCTACTCCCGTGACTCTCTGCCCCATTTAATACAAGTCAAGACCTTATTTGCCCTTGATGCTGCTGACTGGCATTGCTTGCTACAGACAAGTTTATTATCTACAAGGACTCCAAGCTCCGTCTCCATTATGGATTTGCCTAGTGCAGTCCCATTAAGGGTATAAGTGGATATTGTTACATCCCAGGTGCAGGACTTTATATTTATCAACATTAAATCTCATTTGCCACTTAGCTGCCCAGATTGCCAGTTAGTCAAGATCCTGTTGCAAGTGGAGCCTTGTTTACATTAATTTGTATTAAAGCTTTATGAATCATATCCTAAGTCAGCCACTGACTAGATTGAGCTGAGCCATTAGTGCAGCTATAAAGTGAGCCTGGGAACTCACACTCCTCTATTGTATACACTGAAGAAAAGAACTGATTTAACACATTTGCCTTTTCTGTATCTGTTACAACCATACTGGTACCATTATTTAATGGAGCAACACTCTCAACCTGCATCTTTTTACTATTAATATATTTTAAAAACTTTTTAGGGTTAGTTTTCACCTCCACCGCAATTAACTCTTCATTTCCTTTCTTAGCCTTCCGGATTGCTGATTTACAACATTTATTACAGTGTTTATATTCATTAAATGCAGCTTCTGCCCCAACAGATTTGTAGTTATTAAATGCCTTTCTCTTCTTCCCTATTAACTTCTTTACTTCTGTATTAAGCCACACAGGATGATTCTTAGAGCTTCTACGTTTAGTCCTTAAGGGAATAAATTGAGAACAGTAATGATTTAATATCATTATAAATGACAACCATTTCTGTTCTGTGTTTTTAGCTGAAAACCTAATACCCCAATCAATACTCTGTAGGGCAGCCCTCAAGGCACTAAAATTAGCTTTTCCAAAATTCATGGTTTTTGTTGCCCCAGTATATATTTGTTTTTTGCACCAGACATTAAATGATATAACATTATGGTCACTATTACCCAGGGGTTCAATGACTTGCACATTTGCTATAAGTTCTGGCTCATTAGAGATCACTAGATCCAGAATAACATTTTTTCTGGTTGGCTCCTCAACAACCTGTGCCATAAAATTGTCATGTAACAGTTTATAATACACAAAAGCCATGAATATCTTGTAAATTATATCCTTATAAACGGTGAGTAGTGATGTCATCAGTTATAAACGGTGAGTAGTGATGTAATTTCTGTCACATGACTCACTAAAATGTGTGTATTATAATTAATAAAGTACCCCCAGTTGTAAAATATGAGGATATTATAAGTTACCTCGGAGTTCCATGACCTGTATAAAAACACTCGGCCTTCGGCCTCGTACTTTTATATGGTCATGAAACTCCTCGGTAACTTATAATATCCTTATATTTTACAAGAGGGGGTACTTTATTCACTATATAAACTTGTTCCCATTAACTGATCTGGCAGTACTGTTGCTCCAGTCAATATCTGGGAATTAAAATCTCCCATTATCATTACTTTACCCAAACTAGCAGCCTTTTCTATTTGCATCAGGAGCTTCTCTTCCTCGTCACTTACATTAGGGGGTCTATAGTGACTCCTACAAATAATTTGCTGGATTCTTTACAATTGGTGAAGAACTCCACCCATAAGACTTCTGGCCCCTCATTTTCTAACATAACCTCCTCCTTTATATTAGATTTAAATCCTGCCTAACATACAGACATACCCTCCTCCTTTTCTATTGCCTCTGTCCCTGGGAAACAAAGTATAGCCACTGATATTTACTGCCCAGTCATGTGACTCATTCAGCCATGTTTCGGCCACTCCAATCACATCATATTTGAGGTGCCCCCATCCCTAGCAAAGAGCCTGTAGCCAACTGAGAAATCAGCCCAGTTCTCCAAAAACCCAAAACCCTACACCAATCTCTCAGCCACCCATTAATCTCCCTACGCTCCCGCGGTCTCCTTAGTGTTGCTCGTGGCTCAGGGAATATCTCTGAGAACGTTACTCAAGGACCTTGTAGCTCTATTCCAAATATGTACCCAGTCCTCAGGGTCTAACTCCCTGCCAAGGTCTCTGTGCCATTCTGACCTGTATGGTAACTCTTGTGGCAAGGGAAGTTCAAAGAGCTATACAGATACAGATACTGATTTCACTGTACAAATGGAGTATCTGCTGCAACTGAAATGTTTCATCTTTTGGGATGGAATCAGGGCCGCCATCAGGGGGGGACAGGGGGGACTGTTGTCCCGGGCCCGGATGTTTTGGGGAGTTAAGGGGGGCCCGGCCGTGCTGCACTTACTTGCCCTTACTTGCAAAGCCGGGCCCCTGCATCCGAGCCCCGATGACTTCTTCTTGTGTTCTGATTCGCCAGTGAAATGTAAGTCCCGGTAAAGCCACATGCGGATTGGTTGGGAGATGTTTGAACCTCCCCTCTACTTTATCCAATCACCATGCGGCTTTACCGGGACTTACATTTCACTGGCGAATCAGAGCACAAGAAACTGAAGATACCAGCATCTGAACTCCCTGGCTAAGGTACGTGCAGTTTTTTTTTTCTTTTAACTTGTGGGGGCCCTGATCAATTGTTTTTTTAAATGTGTGGGGGCCCTGGCTAATAGTTTTTTTTTTTTAAATGTGTGGGGGCTCTTTGCTAGTTTTTTTTTTTTAAATATGTGGGGGCCCTGGCTAATATTTTTTTTTTTTAAATGTGTGGGGGCTCTTTGCTAGTTTTTTTTTTTTTTTAAATGTGTGGGGGCCATGGCTAATAGTTTGTTTTTTTTAAATGTGTGGGGGCCCTGGCTAATTGTTTTTTTTTTTAATGTGTGGGGGCCCTGGCTAATTGTTTTTTTTTTAATGTGTGGGGGCCCTGGCTAATTGTTTTTTTTTAATGTGTGGGGGCCCTGGCTAATTGTTTTTTTTTAATGTGTGGGGGCCCTGGCTAATTGTTTTTTTTTAATGTGTGGGGGCCCTGGCTCATTGTTTTTTAAATGTGTGGGGGCCCTGGCTCATTGTTTTTTTTGTTTTTTAAATGTGTGGGGGCCCTGGCTCATTGTTTTTTTTGTTTTTTTAATGTGTGGGGGCCCTGGCTAATTGTTTTTTTTTAATGTGTGGGGGCCATGGCTAATTGTTTTTTTTTTTAAATGTGTGGGGGCCATGGCTAATTGTTCTTTTTTTAAATGTGTGGGGGTCCTGGCTCATTGGTTTTTTTTTAAATGTGTGGGGCCCTGGCCACCAATGTTTTTTTCTTTAACCACCACCTGACCACCAAAACTTGTAGGAGGGATCTGGGCACCAAAGTTATTTTTTTAACTTGTAGGGGGGCACTTAATGTTTTAATGCCTGTGTCTTGTGTGGCCTTCATACTGAGGGAGGGGTGGTGAGGGGGGCCCAGAAAATTTTGTTGTGCTGGGCCCCGTGATTTCTGATGGCAGCCCTGGATGGAATAGTTATCTATAAGCTGTTTCAGAGAGTATGACCATGAGGATGAACATAGCTGGCCTATCACCCAATGTTTTGATCTGACCACTTGAACTGTAGGGCTTGAAGACCTGGGATAAACCATAGGTTCCATAGTATAGATGCTGCTGGGAGTATGAGGAGAACATATGTTCAGTTTCTACTTAAAGTATCTCAAATTTTCAGGGTATGCTGAAGGCTCCGACTAGCCCTTTTGCATCTCTTCCCTAGGGGGCACCAGATTAATGCTGTGGGAGAGCAAGGGTGGGTAATGGTTGGTTCCAAAGATACCCAGTGTGGGCTATCTTCTATAGCATGTAAAGTTAGAACTTCAGATAGTTTGGCAGCTTTATAATAAAATAAAAGTTTAGGGAGACCTGGGCCCCCTTTATGTTTAGGCCAATACAGCGTGAGTTTATTCACTCTTGGAGTTTTTCCTGCCCATACGAACCTCAAAATTTCATTTCAAACTTTTCTAGTTGGCCAGCTGGGATTGGAACAGGCAGCATTCTAAATAAATACAACAGCTTTGGTGTCATTTTAACTGAATGTATCCATTCTATCCAATAGATATTATGGGAACTCCATCTATCTAATAATTAGTGGATAATTAAATTTATAGAGTTTTTTATTTTATTTTATTTACTATTATTATTATTTTATTATTATTATTTATTATGGTTGACATGGAGTCCTGAATCAGAGCTAAATGTATCTAAAAGGCCATAAAATTTTGGGAGTGAGTACCTATAATAAGTCCCTGAAAAATTTATCAAAGGTTTTTTTCTGCAATGGAAGGTAAACTTTGTAGGTGGAGGTAGTGTATAACTTTTGATAAAAAGCAGCAAAAATCTCAGATATCTTTTGTGGGTTACTTGTCAGGGACCCTTGCAAAGTCTTAATTCTATGTATCAATGGGCTTATCTCGCTCATTCAGTTTATGGGCTAACATTCCGTCTGGCTTATCAAGGGAACTATATGATTTACGTTTGGCCCAGTGTCAGGTTTTCTCAGCATTTGTTGTCATAAGTAAGTCTGGGTCTATGTGGGCTTGGTGGATCTGTACAAGATGAGTTTCTGTAGGGAATTGTACATACAATTCTGATTGGGAGCCTATTTGAATAAATACACCCCTAATGACAGGTTTGTGGACCTCACATAGTATGGTTTTTGATGAGAATGAGGGGAGTTTTTCTGTAAAATAGAGGTTCAATTTTTCCTTACCTATTATGTCAGAATATCTTAAAGGGATTCTGTCATGATTTTTATGGCTTACTTTTGATTTATAAATAATTTGCTCTACTATTTAAAATTTTATTTTTGAACCAACAAATGTAGCTTTAATATAGGTGTGGAGGAGCCATCTCATGTCATTTTGCCTGATCCTGAGCTTTGAGAAGGAGCCAGCACTTCAGGATGGAACTGCTTTGAGTTATTGTTCCTTCCCATCCCATTGAAGTATACCACGACTTGGGTTGTGCCACCTAGTGGTAGATATGAGAATAGCACCCAAGCAGGAAAAAAGCAGGGGTTTTCTGATTTGGTGCTATTCTCATGTCTACCACTAGGTGGGGCTAGCAATGCAAACAAATCCTTTAGCAGAGGTGTTAGGGAGCTGCTATCTGGTTACATTCCCATTATTCTGTTGTTAGGCTGCTGGGGGGGAAAGGGAGGGGAGTGATATCACTCCAACTTGCAGTACAGCAGTAAAGAGTGACTGAAGTTTATCAGAACGCAAGTCACATGACTGAGGGCTCCTGGGAACTAACAATATGTCTAGCCCCATGTCATAGTTCAAAATTAAATATAAAAAATTTGTTTGCTCCTGTAAAAAAAAAAAAAAAAGATTTCAGTGCAGAATTCTGCTGAAGAAGCACTATTAACTGATCTGTTTTGGAAAAAAACCATGTTGTATTTATTTAGCCTCCATCATCTAAATATAGTATAGGCTATTATATGTGATAGTGTTACTACAGGGCAGTGGTCTGACCAACTAGTTTTCACCATCTTAGAGGAATGGAGCGAGGCTACTGAAGTGGGTGTGAGGAATACGTGGTTGATACTTGTAGACAGCTTATGTGGAGCTGAATAGTGTGAAAATTGGTGTAGCTCAGGATTAACCTCTCTCCAAAAGTCTACTAGACCATGTACAGCAATTACAGTCAGTTTTTAAACCATTGCGTATCTTTGTTAGGGATAACCACAATCTGTTTCTCTAACTGTGCTAAACTCTAGTCTCTGATTCTACATCATATTTGACTCTCCATATATTACCATTTGACCCTCCTGATTATGTTTACACAAATCAAAAAGTTTAGTTAAACCCCTTAGCCTAAGGTCTCTGGTGGGCCCCTGGCATCCCAGTCTGACGCTGGTCCTATTAGTATTAGGGTTGCACCAAATCCACTATTTGGGATTCAGCCGAGTACCCGAATCCTTTTTGAAAGATTTGGCTGCATACTCGATAGTGATTTGCATATGCAAATTAGAGTCAGGAAAGGAAAAAGCAGGCCAAGAATGTTTTACTTCCTTGTTTTGAGATAAAAGTCACGTGATTCCCCTTCCCACATCTGATTTACATATGCTAATTAAGATTCAGATTCGGTTCGGCCACACACAAGGATTCAGGCGAATCTGAATCCTACTGAAAAAGGCCGAATCCCAATCCGAATCCGGTGCATCCCTAATTAGTTTGTTAGCAATAATAGAGCACCTTTTATCCACCAGCAGTGGTTGTTTAATATGGAAGCATATAACTAGTAGATATTAGAACCTTGGGGTACAGTTTATGAAAATACTTAGGGTAGAAATGCGTTTCCTATAAACATGTGATTTCTGCATCTAAGGCAGAATAATGAGCAACGGTCTTAATTCACTTAACGCAGGCGTTAAAGCCCTGCACATTATGGCTAAGAATTTTAAGGGTCATTGTTGCTATAAATAGTAGAAAGCTCCCAGGTCCTTATGTTGTGAGGGCTACGGAATTTAGCCACCTCTCCAGGTATCAAAGTCATATCATTCCCCTGTGGGATTGTGTACACCCTAGTGACATATACTCATTTTCTCAAAATCTGCAGCATAGAAAGTAGTAGAAAAAAAAGTGACTAATGAGAAACATAAAATCAACCTTATAAGTAACTCTAAAGGTCTGTAAAGTTCTGTCCCATTGAGTTTAGAAGTACAGGAACCTGCCACTGGGGGCACCATGTGTGTCCTGGATCTTAAAGCAGTAGGGATGTAGCAAACGTCTGGACAAAAATGCGAACGGTTCGCGAACGTTGCGAACCCCGTAGACTTCAATGGGAAGGCGAATTTTAAAAGCTAGAAAAGACATTTCTGGCCAGAAAAATGATTTTAAAGTTGTTTAAAGGGTGCAACGACCTGGACAGTGGCATGCCAGAGGGGGATCAAGGGCAAATATGTTTCTAAAAAATCCATTGTTGACACAGCGCTGCGTTTTGTGCTGTAAAGGGCAGAAATCACACTACGTCACTCAGGTGGTGTTTCTGGAGACGGTATTATTATTGATATTTAGACAGAATGTGAAAAAGCTCACACAGCTAGGTGGCAGTGGTTTGAAGAACAGATGCAGATGAGAGATCCACAGCAGGACAGACAGCTGCCCACAGCAGCTACATACAGAGCACTGCAGTAGAAGGTAGATTACTAGCCAGCAAAGCTACCTAACCTAAAATGTCCCTCAAATCCCTGCAGAGTTCTGTCCCTCCAATACAGAGCAGTATCAAGTAGATTACTAGCCAACAAACTTACTATCAACTGTCCCTCAAATCACTAGCAGCTCTCTCCCTACACTAGCTCTTCCAAGCACACACAGGCAGAATGAAAAAACGCTGCAGGGCTTCAGTTTATATATGGAAGGGGAGTGGTCCAGGGGGTGTGGGGGTGGTCCAGGAGGGAGAGCTTCCTGATTGGCTGCCATGTCTCTGCTGGTCTGGGGGAGAAATGGCAAAAAAAAGCGCCAGCTAAGGCGAACCCAAATTGGCGAACGTTGCGTTACGTTCGCGAACATTCGGCGGACGCGAACGGTCGATGTTCGCGCGAACAAGTTCGCCGGCGAACAGTCCGGGACATCCCTATAAAGCAGTGGGCCCCAACCTTTTTTGGCCCAGGGACCAGTGTGAAGCGTGAATTTTTTGCAAGGACCAGGAGGGAAGTCAACTGTGCGTGTGTTCCACTTTAAATGTGGGCTCGGCTTCGTGGCCCAGTTCAGATATATCTGCGGCGCAGTAAACATTACCAACCAACACTTTTGATTTTAAATAAGATAACGCTAATCTCTCCACTTTAAATTCCCAGGAGACTCTTCAGAACGTTGTCCATAGAGTAATGTACAGATAGAGCCGGTCTGGTTTGTGTTTCTGGTGAGATGTAAGTGAATGAGACAGACTCACTAATCACGCTGAATTCACTTCCCCACGTTGCCTTGACGAACCAGAAACATTTCCATTTAGTTTCCTTCAACTACAATACTGAAAGTGGACACCAGAAACATCGGTAAAACGGAGTCTGGGAAACCTGCCAAATCCTTCCTCCAACTTTAAACACTGTTGTTTGTCACATTCAGGATGATTTGTAAATTGTCTTTATTACTTACCCTTTGTTCCATAAACTCTGAGATTCCCATATAACAATGCCTTGTTTTCTCTGTAGCCTAATGATAAAGACATGTGTTTTTGAAACAGAGGGTCATGAGTTTAAATCCCATAGCTGCCTTTATGCAAAACTATTTATTTATGCTAAAATTTAAAATTAAATATTATTTGCCATAGCATATGGAATGCATAGTCTTTACACAAACACACACACATATATCTGGTATAGGTCAATCTAAAAACAACTGGACTTGCTGAGTAATCAATGAAGAGGTTTCACATCCGAGCAGCTTCTTCAGTACAACTGACTGGTGTGGGAATGGCCCATTGTAACTCTTCAAGGAGGTGACATCTGAAGAAGAGTTACAATGTGCCATTGTGATTGGATTAGTGGAAGAGTTTATATGCCGAGAACTTCCCACACCAGTCAGTTGTACTGAAGAAGCTGCTCGGATGTGAAACGTCTTCATTGATTACTCAGCAAGTCCAGTTGTTTTAGATTGACCTATACTAGATATACCATGACCTGGATGAATGAAAATCTTCATAGTCATACACACACATATATATATATTCATATAGATGGAGAAACCGCACTCAAAGGAGTTATTGATAAATGTAAGTCTTTTATTGTTGGCACATACTAACATTTCAGCTGAATCATCAGCCTTTCTCAAAGTCCAACAGTGTAAGAAACACTCACATTAATACCCAGTTTGGCGGAACCCACAGTGATGTAAGAAGAATGATAAATATGTAAAACGCACAGACATGAAGCCCAAACCCCCATACCATTATATGTGGAAGTACTAAGTGAGCTAAGTGAAAGCCCCCTACATATAAAGGTTCAGTGTTACGTTATTAACTAACGAGTGAGGCTGGTGCTTCATGTCTGTACGTTTTACATATTTATCCCTCTTCTTATTGCAACAACCTCTTGGCGACCCCCCCTGGTGCCAAGGATGTACTGTGTTACCAACTTACAGGTCCTGAGTCCCCTTTGCTAAGTGAAATGTACTGGGAAACTCCTCTCTGGCAGTGACTCCACCTAATGGGATCCGGGAATACACCTGTAGGTGGCCCCATTAGGAATAACATACAACACACACTTTGCTTTATAACAATATCAACTTTATAATAAAGAAGATGCAGATAAATATTTGCAGTACAATAAAGCATTTACATAGCATGACCCACGACTCTAGGGAACCTGTGCAAGTCCAGTCCTGACACCTCCCTGCCAGGCAAAGTCCCGCACTACTCCTTTGGCAGATAAAGAGTCTCAGTTCCTTTTCCACTTTTCCTTAACCAGTATCCCCACTAGGGAATCCATCCAGGAAACAGAGCAGACAAGGAAGGAGATAAACTCGTAGTCCAAGAACCAGGGCCGGATTTCATGAATCTGTGCCCGAGGCAGCATGGTCCCAGTTCACACTCCTCAGGGCTGCATGGTCCTAGTGCTGGTCTCTTAGCGAGTGCAGCCACCTCCCCCGGGTGTGAGCACACTCTCAAGCACCAGAGAACTGTTGAGCTTGGAGTCCTGCTCCTTAGAAAGCAGCTGGGCTCCTAAAATGTTGCTGCCATAGGACCTGCCTTTGTGGTCTCTCCACAAATCCAGACCTGCCCAGAACGGGCAAAAATCAAGCCTTTAAGTCAGTCCAAGTAAGTGAGATACAGGAGGGGGACACTGTAAGCTGAAGATCTGAGGAGTTTCAAGCCGAAATAACGAAGTGAGCTGTTTCCGGGAACGCTGAATACTAATCGTTTACTCTCTATTATACAACAAACTTACTAATTGCTTGATCGCTCACAAATTATTAACCCACCTCTACATATTCACTAATCACTAACTAACCACAGACTCACAAATTAAATAACACTACTAAAGGCTCACTCATCACTTACTCAGCACTACTCTCTAATCACTGACTGTACACACTTTACTATAGACTCACAAAGTCATTGTTATTAGAGACTCACTAATCACCTTCTCACTACTACTGACTTACTAACTGATCAGTAACAACAATCACTTACACACTACTATAATGACTGTTCATTAGGGATGTAGCGAACGGCGGAAAAAATGTTCGCGAACATATTCGCGAACGTGCGTCCAAAAATGCGAACGGTTTGCGAACGTCGCGAACCCCATAGACTTCAATGGGAAGGCGAATTTTAAAAGCTAGAAAAGACATTTCTGGCCAGAAAAATTATTTTAAAGTTGTTTAAAGGGTGCAACGACCTGGACAGTGGCATGCCAGAGGGGGATCAAGGGCAAAAATGTATCTGAAAAATCCATTGTTGACACAGCGCTGCGTTTTGTGCTGTAAAGGGCAGAAATCACACTACGTCACTCAGGTGGTGTTTCTGGACACGGAATGTGAAAAAGCTCACACAGCTAGGTGGCACTTGGTTAAAGACTGGGCAAACAATGCCTGCAAGGTCAACGTATACAGTAGTGGATACGGAATATATTATTGCTGCTGTAAAAACATCACTCAGGTGATGTTTACGGACACGGAATTATTATTGTTATTTAGCCAGAATGTGAAAAAGCTCACACAGCTAGGTGGCACTTGCATACCTCCCAACTGTCCCTCTTTTGACCACTCAACCCCCTGTCCCTCTTTTGTACTGGAAAGTCCCTCTTTTCTCTGCACTGAACAGCCAGAAAAAAACCAGTTTCTAACTTAATTGGCTTTTGGCAGAGAGCTCAGAACAGCTAACAGGTGCAAATAAGATACTTTGTAACAATTTTGACTCTGGTTGGTGCTGGTAGTGGTGAACTACTAGGAGGAGCAGCACACCAGTCCCTCTTTTCTCTGCACTGAACAGCCAGAAAAAAAAACAGTTTCTAACTTAATTAGCTTTTGGCAGAGAGCTCAGAACAGCTAACAGGAGCAAATAAGATACTTTGTAACAATTTTGACTCTGGTTGGTGCTGGTAGTGGTGAACTACTAGGAGGAGCAGCACACCAGTCCCACTCCCCAACACAGCTAGACTAATAGCACTGGGCTCTTATAGTAGCAAAGTAAAAAAAGAAAATAAAAGCAGTCCTTACAAGGACTATTGGGTTATTACAGCAGTCAGCAGATGAGATCAGAAGCAGTGCCCACAGCAGCTACATACAGAGCACTGCAGTAGAAGGTAGATTACTAGTCAGCAAAGCTAACTAACCTAAACTCACTGTCCCTCAAATCCCTGCAGAGTTCTGTCCCTACAATACAGAGCAGTATCAAGTAGATTACTAGCCAGCAAAGTTACTATCAACTGTCCCTCAAATCACTAACAGCTCTCTCCCTACACTAGCTCTTCCAAGCACACACAGGCAGAATGAAAAAACGCTGCAGGGCTTCAGTTTATATATGGAAGGGGAGTGGTCCAGGGGGCGTGGGGGTGGTCCAGGAGGGAGAGCTTCCTGATTGGCTGCCATGTATCTGCTGGTCTGGGGGAGAAATGGCAAAAAAAAGCGCCAGCTAAGGCGAACCCAAATTGGCGAACGTCGCGCGCTGAACCCGAACGGCCGATGTTCGCGGGCGAACAGTCCGCGACATCCCTACTGTTCATTTACTTACTGTGAGTCACTAATTCATCATTCACTAATACAGAGCTACTACTATACATGAATCATTAACACTAATCCCTTATGTACTACTATAGCCCCATATCAGTTACTACGAGCCACTAATTAATTGTGCACAACGACCAATCACTTAATAACTAATACTGTATAGTGTCACATGTCTGGTCTCAGAACTGTCACCTGAACTCAGTGATCCCCAACCAGTAGCTCGTGAGTAACATGTTGCTCCCCAACCCCTTGGATGTTGCTCTCAGTGGCCTCAAAGCAGGTGATTATTTTTGAATTCCAGGCTTGGAGGCAAAATTTAGTTGTATAAAAACCAGTTGTACTGCCAAACAGAACATCAATGTAGGTTGACAATCCACATAGGGGCTACTAAATGGCCAATCACAGTCCTTATTTGGCACCCCAAGAACATTTTTCATGCTAGTGTTGCTCCCCAACTCCTTTTACTTCTGAATGTTGCTCACGGGTTCAAAAGGTTGGGGATCCCTGCACTAACTAATGTTACCAGCAACATAAGGGTTATATTCTTAAAGCAACATTGCTCTGTAGAACATTTCCCCAGCTATCCAGAGCCAGTGACACTATTCATATTCAAAATAACCCTCCAATGTGAATGCAACTGGAGCTGGAAGAGTTAAAAACAAGTATTTTCTCCCAGAACAATTAACCCTAACTAGTCCTAACTGTCTGCACTCCCACCCGATGTTCCAGAATTGTGTCACAAATCGGGGGGCTACCCAATAGCAGCTTTTACACTGCTTGCAAAGAGGTCTCTAATATTAGCCTAATAATATCCTCCCGTATAATCTATTTTACATATTGTCCGCTGTGGATATTCATCTCTGTTGCTGCATATTAAAGACTGTTGCTGAACTGCAACTCACCACATTATAGGTGTGTGGGCCTCATATAGATTGATGGGGACATATATGAGCTGCTGACATTGCACTTTAGTCTCATGAATTATAAGAATGGCGTGTTTACTGATGAATTATGTATTAATGAATTATTTCATTAAATTAAGGGTCAAACCAGTACAGATTCTTATTTTTTAAGATTTGTATTGTTTTTCCATATGAATATTTTGGCCTGTGAGTAGACTGGGAGAATGTAGAGGTGCAACTTACTGAGGAAGGGATCAAATCTGGTGCAGGAGGATTTATTCACCTGTCAAAGAACAAGGAAACATCAATTCATAGAGAACATTATGATCTCCGTTTTTCTCCATTTCACACACGCTGATAAAAACTGATATTTCCCAAATCATTTTAAATCAACAAATTATCTAATGGAAGTTCAGTTGCCCTTTAAAGCCCAACAGAAGTGGAGTTGTAATTCTAATTGCTGCCCCTTACTCCAGGGAGGAGCGAGTTACAAGAGGATTCATAGAGACACAGAGTATAATGTCTTTCTCTGTTTATTGGGGATTTTTATCTTTGGGACATTTGGTTATTATTTACACTATTCCAACAGTTTTATATCTTTACAAAGAAGAAAAAGACCTAACCACTCCCCATTTTACAAATACACCCTTGGTGAATATATTAATAAATTCCATGTACAATAACCCCAGAATTCATAGTAGGATGGCACAAAGGCAATATTGGTTATTAAAGTTAAGGAAAGGGTTAATAGTGGCACAATGGGAGAAACTAGGTGAACCAGCTAAAACTTTGCAAGAGCATTGATAAGGGAATAGTGGGAATAGTAGGGGGGGGGTGAAACTGAGTGAGACAGACAAAGAAAATAAACAGAACCTTACCTGCAATCTCAGCTGCAA
Organism: Xenopus laevis; assembly: GCF_017654675.1. Taxonomy (NCBI): domain Eukaryota; kingdom Metazoa; phylum Chordata; class Amphibia; order Anura; family Pipidae; genus Xenopus; species Xenopus laevis. Next base: position 200,740,991 of record NC_054372.1, on the reverse strand, counting down.
CTGATCATCTGGTAGAAGGGGTGGAGGAGGGGAATTTGCAGCATACTGGATACTGGAACATGATCCTGCCTGATCAGTCAGCCAAGTCCACCAGAGGTGCATGGGAGCTCCTTTCCTCTTCAGTCTCCTCGTGCTCGAGATGTCATCAACCTGCTGCCTGCTTGCTCTCTCCTGTGTCCCCTGCCTGTAGAATTTTTCAGTGCGGGCCCTGATCAGCTGCTTTACAGAGATGTTTTTAAGATTATTCTGGGGGCGCTTCATGGGGCAATTTCTTATAGGGACCAAAGTCCTGAAATGGAGCCTGTCCCCGTGAAATGGGGACAAATGGTAAGCTTAAAGGGGACCCGTCACCCAAAAAAATTATTCTAAATCCTATTTTATCACATTAGTCAAGGAAAATGAACTTTAATTACACTGTATAAATGATTTGAATCTTGTTTCCTTCAGTCTGGGAAATTCATAATTATAACAAGCAGGCAGGAGCCATTTTGTGGGACACTGTTATTAAGACAAGTCTTGTATCATCTCAGAATCTTGTTTGTGCACCAGAATGGGGGACCTGATGTCCATCCCCATGTCCTGGTTACACAATTAAATGGTGAAGAGAATGAGGGACCTGATGTCCATCCCCATGTCCTGGTTACACAATTAAATGGTGAAGAGATTGGGGGGAATGTGGGGAGAGCAGTGACATGTAGGAAGTGTTGAATGGAAAGTGAAAGTAATTGTCTTGGCATAGAGGAGGGGCAGACAAGATTTGATTGACAGGTGAGATGTTTAAATGAGCTTACAACAGCTATGAATGCTTTAATAAAAAATAGAAATTGGATTTCATGTTTGAAAAGGACTTTTATTATACAGATTTGTGTGTCTGGGTGACAGGTCCACTTTAATACACGCTACAATTATCATCTTTCCTGGAAAAGATGTTTTTGTCAGATATACAGAGAGAAACAATAGCCTTATACCTGTATCTGATGATTCAGCACTGACAGCGGCTGATGTTCGGGAGCCTTCAATCAAAATTTTACAATCAGCCCAATTCAATGAGCCGACCGATATCCAAGTCTTCTGCCAATATACTGTACACGCACCGATTATTGTATGAAAACTCTCAAATGATATTGCTGCGTGTCTGGCCACCTTAACTGTCATTGCCAGAGATGAGCAAATCTCTACCGATTAGTTTCCCAGAAAAATTTGTGAAACTGATTTGACGTTTACAGCAATTTCATTGTGCGTCAAAAAATTTTCGTTATGAATTTTGCAGCGAATTTATGTTTTTGACCGACACCATATTTGAAGGTAAAACTTCATGCACTTTTGGCAGCTTTGGATTCACTCCAATTTCTCTGATCTCTCTAATGGGTGGGAGACACCTCCACTTCTATAGAGCATCATAACCTGTATTAGGCCAGTTTATTACGGCTGCTGCCATTGGGTTAGACTCCTACACACCTTCTTGGGCTGAGGGACTCAGACTTCTATAAAAACCAGCAATATTCCCCTGGGTCCCTAGGAACATTTTTCAGAATGTGAATTTCATCCTAAACCTGTTTCTGCAGGAAAAAAAATCCCCTCACTTGCCCTGTAGTTTTCTCCCAGGCCCAAACAATTAGAGGGTAAGTCAGCACCAAAACAGAAATTTGCCTACATAAAAGAAAAGCCTATTGATAACTGACGAATATACAGTGAGACAGGACTGGAGATTTTATTTCTCAGGATACAGATTCCTCAGGTATAACATTTGCTAAATTTTAATGGGATTATGATGCATCTTTATTATAGACTTTATACTACATGGTAGTTTCCTCATTCATTTCCCACATGTGACAGTTGATGGAGAATACAGAGGCCTGGGGACAGCTGGAGGGGCAGAAGGGGCAGTTAGTGGAACAGTCTTACAGGGGTACCGTCCTCTCACTGCCCCCTCTCTCTGTTCTTCCTTGGTGCCTCTTCTCTTCTAGATAAATGAAACAAAAACCCCGTTTAGACACAAATACAGATGAAATTACCAGCACTAGTGCCTTTATTATGTAATATACAATGTAAGCCCCTCTGTGATGTAAGTGAGTCATTAGTGGGTATAAATAGTTGTATAATTTGCCCAGAGAGCTGAATAATGACATAACAGTGACCCCCTGCACTACCCCAGAGGGAACGTAACAGCTAAACACCAGAAACACCAATTAGAAAAAGCCAAAAAAGTGACTGTGACTAATACCCCAGTGTCCATGTAAATAATCCAACAGCTCAATATTCAAACTTAAATAAACCTGCCTGGAACCTGCTATAACTGCACAATGAACCAATTAGTAACTGAAGTAACCAATAAGAAGGCTGTGTAGGTTTTTCACTATATGGATGAAAGAAGTGGGGGAGACTTACCCTGAAACAGGCAACTGATGATATTTCGGAAAGCAGAGAAATCTGAAAAAACAGAGAAATCCTGATGTTAAACATAATAAATCATTGAATTCCTCACTGAGATCCCATAGGGATAATGAACAACATAATTCTGCCTCTCTCTCTCTAACTGCCACCTTGTCAAGTATTTGCCATCTCAGTAGGACAGTCTCTTCACTGGTTTTCTTTCTTTTCATTCAAGGAATTGTCCCCTAGGTATTCCCTTCAGCAACTCTTATTCATTTTAGCTCTTCTTTTATTCCTCCCACCTTCAACTTTTTTTCTTTTAACTTTAAAGGGATTCTGACATGATTTTTATGATGTCGTTTTTATTTCTAAATGACATCTCAGCTCATTTTGCCTGGTCATGTGATTTCAGAAAGAGCCAGCACTTTAGGATGGAACTGCTTTCTGGCAGGCTGTTGTTTCTCCTACTCAATGTAACTGAATGTGTCTCAGTGGGACCTGGATTTTACTATTGAGTGCTGTTCTTAGATCTACCAGGCAGCTGTTATCTTGTGTTAGGGAGCTGCTATCTGGTTACCTTCCCATTGTTCTGTTGTTTGGCTGCTGGGGGGGAAAAGGGAGGGGTGATATCACTCCAACTTGCAGTACAGCAGTAAAGAGTGATTGAAGTTTATCAGAGCACAAGTCACATGACTGGGGGCAGCTGGGGAACTGACAATATCTCTAGCCCCATGTCAGATTTCAAAATTAAATATGAAAGTATCTGTTTGATCTTTTGAAAAATGGATTTCATTACAGACTCCTACTGGATCAGCACTATTAACTGATGTGTTTTGCAAAAAAAACCATGTTTTCTCATGACAGTATCCCTTTACCGCCATTTTATTGTCTTCCCATTCATACAATTGATCTATACACTGCCCATCAAGACTAAGGAAAGTGGGTGTATTATTTGTTATGTTGAGGGCAGGTCCCACTGTTCTGTTATCCTGTGATTATTGAGTATCAGACTGATCAGAAGAGCCCTGACATTTACATTTACGATGTTTTATCTTTGTCAATAAGGACGTGTGGCGGATAAGATGCTGGAAGCACAAACCATCAGACTATTTTCAAACAAATCAAATAAAGTGCAAGTTTTTTAAAGGATTTGCAGTTGGGCAATTCCAGGTAAAAAGACATAGTTGCCCAGTTTGTTGCCCAGTTTGGGTTTGGCAGAACTTGTACTTTCCAGATATATTTGTTTTTCTGAGTTCTGCTCACTCTCTATCTTATGGCACATACATCATGGGAGAAGTGACAGCCCAGAAGATTTGTAGTTGGATTTACATTTTGGGGCCACATACTATAATCTTTTGGCATCAAACTGTTCGGAAGATCCCTGAAAATAGGGGGAATGGGGCCTGGGTGGGATTTTGGGGGACATTACACTGATGGGCTGGGGGGGAGGCCTGGGAATGTTATCATATGTACCCCATGAATGTTATCATATGTACCCCATGAATGTTATCATACGTACCCCATGAATGTTATGATATGTACCCCTCATCTCTAATATCATTATCCCCACATTACCTGTCCTGTTTTGCTCCCACTTTTCCTTCACAGTAAAGCACAAGAGGACGAGGATCAGAATAATCAGAAACAGCGGCTTCAGCACCAGCGACACCCGGAAACTGTCAGAATAACACAGGGGTTACATGTGCAGCCCCCCAGTACCCCAACTCCTTGGCTCAGGGGATTAGGGTACAATCATTTGTTGCCTGTGTTTCTATGGATTACAGGGAAAGTCACTTAAATAATATTTATGGATAGAGAAGCCTCTGCTTTGCACTTACTATGAGTCTGAGGCACCTGCAGCTTTACGGTTACCTGTGAGAAGGCAAAGCAGCAAGCGGTAAATAGCTTTTTATGTTACATCCTATATAATATAGAAATGATATGATTAATTAAATCTTAGTTGGGATCAAGTACAAGCAACAGTTTTATTATTACACAGAAAAGGGAAATATGTTTTAAAAAATTGGATTTATTTAATTATAATGGAGTGTATGGGAGATGGCGCACGCACGCACACACACACACACTCTATTTGTCCATATATGGCAATATATTTAAGCTGGCCAGATATGGGATGAGTTTGACGTAGTTGTTTAGCTTAAATATATTGTAATATATGGACAAACAATCCCTGTGTTGTTTAAAGGGTAAGGCATTTTTCAGTAGCAGTAGCACAAAATGTCTCTGTCTTAAATATATTGATAATGGGTTGAGTGCAGAGGACTCTTGTATTTGTCTATATACTGTATATATATATATATACACACACATGTAGCACAGAAAGCACTCACGGTCTAAATAGGAAAACAATTGTCACCAGTCTTTATTGCACCATGCTCACATCTACACATTTGATCCAATGGAAATCATCATCAGGATCTTTATATAGATATATATAATGTAGTGGTACCTGAGATCCAGACTGAGGCTTCCCCAGGCCCAGCAGCAGTGAGACCCCGTACTGTAACCATATAATTGGTGTCTGCTTCCATGGGAATTCTGTATTCTGTCACATTAGGGGGGAACTGGTGGGATTCTTCCTCTATCACAGTATTTTCCTTCCAGACCAACGTATTGAGCTGCAAACAAGAGAAATGAGAAGCCAGGGTTGCCCTGTCCCATCTCAGAGAAACTGCGCAAAATGCAGTAATGTAGATATAAGGGGAATTTATTTCCAGCAGTAACATCATTCTAAATCCTCCATTGTTTTCACTTTGCTCCCGGCCCTAGAGGCAGAAGAATTGTTTTGTGTCTCTGGACTCTTAGGGGCAAATTCACTAACGGGCGAAAATTCGCCAGCGATGGCTTTGCGCACATCGCAACACTTTGCCAGGCGTAAATTTGCCTGGACAACGCTAATTCACGAAGATCCGAAGTTGCGCACAGGATACCGAAATTACTCTCAGCAGTTCGAAGTTACGCTAGTGTTGGCTAATTAGCATTCGGCGTGCAGTTAAAGTACAATGGCCGTATATGTTGCAGCAAATACATTACACTACACAAGGCCAGGGAACCTTAATAAAATTATATATATTGCCCTACACATGAGCCCATAGTATAATTTAGGTGCCATATGTTAGCAAATGTAGGGGGGGAAGGAGGATACCCGGAAAAAAAATTTACGATCTTTTTCAGTCTATCCCCCTTTTAAATAGGAAAAAACGCCAGCGTTTTTTGGGACTTAGAGAAATCTTAAACTTTTTTTTAGAGGAACTCCTATCTACTCTATTGCACTTTGCCTGGTCTGAGGTGGCGAAGGCAAGTCTGGCGATAGAGGTAACGGTCAGTAAAAAGTTGCGCCAGAATCTATCTCCTTGTCTATCACCACGCTGGCAAATTTTCGCCAGCGTTAGTCAATTCGCCCCTTAGTGAATCTGCCCCATAAATGGCTCATAATAAACAACAGCTAAAGGTCCTCAGACCAGAGAGCTGCAAATATATAAGATGCTAAACAACATATTTCTGGATCTAACATTTCCGGCATTTAGACAGCCTTCAAACCCAATTAGACTTATTATAAAAAATTCAGTTTTGGGACCCAACAGTAATGGCAGCCACCCATGTGGAAGCAGGAGATGCCAGACACCCCACACCTCCTCTCCTCAGATAAAGGGCCAATTCCTGGTGCACCAGCAGAATACAGTATCCATGGTCACTACACCCGCTCATCCATCAGTGATACAATCCATGAATGTCCAACAGGAGACATTTACATTGGAGAAACTGGACAAAGCCTCAGAAGGAAGCACCACTATAAACAATAAGAAACTGGACACACCAATAACAAAGCATTTTAATAGACCCAACCACAGCCTGGATGATGGGCAATTTTAAAACAGAAAATGAAAGAAAATTCAGGGAATACAAAACTTGTAATAGTCTAGACACAGAACTGAACTGACACCACTGATTTGTGGAACTGTTGTACAAATTAAAAATAGTGATGGGCGAATTTCTCCCACTTTTGCTTCTCCGCGAAATTCACGAATTTCCCGCAAAATTTGTGAAACGGGGGAAAGATTTGGCAAACTATATTATCCGTATTTCCGTGGGCTGGAGATACATAACCATAGAAACTACGGTTCATACCTGGTACCCTGTGATGTTCCTTCTACTTCCCCCAACTCTCCTCCATTGTAACAAGTTTTCTGTGAGATTTGGAAAGTGAGTGATTTCCAATTTTAGTGCTGGAAAAAAACAAACCCCAGTGTGTGACACATATAAGATTGGAGCTGTAGTGACATTGCCATAAAGGAGTCTATTAATAAATATAAATGTACAGGCACAGAACAACTGCATCACCAGCTGAAGGGAACTGGGACTTGGAGTAAAGGACATTGCCTGGTGCCCATTAGATCTGAAAAAAAGAACCTCCTTTATTTTACTCTCTCACCCAGTCTTCACTAATATGCTCTCATCATCTGGCATCTTAATGATTCATTATCAGTCCATTTCTACAAATTCTTTTTCAATTGAGCACAGTTCTATATACTCCTTGGTAAGAATTAGTCAAGAACTCCCTGGTCTAGAACTAGGGACCTGTTATATATACTGGCAACTACTCCTCCTGATGGAGCAACTCTTACACCTACTGTATCAATATTCTTTGGTCCACACCCACTGTCCAGCTTCAGGCAATAGCCCAATTGATGGCTAGTTAAGCCTGCCTCCTTCTACAACCTGCTGCTGGATCATTGGCCCATTGGCCTTTCCAAGCTCTCTAATGTTCATGTCCTGAGATCCTGTACCTGAGTTTCTGTTCCTGTCCTGATCCTGAGTTCTCATTCTAATAAGTCCCATTCCTGCCCTTGCTCCCCATCATATGACCTCCCAGTTTGGATATGGCCTGTTACTTGACTCGAAGGGTAGAAGCACACTGGGCAATTCGGGGAGATTTAGTCGCCTAGCGACTAATCGCCTCATCTTTGCAGTGACCTTCTGATGTGACTTTTTTTATAGGGGAACACCTCAAATATCAGAATAAACTTTCACCATTAGAGACATGTATTTGGGGCCCTACATCCACATGAGAATTGTTTCTGTTTCTTGCAGAAAAAGTATTCTAACTCATCACAGATGTAACATAACACAACAGCTGTAAAATATATTGTATTGTAGGGTGCTGATAACTTAGTTGTCCTTTATGTTTGCAGACAGTCCCCTATAGTTCTAAGACAGCTAAGTTGGGTCCTAAAATATGATTAGGGGGTTTTCCCTTTTGCTGTGTAAAATATGCTCCTGACAGTTCAATAACAAGGTCATTGTACTGTTGTGTAAAAGGTCAATCCTCTTTTCTTCATGACTTCGCTTGATCAGGCAGGTGAAAGAATATTAGTGACTGTGAAGAGATAAGCCCAGTAAAGTTATAAGGATATTCTCTTAATAGTTTTCTCTAGGAGTGAGGGTTAGGTTCAGGGTATACAGTGAGCAGCCTAATGCTCCTACAAGGAAAGCAGAAGGATTATATTTCTGACTATACCACCCAAGAATAGGGATCCACGTGTACAGACTTAAGGGAAGATGTGTTCCCATGTACAGGTTCTCCATTTCACGTGGAGAGCCTGAACTTTGCGCTTATTTTGCAAAAGACCTGTGCTACATTCCTGCCAAAAAACAACTGTTTATTTTAAGAACCACTGGCGTCCACTTTATTGATTCTACCCGACAATTGTAGTTCTGCAACCCCTTTCCTCTTACATTATGTGAAGGTCCAACACCAGAAATATAGAGTCACATGTACGATTCCTTAGTAGAACTGATAGACGTAGGTACTTGCTGCTCCAGGGACTATCGACTTACAGTATTATTACTCCAAACTAAAAATATTGCCAAGGAAACATGTTTCACAAAACTGTTAAAGGAAAATTAAATTCAACTTCCAACTTACCTACATAGGGGTCAAAGCAAGTGCATGATGCCTTTTTCACCTTTAAAACAAAACAATACAAAAAAATACAAAATAAGAAACAGAAAAAAGACAAAACAGAAATTCATACACTAATCATTAAGAAAGAAAGAGATTGACTGGATGTGCAGAAAGGGGAAATGTTCTGGATCTTTCTGTTGCATAAGAGACAATTTTATCCTCGGTAATCCACAATTTACAAAACAGTATTGCAATAACGGTTGTCACCTGTCCTGTTTTGACCCAGACAGTCTGGTTTTTGGAAGAGCTATTCAGGTCAAAAATTGGCTAAGAATGTTCTAACTCCCATATGTAATACAAAGCACTACGTTTTCCCAGGAGCGAAAACCTATAGCAACCAATAAGATTTTGCCTTTAAACAGTTGACCAGTAAATGTTGATTGATTGCTTTGGGTTACTGCTCCTGGGAAAACTTAGTGCCTTTTATTACATAACAGCCTAAGATCCGTATAGAATGTAATAACTGAACATACAGTAAGTATTCCGCTTCTGTGATATACATTTTGCAAATTATTGCTGAAGTTTAGTAAACGGAAGGCAATAAATATTTGGCAACAACTCACCTCCTTCCATCTACTGGTGACTCTCAAGTAGACTTTGTAGTTCAATTCAGGGTTCATAGGAGAATTGAAAAAACCATTATAGTACAAGCCATCTCCGAGGGTGAATGTTCTGCTCTTTTTAAGATTCATGGCTGGGACTAACATTGCAGTGTACACACTTGGGATATGACTGGAGTTGGATTCTGTACTGGTATAACTTGTGCATAAATGGCTCAAGCTCCCATTCCATCCCCTGGTCACAATTATCTCATAGGAACTGAGGACGGAATGAGAAAGATGATACTTATCTAAAAAAGGCAATATTTAGTACATAGGTTAGAAGGGGGGGTACTCCTACTGTCTGCAGGAAGGTAATGTCTAGTATACAACTAAATGTTCCACCTTTTCTCCTAAAAACATTTAATTAAATGTTTTACATTTTATTGCATGGTTTCCACCTTTGTAGAGTCAATAATATAATCAATTCTTCAAGGTATATGAAGGATTTGAGGCTTTTGTGGATAACATACTGTACAACTCTAGGCATTAAAGCATAAAAAGTAATAATGCAAGGAATGAAAATGAAATGTTGCCTCTTTATAGACCATGAAAAGCTTCCCTTTGAGTATACAGTATTATTTTGGGTCCCAGTCCTTATAAAAGTGTAAAGAGTGTGGAGACGTGCAACTACACTAGGAAAAGCAATGGAACAATGAAAGTTGGGGTTGTTTCTCTGTAGAGAAGGTGCTTATGCTGGGACATGAGTATTCTTCAGTAAATTAGAGGGTATTAAAGACAGATAGTGGGGTGGTCATATGGAAAAGAACAAAGAGCCCCCTTTTAGATGTGAGGACCAGTGCAAATTGTTGCAAATAGTTTATGAAAAAGTGCATTGAGATGGGTAACACTCTGATTATGTAACTATGTGTGATCTTACCAAAATCACATTACTGACCTAATGGGTCCATTCAAGTCAGGAACAGGGTGTAGCTTGAAGGTTGCTGTACTGTCACCAATTTCTATCTTCTTCTTTAGTGGAGGTGGAGGCTCTGGAAACAGAGAATTGGAGAATTTTATCATCTTGGCTTTGTGACATTTTACTGTGAACACCCCTTGATTTCCGTATTATATATTTAATTGTACATGATTTCTGTAATCTACTCATTTTCTGGATGTTCTTATATCTTCATACAAATTCTCAGGGTATTCTCCCCTAAACGAGTAGAGATATGTGCCACTGATGTTTATGTGAAAGCTCTTGTCATGGGCTGTGTCGGGACATAAATCCTTCGACTCCGTCTCCTCAGTTTATGGAACCCCCGACTCATTTATTGTATTTTCCATGTTGATTGAAAGAAGTTAATTTTGCTTAAACAAAAAAGCCACATCATTTGGTATTTCTAAACCACAATCAAAGTTAAACTACAAAAACCATTGGAAAACCTAAAACAACTTCTATATGAATGGAACCTGCCATGTAGCTGTAGAATAGCTGTTAAACTGAACAAACAATTAACTAAAGTATTGTTCTTAGAAACAAAATTGCTGCTGCCAGATCCTCCTTCAAACAAGCTATTAAATCTGATTTGATTATTTTCACTGCTTCTATTTAAAGTTATTAGGAGTCGGAGTTGACTTTTTTGGCGACTCCCACTCCATATACCCAAAATTGCTTCTGACTCTGACTCCACAGCTCTGGTTGTGATTTAATGTAAAATGAAACTTTTTGTAAAAACATTTCACCTCAAAACCCCTTACCTGCTATAGGAGTCTCATGAGTCCAGACTGCAGGTTCCCCAGGTCCAGCTGAAGTGAAGCCTTGGAGAGTCACAGTGTAGTTGGTTCCATGTTTGAGCTCCATATTAAACTCCCTCACGTTGGGTCTCAGCCAATGAGATTCTGTTTTATAGAAGGACAAGTCGTATTCTCTATGAGCTGAGATGTTCAGCTGATCAGGTTAAACACAAATATTATATTTGTATTATTTAAACAATTGTTTTGTTTTCAAACAGATATTATATCATAAAACAAGGGGCCCTAGATTGTGAGGTGCCCTGGGAAAGGGAAGGGGAAGGCTGAACAAATGATCTCCAGATACATGTATGAACCCCTTAATCTTCACTTCCCAGCAAGGAAAAGAAAATAATGGGATAATAACACATTCTACAATATAAACTGACAGTGATCACCTCTCTGCGCAGGGGGCAATGACCAAAGAGTGAATATAGAAGTCGCCACAGTTGGGCAGAGGGAAGTTTATTCAAGTTGTACAGAATTTTGAGGGTAACTCCGTTGGGATGTTGTTTGGCTTTTACTAAGGGGTAGAAAGTCCCCACAGTCCAGTTTCCATCCATACTTAGACTGTAAGCTCTATGGGGCAGGGACCTCCTTCTCTCTATGGGGCAAATTCACTAAGAATCATAGTTGCTCCAGGTGCAACTTCGCCGCACTTCGTCAGGCGTAGTTTCCCCAGCGAGTCGCAAATTCACTAAAATCCGAAGTTGTGCACAGGGGTAGCGTAAGGTTGCGAAGTTCCGCTAGCGTTGATTCGCTTAGCGAAGCGAAGTTACGCTAGTGATGGTTAATTTGCATATGGCGCCAAATTCAAATTTTAATGGAGGAATACGTAGAATCACTACACAAGCCTGGGAAACCTTCAAACCAGCAAATACATGTGCCCTACACATGTGCCCACTGTATAGTTAAGTTGCCATGAGTTAGGAAATGTAGGGGGGAAGGAGGGGAGCCCCAAAAAAATTGTTCGATCTTTTTCAGCCTATCACCCATAATATAGAAAAAACGCCAGCGTTTTTTGGGACTTAGAAAAAATTTGACCTTTTTTTGAAGCAATCCCTATCTACTCTATTGCGCTTCGCCTGGTCTGAGGTGGCGAAGGAAGTCTAGCGTAAAAGGTAGGTTCAGTACACTGAGTGAATTTGCGTAGTTACGTCCGTAGCGAAAATTCGCCAGGCGTAAGTTGCGAAGTAACACTAGCGAATTTACGCCAGGGTCCGTTAGTGAATTTGCGAAGTAACGAAAATGCCGAACACTAGCGAATTGACGCTAGCGTTAGGCGCTTCGGTGCTTAGTGAATTTGGGTCTATGTCTCTTACCACATTGTCCTGATTTGATTCTGTATATATATATTAATTATGTGATTTGCCTTCCCTATGTATACTTATATATATATATTGTACTTTTATGCACTGTACAGAGCTGCGGCTCCTTAACAGCACTATACAAATAAAGTTATACATACATACTGTACATACATACATACATAAATACATACATACATATACATATACATACATACATACATACATATACATACATACATACTGTACATACATACACACATGGGGCAGAACCACAGGGAGTCCTTCCCAATGTAAAACTTGATTCAGTTGTTAAATATGGACAAACGGTGGAGGAATCCCACTTATATAAGGTTATCTGCTTTCCTTGCCACTGAAACAGGTCATTGCATTAACATTACTAAAAGGCACCAGACAAGACCTCGGGTGGGATATAAATGCAGAGGGACCCGAAGCTCCTGGGCCCCTCAAAGTATCAGGCCCAGGTTGAGCTGCAGTAACAATGGTTCTGCCCAGACGGTGAAACCAAATAATCTGTTGAGAAAACCGACTGGAAAATCACAGGGTACTTGGGGTGAGTCAGTGATAGGAAGGGAGGTTAATGTTACCTGGAGTCCAACATAGACTTTGCGTCCCTCTGAAAGTCGCCATTTAAGCAGCGTATCACTAGTGCTCGGAAACTGGGTGAAATGGGGTTTTATCAGAACTGTAACAGAACAAAGTGAATTTGCAGGGACGTTTGTGGGAAATGAATGAAAAGCAATTACTGAACATCTCACCTGTCTGTCCTAATTGCCATTATTATTATTATTATTATTATTATTATTATTATTATTACAAAGTCATTAAAGGAGAAATAGTAACATAAACACTTTGTGAAAGGCTTAAATAAAGTGAATGCAGAGCCCATATGTTCATTTATAAAGTATAAACTATTTCTTGCTGATACAAATTCCTTTTTTAGTTTAGTTCTGCATGACTTTCATTTCTCTTCTATGGGAAGTGGTATATTTGGCTGAAGATGCTCCAATGGAATCTCTGTGCTTGGTATTAACTGTTATTCCCTGCTGATCACACGTTTATGTCTGTACTCACCAATACAGAGGTCCGGCTCATTCCAATCACTGCGGGTTCCTTGCCACTCACATGTAATTGCCCCAGACACGGCATGATACCCCCGGGCACAGGTCACTATTACAGATTCCCACAGATCATAGAAATCTTTCTCCTCAGATAATGAAATGATTCCTAGTCCTGTCGGCTTTGCACATTGTTCTGGAAATAAACAAAATATAAAGTAATAATCTCAGGAGCTCTGCATTCCACTGACATCAGAATGGGAACTTTGTGGCTTCACCTTCAGTTCCCCCAAGGGCAGAAGGAAGGGGGGAACAGTCTGGACACTGACTGGGGAGGTGGTTTCTCTGTCCCATTGTAACTGGAATGTTAAAGCCAAATGGATTCCAAAAATACTTCCAGTTCCTTTAAAGCCACAGTCTGTGCAGATAATTTAGATTATTTGGGTCATTACAGACACCTATGGACCTATGGACACAACCCTCTGGACTGGACCCCTGGAATCACTGCCATGTTCAGGGTGTTGGTGGCTCCATGTAGCTCCAGGTGGCAGAAGATGCTGGATGGACACAATGATACTTAGCTGTGCTATACAGAGCTGCAAGGGGCAGGTGTGAATTGTGGGAATATACGTATCATTTGTGTCGCATTTAGCACAACTGCACTTGTGGCTGTAGTTGGAAATGACTCTTTATGTCCATCATTGGAATAAATGTTCTCTGGACTTAATGGCTCAGACCAGCATGTGAGCAGCTCAAGGGACATGTGGGTTCTGCTGGAGGACTGGATCAGAATCAAACTGACATCATAGAGACCATTGTTAAGTGACACTGAGGCAGTAAGTCCTGTGCCCATAATCAGGTGCCCTAAGCTACACAGGCAGCCAATAAGTGAATGTAAAATTGATGATGGCGCGTTTCGAATAACTTTTTAATTTACATTCATTATTTATTTTGTTTTTATTCCGAGATATTAAGGGATACATGTGCTGTTAATATGAATGAATTTTGTTACAACAGCGCCACCTGCTGGTCAGTTTCCCACCAGTCTGACCAGCAAGTAGTCAAGGAAGTTGTCAGGAGAAAGAAAGAGACTGATGTTCTTCTGCTTAGGAATAAAATTAGAAACCTTTCTCACATCTTTCCTAAGCAGAAGAACATCAGCCTCTTGTCCATATTGACCTGGTCACTGAGGTCACTGAGGAAGGGCCATGTGCTCCCAAAACGTTTGATCACTGGGAAATGTCATGAGCACAATGGAATAAAGATTGGGAACCCCCCATATGCAGCAGACAAGGTATTGGTGTCAATCGTTTTCATATTGTATATTACTGGCGAGTCACTAGGCCAGGGCCTCTAACTAATCCCCTAATTGGACTTTCATTTGCTACTCGGCTCATTGTCAATGTGTGAAGTGTTTGTTCTGCTCCTTGTGGAACTGAGTTAATCAAAGAGTTTCTTATCTCTTGACAAACCATGTGTATTCATTGTGGTTCAGACTTTGATCAGAAAGAGGAAATAGTGGTTCATCCTCCAGACAATAAAGATCTAACGCAACTGCCAGTGATGCAACAGAAAACCCACATGCAACTTCTACTGAGACTAAGTGCTCACACTGTTCCAGCTGCACAGTAAGGAGATAGCTGAACAAGTGCATGGGTTGCACAGTAAGGAGATAGCTGAACAAGGGCATGGGTTGCACAGTAAGGAGATAGCTGAACAACTACATGGGCTGCACAGTAAGGAGATAGCTGAACAAGGGCATGGGTTGCACAGTAAGGAGATAGCTGAACAAGTGCATGGGCTGCACAGTAAGGAGATAGCTGAACAAGTGCATGGGTTGCACAGTAAGGAGATAGCTGAACAAGTACATGGGCTGCACAGTAAGGAGATAGCTGAACAAGTGCATGGGCTGCACAGTAAGGAGATAGCTGAACAAGGGCATGGGCTGCACAGTAAGGAGATAGCTGAACAAGTGCATGGGTTGGACAGTAAGGAGATAGCTGAACAAGCGCATGGGCTGCACAGTAAGGAGATAGCTGAACAACTACATGGGCTGCACAGTAAGGAGATAGCTGAACAAGTTCATGAGCTGCACAGTAAGGCGATAGCTGAACAAATGCATGGGTTGCACAGTAAGGAGATAGCTGAGCAAGGGCATGGGCTCCACAGTAAGGAGATAGCTGAACAACTACATGGGCTGCACAGTAAGGAGATAGCTGAACAAGTGCATGGGTTGGACAGTAAGGAGATAGCTGAACAAGCGCATGGGCTGCACAGTAAGGAGATAGCTGAACAAGTGCATGGGCTCCACAGTAAGGAGATAGCTGGACAACTACATGGGCTGCACAGTAAGGAGATAGCTGAACAAGTTCATGAGCTGCACAGTAAGGAGATAGCTGAACAAATGCATGGGTTGCACAGTAAGGAGATAGCTGAGCAAGGGCATGGGCTCCACAGTAAGGAGATAGCTGAACAACTACATGGGCTGCACAGTAAGGAGATAGCTGAACAAGGGCATGGGTTGCACAGTAAGGAGATAGCTGAACAAGGGCATGGGTTGCACAGTAAGGAGATAGCTGAACAAGTACATGGGTTGCACAGTAAGGAGATAGCTGAACAACTACATGGGCTGCACAGTAAGGAGATAGCTGAACAAGTGCATGGGTTGCACAGTAAGGAGATAGCTAAGCAAGGGCATGGGCTCCACAGTAAGGAGATAGCTGAACAAGGGCATAGGTTGCACAGTAAGGAGATAGCTGAACAAGGGCATGGGTTGCACAGTAAGGAGATAGCTGAACAACTACATGGGTTGCACAGTAAGGAGATAGCTGAACAAGTGCATGGGTTGCACAGTAAGGAGATAGCTGAACAAGGGCATGGGTTGCACAGTAAGGAGATAGCTGAACAACTACATGGGCTGCACAGTAAGGAGATAGCTGAACAAGGGCATGGGTTGCACAGTAAGGAGATAGCTGAACAAGGGCATGGGTTGCACAGTAAGGAGATAGCTGAACAAGGGCATGGGTTGCACAGTAAGGAGATAGCTGAACAACTACATGGGCTGCACAGTAAGGAGATAGCTGAACAAGGGCATGGGTTGCACAGTAAGGAGATTATTATTATTATTATTAACATGTATTTATATAGCTGAAGATAGCTGAACAAGTGCATGGGTTGCACAGTAAGGAGATGGCCCGACAAGAGCATGAGCTGCACAGTAAGGAGATAGTTGAACAAGCGCAAGGGCTGCACAGTAAGGAGATAGCTGAACAACTACATGAGCTGCACAGTAAGGAGATAGTTGAACAAGCGCAAGGGCTGCACAGTAGAGTTGCAAGAAAACACCATTATTTAATTTCAATCGCAATCTAAAATAAAATAAATATATCTGATTACTTGTGTTTAATTAAATGGTTTACATCAAATTCTACCAGGTGGATGTAAATGTATGAATACAAGTGTGTATCAAATTTATTTATTATAGTGACAAAAATAATTTTAATGAACTTGGTGGAGGAAAGTCTAGCATAAACCCTAGTGATATAGTGAAACCGTATTTAGTATTTTGCAGTGTTGTTCACTTTACTAGCTACAGTATATGGATACTGGTCCCTTTACAGCTGCTGTATATGGGTATTGGGTAGAGATGTGTAGTTCACATAACTGCATGTAGATGGCAGTGTCACTGGTCACTTTATGAAGCTTAAAAGTTCATGGGATTTTTCTTGCAATCAACTAATAAAAAACGTAGGACACTGGTCTGTCAAGTAGATTTCTGGTTTCCTTCTGCCCCAATGTACTTACCTACACAGCGAATAACTGCTTCATCCCACACATTGTGACCATGTTGAGCCTTACAAGTTATTGTCTTGTGTGAGGGTTTATATCCCAGTGGGCACCTCACAGACACCTCAGTATTGGGGGGATAATAATCTTGCAATGGGACAAGATGCACACGTATATCTCGGGAGAGATCTGATTCCTTGCACCGTTCTATAGGAGAGAAACAGGACAGGTCCTTACTATTCACCATATGCCATTTACTCTCATTGGGGAAAGCTGAGTGGAGACTCTCATACACCTCATCAGTTTCCCAATTATCCAGACTCTGGGGAACAAGTCATAAAGAATGAACCGATTTGTTCAGGAACCGACTAGGAAACATTTTAGATCTGGTAATAACCAATAACACCAAATTTTTCACCAGTGGCAGTTTATGGGAATAGTGATCCGCACATGTTCTTGTGGGAAACAGGAGACATTAACGCACTAAATTGTAGACAAGCAAAGTTTGGGGGTTTATGGCTGTGAGTTTCATAATTTTTTGGGTCATAAAAAGCCTACAGACATATTGTAACATAATTGTATTAAGCAGCCAGACAGAATCCCAATAATATCTCGGACAGCAGATAAGGTCGTCACTAAATCTCACAATAATTGACCATCAAGCTGAACTTTAATGGAAATCTAATGGAGAAAATAGAAATTCTTTGCAAATATAACCAAACGAGCCTTTAGTTGGTTTCCCTTCAGATGAAGCTGTGGACTCCCCTTAGTGTCAGTCCCACAATTTGGGAGTCATTGGTATGAGGGTAACAGTGAAGCAAATTATCTATGACAATACTAAATCGTGTTTAATAAATGTACCTGTTAGTAGTGATGGGCGAATTTGCGCCGTTTCACTTTTTCGAAAAATTTCCGAATTTCCCGCAAAATGTGTGAAATGGTGAAAAATTTGTGAAACGGCGCCAGAGTCTAATTTTTGATGCTGGCATAATTTTTTTTTTGCCGCGTGAATTCACTGCGAATTTGCGCCTGGCGAATAAATTCGCCCATCACTACCTGTCAGTATATTCCCCTGTAAACAAGGATCGTCATCATAAAACCTTTGTGGTTGGATAGAAATGTTGGGGTTGAGGTGGGTAAGAAAAGACAAGCTAAACTTGAGATGGAAAAGGGAATTGCAGAGAGGAGTAAAATGAATCCAAAATAATTTTTAATATGTAAATAGTAAAAGAATAAAGAAAAACGTGGGTGGGACCCTTAATATCAGAGGGTAGAATGAGTGGGACCCTTAGTATGAGAGGGAAGTGTATGACTATGGGGATCCGATTTCATGTGCACCTTGAGTCACTCACAGACCCCCCTACAGAGACCTGGACCCCCCACATTCCCGATGACGTGGGATCTGATTCCTCTGTAGTTACACCACCCTTAGTATTAGAGGGACGGTGAGGTGGTGCCCTTAGTATCAGAAGAAGGTCAATTGATTAAGAGCAGGAGAAATGCAGAGATTTGGAAATGTTATTTTCATCTACATCAGAGGGCATGTAAGTAAGTGGGCGGGGCTTTGATGGATTGGAGGCGGGGACTGACTCAGGAATGGGTGGGTCAGGGGTGTGGCAAGGTGTGAATATGGGCCCCCACCATGGCTCACAGCAACCCTGATAATTACCTGTGCAGGGAACAGGATCATCCCACATGACACTCATCCCATTGCTCCGACATGTTATTGTCTTGTTCCTCGGGTCATACCCTGGGCTGCACCACACGCTCACTGATCCCCCAGTCTCATAATGGTCCTTGTCTCCAACCGTCCTGTTTATTCCATTTATCTCGGAGACATTACATTGGCCTGAAAAAACAGTAAATGATGTTGTTATTGTTAGAACTCACTTTACCTTACTCTTCTGTTGTACCGGCCATAGAACTGTATCTACAGGATGCTGAACTACCTATATAATATAATACATAATATATACTATAATATCCAGCCCACACCCAGCTTACATTATTAAGCCAATCAATAGACAAGTGCCCTGTAAGGTGATATGGAAACAATATTCTATTGACTGGTCTCTCTAATCTGGAAGAACCGTCGGCACATGTAAAATGGAAGGAAGGTGATTGATTTAGTGGCTGGGGCAGTTGGTAAGTGTAGAGACAAAATACAGCACTGCAGAATATGTTGGCGCTATATATATACACATCTTGATAATAACTTTGTTCACCCTGAATGTTTCAGCGCTTGCACCTTCCTCATTACAAAAATCCCCGTGGGCACCTCACAGACAGACACATCAATGTTGGGGTGGAACAAGTTTGGGGCCGTGGGGGGAGGGCAGATTTCTTGCATTGCTCTATAAGAGACAAACAGGACAGGCTCTTACTATTCTCTATATACCAATTTATGGGCTGAGTGGTGGATCCGTATTGCCCTGAGAGTCACACACATTTGACAATGGGCCAATGTACAAAATAAAAAAGAAAGATCCAGAGACCTGACATTGTTTTGTTTAGTTTCAGTCAATTCCCATTAGGGCCCATCAGTAGAACAGAAGCTCAGGGAGACTCATATTGCCACAAACAAGGGCAAGTAGCCACAAACATGCAACGTTGTTTGCTCCAATGTGTCTCTCATGCTTGACAAAGGGGAGTGACCCCGAAACGTTGCATCACCGCATAATAAACAAGCAGGTTGTTCCCTGCAACGCTAGTTGCCTTGTGTGCCGATATTCTTCTTCTATATCCAGTTGTGAGGTTGCTGACCCTCTAATATTGTGCACCGGGCTGATCTCTTTGAGGGTGTGCGAGTTTTCTACATTGTTCATATAAGACTCTCTGTATGAGATCACATGTGACAATCGGCCTCAGCAGACTCTCCCCCAATTTACCTTTTATATGTGAGGGCTCCTCTCTGACCTGCTCTTAGTTGAACAAACTACGAATCCAAATGGAATATATATTTGAAATTGGCATCCAGCAACTGACACAACTAAATAAATGTATTATATATGATGGAAATGCTGTAGGGGGGACATTCTTATCCTGCAATTTGTGTGGCTAGTGTGTATTTTCGCCAATGTGTTTCACCCCAAACTAGTGCATATCTAAATGATATTCCCAAGGCGAGTGGAAGTCTGACTAAAGTCATAAAAATCATAAAACCCCACGTGAACCAGGTCATTAACATACCCACCAGCATTCTCCATTATCTACTGCCCAGTGTGGGGCACCAGCAGTGAGGCTTAATGTGACATAGTCATAGTCATAGAACAGAAAGTAGAGGCAATAATAATGTTTTATCTGCTGGTCTTCTGCCCACCTGCACCAGTGTGAGGCCTTCATACCCAATGAATGGTCTCAATGGATCACCTTAAATCTTAGCAAGAGAATGTCCTTCACAAACAACAATTGGACAGTTCCATGCCACATGTTTGAAATACCCCCCAAAAAATAATAGAAATGTTCTTTGCAGGTTTCACACACACTTTCTATTGACTTCTCAATAAACTCAACAAGTTTAAATTACTGAGGTTAGAAGTACAGTAAAAATATTTCTTCCTAAAGTGGAATTTTTTTATTATAGTGCTAAAGTTTTAAGTCCTAGTCCAGACCCTCCTCGAAGCTTTAAATTCAACCCAACTCCCATTATGACGTAAAAAGTTGTAATACTGATGTAGAAGTGTGAGGGCTACTCACCCTGGTGGTCTAGCGTGCCGGCAGGGATGCCCGCTAGACCACCAGGGCGAGTATTGATGCCAGTGTGCAATGGCGCGAAAGTTCAAAGGTATTTAAAGGGCCAATGCACTTGTCTTCATTGCCCATTATAGGAGTTTGTTCTTGGAGCTTTTGAGCATTGTGCTAACCTGCTAACCTGCTACCCTGCTAACCTGTTATTCTGATTCTGATTCCTGTGTTGACCCCTGCCTGGGTATTTGACGATCCTGACTTCTGAAACCTGACCCTTGCCTGATATCCGACTCCAATACACTGGTTATGAGTAATAAGAAGCAAGGACTAAGCAAACATATGAACCAACTATAATCCAAAAATCCACCAAATCCACCAAAATCCAGAGGATTGACTTCTAGGGGCAGATTTACTAAACTCAAGTGAAAAGTTCGAATGCAAAAATATTCGAATTTCGAAGTATTAGAAGTATAAGGAAGGGTCGGATGTTTTATCCACCAGTAACTCCTCCCAGCAGACAGGAGGGAGCCAATGAGATTAGAGGAGGGAAAGGGGTGTTACAGGGAGAGCTGGGAAGTGAATCAGTGGTACAGGCTGATACATTAGATAGGTATAAGGAAGGGTCGGATGCTTTATTCACCAGTAGCTCCTCCCAGCAGACAGGAGGGAGCCAATGAGATTAGAGGAGGGAAAGGGGTGTTACAGGGAGAGCTGGGAAGTGAATCAGTGCTACAGGCTGATACATTAGATAGGTATAAGGAAGGGTCGGATGCTTTATTCACCAGTAGCTCCTCCCAGCAGACAGGAGGGAGCCAATGAGATTAGAGGAGGGAAAGGGGTGTTACAGGGAGAGCTGGGAAGTGAATCAGGGGTACAGGCTGATACATTAGATAGGTACGAGGAAGGGTCAGATGCTTTATTCACCAGTAGCTCCTCCCAGCAGACAGGAGGGAGCCAATGAGATTAGAGGAGGGAAAGGGGTGTTACAGGGAGAGCTGGGAAGTGAATCAGGGGTACAGGCTGATACATTAGATAGGTACAAGGAAGGGTCGGATGCTTTATTCACCAGTAGCTCCTCCCAGCAGACAGGAGGGAGCCAATGAGATTAGAGGAGGGAAAGGGGTGTTACAGGGAGAGCTGGGAAGTGAATCAGTGGTACAGGCTGATACATTAGATAGGTATAAGGAAGGGTCGGATGCTTTATTCACCAGTAGCTCCTCCCAGCAGACAGGAGGGAGCCAATGAGATTAGAGGAGGGAAAGGGGTGTTACAGGGAGAGCTGGGAAGTGAATCAGTGCTACAGGCTGATACATTAGATAGGTATAAGGAAGGGTCGGATGCTTTATTCACCAGTAGCTCCTCCCAGCAGACAGGAGGGAGCCAATGAGATTAGAGGAGGGAAAGGGGTGTTACAGGGAGAGCTGGGAAGTGAATCAGGGGTACAGGCTGATACATTAGATAGGTACAAGGAAGGGTCGGATGCTTTATTCACCAGTAGCTCCTCCCAGCAGACAGGAGGGAGCCAATGAGATTAGAGGAGGGAAAGGGGTGTTACAGGGAGAGCTGGGAAGTGAATCAGTGGTACAGGCTGATACATTAGATAGGTACAAGGAAGGGTCGGATGCTTTATTCACCAGTAGCTCCTCCCAGCAGACAGGAGGGAGCCAATGAGATTAGAGGAGGGAAAGGGGTGTTACAGGGAGAGCTGGGAAGTGAATCAGGGGTACAGGCTGATACATTAGATAGGTACAAGGAAGGGTCGGATGCTTTATTCACCAGTAGCTCCTCCCAGCAGACAGGAGGGAGCCAATGAGATTAGAGGAGGGAAAGGGGTGTTACAGGGAGAGCTGGGAAGTGAATCAGGGGTACAGGCTGATACATTAGATAGGTACGAGGAAGGGTCGGATGCTTTATTCACCAGTAGCTCCTCCCAGCAGACAGGAGGGAGCCAATGAGATTAGAGGAGGGAAAGGGGTGTTACAGGGAGAGCTGGGAAGTGAATCAGGGGTACAGGCTGATACATTAGATAGGTATAAGAAGGGGTTGGATGGTGTTTAGCAAGTGAGGGAATACAGGGATATGGGAGAGAGCTCATAGTACAAGTTGATCCAGGGACTGGTCCCATTGCATTTTGGAGTCAGGAAGGAATTTTTCCCCCTCTAAGGCAAATTGGAGAGACTTCAGATGGGTTTTTGCTTCCTCTGGATCAACTGGCAGATAGGCAGGTTATATATAGAGAGAAAATGTTGAACTCAGTGTATATGGGTTTTTTGAGCCAACCTGACAAAACTAGACAAGGTTCCTTCCCCGGAGTCTCAGAAGCAATATAAACTGCATTCTGGGTAAAGTGTATGTAGTCTAGTCGGTACCAACTAGGTTTTGTGAAAGATTTTTTTCATTATTTCCAAAATCGAGACACGCGTGCTTCCTTCATTTGCAGATAGACTACACTGTGACCATTGTTTAGTGGATTGTGTTGTTCTTAAGTCTATTTACTGTTTGCCCATAAAGCAGAGTTATTTTATTGTTTATTGGGACAGAAGAATTAGTATTTGTAGACCAAGCTGAGCTTTCCAGGATTCAAATGGGCTGCGGTGCAGATGGTTTGATGGCCCAGGGGGTGGGGGTTTACTGTGATCACACTATTTATTATTCTGTGAAATAATGCTATTAATAACTCCTTTCATAGTCATGAAGAAAGAGAATGTATAGAAAGGCTAGATTGTTGGTAAACAAATGTCCAGGAGCAGATGGGATTCATCCCAGGATACTAAACAAGCTCAGCTCTTTGATTGCCAAACCTCTTTACTTAATGAGTCAACATTCATTGAGGTCTAATGGAAGAAATCCAGTAGCACACCGGTAGCATTGAAAAAATCTTCAGTGTTTTATTAGCCCATACATATACACAATAGGGCAACGTTTCGGGCCCAACTGGACCCTTTATCAAGCCTAATGTGATTACTTCTTTAAGAAACATATATAGTGTCATAAGGGTGTGGTTACATCAATTCATTGAGGTCATTCATTGAGGTCTGGCATGTTGCTGAGAGACTGGTGAATTGATAATGTGGTGCCACTATTCAAAAATGGATCCTATTCTCAGCCTCTATCAGAACTATATCAGAATTATCAGCTGGTTAGTCTGACATTAAGGGGCACATTTACTTAGCTCAAGTGAGGGATTAGAATAATTTGGCTACTTCGACCATCGAATTGGCTACTTCGACCTTCGACTACGACTTCGAAACGAATCGAACGATTCGAACTAAAAATCATTCGACTATTCGACCATTTGATAGTCGAAGTACTGTCTCTTTAAAATAAACTTCGACCCCCTACTTCGCCAACTAATACCTACCGGACATCAATGTTAGCCTATGGGGAAGGTCCCCATAGGCTTTCCTACCAATTTGGGATTGAAGGAATTTCATTCGATCGATGGATTAAAATCCTTCAAATCATTTGATTCGAAGGATTTAATAGTTCGATCAAACGATTATTCCTTCGATCGTTCGATTGAACGGATATCGCTAAATCCTTCGACTTCGATATTCGAAGTCGAAGGATTTAACTTCAACAGTCGAATATCGAGGGTTAATTAACCCTCGATATTCGACCATTAGTAAATGTGCCCCTAGGTGTAGGAAAGGTTTTCAAAGGGGTATTAAGGGATTTGATACTGAAATACATTGCAAATCATAATACTATGCTGCAAATTTTTCACAATGTGATATTAGAGTTCAGCATAAAAAACTCTTTATTCATTCCTATGGGTTTTTAGAAGTGTATTTTTCAAATGGAGAACTTTTAAATTTCACCCATTGATTAATACACTTCTAAAACCCTATAGGAATGAATAGAAAGTGTATGAGTTTTTCTGACAAACTCTAACCTCACATTTTGATAAATTTGCCCCTAAAAGTTTGTGTCACAGAGTTTTATGTGCAATAGATCTTCACAGACTAATTGCCTTCTATGAAGAAGGGAGTAGATAAGCAAAATCCTTTGAATTCGGATGACTCTGCGCTCCATGCCAAACTTCAAAGAACCCTGGGAGTGAGTAGCAATTTACGGAGCTGCACTCTTTTAGTACCATGGGGTAAATACCATCTAGTATGAAGTAATTTGTCCATGAAAATTGAGACTTTATATGTTTTCCCCTCTTACATTAAGCTACTAATTGCATTTTTTTTAATGTTTTTGGCCAATGGTTCCCTGGTGAGCACAAACCAGGTTAGTGACAGGGGACAACTCTGTCTGGTGTCTTTCTGTATGTATAAGAAGGCATAATTAGGCTGTATTTTTGTATGCTTGACATATTACATATTTTTCTTGTATTAAATGGTGCCTGGATTGGGTTATCTGTGTCAGTGTCCTATAGTGGTGGTTGAAATATTGTATAATTTTTAGGGCCATTATAGTTGCTGCACTGCTCTATTTGGGAGGGGTGGGCATGTATCAAGGTCAGTAGTAATGAGGGATCTGATACTCTGCTTTTTAAAACTGGAGCTATTCTGGTTAGCACCCTAAACAACAGATATGAGTAGTGAATAATGTGGCAGAACACACATGTAGTTTATAATTAAGCAGACTCAGTAATGTGATTGGTCAGCTGGAATGCATGCGTATTATTGAATAGGCAAGGTCTAGACTGAACCCAGTACTCACAGATAGAGTTTGATTCATTATGGCACAAAAAAGCAACAAGCTTCTTCAAAAGCAAATAGTATGGCAGCTCCTGATAATAAATACATTTCAGTACAAATAGGATAACAATAAATATATTTTCCTTTATACAAAGCACAATATATAGTGTACATTGGAATCTATGTTACCGTAAGATGAGCAGAATGTACCTGTTTCAGGGTTTCCATTGGAGCAAGTGATCTGCACCCCAAGCACAGTAAGGATGAGGGGAGCCAGGAAAGAGGGAGACATGCCGATACTGTCCCCCTTATATTCTCTCTGCTGCTTCTCTCTCCCACCTCAAACTCTTCAACATGGGCAGCAGCTCAGATACAGTGACACTGATATAAGGCAAGTTTGTGGTGAGCCCAAGCCCAACCCAACGGTTCCTCTTTGTATGTTCTACAGTAAATGTGCGATGTTGCTCTTATTCTCTGCTCTAAACCCAACTTCTCTCCAGCCAGGGGAATCTGCTCATTAAGCAACATGTTTCTGTCTGCAGATAATTTACTATGAGACAGTTGCGCTTGGCCACTAGAGAATCCACCCACTTGTCACTTTTGTCCTGATCTCAACAAGATCTCACAGACTGTTGAGTGTGAGTGTAGGGCTGGTCAGACCAGGGGTGAGTGTCCCAATACTGTACAATCACTCCTTTCTCTGCCAAAGCTCTTTTGGTTGCCTGTATATCATTAGCTCACTCTTTTCTTGATTTGTACTGTACTTTGTCTTTTACCTTTTTGAGCAAAACCAAAAAAAAAATGGTTTCAGGAACTGAATTGCACTACATGATTCATACCAATATGGGATCATGAGGCCAAGACCACATTCACTCGTCTAGTGTTGCTCAATAAGGGAATATCTTAAAAACTGTAAAAACGAGAAAAATGAGAACTTGCAATGCAAAATGGGAAAGGGATGTGACAAAGGCTTTTAACACAGTAAAGTGAGAAATAAGCTGTGAAGTCTGAGAAGTCTACCAAGGAGAAACAAACATCAGTATTATTTAATCCCTCAACATTACAATTCCTTTTAATTTCACCTTAAGATGAAGTCTCCTTTCTACTCATTGTAGTAAGGAGACTTCAATGGAGAAAAGCAAGTTTTTGTGTTGGCTTCTTTTATATGACTACATATTGATTATAAAAATGTTAATGTGGCCCTGCATCAAAAGTTTTGGTAAAGTCTAAGTAGCCAAATGTACTTGCAATTAAATGGATTGATATGATCTTCCCCGTATAAAGCCATGCTGATTGCTACTCACAATGTCATTCCTAATTGCTTCATATTTTAATGGTATCTCTTAATAACTTACTGTAAATAACTGTCCCAATACATATGTCAGACTTACCAGTCTATAATTGCTAGGTGAAGACAGTAAGTACTACAAGTACATAGTCTTTCTTTAATTTTATTAGTACCATATCAACTAAGAGATAAAATTATATATAGGAGCTGTATATAATGTTATTGACATAGCATTAATTGTACACCCAGTACTGTACATTTTTACAGTTCAGTAAAGGTACAACACAGGGAGGACAAACAATGTAATACGGAAATATGTGGTGTAACATTTAAATGTCACATGCTTAAAATGTGGAATGAGGTGCCTGCCCATAGAGCTTACATTTACATCAAGTAGATAATATACAGGCATATATAGGATTATATTGTTCTACGTTGTATAATGGTTGGGTTATTGCCCCTTCAGTGCTAAGAATGACCCAAGGGTTGGCCTGGTGCCACAAGAGGTAGAGGTTGGGGATGAGTTTGTTGCAGAGGGATTCTGGTATGGAATTCCCTAATGGGAATATGAAATGGTTGCCATGCGTGAACCCTTCATTTACCATCACATGTTCTCTTGTGAGAAAGTACACCATTAGCCTAATCAGAAACCAACTAGCCAAAAAAACTAATATTGATAAAAAAGTAACAAAACATTTTTCCTATAGAAAGGGAAAGTAAAAAAGCATTTACATCTCATCATCAGACGACGTTGGTTTATTGGCCTCAGAATTGTTGCACTTATAATAATAACAGACCCTGAAAGTTCTTCAATTACTAATTATAAAAGCCTGAGCTTTCATGGCCTGAAACTAAAGATAAAGTGTCCTTTGGTCTCTATCTGGCAGTGCCCGAAGCCTGTGACACAAACTGAAAGCAGGTTCCTCTTGTGGTTAAATTTACCACCGGGGCTGTGAGACCACAGAGCAAATCCCAAATCATCTCTATTTCTGTCTCTCCACATCCGCTGCCTGTGTGATAATACACATCTGTAGTGCCCTGTGCAAACTGCCCCTGTCAGTCAGAGAACATTACACAGAGCATTTCTTTGCACCTAGTGGGGCAAACATGTCTTTTTTTAAAATCCCGTAGGGATCAATAGAAAGTGGATGAGTTTTTCTGTAGTGAAATCGAACTCTTATAGATCTGCCCCTAAGGAATTCTGATAACTCAAGCCAACTGCAAACACCCCCACCTGGAAATAGGGAACAGTCCCCCCTCCCAAATGTAAAACAGACCCAGTACTTGGGGACTATCCCAGGACTATGGGGACTGCCAGATGTAAAGTAAAGTAAGTAAAAGTAAGAAATGCTCAATATGTTCCAACATTATTATTATTTATAGTACAAAAAAGAAAAATCTTAACTTGAGAGAAGAAGAACTATCTGTGTTGTCATGGGATTAATTGAGCTCAAACAATAAATGCTCTTCAGTATCTAGTAATGTTCAGACAGGACCATAGAGTGAAATACACAAATGTTGGTTTGTTCATATTTAAGACATTGAATTCCCCATAAATGACATTTCTAAAACCATATCCCTTATCTTTCATTTCAGTTCTCTGAATAGAACAATCCAATCCAATTGTATAAATTCAGAGATTCAAGTAACTGTGTTGGTTGAACCTCATCTTTGACAACCTCGTCCACTTAAGTGGATGATGAGCTTTTCTTTGTGTTTTCCAAGCTGGAATGTTATCTTTTATGAAACTGGGAATTTCAATAAATTCCAAAATAGAAGTAGCCAGAGCATTTTTTAGTAGTGTAGTATATTCCCTTTGGATAGACAAGAGACTACAATTCAGACTGTAAGTCTATAATGATATTCTCAATAACCTCTTCTATCAGAATTGATCAGGTGAGTATTTCCATCTCCTGGGTCTAGTTTCCCTCTTACTTGAGTAAATGTTTTTGGCAGGAGTCAAATCTGACTGATTCAAAACAAAGGAAGGAGCAGAACTTGAGTTTTTATGTTAATTACAGCAAAAATCGCATATCTGAATGTTCAATTCTTCAAAATGTATTAAATACAAAATTTTAAATACAAAATAACTGAAACGCTAATTAAATCTGGTCATTTGAAGTCAATAGGAGTTGTAATTTCACAACGTTTTCAAGGCTACATTTAGGGGCCTATTCACCAAGCTCGAGTGAAGGATTCGAAGTAAAAAAACTTCGAATTTCGAAGAAAGTGTCTGAAAAGTTGTGATAGTTTCACAGTTCTCACAACAGTCAAGAGCATCAGTGGTGCTGGTGGACCCCAGTCTTGCTGCCCTAATTGACCCCACTTAATTTTTACAATGGATCCCAATCACTTCCCACGTCATTTTGGTCCCACCAAGTACCTGCCTCTGTGCTGAACCCCCTGGGACCCCAACAATCTCTTTGAAAAGAGATGGATAAAGTTATAGACATTTTTGAATTATTAGGGCAAGCAGCTTGGACACACTGAAAAATGAAAAGTATGTAGCATAGTACTGGAGCAAGAGAGGGTGAGTTAATGCTTTTAATCTTTCCATTTTCTGCTGTAATTATACTGAAATAAATGGGGTTAATATGTGTACTGCAGTGATCTCACTGGCATGTCATTATCCATGTCTGTAGTGATCTTATACGTCTGGGCTAAATATGTTCATTGTCTATTTATACAGTGATCTTGCTGACATGTCTCAGCTGAATGTGCTCATAATCCATTGCTGCGGTGATATTACTGATGTGTCTGCAGTTAATGTTCTCATAATCCACTTCAGTAATTGTACAGGCATGTCTGGGGGTAATATTCCCACTCTCTATTTCTGCAGTGATCTTACTGACATGTGTAGGGTTAATGTGCCCATAATTCATTTTCTGTAGTAATCTTAATGTTTAATTATGGCTAAAGGGTGTTGCAAAAAGCCTAAAAGGTTGTCAATGTGATAAGCTCTTTGCATTTTTGGGCCTCACTTTCAACTCTTCTTGAGGCTGCCCTGCGGATCTATGTACATACGGTGTGGTTGCAGCAGCAGCAGTGTATTTAAGTGGGACATTCACTAAGATTCGTAGTTGCGGCGGTGTCCGATTCGCCGCGCTTCGCCGCACTTCGCCAGGTGTATTTTCGCAAGCGCTCCGCAAATTCACTAAAATCTGAAGTTGCGCTCAGGGGTAGCGCAAGGTTGGGAAGTTGCGCTAGCATTAATTCGCCTACTACACTAGCAATGCTTAATTTGCATACGGCGCCAAATTCAATTTATAATGGAAGTATTCGTAGCATCACTACAAATGCCTGGGAAACCTTCAAAACATCAAATAAAATGTTTATTTTGCCCTACACATGTGCCCACTGTATAGTTAAGTTGCCATGAGTCAGGAAATGTAGGGGGGAAGGAGGGGAGCCCCAAAAAAACTTTCGATCTTTTTCAGCCTATCACCCATAACAAAGAAAAAACGCCAGCGTTTTTTGGGACGTAGAAAATGTTATAACTTTTTTTGAAGCAATCCCTATCTACTCTATTGCAATTCACCTGGTCTGAGGTGGCGAATTAAGTATGGCGTAAAAGGTAGCGTTCAGTACACTGCGCGCATTAGTGAATTTGTGTAGTTACGTCCGTTGCGGAAATTCGCCAGGCGTAAGGGTGCGAAGTAACACTAGCTAATTTATGCCAGCGTCCGTTAGTGAATCGGCAAATTGCCGAAAATGCCCAACGCTGGCGAATTCACGCTAGCGTTAGGCTCTTCAGCGTTTAGTGATTTTGCCCTTAAGTGTTTTGTGGCCCCTCAGGTGAGATTATCTAGGGCAGGGATCCCCAAACTTTTGAACCTGTGAGCAACATTCAGAAGTGAAAGGAGTTGGGGAGCAACACAAGCATGAAAAATGTTCTTGGGTTGCCAAATAAGGGCTGTGATTGGCCATTTAGTAGCCCCTATGTGGATTGTCAACCTACATTGAGACTCTGTTTGGCAGTACAACTGGTTTTTATACAACCAAAACTTGCCTCTGTCAGGGAGCCGGGATGCTCCCACCAGGGAGGTTGTCAGGATCAAGGAGGAAGCCCACAAGGGAGTCAAGGTCGCGGTGTCCAACAGGGGTAACCAGAAGAATAATCAAAGTCCAGGCAAGGGTTCAAGGGCAGGCAGAATAATCAGCAAAGTCCAAAGTCCAGGCAAGAGGTCGGCAACAAACAGGAACAAGATTAGTCTCAAAATAGCAGACAGGAAACCCAGGAAACACACAGAAACGAATCCTATACTTGGGCGCCATTCTGGCATCTTGGAGGGCTTTTATATTTGAATTTGGCGCCATAGTGACGTCATCGGCGTCCTTGCACCGACGTCGACGCGCTGACGTCATCGCGCCAGCGCCCCTACCCACCTGGCAGCCATGGGCGCCGCCATTTTGGGAGCGACGCCGGCAGGGAAGGATGCGCCGCCCGGAGCTCCTGGAAATGCTCCGGGCGGCAATCGTGACAGTCTCCAAGTCTGGAATTCAAAAATAATCACATGCTGTGAGACCACTGGGCGCAACATCCAAGGGGTTGGGGAGCAACTTGTTACTCACGAGCTACTGGTTGGGGATCACTGGTGTAGAGGGTCCCAGGTACCCCAGTGTGACACTGACTGAATGAGGAATAATAACTGAACTATACCCTCCTGAACAACATCACTCACAGCAGACACCAGTGCAGAGGCCCAGACTGTTATTCACTCAAAGGACAAAACACTGAGTTAATAGATGAGGAACTAAGAGCAAAGTGAAATGATGTGATGAAGGTGAGAAAACCCAGTAACAAGTTTCCTAGTAATGTGAGAGACAAGCTGTGAATTGTACGACATGGATAGAAAAAGAGTCCAACCCTGATACATCAAGTTTAACCTTCTGCTCAAACATCCATCAAACACAGGCAATAGCCAAATAGATCCCCCTTGCTGGGACTTGTGTGCCTCAATGTGCCTCAATGTGCCTCAATGTGACTCAATGTGACTCAATGTGCCTCAATCTGTCTCAATGTGCCTCAATGTGCCTCAATGTGCCTCAATGTGACTCAATGTGACTCAATGTGACTCAATGTGCCTCAATGTACCTCAATGTGCCTCAATGTGCCTCAATGTACCTCAATGTGCCTCAATGTGCCTCAATGTGCCTCAATGTACCTCAATGTACCTCAATGTGCCTCAATGTGCCTCAATGTGCCTTTTGCCTCCCTTTGGCTGCACTTTAATAATGTCTAATTGTGTCTGGTTCTTATTCATGATGGAGGGAGGGAGGAGGCAAGAGCTAAATGAGAGGCTAAATAGAAAGCACACAGCCCCCCCATGCCCCCCAGTCACAGTGTCAGCCGCCCCCACAGTAACACATTGTAGATCTTTTTCTTTTCAATACATTTCATTTGCTTCTTTTAAAGCAGGAAGGTTTGGGCAAGTCCCCCCTGAGCCTTAATAAAAATCCTCCCATTCTGTTCAGAGAAAGACTTGACATTTCCCATTTCATTTTGAAACGGAACATTTCCATGTAAATAGGACTTATTGTTCCAATTTGGTTCTTCTATAAGTCCATAGCATTAACCCTGTTGTGTGATTAACAGTCAGTCGTCAGTCGTTCCTCCTCAGTCCCACATCTGTAATAAAGAGTGTCAGCTCATGGGACACTGCCAGTGAAACGATTTGCTCATCTGGGCATCAGCTTTGTATTTGTTCTTTTATAAACGGACTCAGGACATTCTTACAGATTCCTCATCATCACTTTCCTTCTTCTCGTATCTCCCTCATCTGAAACCTTTTTATTCCAATTCCCAATCGTCCCACAGACTGGCCATGAATAGACTTTGTAAGACTTGACTAGATTTCCCTGATTTTCACATGATTATTCCATGATATTGGCTGTGTCCTCTACTGATCACTTGTGTAATTGTGTTATTCACTGAAGCACAGGCCATAGTGTCCTATCCAATCACTGACATTTCTTTAGATCATGTGATCTCCTGGGCAACTTCATCTTCTCCAATACCCACAGTCTATAGACTTGCTCATATCTTCAAACCAAAAAGTTTTTATTGATTTTCATTCACAAGACAAGGGGGAAGGGGGGGGGGGGGTATGCACCCGCCTGGGAGGCACGGACCAGTAACATTTCCGTACAACAGTAACAAGAATGCATATAAATTTCCCCTTGGTCAAGAGATACATGGTTAGTCACCTACATCAGTAATACCCTCAGCATCAGTCCATGGACGCCAAATCTTATCAAACTTGTCAGGACAGCCCCGCGACAGGTAGGTAAGTTTGATCAGGGGGAGGACAGTATTCACTTGCTTACGCCACATTGTCAGTGTAGGGGGCCGGGGCCCCATCCATCTCAGTATAATAGACTTTTTTGCATAGTATAACAGACCTCTAGTGAGCAGTTGTAAGAATTTCCCATGAATAACTCCCTCCAAAATACCCAACAGACAGGAGTGTGGAGTAAGCACCAGGGGGAGAGCCAGATGTGTCGAGAGATGCGTTATGACAGCTCTCCAAAATGCTTGTATGTGGGGGCATTGCCACGACATGTGGAGAAAATCGGCCTGCTCCTCCTGACACCTATGGCAGTTGCCAGTAGCCCTACTTCCAAACCTATGTAACTTAGTCGGGGTTAGATAGACCTGATGGAGAAACTTGTATTGAATCAGCCTATCTCGAGAGGATACCAAGAAGTGGTAAAGATTGTCAGTCACCTCTTCCCACTGGTCCTCCTCCAGGTCACCTAGAGTGTCCCGCCATTTAAGGTAAGTGCGATGGAACGGGGCCACAGGGGCACGGACCAGGAGCCAATAGATTCGGGATACTAATTTAGCTGGCGTGTCCGTCTGAACCAGCTTCAAGAGTGGGTAGTCCTCGGCTACCAGTAGTTGGGAGCGAAACTGCGCCAAAAAGGCCTCTCTCAATTGGAAGTAAGCATGAAGCCTCAGATTGGGAACCCTCATTTTGTCTCTAAGCTCAGTATAAGAAATAAACATATCGTCCTCTAGAACATCAGATAAGATTTTTATACCCCCTAATGGCCAGTCTTTGAAGTTGGGGAGGTCCTTAAAGTGGATTAGGGTAGAGTTTCTCCAGAGTGGCAAACTCGGGGAGAGCAATGGTGGGTCAGCCCCTGTCATACGGAGAGCGGAAAGCCAAGCCCTATGGGTAGTCGTCACCACAGCCAGTCCCTTGGGGAGATCAGTGGGTGCTCTATAGGGAGCATTCCGCAATGCCTCTACCGAGCCCATCCACGAAGCCTGTAACTGCATATTAGGGTTCTCTGCATTAGGCACAAGCCACCAATGAACATAGGCAGCCTGGGCTGCCAAGTAGTAGGCCTTCAAATTGGGCAGCGCCAGACCACCGCTATCCAAAGGGGCACACAAAGTTTCCCTGGCAATCCTGGGGGCTTTATTGTTCCAGATGAATGACGTCAACACTTTGTCAATGGTGTGAAAAACCTTATTGGGTACGTGAATCGGGCAATTGCGAAACAGATATAGGAATTTCGGAAGAAAAACCATCTTAAACAGGGCCACTCTACCCCATAGCGTAAGCGGCAGGTGTTGCCATGCAGCTAACACCCTCGTACATTGCTGAATCGCTGGATCTAAATTCAAGGGAATAAACTCAGCAAAGTTATTATGGATTCTAAGGCCCAGATATTTAAAGGTATCAACCACTTTCAGGTCGGGCCTGGGGGACAGCGTTTGAGCAGGGGGTCGATCTAGAGGGAACAATACAGATTTCCGCCAATTGACATGTAAACCCGAGAATCTGCCGTGATCTTGTATAATCTGCATGGCTACCTCCATAGACGGACCTGTGTCCTGGAAGTACAGCAAGACATCGTCGGCATACAGAGAGATTTTCTCCTCTACAGCACCCACTCGCAGACCCCTACAAGTAGGAGTTGACCGTATTTTAGCAGCTAGAGGTTCTATCGCCAAGGCGAAAAGCAGAGGGGACATAGGACAACCCTGCCTCGTCCCTCGCTGGAGTCGGAAAACAGGGGACAATATGCCGTTTACTTTGACCTTGGCGATAGGATCGTGATATATCATCTGGAGCCATTTTATAAAAGTAGGTCCTATCCCGTACTAGACTTGCTCATATCTAACCACAACTGCAAAGGGCTCATCTGTACGTCTTAAAGGAGAACTAAACCCCCCAATAAGATCCCTGTAGAGTACATTATTTTATATAGTGTTTCTTAATATCATTCTCACTTATTTATATAGAGTGGCACAGCAGAGCTCACAGGCACAATCTTCTGGATCTTCCGTTTTCTTCTGATCCTCTTCCTTTTCAGCAATTTATGGATCTTTTTGGTGTAAGTGCAGTTGGTATAAATACTGTACTTCTCCAACTTCTCCAACTTCTCCAACTTCTCCAACTTCTCCAACTTCTCCAACTGTGCATGAGCCCAACACCTCGGTGAGAACGTTCCATTACAGAAGAAGTCTGAAGATCCAGAAGATGTGCCCATGAGCCCCTCTGTGCTACATAAATAAGTGATATTCAGGGACACTTTATGGAATACTGTACTATACAGGGAGAAAGCAGGGAGCGGGGCGTCTAGATTAATAAATGGGACTTTTCTTATTGGGGGGTTAGTTCTCCTTTAAGATGATTAAGCAGCTCTTTATCAAGTCCATTTTGCCTCTGTATCAAGTGCAGGAGCCTCTCCCTGATTGTGCCGTGTATTAGATTCCCATGTATATCAGTATCAGTAGAACCTGCCGCTTCCATAGTTTAATCCCTTTATTCTTCTGTTTCTCACTTAACTCACATCTCTCTATGTGGGACTCTAACACATCACAGTTTATTAACACTCTATCATTTATATCCAGATTTGACATCTTTTATACAGTTTTAAGCCTCTGTTTATTCAATAAACAATTGTCCCCTATTATAATGTAAAGTTGGTTCATTGAGAACAGAAACGGATTTAGATTATAGTAAAACGAATGGCAGTTGTGAAAGTGTCAGTTCCTGCTCAGCATCTCCTGTTCATTTTGTCTTGGGAAATGACGTTCCATTCCTCTAACTTTAAATCACAAATTCAGTGAAAGAAATGCAAAATGAAGGCAAGTTAGTGGCAAACAAGTGACATCACTACAAGACCCGACATCACCAATTAGGCACAAATGTGTCTCAGCCGAGTATCAAGGAAGGGACGAGTATAAAAGGAGTAGTAATGGGGGGATTTGCGAAAAATTCGCGAAACGGCGCCGGCGTCTCGTTTTTGACGCCGGCGCCCGTTTTTGACGCTGTTGCCCGTTTTTTTGACGCCGCTGGCCGTTTATAAAAAATTTTTTTCACTTGCAACCATTTTTTAAGCACATGAACATGTGTTTCTTACTCCAAATGCATTAAAGTCAATGGGCTTTTTTGTCTCAGCGATGTTTTTGTCCAAATACATTAAAGTCAAAGGGCGTTTTTTTCTTATGGCGACTTTTTTGCCTCTGCAGCAATTTTGTCTTGTTGACTTTTTCGTCGCTGCAAATTTTTTTTTTGCAGTGGGTTTTTTTTGCCCGAGTTTTGCGACAGAAATTTGCAGATGCCGAAGTGCAGAATTTGGCAGAGAATCCGGTGAATAAATTGGCTGCTCACAAGTCGCTGTTAGTGAAAAGAACTGCAGCAAATGTTGCTCCTATTACAAGGCCCCTGGGGGATTCACTAAAATGCACATTTTGTTTTTGTCACTTGATAAATGTCGTGTCGCTTCTCTCGTTACTTCCACCATATTGTTCTCCATATTTACAATTCATTTGTAAAATCCAAAAAGTGTTCCCTGTGTGATCATTATGTGTCATCCACAACTGCCAACAAATGTGACTGCTCAGCTGTTCCTATTGTTATTATCCCTTCATAAACTGTCAGCATATTACACAATGGGAGCAATTCATGGCAGTCTAGAATTCTATATCAGACCTACATTACAGCAAATTGATTGGCATTAGTTAATAACTGGTCCCAGAGGCTTGCACTCTATACAGAGGGGATTATGAGTGTGAGACAACAGGACTGAGTAAGTAGAATAATATTGTGGATTGGCAGAGACATTGGCACAACTGCTCTTTTATTAATAGTGATGAGAGGAATTTTCTCCAAGTTTCTCCATGAAAATGTCGCCCATAGACTGTAATGGGTAAAAAATCTCTTACACAATTTGTCGCCCGTCAAACTAAATATTGTCGCCCACTGACTTCAATGTGTTTCAGTGAATTTCCAGAGAAGCAGAACGGGTCTAATTCACCCATCAGAGCCAAGGTAGGAGCAACACCCATACACTATATAAGTACAGCTATGGGATCTCTTATCTGGAAACCCATTATCCAGGAAGTTCCCAATTACACAATATCAGTCTCCCATAGGCTCCAGCCTATTGGGTTTATTTCATGGTTTTATATGATTTTCTAGTAGAAGATCCAAATTATGGAAAGATCTGTTATCCAGAAACCCCAGGTCCCAAATATTCTGGATAACAGGTCCCATACCTGTAGAATCGCTCAAAGATATTGTTTGAAAAAGTAGGTGGAGCCACCAACAACCAATCAGATTGTCCCATTGATTTTAATGGAGACATTTAAACTGTTTCTCACACGTTTAACGCCAGTGTCCCCAAACTTGTCACAGTTGGTCACTGAGGGACTAAGGGTAAAGGTTGGGGAAAGTGGGTGGAGCCACCAGCAGCCAATCAGGTTATACCCGGTAAATGTCATTGGTTTATAGTAAACTGCTCCTTTCTCACGGCATTAATTGCAGGGTCCCCACACTGTGCAGAGTTAGTTACTGGGGGGCTGCAGTTCAATGTTATACAAAGTGGGTGGAGTTACCAACAGCCAATCAGATTTCACCCTTTGAATATCAATGGTTTAAATGTAAAACTCTGCCATTGTCACACTATTTACACCATAGTTCCCATACTCAGTGCTGTACCATCTGTCAGTGTAGAAAAGTGCCCACAGGGAGGATAAGCCTTATAATATAGAGACATTAAGTGCCATGTAGTAAGAGACACAGTAAGAAGGAGGTCCCTGCCCCAAGAGCTTACAATTGGGTGGATAACATACAGAGAGATATTGGAGGACAAAAGTACACTGGGTCTGGCCATTGGCCGGGGACTGGACTACATTATATAACATTCTGATCTTTATGAAGAGATTGAGAGAGTGTTCCCTGCGAGGGAATTCGGGGCTAGAATCCCAGAGGAGAGAGAGACGACATCACGTAATAACAGAAACACATAAAAACTCATGAATTCATTTGCAATATAACATTTTATTTGTACATTACACAGTTACACAGTTACAATATTAATGACAATCCTCTCCCATTCACTTCCATGGGAAACAAAGCAGCACCAGGGGGTGGTACAGGGGCAATTCATAGAAGAACAGACAGAGCCAGACAGACATGGACCTAATGAGGGGTGGGGCTATTCAAAGAATGGAAAAGAAGGTGGAGCCATACAGACCTGTACCTCCTTAGGAGCAGGGGCTATTCAAAGAATAAAAAAGAAGGAGGCGGAGCCATACAGGCATTTACCTCCTTAGGGGCGGAGGCTATTCAAAGAATAAAAGGAAGAAGGAGGCGGAGCCATACAGGCATTTACATCCTTAGGGGCGGGGCTATTCAAAGAATAAAAAGAAGAAGGAGGGGCAGGGAGTGATTTGAAAAAAGAACAGGTGGGAGCGGCCAGTGCCAGGGGCGGAGCCATACAGGCATGTACCTCCTTAGGGGTGGAGGCTATTCAAAAAATGAAAAGAAGGTGGAGCCATACAGACATGTACCTCCTTAGGGGCGGGGGCTATTCAAAAAATAAAAAAGAAGAAGGAGGCGGAGCCATACAGGCATTTACCTCCTTAGGGCGGTGCTATTCAAAGAATAAAAGGAAGAAGGAGGCGGAGCCATACAGACATTTACCTCCTGAGGGGCAGGGAGTGATTTGAAGAAGAACAGGTGGAGCAGCCAGTGCAGGGGCAGGAGGGGCATTAGAAGACAGTGCTATTTGGAGTACAGGGGCAATTCCAAGAAAGAGATAGAGGAAGAGGCGGAGCCGTACAGGCATGTACCTCCTTAGGGGCGGAGGCTATTCAAAGAATGAAAGGAATAAGGAGGCGGAGCCATACAGGCATGTACCTCTGGGGTGGGGGCCATTGGAAGAACAGGTGGAGCAGCCAGTGCAGGGGCAGGAGGGGCTATTTGAAGTCAGTGCTATTTGGGGCACAAAGTGAAATTCCAAGAATAAAAAGAAGAAAGAGGAGGAGTCTTACAGGCATGTACCTCTTGATGGGCAGGGGGTGATTCAAGGAAATGGAGAGTGGACCATGTGATGTCAGGGGCAGGAGGGGCCATTATACAAAGGCTTCAACTACATGGGGCACAGGGGCAATTGAAAGAGGAGAAGGAAGGAAGAGGCGGAGCCATACAGGCATTTACTTCCTCAGGGGCAGGGAGTAATTTGAAGAAGAACAGGTGGGAGCAGCCAGTGCTAGGGGTGGAGCCATACAGGCATGTACCTCCTTAGGGGCGGAGGCTATTCAAAAAATGAAAAGAAGGTGGAGCCATACAGACATGTACCTCCTTAGGGGTGGGGGCTATTCAAAGAATAAAAAGAAGGAGGAGGCGGAGCCATACGGGCATTTAACTCCTGAGGGGCAGGGAGTGATTTGAAGAAGAACAGGTGGAGCAGCCAGTGCAGGGGCAGGAGGGGCATTAGAAGTCAGTGCTATTTTGGGCACAGGGGCAATTCCAAGAATAAAAAGAAGAAAGAGGAGGAGCCATACAGGCATGTACCTCTTGAGGGGCAGGGGGCGATTCAAGGAAATGGAGGGGGACCATGTGATGTCAGGGGTAGGAGGGGCCATTGAAAACAGGCCTCAACTACCTGGGGCACAAGGGCAATTGAAAGAGGAGAAGGGAGGAAGAGGCGGAGCCATACAGGCATGTACCTCCTGAGGGGCAGGGAGTGATTTGAAGAATAACAGGTGGGAGTGGCCAGTGCCAGGGGCGGAGCTATACAGGCATGTACCTCCTTAGGGGCGGAGGCTATTCAAAAAATGAAAAGAAGGTGGAGCCATACAGACATGTACCTCCTTAGGGGCTGGGGCTATTCAAAGAATAAAAAGAAGAAGGAGGCGGAGCCATACAGGCATTTACATCCTTAGGGGCAGGGCTATTCAAAGAATAAAAAGAAGAAGGAGGTGGAGCCATACAGGCATTTACCTCCTGAGGGGCAGGGAGTGATTTGAAGAAGAACAGGTGGGATCGGCCAGTGCCAGGGGCGGAGCCATGCAGGCATGTACCTCCTTAGGGGCGGAGGCTATTCAAAAAATGAAAAGAAGGTGGAGCCATAAAGACATGTACCTCCTTAGGGGCGGGGGCTATTCAAAGAATAAAAAGAAGAAGGAGGCGGAGCCATACAGGCATTTACCTCCTATGGGGCGGGGCTATTCAAAGAATAAAAGGAAGAAGGAGGCGGAGCCATACAGGCATTTACCTCCTGAGGGGCAGGGAGTGATTTGAAGAAGAACAGGTGGGAGCAGCCAGTGCCAGGGGCAGGAGGGGCATTAGAAGTCAGTGCTATTTTGGGCACAAGGGGCAATTCCAAGAATAAAAAGCAGAAAGAGGAGGAGCCATACAGGCATGTACCTCTTGAGAGGCAGGGGGCGATTCAAGGAAATGGAGAGTGGACCATGTGATGTCAGGGGTAGGAGGGGCCATTGAATACAGGCCTCAGCTACCTGGGGCACAAGGGCAATTGAAAGAGGAGAAGGGAGGAAGAGGCGGAGCCATACAGGCATGTACCTCCTGAGGGGCAGGGAGTGATTTGAAGAAGAATAGGTGGGAGCGGCCATTGCCAGGGTTGGAGCCATACAGGCATGTACCTCCTTAGGGGCGGAGGCTATTCAAAAAATGAAAAGAAGGTGGAGCCATACAGACATGTACCTCCTTAGGGGCGGGGGCTATTCAAAGAATAAAAAGAAGGAGGTGGAGCCATACAGGCATTTACATCCTTAGGGGCGGGGCTATTCAAAGAATAAAAAGAAGAAGGAGGTTGAGCCATACAGGCATTTACCTCCTGAGGGGCAGGGAGTGATTTGAAGAAGAACAGGTGGGAGCGGCCAGTGCCAGGGGCGGAGCCATGCAGGCATGTACCTCCTTAGGGGCGGAGGCTATTCAAAAAAAGAAAAGAAGGTGGAGCCATAAAGACATGTACCTCCTTAGGGGCGGGGGCTATTCAAAGAATAAAAAGAATAAGGAGGCGGAGCCATACAGGCATTTACCTCCTTAGGGGCGGGGCTATTCAAAGAACAAAAGGAAGAAGGAGGTGGAGCCATACAGGCATTTACCTCCTCAGGGGCAGGGAGTGATTTGAAGAAGAACAGGTGGGAGCAGCCAGTGCAGGGGCAGGAGGGGCATTAGAAGTCAGTGCTATTTGGGGCACAGGGGCAATTCCAAGAATAAAAAGAAGAAAGAGGAGGAGCCATACAGGCATGTACCTCTTGAGAGGCAGGGGGCGATTCAAGGAAATGGAGAGTGGACCATGTGATGTCAGGGGTAGGAGGGGCCATTGAATACAGGCCTCAGCTACCTGGGGCACAAGGGCAATTGAAAGAGGAGAAGGGAGGAAGAGGCGGAGCCATACAGGCATGTACCTCCTGAGGGGCAGGGAGTGATTTGAAGAAGAATAGGTGGGAGCGGCCAGTGCCAGGGTTGGAGCCATACAGGCATGTACCTCCTTAGGGCCGGAGGCTATTCAAAAAATGAAAAGAAGGTGGAGCCATACAGACATGTACCTCCTTAGGGGCGGGGGCTATTCAAAGAATAAAAAGAAGGAGGTGGAGCCATACAGGCATTTACATCCTTAGGGGCGGGGCTATTCAAAGAATAAAAAGAAGAAGGAGGTTGAGCCATACAGGCATTTACATCCTGAGGGGCAGGGAGTGATTTGAAGAAGAACAGGTGGGAGCAGCCAGTGCAGGGGCAGGAGGGGCATTAGAAGTCAGTGCTATTTGGGGCACAGGGGCAATTCCAAGAAAGAGATAGAGGAAGAGGCGGAGCCATACAGGCATGTACCTCCTTAGGGGTGGGGTTATTGAAAGACTAAAAGGAAGAAGGAGGCGGAGCCTTACAGGCATTTACCTCCTTAGGGGTGGAGGCTATTCAAAGAATGAAAGGAAGAAGGAGGCGGAGCCATACAGGCATGTACCTCTGGGGCGGGGGCCATTGGAAGAACAGGTGGGAGCAGCCAGTGCAGGGGCAGGAGGGGTCATTTGAAGTCAGTGCTATTTGGGGCACAAGGGGCAATTCCAAGTATAAAAAGAAGAAAGAGGGGGAGCCATACAGGCATGTACCTCTTGAGGGGCAGGGGGCAATTCAAGGAAATGGAGAGTGGACCATGTGATGTCAGAAGTAGGAGGGGCCATTGAACACAGGCCTCAACTACCTGGGGCACAAGGGCAATTAAAAGAGGAGAATGGAGGAAGAGGCAGAGCCATACAGGCATTTACCTCCTTAGGGCGGGGCTATTCAAAGAATAAAAAGAAGAAGGAGGAGGAGGAGCCAGATAGACATGGACCTCCTGAGGGGCAGGAAGTGATTTGAAGAAGAACAGGTGGGAGAAGCCAGTGCCAGGGGTGGAGCCATACAGGCATGTACCTCTTGAGGGGCGGGGCTATTCAAAGAATAAAAGAAAGAAGGAGGTGGAGCCATACAGACATGTACCTTCTGAGGACAGGGGGCAATTTGAAGAACAGGTGGGAGCAGCCAGTGCCAGGGGCAGGAGGGGCCATTTAAAGTCAGTACTATCTGGGGCACAGGGGCAATTCAAACAAGATAATGGAGGAAGAGGCGGTGCCATACAGGCATGTACCTCTGGGGCAGGGGGCTAGTTAATGAGTAAAAAGAAGAAGGAGTCAGAGCCATACAGGCATGTACCTC
The DNA here is from genome assembly GCF_017654675.1 of Xenopus laevis. Taxonomy (NCBI): domain Eukaryota; kingdom Metazoa; phylum Chordata; class Amphibia; order Anura; family Pipidae; genus Xenopus; species Xenopus laevis. Next base: position 200,698,535 of record NC_054372.1, on the reverse strand, counting down.
CTGAGGGGTGGGGGGCTTTTCAAAGAAGAGGAGAGTGGAGCAGACAGTGCCAGGAGCAGGAGGGACCATTGAACACAGGCTTCAACTACCTGGGGCATAGGGACAATTCAATGAGGAGCATGGAGGAAGAGGAGGAGCCATACAGGCATGTACCTCTGGGGCAGGGAGCCATTTGAAGAATATTAGACAGGACCATGCAGTGCCAGGAGCAGGAGGAGGACCCATTAGAAGACAGACATACTATCTGTGGTAAAGGACAAATTCAAAGAACAGAGAAGAGGAAGAGAAAGAGGCAGACAGGCATGTACCTCCTTATGGGCAGGGGGCTATTGAGAGAAGAGCAGACTGTGCCAGTGCAGGAGGACACATTAGAAGACAGACTTCTACTACCTGGGACACAGGGGCAGTTCAATGTAGAGGTAGAGGCAGTGACATACAGACATGACTGACTGGGGTAACAAGGAAGGTTCAAAGTGTCAGATGGTTTGTGAAAGAGGCATCACTGGGGCAGAGATGGTACAGTGAAAGGTCTAGTTGTCTGTTGGTTCAAAGCTGTTCTAGAATGAAGAGAGGAGGCTGCTGATGAATTTGCAGGAGATGACAAAGATGAAACCATGGTGGAGGTATTCATCATTGACTCTAACTGGCTGATATGATGGTGACGCTGGAGACTTAATAGGAAGAGATGGTGGAGATGTTTGTCATTAAGTCTGACTGACAGGCATGATGGTGACGCTGGAGACTTAATAGGAAGAGATGGTGGAGATGTTTGTCATTGAGTCTGACTGACAGACATGATGGTGAAGCTGGAGACTTAATAGGAAGAGATGGTGGAGATGTTTGTCATTGAGTCTGACTGACAGACATGATGGTGAAGCTGGAGACTTAATAGGAAGAGATGGTGGAGATTTTTGTCATTGAGTCTGACTGACAGACATGATGGTGAAGCTGGAGACTTAATAGGAAGAGATGGTGGAGATGTTTGTCATTGAGTTGGACTGACAGGCATGATGGTGACGCTGGAGACTTAATAGTAGAGATGGTGGAGATCTTTGTCATTGAGTCTGACTGACAGGCATGATGGTGAAGCTGGAGACTTAATAGGAAGAGATGGTGGAGATGTTTGTCATTGAGTCTGACTGACAGACATGATGGTGAAGCTGGAGACTTAATAGGAAGAGATGGTGGAGATGTTTGTCATTGAGTCTGACTGACAGACATGATGGTGAAGCTGGAGACTTAATAGGAAGAGATGGTGGAGATGTTTGTCATTGAGTCGGACTGACAGGCATGATGGTGAAGCTGGAGACTTAATAGGAAGAGATGGTGGAGATGTGTGTCATTGAGTTGGACTGACAGGCATGATGGTGAAGCTGGAGACTTAATCATTGGTGGGGGTAGAAAATCGTAGCAGAAAATGTTTCCGCTTGTGGAGCTGCAGGTGGTAGTGGCAGTTACTGCATTGCTGTTGAGAAGAAACATTTGTTAAGAATTAGCTTTTTGTATAATTATGATGAAATATGACAGAGCTGTTGTTTCCAAGAAACCCCTAGTGATCTCAGCTGTTGGCTGTGCCTTGGCCTTGCTGCTGATAGTTATAGTTCCACAGGGACATGGGATGCCCAAAGTCCAGACCTGGAGAAGCCATAAAGATGGTCAGGATTTTGTACTGTGAGTCCCAGGGGGAAGGTGGTCACAGCCCCATGGTTCCAATGTTTATGCAGTGCTTGGCTACCTAATAACAAGTGTAGCCCACAGTAGCACCATAGTGATTGTCCCTTGAATATAGGGAGTATTACAGCTGTTCCCTTCTAAATACATGGAGTGAACCCTAAGCAGCAGCTCCACTGTCTGATCACAAGTGTAACACTGACTCCCTGTTTATTTTGGCTCACAAGTGACTGTGTATTGACAAACTGATTGGCTCTGTAGGGACAGTATATAGAGACAAGTCATAGAGACGGTACCTTTTTTGAGGTTGAGGATGTTTCTATCTCCTGTGATGTTGGGCAGGAGACTCATCCGGGGCCTGGACTTCAGATGTTATGAGCCTCTCTAACACACGGAGCCATTTCGGGCCAGATGGAAAGAACTGGCTCGTCCCTGGGTCGTCCCAGATCTTCTTCGCATGCTTCAGGTGCTTTTTGATGCAGCGATAGAGACGCCCAGTACGAGGAGAAGGAGTGGGCAGGTTGGGTTGAGGTTCTTGCCCGGGTGCTGGTGTCTGGGCACCCACAGCCGCTTCCTTCTCTGGAGAGCACAGTTCTGTATGGATAAACCAATCACAGCACAGAATGAACCCACATGGAACTTCCAATAGTCTCACTAACATGTTTATGTGTTATCCAGTACATGGGAATAATGGGTTTAGTCCCCTAATTATCACTGATATAGAATGAATTTACCCGGGGAATAACCATTTTAGTCGACATTTTGAGTATATCCATAGCAACACAAGCACATTTCCCATGGCCCATACCATCTCATTATATTTGTGTGTGTGTGACTAATTGGGAGCTGCCATACTACCTAAGCATGCTATGGTACCCACAGTCAATTTCTTTATTATGATCTGATCCGACCAGTTGGGCTAGTGGCTGACTACACATGTTTTATTTAAGGCTTCATATAAAAACTGAGACTAAACCTCATTCCCAGGTGACTATTGGTTACATAAACTGGATGTAGGATCTTATATATTTCTATATTATAATGAATATACCCTGTATATTATGAGTTTTCACATAAATATTTTCTATATGAATATAAAATATAAGGGGAGATAACAAATGAGCTATTCCAATATCACATGATTAATATTAATAGTGACTATCCCAGCTTGTCCATTTACAGTAGAATAAATGAATGTAAAACCAGGGAAGTTCTAAGTAAAATAAAGGGCCCCTCACCTTCCTTAGCAGGTTGGTTCTCCATTTCCCGCAGATGCTTTTTAATCTGGGCCCTGATGCTCTTGTTAGAGGGCAGCCCAGTAATAAATGGGTGTTTCAGTAGCTCTGCAGCACTCCACCTGGCTTTGGGGTTCTTTTGGAGGCAACATGTAATAAAGGACTGGAAATGTTCTGACCTGGAAAAGCAGAAAAGTGACTCTTAGCTCAGATTAATAAAGAAGTGATTTCCTCAATGGGATCTTGGAACCTTCATTTCCAACAGCCAAAATACACAGAGACCCATATAGAAAGGCCCCACCCATTGTGTACCCTGAATCACTTTCCCCCAAACTACACACAACTTCCCACCCAATGTATGGCTTCTGCTGCAAATACAAGTTTCGGGTCACTATACAGGGTGCCAATGTGACTACGGGCAACCATCAGTGAGTATGGGCAACCATCAGAGTAAGGAATGGCTAGGGGAGAGGGCCAGTTGCCTCAGAGCTACTGTTTAAGGAACAGTCTTTTCCATTGATAGCATTGGTGATGTATATACAGAAATGTGTCTGGATGACTATGGCATTTAACATGTAGATAAAGTATTGGTAGTATGTGGCCTTTAAATCTGGATACGTATAAAAAGCCCATGCTGTGTGGCTGGAGAATAGGTGAGTTACTTGTAGCTGACAGTTAAATGATGCCCAGTGATAGTGAGCTGGGAAATAACTCACCAAGCCTTGGGTTTAAGTGCCGGCGCAGGGCTTTTTCGTATGAGCTCTGATGGACAGTCCACATTGGGGTGAGCTAAAAGGGAAAAGAGACATCAGGACCTGCAAACTGCTCATTATACACAGATTCATATGAGTGTTTTACTGATTGCCGCTTAGTACAGCTTGCCCAATCACTGCCCTGGCAAACACTCCTACGGCAGAGCTGGAAGTAGCGCTTACTTACGTGGTTCTCCCTCGGCCATTTCTATTGCGGTTATGCCCAGTGACCAGATGTCGCTCTGCAAAACAAACCAATAGGAGCAGTGTTAGCGGATGATTGACAGGCAGTGCCCGTGCTCTCCCAATGGCAATAAATGAAGTCGAGAAAAGACTCACTTTGGTGTCATATGCCACTGGGCTCCGCTTGATACTCGTGACCTCGGGCGCCATCCAATGGGGCGTGCCATCACACTCTCTGCACATGCCCGTTATTCCGTCTAGTTGGTGGCACAGACCGAAATCAACTGAAATGACAGATTATCCACATGAGGGACAAATTCAGTTTCCCAATAGGATCAAATAAAACGATGGAGAATTCATTTGTATGAAGCAACGGACTGAACTATGAATCCCTCTCAGTCCATATTGACACTTACTCAGTTTGACTTTGGCTTTGGAGCTCAGCATAATGTTCATACTCTTTATATCCCGGTGTATGACCCTGTTCTCATGTAGATGCTTGAGGCCCTGGGGAGATGGAGAAGGGAACGTTCATAAGAATAGAACCAACCAAAGGAAGACATTTAGCCAATAAGAGAAAAGTCCGATCCTAGCGGGGCTCAGAGTGGGTTAAGCTGGACTTACCTTCAGGGTCTCCTTGCAGATGTAACCAATCCAGTTCTCAGGTAGGGATTGGCCCTCGGTGTTCTCAATGAGGCTCTGCAAGGAGCCACCCCCACAGTACTGCAGGACTATCTGCAATAGAAAGAAAAGCTTTAGGAAATAAAGAAGCAGGTGGCACCCAGAATGGATATAATATCTCCTTGTAGATCTCTATGGTACCTGAGCACTTACTGCTGTACAACAAGTTCTTACCTCAAGCAGCTCACATGACATCTCTGTGGGCGGGGCTCTGTAATATGCGCCATAGAATGAGGCAAAGTTCTTATGTGTGGCGTATTTCTGGAGGAAATGGAGTTCACTCCATACGGACTCTTCGTCCTGAGGGAGAATAAGAGAAAAGAGTTCAGCTCCCATAAGTCCCACACAAGGGAAAGAGAGGGAGAGAGGAACTAGAGAGATACGTTACCAGCGAGATGTTAACCACTTTGACCGCCACTTCGCCTCTTCGATGGTGGTGACCCTGTAATACAGACACAAAGGTTTGTTGGGGCTTCTCAGTAATTCAATATAAGATTACAATGACTGCTCCCTCTTAACAAAGGCCATTTGGCTCAATAAAGGGAATCTAATTCCACCCTGTACTTACTGAGTCAAAAGTCTGGTATTAGCGGTCTAAACATGCAAATATCACTCAGCTTAAAACAGAAATGAATATAAACTGGAAAAGGGCTCAGAGAAACACCCTGAGTAAGTTCCCATGAATTCATTTTTGGGTTCTGATCCCCTTTAAAGTGCCCAGAAACATCTTCCCCTTCAATCTAGTTTGGTTCTTGGGGGCCCAGCAAGTTCCTTCTATTGGAGACCAGTCCCTGAAATGTGTAAATGAGGTGTAGGCCAAGAGTGTTTAGTGTATGAAATAAAAGGCAGTTGTTTTCCTTTAGTGCAAAGAACAAGCAGGATATTATGTTGGGAGGGAATCAGGTGCAGAGCAGGGACAGTGACAGCCCCCCATGTTGTACCATCCTCCCCCCAATCTCTAGCTATTTGGTTGGTCCCTTACCTTAAAAACATCACCGGAGCCTCCCTTGCCCAGGTGCTCTCCTTTGGAGACATGACCCTCAGGAGGCTGAAAAAGAAAACAGGGGGTGGTTAGAACTTCTATCAGTCAATTAGTAATTGCATATTTCCAGGAGGGGAAGGTTAGAGGGGCTTTTGAGGAGGGTGAGAAATAGAGAGGTGCTATGATAGGAAGGAATTGCAAGGCTTGGAGGTTCTTATAGCTAGGTGGGGGTGGGGTAGCAAAAACATTCCCTCCCATCTAGAAGCCCCTACTGTTGACCTTTTCTGCTCACCTTATAAAGCTGGGACAGGGTCTTGGCTTTCTTCCCCTGAAAGAAAAGAGAAAAATCTTCTAAGGTTAAAAGAACATGAGACAAGAGTGGCCCAGTAACACAATGGGAGCAGCAGGGGATGGGCATAGACTGGAGGGGGATTTCAGCTGTGCAAGGCTTGGCTCCTGTGCTTCATCATAATATATCAATGGTACAACACACTCAGTGTTACACATGAGCCCCCCCTTCATGTGAGGAGACACCTGGATATTGGAGCAAACTGGGTTTTCCTGCTCTGTAGCCATAGGGAGCCTGTGTTCTTACCTGTCGGAAGATGTCCCACAAAGGCATTGCGCCTAAACCTCGGGGCTCTTTAGTCACGTCAGCAGATGGGGTTTTAGACGTCACAAAATATGAAATGATGTTATTAGCAGATCTTATTGCTCTCAGTATAATCTCAGATAAATAACTATATAATCGCTTGATATCTCTCGGAGGCAAGTTCACTGTATGGGGAGAAAGAAAGAAGAGATTGTGAGCTCTCATGAGCCAGGCCCTCCCTGCCATTCACATCACTATATATTGGGGTGACCTGCATGTTCCCATAAATAACCAGCCATCAGTAGGGCCTTTAAGGTCAAGAACACTCAATAGAAGCTTTAGTTAATAAAAACTGATTGTGCCGGGAAAGAAATCTGCTCAATCCAACCCCTAGTCCAAAGTGTAGGGTTACATTGGGAATTAGGGAAATTAGGGGACCATCCCAAAGAAATTGACTTGGAATGGATGATGGTGTTCCCCAATTTCAAATTACAGTAGTAGTCAATGGCTTAACCGCTGAAGATCAAAGCCTGGGCGGTAGCCATAGCATTTGAGGCATCAAAGATCATGGAAACAAGACATTTCTCCTGTAAAACCCAACAAAATGTTGTAAGAAATGTAAGTGAACAATTTGATAAGATTTCTATTTGATTTAGATGAGAATTTCTGTTCATTTTGCATAAATATGTGTCCGTGCTCCACTTACCTCTGACAGCAGAAATAAACTGGCCAATCTGTGTTTGTGCCCAACCGACCAAGTCAACTCTGCTGATGATGTCACAATAGCGCCTCATTGTTATCCTGTAATGCTTCGGCCAATCAGAGCTAGCCTGGGATTGATGTCATAATACATAGCTCGTAGCATCACACGCTTGCTTCCTACTGAGCTGTGATTGGCTGCAAGGTTAGAGATATGCAAATGAAGCCAAATAACAGTTGGGAGTCAGTACTGGAAACATGGAAAAGAAACGGTTGAACAAGTCAACAAGATGAAGCCCCACACACACCATGTATCTGTATGTGCATCTGGGATCCTTAGCCTGGGCCCCTTGCTGTTTGCAGCACTATACATCATATGATTTAGGGGATGCTGGGAGTTATAGTATTGGGATAAGGCAGACAGGCAATGGGAACCAGTCAAAGCCATAGAACATGACTAAAATGAGATGGGGAGTCCAATGAGCAAATGATCTTTTATCCATCATTGTATCTATCCCTCCATATGTGCAACCTCCCCTGCTTCCCTACTCTCCCCTCCCAACCATGCTCAGGGTATTAGGAAAGAGCATGTGACCAGTCAAGGCCAATGGTCCAAAAACAAAATGACCAATGGCAGGGATGAAGGCCAGGCAGCACACAGGCAGTATGTTGAATTGTCAGAGGTGAGGATTAGAGATGACACATATTATAACACACACACTCACACAACTGACACCCTCACTTGGGAGCTAGAGAAGGGCCCTAACCCTAAAGCTCCTTCTACTCATTGGTGTAAGTGTGAGCTATAATGTGTGTGCAGCTCTATAAAAGGCTCCCCCAAACATGCCGCAGAAAATCCCCCCTACACACTTATATAATATTATATGTTATATCAACCTTCACTGTGTCTCCTGCTCTTAGTCTACCTCTTTGCACTCTCCCACCCAATCACCCACTCCCACCCACTCACTCACTCACTCACTCACTCCCACCCACTCCCACCCACTCCCACCCACTCCCACCCAGTCACCCACTCCCACCCACTCCAACGAGTCACCCACTCCCATCCACTTCGTTGATAGGTTGATAAGGGCAAATCAGGGAACAGGAGTCTGGGGCTGGGCCTACAGGAAAGGGGGTTAAATAAAGAGAGAACTAAGAGGGGAGAAAAAAGAGGGGAGGGGAATTAGTGGGGCCAATATTAGAGGGGGCAGCAGGAAGGGCTTAATAGGGTGATGCAGCAGCAGCAGGGACAACCCCCAATAGACAAAATTGTATGAGGCAAGCCCCTCCCAGTGTCACAACAAGCTCCTCCCACCATCCTTTCCCACAAGCCATTGGCTTCAGGGGGATTCATAAAGGGGGCAGTGTAAGGAAGGAGGAGTCATAATGCGCCTTTTCCTGCCCTCCCCCATGTGCAATTGCCCCAGGTCTGTGCCCCTCACCTGTACAAATCCATGAGGCTGAAGGGGGGCATTTAGTTGACTGGTTCCAAAGGGAATGGGATAAAGAGTTGGGCAAGAAGAAGTGACGAATCAGAAGTCAAGCTGCAAAGTGACCAAGTCCCTGGTGTTTATTGGCTCAAGAAGTGAAACAATGTTTGGGCCCAACACCCCCCAGTCTCTTCATCAGGTAATGAGGGGTCACACTCCCAAAACTACAGCCACTTCACAGGGTCTCAGGTGACAGTTAGGGCTCAGTCACTTTATTGGCAATTGGGGGCTGGGAATATGTTTCATCCACAGAGGGAAATTTGTGCTGATGGGGGTAAAATGATCAGCAGGTCATTAGGGATCAACTTGTAAGAGGGAATAGGCCCAAATCTTCTTGCTTTGCTACTGGGAGGGGGGAATAACATTTATAGTTCTGCCTTTATTGTACTAAATACAATTCTGTGGATCACACGCGCTGCTGCCATCAGCTGAGATGACAAACTGGGGTCACTGACCCCATTTAAAAAAACAAATGCTCTGTACATTCACTTATTTTAAAAGTTTACTTATCCTTTAAACGTCCCTAGCTGTAGCCACATGGTATCTCAGTGTAGTTCATCTGTTTGATTGCCCTGCCATTTACCATCTTGCACTACTTTATTTTGTGAGGATTTAGCTCTGTGGATCATTGTCTTTGATGATAAATCTGTTTTTTGCTTCTTATTTTTATGTTAAGCAAAGGAGCCTAAGTGAGTTGCAGTTCCACTACACCTTTCTTTCATACCTTCCATGTAGCGAAGGCTCATTCCTGCATGTCAGAGTCAAGTGTAACCCTTGCTCTACTGATTTAGCTGGACATTACCTATTATTTAACCCTAGATCTGTCACATACTGGCTCAGCTTCAATTCAAGGAGAAAAACGTTTCTCTTGGTGTTTCCTATGAAAACTCAAGAGAAGTCCTATCAAACCTGCACCAGCTCAGGGTTCTTCCATGGACCACCATGATACCATCCTCTTCCAGCTTCTTCTTTCTTCTCGCAGCTTCACATACACAACAGAGTGAAAAGCCAAACTTGAACGAAAAAGCTGATACTTTGTTCTACTGCGCATGCGTCTGCCCCGGGAAATATGAAGAAAGAAGAAGAAGGAAGACGATTGCTCCGTGGTGCTCCCTGAATAACCCCAGACCGGTGCCATTTTCTTCTGATAGGAGCACCAGCCAGAGTGTTAGTTTAGGATTGAGGAACAAAAACAGGATGAACTAATGCTCCAGTCCCATTGTATCCCCCCCCCACACCAGTTCTTATGAGTAGAAATTTAGGAACTGCCCCGTCACCCACTCGTTAGCAAGGGTAATTAGTGACCCCGTTTTCATTTGACATTCAGAATGGATGGACTTTGGACCCATATGCTGCTCTGATGTTCTTCTGCTTAGGAATAAAATTAGAAACCTTTCTCACATCTTTCCTAAGCAGAAGAACATCAGCCTCTTTCTTTCTCCTGACAACTTCCTTGACTACTTGCTGGTCAGACTGGTGGGAAACTGACCAGCAGGTGGCGCTGTTGTAACAAAATTCATTCATATTAACAGTACATGTATCCCTTAATATCTTGGAATTAAAACAAAATAAATAATGAATGTAAATTACAAAAGTGCTTAGAATACCCCCCTCGTCAGTTTTACATTCACTTATTTTAAAGGTTTACTTATCCTTTAATATGTCATTATTAGTCATAATCTCCCATTAGTGTTACCTTCAATACAATGACCTTCACTCTGTTCAACTGATATTAATTACAGGTATGGGATTTGCTATGCGGAAACCCATTATCCAGAAAGCTCCGAATTACAGAATAAATTCCGTTACAATCAAATAATCCCTATTTAAAAAAAAAAAATGATTTCCTTTTTCTGTGTAATAATAAAACAGTCGCTTGTACTTGATCCCAACTAAGATATAATTAATCCTTATGGGAAGCAAAACCAGCCTATTGAGTTTATTTAATATTTAGATGATTTTCTAGTAGACTTAAGGTATGAAGATCCAAATTACATAAAGATCCATTATCCAGAAAATCCCAAGTCTCAAGCATAATACCTGTATTCATCAAAACTCCATGTAACCAATATAAAACTCCCCATAGAAAATATGATTGATTGGATTGAAATAAACCAAAGAACAAAGGTTGATATGATCACAATAAGGACATGTGTGTTTCCAGGTACATCAGACGGAGTCACATCTTTGCACTTTCTCTTATTTATTTGACATTTAAATGTTTTACAGAACTTTCCGGACTGTGACCTTCAGACTGGGAGTTTGTGAATAACAAATTCTATTATTTCTCTAAAGAAAAGACAAGTAGAAAATCTAGTAAAGAGAACTGCAGTGGTGTATGTTACTGGTATGTTACTGGTATGTTACTGGTATGTTACAGGTATGTTATTGGTATGTTACTGGTATGTTACAGGTATGTTACTGGTATGTTACTGGTATGATACTGGTATGTTACTGGTATGTTACTGGTATGTTACAGGTATGTTACTGGTATGTTACTGGTATGATACTGGTATGTTACTGGTATGTTACAGGTATGTTACAGGTATGTTACTGGTATGTTACTGGTATGATACTGGTATGTTACTGGTATGTTACAGGTATGTTACTGGTATGTTACTGGTATGATACTGGTATGTTACTGGTATGTTACAGGTATGTTACTGGTATGTTACTGGTATGATACTGGTATGTTACTGGTATGTTACTGGTATGTTACTGTTATGTTATTGGTATTATACAGGTATGTTACTGGTATGTTACAGGTATGTTACTGGTATGTTATTGGTATGATACTGGTATGTTACTGGTATGTTACTGGTATGTTACTGGTATGTAACTGGTATGATACTGGTATGTTACTGGTATGTTACAGGTATGTTACTGGTATGTTACAGGTATGATGCTGGTATGTTACTGGTATGATACTGGTATGTTACTGGTATGTTACTGGTATGTTACAGGTATGTTACTGGTATGTTACTGGTATTTTACTGGTATGATACTGGTATGTTACTGGTATGATACTGGTATGTTACAGGCATGTTACTGGTATGTTACTGGTATGTTACAGGCATGTTACAGGTATGATACTGGTATGTTACAGGCATGTTACTGGTATGTTACTGGTATGTACCTGCACAAACATCAGCCTGTGGCTTACACTGACACTGGTACCTTCATGTTTCATTTTCACTAGTGATGGGCCAATGTGACCCATTTTGCTGTGGGACAGTGGAGATGGGCCACCATGTTAAATGACAGATTGTAACAGTTTATTAGTAAAACTGTCAGCGCCAGTCAGCAGGAGGCAAATACTGATCTGCCAGTTGGAAGCAAATATCTAATTGGCTGTGATGGTTTAGTGGAGTGAACTTTGTTTCAGTTATTCCATCCCAACCCCATCCCCTGGCTGTAATGGAAGCAATGGGGGGCAAAGCTGTGTCCAATGTGTCATCCAGTCTGGCAACAGAGCTAACACTCCACTCACTGTTATGTCTTCATACTCGTTATTAAGGAGATTCACAGTTTTAGCCTGACTTTATTAAAGGACAAGAAATGGTAAGGTTACTGGGGGGTGCCCAATACTTATGCACCCCAGTGATTCTAGTCACATACAGAACCTGTCACCCCAGACTTGATCTTTTTTTCTCCTGGGGTTCTGTTTGCTGATCTCTACGCCAACATCTTCTGCCCCTTCTTCTTATTTGGGTGAATGTGCAGAGATTGTGCAGAAAGGGGAGCCTGGGAGAAGAAAGAACTACTCTGGGCTGGTGTGTTTTCTGAAGAAGAGGAGAACCAGCCTGGGGAGACAGGTAAACTACTTACATCACTTGGGGTACCTAACAACTCAACACCCCCAGTGTCCTTTAAAAACAAAAATCTGAGACTTGATTCAGAGATATACACATGTATCATAACCCTTTTTATTATTATGAGACCCCCAGTGTTGGTACAGAGCTTCAACTACATCATATACTGTTTCCTACAACACCAAACTGATCCAATGTTACGTCCTTCCCTCACAGAATATCATGAACATTCCCAGGAATATTGGGTCGGACTAATAAAAGCCGACAGTGACTGGAACCCCCAGTTGAACCAGTATAAATGGGCAAATGTAATGATGGAACCACTGATTATATGTCTCGTTTCATTGAGAAACTATTATGTAAATGTCTGTGGGAGGAGCCTATCTTATTGTATCTTTGGTAGATTTCGGGAAGATAGTGAAGTTCAAGGGGAATTTTCTCATTCAATGGCATTTTATATCAGTACCAACAAATCGAAAGACAGCAGCGGTCAAGATCAATTTCTCTCTTTATAATGGTGGAAATATATCTACATGAATGATCAGATGTTGATCCTAAATGATAGTGGACAAACAGTCTGACAGCCAATCAGAACTCAGCGTCTGCAGTAAAGGTCTCCCTTTAATGGGTTTTAGCCAACGGAAATATCAGGTTTCTCCGAGACTCTTCTATTTTTTGAGAAAGTGAGATTGTGTTTAGCGACATGAGACTGGGTGGGGTAAGGCTCTGATTTATGCCTCTGTTCTAACTATACACCCGAAACTACATTCACTTCCTTTTCTGGAAATATCAACAATTGCAGAGTTGTTTCTCTAATTTCAATAAATTAGTTGACACCAAAATTAACAGAAAAAAAGTAATTTCCATATAAAGATAACATTGTGTTGTTTCCAGGAATGTAGGGTCAATGGATTATGGATAGATATGAGTATAAACTGACACTGTCTGTGCCCGACTAATGAGAAATCTTGGGTTAGTTACACTGCACATACGACTTCCAGACATTGTAACAAACACTACAGAGTAGAAGGGACATCTAAGACTTGTTAATGGATAAGACAGGATAGGTTAGGGTAGGGTAGATTACAATATGGAACGTTAGGATTGGAAAAGATAGGTTAGGGTAGGTTAGAAGAGAATAGAATTGGGTAGGATAGGGTATAAAGAAGGTGCTATTTAGTGCTGATGTCTGAGCATTTAGTGTAAGATCTACAATACATATACTAGGGCTGGGACTAGGGCTGTACTACTTTGAGACCCACATTGGGACCCTGTACTGACATCTGGACCACAATGGATGGGGAGAAGATACATTGTTCTATATATTGTTCCTAAGAAGAAGAAAACATCTTGTCTTCATCCTAGACTCCAGTAAAGTGGTGACCTCTGGTGACTATATATTTGTTTAGAGTTTTACTCAGATGGCTCCATTGTTTTACTCCCCAACAGAAACCCTTGGAAATGTCATATTGTTCATAAGCAACAATGATTGATTTTATACCCAATTAACAAGTAAGTAATAACAAGTTGCATCAGCTGTGATTGGCTCAGGGGAACAGGATAAATGGGAGATGTGGCTTATTCTAACTACACACGTATGTCCCCCATCCCCAGTACTTGGTCATTGTCTTTCAACTACAGACCCAAACTGCACCTGGTTATGTGCCTGATTTATAAAATAACCATTACATGTCTATGTGAAGCTTTTAGGTAGTGCGTATATTTCTACACATAGGAATACAAATAACAGAACCTCGGCTTTTCTCCAGTACAAGGAATGTCTGTGTTGATTTGGGGGATTCTCGGCAATGAAGGCTCCTGTGCAAAGCTGGAGAAACACCTTCAGCTTGAGAACTGCTTTAAGGATCTACATGGGATTTGTGAATGGGAAGTGTCGATCCACCTGGAATTGTGTGGGAAGTGCCATGGGCCAGTAGTGATACCTGCACCATAGAACAGCGCTACCTATGGCAATGGCTGTGGTCATCTGGTGGCCCAAATCAAGACTCCAAGACTCATGAAGAAAAGATTCCAGATATTATCATGTTGCTCCTCCTATTGCAAGTGTCCTGCAGCCAACTCCAACATAAGAGCCTTTCCCTTGACTTCTTTGGACTATATTTCTGATAGAAAGTGTATCCTTCTATTCATTTATTGCTTCTTAATATTTCTTCCATTACTTTACTTCCAGTTTTCTCCAGTATTTGTTATAATGCATTATCTAGAACTGTCCTTTCCAAATTAGGGCCCAATCGGGGGCTCTCCGCCAATGAGGTGAGTTGAGAAAAATGTTGCTCCTGGTAACTTTAAGAGCCGGATTTCCGTTTTTTCAACCCAGAAATTCAGCTCTTCTAGTGCAGAGAGTGCAATTGCAGCAAAATGGCCAGGATCGCTCCTGGGTCCACGGATATGATTCAGTCCTGTATATGTCCTAGGAAAAGATTATATTTAGATGATGGTGTCATACAAAGAAACTATACAGGCCTCGGTTTATAGAGAAGCATGTCCAACCTTCAGGAGTCATTATTCCCACTCAATTCCCTCATCATTTCTACTGTACCCTTCACTATTCACTCTGATTTCCCTTATCATTCCTACTGTATCCCTTTAATATTCCCACTGTATCCCATCATTCTTCCTACTGTATCCCATCAATATTCCCACTGTATCCCATCATTCTTCCTACTGTATCCTATCATTTTTCCTACTGTATCCCCTCACTATTCACTCTGATTCCCCTTATCATTCCTACTGTAACCCCTCAATATTCCCACTGTATCCTAGCATTCTTCCTACTGTATCCCCTCAATATTTCCACTGTGTTTCCCCTCATCATTACACATAAGCTTTTGGTAACAAACTTAAAGCTTCCCCAGTGTCCTCTTCAGCTTTTACTCCCAACCCTAAGTCCATCTCTACTACTGTCCCTCTTACATTCACCCTACTTTCTGCTTTAACTGAATTCCCCACATTTCTACTTTATTACTTTGTTTTTCATTTGAGACCCCTCCATACAGTGTTGTACAGCCAAACTCAATGTGGCAGTGGTACAGGTACTTTCTAAAGACTGCTCCCTGTCTGCTCCCTGTCTGCTCCGTCTTCTCCATGTCTGCTTCATGTCTGCTCCATGTCTGCTCCGTGTCTGCTCCCTGTCTGCTCCCTGTCTGCTCCCTGTCTGCTCTGTCTTCTCCATGTCTGCTCCATGTCTGCTCCGTGTCTGCTCCGTGTCTGCTCCCTGTCTGCTCCCTGTCTTCTCCCTGTCTGCTCCCTGTCTTCTCCCTGTCTGCTCCCTGTCTTCTCCGTGTCTGCTCCGTGTCTGCTCCGTCTTCTCCATGTCTGCTCCCTGTCTGCTCTGTGTCTGCTCCCTGTCTTCTCCCTGTCTGCTCCCTGTCTTCTCCCTGTCTGCTCCCTGTCTTCTCCCTGTCTGCTCCCTGTCTTCTCCCTGTCTGCTCCCTGTCTGCTCCGTCTTCTCCATGTCTGCTCCCTGTCTGCTCCCTGTCTGCTCCGTGTCTGCTCCGTGTCTGCTCTCTGTCTGCTCTCTGCCAGCTCTGCTCCCACTTTGGCTTTGGCTGTACAACACTCATATAAGTTTGGAGCATTTACAGTCTGGCAGTAAGAGCTGAGCACTCACTGAACTAATTTGCATATGTTTTACTACCCCTCAATAAAAACAGATTTTATTAACAAATATTTTATTTTTGTCACTTTAAATGGAAGCTGAAAATCTCTTGGTGGCTTTGTGCGGCCAATCAATGTATTGCTTTCCTGTCCTGTACAGTGGATTGTGGGTAGTTGCTGCTGCTCTCGGTTTCTAGGCAGAGGTAATGCTACACTTTGTAAACAGAAAATAGGAAAAAAATTGTAAATTTAAGATCACTAGGCAACCAAATCTACCCCACATGTATTCCTTTACCCTAACTAGGGGGCAATTTGCCAGTTGTGAATGTCATGTGAATTAGGTGCAAGGAAGCCTGACCACCATGCTGGTTTTGATGGGTTCCATTGACCCGCTTTGCCAATTTAGGAAATAATTCTTTACCTTTGTTGTAACATTAGATATTTATTGTGCCTTTAATCTATGTACAGTCATTTCATTGGCTCTCCACTAATATGTGCAGTCATTTCATTGGATCTCCAGTATGGGAAGTGATTATAGTGATTTTGGTAATTTTTCCATTATCCAATCACTGCTCAGCTGCGACTGTATCATCTCATGATAATGTTTGTAACATATAAAGCCCTCTGTCCACCCCCTGACTTTCCTCAGCCCCCATTCTCCTTCGAGACATGAACATGAATCTGTATTTGTAAGTTTGTCCAACTGCTCGTCAAAGCTTGTTGACCCCAGAGTGTCTCATTGAACTTTCAGTATTGATTGAAATATAATAAAAGTATCAGTATTGTAATAATTTGCCAATCTAAATCCAGACTCTTCCACATGGGCATGTTATGTCTCCTTGGTGCCACTCCTTGGGTGCAGGATGATGATCCATGTTTACAAAATCCTTACTATCAGAGATAGGGGGCTACCTGGGGAACACTTGTTTTCCATTGGGGGGGGTGACATAACTACAATGTGTGCTACATTTATATTCTTATTATTTTGGGCCACTTTTGTATCTCTTTGCCCCTTTTCTTTCTTTCCTTTTCCCCTTCAAGTCTTTTACTTACAGATAAGGAAAATGACCCAAAACTCTGAATGAGTTCAAGTACAAGAAGAGGTCACATAATGTGTCTTGTGCTGGTGCGACACTAATTACACACTAATTACACTAATTAACCAGAGTTGAGCAGCAGGTGGGACAAAGTGATGGAAAATTCAATGTAAATTCATACTCTCGCTACTTTCATTTCCTGGTGGAATGTTGCATCTGTTTTTCACACCCACTGAGATTAGTTCCTCTCTTGTCACCCAGCAGAGCAGCACCCGGTTATTATGTGATATCGCCCACCATGGCTGTGGTGTATGCGGACTTGAGGTTTGCACGGTCTCCGGCACAGGAACCACCTACAACGGGTAAATCTGTATTTATTTCATAGGTCAGATGCTCTGAGCGAGAAGAGGGCCCAGCTGGGGCCCTACAGGGGTTTCCTATATCAGTGACTAGACTGGTGTCTGTAGGGACCACCCATATCTGCCAGAACCAGGGGGGCACTGGAACCCTCAGCAGAAAGTGTTTAGCCCTAGAAAAGATCCAGTTTCTCATTTTCCTTCTGTCAATAAAATGTCTCATTATGGTTTAATTTGCTTAAATAGTCTTTGTATTTATCCCAAATGTCTCCTGTTTGATGCAGATTCATTTCGTGCAGGAGACTGTAGCTGTGTATTTATTGGGGTGCACAGATAACTGTACCTCACATTGGGTGTATGGAAAGTCACCTCTATTTGTAAAATAGGTGAATTGCACCTAAACTGTCCCCTTGACTGCAAAAACATTATTATATATATATATATATATCGGCTTGACAGTGTATGTGCAGAACTGTAACCCACTATAAGCAGCTCTGATGTATTGGACTCCCAGAATCTCATGTTGGGATGAAACTCCATTTCCCAAGCGCCTGGGCATCAGGGGTCTCATTGTCTCAGGCAGGTCAGACTTGGCACTGAGGGTCACATCAGAGGGCCGGGATCAATTGGGTCAATAAGTTTAATTAAAAAAAGACTTTCCACTCAGTCTCTACACAGAGTGTATTATTTTAAGGGAAATGTAGTCATATATGTATTATATAGAATTGTAATAACGGTACTGCAAATTAATTAGGCTTTATTATTCACTATTTCTATATGGTGCTGACATATTCCCCAACAATTGGAGATTGCATGCTAATGTCCCTATCACATTAACATCAGTCCCTGCCCCAGTGAGCTTACAATCTAATGTCTCTATCACATTCCCATCAGTCCCTGCTCCAGTGATCTTACAATCTAAGGTCCCTATCACATTCCCATCAGTCCCTGCCCCAGTGAGCTTACAATCTATCTCTATCACATTCCCATCAGTCCCTGCCCCAGTGAGCTTACAATCTATCTCTATCACATTCCCATCAGTCCCTGCCCCAGTGAGCTTACAATCTATCTCTATCACATTCCCATCAGTCACTGCCCCAGTGAGTTTACAATCTATCTCTATCACATTCCCATCAGTCCCTGCCCCAGTGAGCTTACAATCTATCTCTATCACATTCCCATCAGTCCCTGCCCCAGTGAGCTTACAATCTATCTCTATCACATTCCCATCAGTCCCTGCCCCAGTGAGCTTACAATCTATCTCTATCACATTCCCATCAGTCCCTGCCCCAGTGAGTTTACAATCTATCTCTATCACATTCCCATCAGTCCCTGCCCCAGTGAGCTTACAATCTATCTCTATCACATTCCCATCAGTCACTGCCCAGTGAGTGTACAATCTAAGATGCATATCACACACACACATACCATTAAGAATTTTGTGATGAGCCAGTTAACTTGCCTGTATGTATTTGGAGTGTAGGAAGAAACCTGAGTACATGGGGGTAACCGGCACAGTTGCAGGGGGAACAGACAATGTCCTTGCAGTGCTACTTACTGAGCCATCAAGACTGACAAATCACATTGTTCCCAGTAAATAACCAGCATTTCCTTCATTTCCAGACCTGTCCCAGATATATGGCGAGTGGGAAGTCACATATGAGAATGTGAAGCCTCTGAGAGAACAAGGAGAAAGGAGGGAAGATTCCAGCACCCCAGTCCTACGCCGTTGGCTGCACAGTAATGATCCATTGCTTGTCCTGAGCCCAGACCTGAGCCAAGTCTACTTCTGCCCTCTGCCCAGTATTTCTCTGCCCATTAGTCTGAAAATATCTTCAGTATCAATGTAGCCCAAGAGTCTTTCATACAATGTGGTGCCCTGTTTGTATTGATATATTTGCCTCTCTCCCCCCGGGTACATCAGTAATCTCAGTTTGTGCCACAGGATTTTCGGCTGTTCACTCTCCTTACGTCACTGTCTGCCTGATGCCCATCTGTCTCGTCCTACTGGGGGCGACTATCAGACTGTCTGTGGACTGTGAGTATAACCAGGTCATATGGGAACTCGGCACCAATACAAAGTCTGTGTCTTTTCCATTTCCCACAATTTCTATATCAAGGCCTACCCAGGCAGAAAAACAGAGTCATATACACAGTTGTGGGGTGTGGCCTAAAATAATTAGAGTACATGAACTGTTTTAAATAATTTAACAACAGCTGAAGACTGAAGATATACCTAAAGTGGTTCTGTTGTTTTGCTATTACTATCTTTATTTTCTGTAACCATATTACCCTAGGGTCACCATCTTGCACTACTATCACCATCTTCCTATAAGTCTCCATATTGTCCTACTGTCATCATCCTACCCTACTGTCTCCATCTTGTCCTACTGTCTCCATATTGGCCTACTGTCATCATCCAACCCTAATGTCACCATCTTGCCCTACTGTCTCTTTCTTGTCATACTGTTTCCATCTTGCTCTACTGTCATCATCCTGCCCTACTGTCTCCATCTTATCCTACTGTCTCCATATTGTCCTACTGTCATCATCCTACCCTACTGTCGCCATCTTGTCCTACTGTCTCCATATTGTCCTACTGTCATCATCCTACCCTACTGTCGCCATCTTGCCCTACTGTCTCTTTCTTGTCATACTGTCATCATCCTACCCTACTGTCTCCATCTTATCCTACTGTCTCCATATTGTCCTACTGTCATCATCCTACCCTACTGTCGCCATCTTGCCCTACTGTCTCTTTCTTGTCATACTGTCATCATCCTACCCTACTGTCTCCATATTGTCCTACTGTCATCATCCTACCCTACTGTCTCAATCTTGCCCTACTGTCTCCATCTTATCCTACTGTCTCCATATTGTCCTACTGTCTCCATCTTGCCCTACTGTCGCCATCTTGCCCTACTGTCTCTTTCTTGTCATACTGTTTCCATCTTGTCCTACTGTCGCCCTCTTGCCCTACTGTCTCTTTCTTGTCATACTGTTTCCATCTTGCCCTACTGTCTCCATCTTGTCCTACTGTCTCCATCTTGTCCTACTGTCTCCATATTTCTCTACTGTCATCATCCTACCCTACTGTCTCCATTTTGTCCTACTGTCTCCATTTTGTCCAATTGTCTTCTACTTGCCCTACTTTCTGAATCTTGTCCTTCTCCATCTTGCCACCACTGTCTACATCTTGCTCTACTGTCACCAACTTATACTATTGTCTCCATCTTGTTTAATTAAAATGAGAGGGAGTTATAAGGTAGAGCTGAATAGTAGGTGGGGCTTACTGCTCTTCTCTCGGAATATAAAGGCTGTTTGTTAACGGGATCTCAACCCCAAAAATTAGTTGAGATTTAAGCAGATTTAATAGGCAGGCTCCCACTCAATGTCTTTTTGAAGGCCAATTGCGCTGTCTATGCACTTCCTCTATTCAGCTTCTGCACTTCCTGTAATCAGTTAACCCTTGGGTTGCTGACCATCAATTGAGCCAACATCCTGGAACTAAAAATCTAAAAATGTCAATATCTCACCGGAGCCAATAAAGCCAATACATGTGTACGGGACTGATATATGTATTCCCCATTTATATTGCCATCCCCTAAATTTTGGCCATTAAAGAGTGCCTTAGTTATACCAGAGCTAGACTCCATTTCTTGGGTTAAAGCATGACCCATAGCTTTCCCTGGTTTGGCCAATACATGTCAGTGTTCAATACCAACTCCACCCCCCAACATCAATGAGCCCAACCATGAGATCACAATCTCTGCCCCCGGCATCACCCAGCACACTCCATGATGTCACTGTCCAGTCTCACCAAAGCCCAACCCTAGTGTCCTGCTGACTTGCCCATTAGGGTTATTTTGGTGGTAGGGACAAGTTCAGGGAAAAGTTCACAAAGAAACTGATTCCTTTACAAATAGTGGCATAAAATAACAAGAAACCCTTGTCTTCAGAGCTTATAATCTAAAGATGATGTGATATATTAACATTGGCAGTGTCCCAGATGTCTCACCTCCATGAGGAAATTGCTGGCCAGTTTGAGAAGCTGCAGGAGGATCATAGGGCCCTTAATGCAACCCTGTTGGACACCATCCTACAGAAAGAGCAGGACCTGCAAGGGAAAGAGGAGATGCTGATAAAGACGAGGGCAGAATTGGAAAAGACACAGAACCTTCTGGGAACCAGTAGGGGGAGTAACACTGACATGAACCAAAGACTGGAGGCAACAGTCAGACAGAGGAACCAGCTCCAGTCTGATCTCCGTGACTGCCAAATGGATTTGCAGAGAAAAATGGTGGAACTGGGAGAGACGAGCGGCCAGAGAACAAGGTACAACTCTATATTGTGTCACACTGAGCCCTCAGCAGGTCATGGAGACTGTGCTGCAATCTAACTGGTTTGGGGGCTTTTATTTGTCCTTACATCCAAATATTTAGATATATTATATATATATATTAGAGCAGCTCTGGGCCCTGTCATGTTCTGCCTTTTATTGAGCCATAACTGTTTGATTTGCAGTTGTCAGAATGAGCTGAACTCCTGCAGATGGGACCAAGGAACAATAAATAATCATTACAGACAGTCGCAAAGCTCCGTTGCTGACAAAAGCAAACAGCTGAATACGGCACAGGGAAACTTGGCCAAGGCACAATGGGAATTACAGAATGTGAAGAACAACTTGAAAGAGACGGAGAGAAATCTTGACGAAATCAGGAGAAGTGACGCACAGAAAGGGAAGAATCTTTTGGCTCTGCAGCAACAGTGGAGTGAAGTTCAGCAATGCGTCTCTGTCTCCTGTGAGTGTCACCGCCACGGCCACAATAGGGGCCACTCTTTGTACAAATTTACATGGTTTTCCTATTTATTTACCACTATTCTAGTATCGTTGCAATGGCCATTAAGAGGAACAGTAACATCAAAAAATACAAGTGTTTTAGAGTAATTAAAATACAACATAAAAGTCCTTTGTTTGCTTCAGAAACTCTACTATAGTTGATATAAACAAGCTGCTGTGTAGCCATGGGGGCAGCCATTCAAGCACAGGATACACAGTAGATAACAGATAAGTACTACTATAGTTTATATAAACAAGCTGCTGTGTAGCCATGGGGGCAGCCATTCAAGCACAGAATACACAGTAGATAACAGATAAGTACTACTATAGTTTATGTAAACAAGCTGCTGTGTAGCCATGGGGGCAGCCATTCAAGCACAGGATACACAGCA
This sequence comes from Xenopus laevis, assembly GCF_017654675.1. Taxonomy (NCBI): domain Eukaryota; kingdom Metazoa; phylum Chordata; class Amphibia; order Anura; family Pipidae; genus Xenopus; species Xenopus laevis. The sequence continues at coordinate 200,676,192 of NC_054372.1, read as the reverse complement.
GATAACAGATAAGTACTACTATAGTTTATATAAACAAGCTGATGTGTAGCCATGGGGGCAGCCATTCAAGCACAGGATACACAGTAGATAACAGATAAGTACTACTATAGTTTATATAAACAAGTTGCTGTGTAGCCATGGGGGCAGCCATTCAAGCACAGGATACACAGTAGATAACAGATAAGTACTACTATAGTTTATATAAACAAGCTGCTGTGTAGACATGGGGGCAGCCATTCAAGCACAGAATACACAGTAGATAACAGATAAGTACTACTATAGTTTATATAAACAAGCTGCTGTGTAGCCATGGGGGCAGCCATTCAAGCACAGGATACACAGCAGATAACAGATAAGTACTACTATAGTTTATATAAACAAGCTGATGTGTAGCCATGGGGGCAGCCATTCAAGCACAGGATACACAGTAGATAACAGATAAGTACTACTATAGTTTATATAAACAAGCTGCTGTGTAGCCATGGGGGCAGCCATTCAAGCACAGGATACACAGTAGATAACAGATAAGTATTACTATAGTTTATATAAACAAACTGCAGTGTAGCCATGGGGGCAGCCATTCAAGCACAGGATACACAGTAGATAACAGATAAGTACTACTATAGTTTATATAAACAAGCTGCTGTGTAGCCATGGGGGCAGCCATTCAAGCACAGGATACACAGTAGATAATAGATAGGTACTACTATAGTTTATATAAACAAGCTGCTGTGTCTCCATGGGGGCAGCCATTCAAGCACAGGATACACAGTAGATAACAGATAAGTACTACTATAGTTTATATAAACAAGCTGCTGTGTAGCCATGGGGGCAGCCATTCAAGCACAGGATACACAGTAGATAACAGATAAGTACTACTATAGTTTATATAAACAAGCTGCTGTGTAGACATGGGGGCAGCCATTCAAGCACAGGATACACAGTAGATAACAGATAAGTACTACTATAGTTTATATAAACAAGCTGCTGTGTAGCCATGGGGGCAGCCATTCAAGCACAGGATACACAGTAGATAACAGATAAGTACTACTATAGTTTATATTAATAAGCTGCTGTATAGCAATGGGGTCGGCCATGATGCGTATGTTAGGGGACAGGTAGGAAGCAGAAAAGAGGGCACCCTCATGCCACCCCATCACACAATCGCAACTAATGCAGTGTACAAAGTGCAAAACAAATGTCAGATTGCAGACTTTTTTGGACTTTGCTCCCTGCATTCTGCATTGTACATGGACTCTCGTGTTTACTTGAATCTCACAGGGGACACAATGTGCAAAACAGGGACATAACTAGATTCAAACCATTGATAAGTCGACCTGTTCTACCAAGACTTAAATTGCTAATTGCTAACAACGGGGTCTGTTTCCTCTGTAGTTACACCCCTAGTGCAAAAGTTGCTCTTGGAGTAGAGTGAAGTGAACCCCCTGTCCACCATGTTGAAACTCTCAGAGCTGCTGATTGTTGCTACTGTGGAATGTAGACACAGAGCAGGGTCTATTGAGTATGTCATTGGGTTACACGTAGGAAACAATAAGGGACTTCACCTATACACAGACATGGAGAGAATGGAAATAACAGTTCCGCTGCAAATAAACAACATTCCTTCTTTTCACAGGTAAGAACCCCAGTAATGCAGAGATTGGACCCTACAATGGTAAGAGTCAATGGATGTGGCATCAGTAACGGCATTAGCCCCATTCGCTTTACACAAGCCTGTTAAATGAATAGATGAAACCCGTTAGGGAACCTTGAGATCACACTAATTGCAGGGGTTCTAGGGTTGCCTATTGGTGCAGTTCCATGCAGATGATTAGAGCAGGTTGAACGGGTGCATTGGGGGTCTGCGCTAGTTGCTATGCGTTGCTAGGAGAATGTATTGGGGCACACGCCTTTGTTAATGAGAGTGTAATTAATTGCACTGGCAAGTGTGCTCATAAAAACACGTTTTGTAAGTTCACCCTGTCCTTGGCCTTGTGCAGAAGATCTATATTGGTGGGATATAGAGAGAGACAGGGCAGATTTTAGGTTTTTAGGCAATGAGGAGATAGTATGATGTCTAGTTATTGTATTTCTTCTCCTCTAAGGATGGGATGGTATTTGGATGCAGTCAATAAAAAAATAATTTCGTTTAGCTTGGTGCCCATTTTAGCCAGGAACATAAATAATGTAGGAGGAACATAGAGTAGATCGTTAGCCTTTCTGCCCAATGGCAAGGTAACACAAATGGAGGGTTTCTCTCTCCACAGATCCTTTCAATTACTGCCCAGACGTCTGGCAGCAGATTGGAGACCAGTGCTACTACTTCTCTAATGAATCCAAGTACAGACTAGCTAGTGAAATCTTCTGCAGGGGCACCGGGGCCGTGTTGGCCAAAATAGAAGAAAGTGATGACATTCTAAAGGTACAGACAACAAAAATGATGGCACAGATCCAGTTTCATGAAGTGTTATGAATACTGGGGTGTTGCAGAAGGAAATTGTACAAAACAGGCGGAATATTTAAAATGAGAGGGAGGATCTTGAGGGGGGGTCTAATGTTGGGCCCTAATAGGGTGTGTTTTAGTAGTCATGTGATATGTGACTTCTCTCTGCTCAAACACTTGATGGGTGCCAGTGGTTCTGAAATATAAACATGGGGACCATTAGGATTTGGAGCTTCCCTACTGGCTAAGGAACTCCCAGGTGATTCTCTACCTAAAGGTGATGGGATAACAGTAAGAAAAGGGACACAGCTTATTACTATTCCCTCAGTTTCACTTAAGGGAATTCAGACCACTAGGTGTACAAGGTGAGCTGAAACATCCCATCCCTTAGTGGTGTCAGTGTACTCCCAATTTATACATGGACTGTTTCCTTCTCAACTAAAACATGCTCTTGTCACCCCCATTCTGAAAAACCCCTCTCTTGATCCCTCCAATCTTGACAACCTCCGACCTATCTCTCTGCTACCTTTCATCTCTAAACTACTTGAGCGCCTAGTCTACAACCGACTTACCTCATTCCTCTCTGACAATAACCTGCTGGACCCCCTACAATCTGGTTTTAAGCCACAACACTCCACTGAAACTGCCCTGACTCGACTAACTAATGACCTTTTAACCGCTAAAGCCAACAATCATTTCTCACTACTAATACTGCTTGACCTCTCAGCCACATTTGACACTGTAGATCACCCTCTCCTCCTCCAGTCCCTCCAGTCGCTTGGCCTTCGTGACACAGCCCTGTCCTGGTTCTCTTCTTACATCACCAATCGTTCCTTCAGTGTCCCCTACAATGGAGTAGCATCTTCTCCCCTACCTCTTTCTGTTGGGGTTCTTCAAGGCTCTGTCCTGGGACCATTACTATTCTCCCTCTATACTTCCTCCCTCGGCAAATTAATCAACTCGTATGGTTTGCACTACCACCTCTATGCTGACGATACTCAGATCTATCTCTCATCCTAGATTCTGCCCTGTCATTCACTCCTCATATCCAGTCACTTATTAAATCATGTCACTCCCACCTAAGGAACATCTCCAAAATACCATCATTTATCACCCAAGATGCTGCCAAAATTATTATTCACTCTCTCATCATATCGCGTCTAGACTACTGTAACTCTCTTTTAATTGGCCTTCCCCTCCAGAGACTGTCACCTCTCCAGTCCATAATGAACACTGCTGCGAGGCTCATACACCTCAGCAACCGCTCCTCCTCTGCCTCGCCATTCTGTCAATCCCTGCACTGGCTTCCGTTACCTTTCAGAATCAAATTCAAATTAATGACACTGACTTTCAAAGCACTTCATAACTCTGCCCCACCCTACATCTCTGAACTCATCTCTATATACTCACCCAACCGCTTACTACGCTCCTCTACTGACCTGCTACTCAACTCTTCTCTCATTACCTCCTCACATGCTCACATTCAAGACTTTACAAGGGCTGCACCCCTCCTCTGGAACTCTCTCCCACGGTCTGTCCCACTTTCTCCCAATCTTTCTGCTTTCAAGAAATCTCTGAAAACGCACTTCTTTCGAGAAGCCTCCCCTCACTCTGCTTAACTACCAAACGCAACACCACATACAATACCACATTTCTCACCCACTTAATTCGATCTTGCCCACTCCCACACCTTGTGTATTACTCCCTTCCCTTTAGAGTGTAAGCTCTTTCTGTATAGGGCCTTCCTCACCTTTTGTACCTGTATTGATTGTGATGTTTGTTACTCCATATGTTCTATGTATATAATTCATGTGACTAAGTCGTATAATCACATTTACTTTACAGTGCTACGCAATATGTTGGCGCTATATAAATACATGTTAATAATAAAATAATAATAATACATTATGCACACCAATAGCTCTAGCTTTATAATAGAGGGTGAATTTGTTGATCTGAGCTTCCATTATTCTCTATAGGAAATGATAACAAAGTCTTCTCGTTCTTACTGGATTGGGCTGAAGAAGGTTGAACACTCAAATCTCTTCCATTGGAGTGATAATTCCAAACAGTAAGTGACTTGCTATAAATGTGTGTTTGGGGTACTAGGGCCCCAAAAGCATTTTAGACATGGGGCAAATATGGAAAAATAAATTTCCCCTTCTTTTACTGATCATTGTGTCATAGGCTCTTTTCTTCTTATTCTCCCTCCTTTCCTTCTGATTCTTCTCTATTCTCATTTCATCTGTCTGTTTTTTCTACCCCTTTATTATTTCTGCCACCCCTTCTATTTCTTTTCTCCATTTGTCTTCATTTTTGCACCTTTTCCCCACCAATGTCCATCAGTTCTACATATTTTCTCTGCTGTCCTGTAACACTTACATTTGTCCCAAATGAGATGACAGTAATGGCAGAAGGAGAGAAGAAAGGTTGTCCTGTGGGTGAAGCAGAAGATCGGGTGGCACCTCAGCTTCCAGGAGATCTCTTGTTGTCCTGGTGGGACAGTCCAGTGATATTTATTCATTTAACTGATCATTTAAACAGAAACAACTGGTAATGGATCTCTAATAAGAAATGAGAAACCAATAATTTATTTCAGAGCCATTATTTCTATTTTGTATTCATGTATCTGAAGCCCAAAAACTATTCCTTATACAGAACCCCCTGCTGTGACTCCTCTGAAGCTCAAGGTGCAAATTATGGGCTTTGGAGCAGTAGCGAGTACCCAGGGTTTGTAGCTGATCTCTCTCTGTCACTCTACTGGGTCTCAGCTCTGGATCCTAAAATCTCTCATTTCATTTCAGAATCCTAGAGAGCTCAGCAAATCAATTCTGTGCCATGGCCTCTCCTCAACTGAAGGCAGAAATGTGCTTGAGGCTCTTGCCTTGGATTTGCCAGAAGAAAACAGAGCAATGTCATAACAAGATGGAACTCTTAAAGTGCTTTGGGGAGAAACTGGGGGTATTTGGGAAGCGGAACCGTCCCTAGTCAATTACTGAGAACCCAAGCAACACGGAGCATTGGAACATGGGACAGACAATGAAATAACATAGTATATATACCTGTGACTTTATTATAAATATGTCATTTTGGTTTCCATTCTGGCCAGGACCTTCTCTGTATTTTCTCCCTGTGAGATCTTGAGTTCATTCTGCCCCAGGGCAATATCTGTTTTGTCTGTATGTGGAGAGAGGGTCAGTAGCTGCATGGAGTCTGTATGTTCTGTGTGGGGAGAATTTGGTTTTATTCTGATCACGGCAGGAGGAGTCTGTATGTTCTCCCTGTGTGTTTTTATGGGTTTCCTCACAGGGACATAAATGAGCCCCCTGGCCTCCATTCCTCCCTTTTCTTTCTTTTTCCTGTATTTTTATTTGTATTAATTTCAAAAGAAACAAACAAAATATTTAATGCTGACATTATGGGGCACATTTACTAAGGGTTGAATATCGAGGGTTAATTAACACTCGATATTCGACCATCGAAGTTAAATCCTTCGATTTCGAACTTCGAAGTCGAAGGATTTACTGCAATTCGTTCGATCGAAGGATTCGAAGGATTTTAATCCATCGATCGAACGATTTTCCTTCGATCAGAAAAAGCCTAGAAAGCCTATGGGGACCTTCCCCATAGGCTAACATTGGTGCTCAGTAGGTTTTAGGTGGCGAAGTAGGTGGTCAAAGTTTTTTTTTAAAGAGACAGTACTTCGACTATCGAATGGTCGAATAGTCAAACGATTTTTAGTTCAAATCGTTCGATTCAAAGTCGTAGTCGAAGGTCGAAGTAGCCAATTCAATGGTCGAAGTAGCCAAAAAGATACTTCGAAATTCAAAGTATTTTTTATTCTAATCCTTCACTCGAGCTAAGTAAATGTGCCCCTTTAAGTATCATTTTGACAAATATGCAAAGTAGACCTGGAATTAGAAGTTTAGAAAAATAATAATTCATATAAATCTTCGAAATGAGCAGGATAAATAAACGTCAGCTACAATATTAAATTCTCTCTGCTGAACTAAAAAAAATAATTAATAAAATGATCTGACATGAAACGTGAACATAAGGTAAATATTATACAGAAATACCATCTCTATCCCACACTTTTACCCATGAATCTATGTATTAGTCGACTTTTCCTTCCTAAATTGAAATAAAAGACCCAATTCTTTGTAAAATTGTTTCTAATTTTTCGTGTCCCAGTTCTATATCTAATCACCTCTTGTAAGTATATATATATATAGAGAATAAAGTACCCCCTCTTGTAAATTATAAGGATATTATACGTTAACGAGGAGTTATATGACCATTTATAAGTACGAGGCCAAAGTACAGGTCATGGAACTCCGAGGTAACTTCTAATATCCTCATATTTTACAACTGGGGGTACTTTATTTATTATAATACACAAATTTCAGTGAGTCATGTGACAGAAATGACATCAGAACTCACCATTTATAACTGATGACATCAGAACTCACCGTTTATAACTGATGACATCAGAACTCACTGTTTATAAGGATATAATTTACAAAAAGGAAGAAACTTTTTCTTCAATCCAGTGCTGAAATAGTGATTTACAGGCCGAGGCCATAACCACAACAAGGTAATTCTCCTTTTCCTTTGACAAATTCGCGGCTCTCTTCAGTCATTTTAAATTAGAATGGTACAGGTATGAGATCCGTTATTCGGAAACCCATTATACAGAAAGCTTTGTATTACAGAATGGCCGTCTCCCATAGACTCCATTTTACCAAAATTTTAAATTAATTTCCTTTTTCTGTGTAATAATAAAACAGTCGCTTGTACTTGATCCCAACTAAGATATAATTAATCCTTATTGGAGGCAAAACCAGCCTATTGGCTTTATTTCATGTTTATATGATTTTCTAGCACAGGTATTGGATCTGTTGTCCGGACACCCGTTATCCAGAAAGCTCAGAATACCGGAATAGCCGTCTCCCATAGGCTCCATTTTATCCAAATAATCTGAATTTATAAAAAGGATTTCCTTTTTCTGTGTAATAATAAATCAGTATCTTGTACTTGATCCCAACTAAGATATAATTAATCCTTATTGGAGGCAAAACCAGCCTATTGGGTTTATTTCATGTTTATATGATTTTCTAGTAGACTTAAGGTATGAAGATCCAAATTACAGAAAGGCCATCTCCCAAATTATGGAAAGATCCATTATCTGGAAAACCCCAGGTCCAGAGCATTCTGGATAACACGTCCTGTACCTGTAACTAAGATCACAAATTGTGCAAATAGAATTAATATTATTTTTGGTGAAGACAGATAAAAATATTTTCAACCACATCAACAGAACTTCGGGGCACATCCCCAAATAATGAAGGATATCAATGTTTTGTTGCTTATACTTTGGACAAAAAGAAATTGATTTTACACTTACAACTTTTTCATAGAGTTTCAAGATACAGGACTCAATTCTTGATCTCTCCAATTTTCAGAAAATGTACGACTATTATAATATCGCAATGTAGAAAATACATTTTTGGGACAGATATCCATATTCAAAAACACACATTCCCCTGAGTCAATGAGTCAAGTTCTTATGCGCAAATATATTAATGAATGAAGTAGTGGAGGTCTCATTAGCCCCCTGGCACAAGCCTAGGCTGTATTAATCTATGGCTTACAGTGTGCCCTTGTACCACAAACGGATCAGGACACAATCAACCTCATTGCACCCCCACCTAATGGTTTTCTAAATGAATAGTGAGCACAACTTTCCCTTGTTTGTTATTGAGTACACTTGCTTATGTGAGAGTGTCCCTGGAAGCCCATATATCCACCAATCAGCATCTCAAAGCACATGAACCATATTATAGAGCTTATATAAAGAGCTCATGTTACAGAAAGAGGTGGAGAGATACATTTTAGTGACTGCAACTAATTCTTATGCATTTTATTTTTATATTACTTTAGTCCATGTCTGTGTGTGTGTTTCTTTACTTATATAGCTTTAATTAAATCAGAATGAATTAAGCATACTATTAAGCATATTTGCTTTTCCAGATTCTTCTATATACGAAATTATTTTAATGGAGTCCCAATCTGCATCTTTTTGGGATTTAGTCTTTGCATATGAAGCAATCAGCTCCCCATTTTCTATTTTTGCCTTCTGGGTTGTTGCTTTACACCACTTTTAAAAGTTTTTTCTCTTTATTCCTGTTAACTTCCTTATATGTGAGTTAAGCTGCATAGGATGGAACCTTACAGGGAACTCACAAAGCTGTTTGTCTTTAAGGGGGGTTGTAGAACGACACACAGGTTAGTAGGAGAAGAGCTGGGAAGAAAGGGGGCATTTCCAGTAAAAAAGATGCAGCTCTATGATATATATATATATATATATATATATATATATATATATATATATATATATATATATATATATATATATATATAGATATATATATATATATATATATCATGTTCCTAACTTCAGCAGGTAGAACTTTGGTTTGTCATCTTCACCCTAGAGAGAATCCTCGTCTTGATCCTTTCCCTGTCAGGGTCTCTGTAACCAGACCCCTCCTCATATTCAGTGGAACAACTTGTGAGCATTGGTGGGGGATGGGGTGCAGGGGCAAGTTACAGGGCGTCCGTGCTGGAACCAAATTTAATGACAGGAAAAGGAAAGATCTATAGGCGGCTCAGCCCTGTCACATTCAGAATTGTTCTGCAAAAGGGAAATTACTCTTGCGTGTTATAGAATTAAATGTATAAGCCCCCAAATAGTCAGTACTGGTGCTATTAAGGGAAATTTAATTAAGTAGTAAAATAGTAGTTGACAGAGATAAAAAAAAAAACTCATAATGTTTAAATTTCTGCCTTGAATGTATGAATCTGTTTCTGTCTCCCTAAATATTTACTGTTATCACACCGATTACATTGGAGTTTACCAGTAGGGCAGGATTAGGGCCCCCGGTCCCATTTTTATTCAGTTTATTACATTATTGTAAAGTGCTGTGTAACTTTGTGGCGCTTTATAAATAAATGATGATCTTAGTGATGTCCACCATCCCTTATAATCTACTGGTCTCTATGAAGAGTTAGAAAATTAAATTAAAAACCTTTCTCATGTCTTTCCTAAGCAGAAGAACATCAGCCTCTTTCTTTCTCCTGACAACTTCCTTGACTACTTGCTGGTCAGACTGGTGGGAAACTGACCAGCAGGTGGCGCTGTTGTAACACAATTCATTCATATTAACAGTACATGTATCCCTTAATATCTTGGAATAAAAAGAAAATAAATAATGAATGTAAATGACAAAAGTGCTTAGACTAGCCCCCTCATCAGTTTTACATTCACTTATTTTAAAGGTTTACTTATCCTTTAATGAGAAATAGGCATAGTTTTAACTAACCAGGTAGGGCCATTATTTAAAACAAGGAAGAAAAGTGCCTTGTCCTTGATCCAAATAATGTATATGATGGGACCTTTAGTATTTCAGGCAATATATTCCAGTGCTCTCTATGGAGCAGACTGCAGAGGTATCAATAAATACCTTTCCATCTACATCAGAAGGATCTTGGAGGAACAAACGGCAAAGAAGTACAACTAGCAAATTGTTAGTGAGCAGAATTAGTGATGGTTACTACAATCTTCCGGATTTCTCCTCATTTTGCCCAACAGAACGTCTACCTCCTCCTTCCAAAGGAAATAATGGGATTTTGAGGTCGGAGCTGGAGACCAAATATCACTGCTGCTTTGATTAAAGAGGAACTTTGGGCAACATAAGGGACCAACAGTGAAAGTTGTGTGGAGTCAAGTCAGGATGAAACAAACCTTTTGCAGTCGGTACTTTGCAAATAGGGAAAGTTACTTATAGAGAGGCCCCAAACTTATATTTATAGAAAGGTCTCATTCTTATCATTATAGAGAGGCCCATACTTATATTAATAAACCCTTATACAGTCACAGGGTGGCCACTGTTGCATTTATCTGGCTGGCATAGTCTTCATGACGTTGCTGCCCATATTATTGTGAATGGGGTACAAGACACAAGGGTGCTCTAAATGTTGCACCTAGTCCTGGCCAGTCATTAAGTACAGGGTTTCCTTTGTGTATTGCACCCATGTACAGTAGTTGTTGCAAGAACCAAGAGAAACTTGTGCAATGAGGGTGTGACTCAGGCCCGGACTGGCAATCTGTGGGTTGTGGCAAATGCCAGAGGGGCTGCTATAAGGTCCCATAGAAAGTCAGTATTTAGTGGGCTGGTGGGGGCTGTTTGGGCCTCTGTGGGGGCTGATTGGACCTCTGTGTACCTGAAATGCCAGGGCCTATTTTAATTCTCAGTCCGGATCTGGTGTGACTACTAGGGTTGCCACCCATTCACTTTCAACTAAAGAGTTCAGTTTTTCTTAGGGCTATTTGGGTCACAACTATCTGTTCAGGTTTTAGCCTTGTGAAACCCAAACAATAATCTGGTCAAAAACCACCTCTGATGTCTAACCACTGCCCACACAATGCACACACATGCCCCCAAATGTTATAACCCCACCCCATATGTTACTGCTCCGCCCCTGATGTCATCATCCCGCCCTATTGCTTGGTTGTTTTAGTTGGCAGCCCTAGTGACCACAAAATTCACATAGACAAATACAAGTGGTCCTCACCAATTATCAATATATTAAGGATATTAAGACATTTTATGCATTGACATTGAAAGCAAGTTGCCGGTAAAACATAGCAAAACTTTTTTCCTTTAGTTTATACCATAGCGGTGGCTCCATGTTGTAGCTCCCAGCCTTTCCATCTACACTCAGGTGATCTTAATGGTGGCCAATGAAAAGAGCAACCCTTTGGGAGTTTTAACCTTGAAAGCAAACAAGTTGAAGCTAAAACTTGAAAATTGTATAATCAAATAGTAGAATTCATTATGAATCAGGTTTAAGTCAGTGTGGAACTAGGTGAGTGCGTGTAGGAATGGCCAGACCAGGGGTGAGTGAATGTAAGACTGACCAGACTAAGGGTAAGTGAGTGTAAGACTGACCATACCAGGGGTAAGTGAGTGTAAGACTGACCAGACTAGGGGTGAGTGAGTGTAAGACTGACCAGACTAGGGGTGAGTGAGTGTAAGACTGACCAGACTAGGGGTGAGTGAGTGTAGGACTGACCAGACTAGGGGTGAGTGAGTGTAGGACTGACCAGACTAGGGGTGAGTGAGTGTAGGACTGACCAGACTAGGGGTGAGTGAGTGTAGGACTGACCAGACTAGGGGTGAGTGAGTGTAGGACTGACCAGACTAGGGGTGAGTGAGTGTAAGACTGACCAGACTAGGGGTGAGTGAGTGTAGGACTGACCAGACTAGGGGTGAGTGAGTGTAGGACTGACCAGACTAGGGGTGAGTGAGTGTAGGACTGACCAGACTAGGGGTGAGTGAGTGTAGGACTGACCAGACCAGGGGTAAGTGAGTGTAAGACTGACCAGACTAGGGGTGAGTGAGTGTAGGACTGACCAGACTAGGGGTGAGTGAGTGTAAGACTGACCAGACTAGGGGTGAGTGAGTGTAAGACTGACCAGACTAGGGGTGAGTGAGTGTAGGACTGACCAGACTAGGGGTGAGTGAGTGTAAGACTGACCAGACTAGGGGTGAGTGAGTGTAGGACTGACCAGACTAGGGGTGAGTGAGTGTAGGACTGACCAGACTAGGGGTGAGTGAGTGTAGGACTGACCAGACTAGGGGTGAGTGAGTGTAAGACTGACCAGACTAGGGGTGAGTGAGTGTAAGACTGACCAGACTAGGGGTGAGTGAGTGTAGGACTGACCAGACTAGGGGTGAGTGAGTGTAGGACTGACCAGACTAGGGGTGAGTGAGTGTAGGACTGACCAGACTAGGGGTGAGTGAGTGTAGGACTGACTGACCAGACTAGGGGTGAGTGAGTGTAAGACTGACCAGACTAGGGGTGAGTGAGTGTAGGACTGACCAGACAAGAAGTGAGCAAGTGTAAGATTGGCCAGACTAGGGGTAAATTTCCCATGTGCCAATCCCCATTGCTCTGGGCCAGATGATGAAAATTTGCACGAATAAAGGGAAGGGCACAAGGGTGACGAACGGCAGTGGGCCTAGGGGCGCCCCCAATTTAAATCCGGCCTTGCATGCAGCCCAACGTAGGAGAATGCACATTTTATTCCAAGAAGCCCCAGAAATGGACCTGTGTGTATTAATGTCCAGCAATGCCAGTGCTAGATAGAACTTTAATTTGTGCAAAGAGAAGGAACATTATCAGTAGAACACAATGTGGCTGATACACAGGAAAACCACACAAAGCTGTGAGTAATGGCCACTTCCGTGGAGATAGAGCCAGTGGGCAACGTGTATCTAAAGAGACAGTTTGTTACAGAGATCAGAGCTGAGATATGGACGGACCTGATACTCCCAGGATAGTCGAGATTCCACCCTGTGACATGATCCCTCTTACCCCTTCCAGACAGTCAGGTAAATACGTTTTCAGGGGTCTTTAATGTGTTTGTATGAATCTTACAGAATCCAAACAGCTGAAACATTTCTCTGCTAGGTTATTGCCAAATATCTTCTTGATGACTGATGTCTCCTGGGTTATTGCAATTATTACGTCTGTAGCTATAACTGCTGCGAAAATTCGCCTGCGTCAAAATTTGAGTTTTGCAAATTTTTCGCGAAGCGAAATGGGACAAATTCGCCCATCAGTACTCCTGGGTTATTTCCAGTTTTATTACTATATATCTGCTGGGTTACCTGTGTCCTTTGTGGGTAGTTAATAATTGTTACTATTAAATCTGCTGGGTTATTGCCTCTGTTATCTAATGTATCTGGCACAGTATTGTTATTCTCAGTTGAATGGGAATTGCAGTTGATATGGACGCGCTACTCACAATAAGCCCAGCACATGCCTTGTGTTCTTCTGATTCTATCCTACACCTTTTGTTTTGGGTTGATCCATCCATGGCTTTGGCCAGATTTAAATACATGGCACCTGGTAGACATCTAGTGCCCGTGTTATTAATACAATGGGGCAAATTCTCTAATGGTGAATTTTCACCAGTGACCGCCTCGCCACACTCGACCAGGCACAAATTCGTTACCACATTTTCACTAGCATTACAGCAGCAGAACGAGCATTTCATAGCAAATTTTCACTATTGTTCATTTCTCCTCAACAAAACTTCGCTTGCACTCTTACGTATGGACATCTTTATTAGTAGTGTTGCTGCAAATGCTTTTTTTTAAAACAAATGTCTAATGAACATTAATAAAGACAGAAGAGATCCTTTTAATGTCCTAGACATGAGCCCACCCTTATATAAATGTGGCATGCCCCTCAAATTTAATGCGTTTTCGACATATAGGATATGATGTCACTGACATAAGATTGAGGAAGATGTAGTTTCATTTTATCAGTCGCCTGGTCTGAGGTGGAGACGTAAACTCTGGTAAAACAGGTAACGTTCAGTAAGATTCGCACTTTAGTGAATTTGCAGAGTAACGACCATTCGACAGAGTGGAAAGTCGTCTGGCGATAGAGAGCGAAGGAACGCTAGCAACAGTCTCATCACTAGCGACTTGTCCTCTACACCTGTTAGTGAATTGGCGATGTCCCTACGGATGTGATTTCTGGCAAATTTTCGATAGCGACTGTCCCAGGCGACAGTAGACAGAGAGGGAAAGAAGGGAGAGTTGGAGAATGAGAAGTGGTCAAGAGACTTTAGGGTTGAACCATTCTGCAAGTACTGGGAGAGACTGGGAGTTCTGGGAGACTGCTGATGAGGGTGAACAAGTCATGGTTGGGGGGAGCAAAATCCTGTGCAAACTGACAGATTGGGTCTAGGAAGAACAGTTTTCAACTGGAATTCAAACCTTGCCATTATCTGTACTGATGTCTGGGGGGAAACAAGAGAGACCCGCCCCCACCCCACACCTGACCCTAACCCTCCCTCCACCCGAACCCATCGGATTTCCTTCTTCCATCAATAGAAACGTGCCTCCCCGCCCCTCCCCGCCCCTCCAATGATGTCACAAAAGGGGAGGGGTGAGCAGGCAGGCGACTATAAAAAAGAAAGCCGGAAGTCAGAAGCTGGCAGGGTAAGGTGGCTGTTGGGGAGCTCTACCCGGACCTGTCCACCACCTGCAAAAGAAATTGAGAGGTCGGCCCAGACCTGCCCGACCCGTGGCTCCCGTGGGTATCAGGCCGGCCCGCACATCACTAATATAAAGATACTGTATGTCTAATCTGCATTCATGCTTTCACTGATACAAATACCTGTGATCTTGTACATTTCCATCCAGATATAGAAGTTATTTGTGTGGTCACAAGAGTCTCACCCCAGTCCAACCGCACACACTCACATCCCAGCAGGGGAAAGACACAAGAGAAACCACTTGGTGATTCATTTGTACAAAAAGGAATTGGAAATGTTTCAGTTGTTTCCTCTTCACTTATCAATAAAAAATAAATGACAAATCTTGCTCAGATCTGCTTTTGGGGTAGTGCACTTTACCCTTAATGTCATGGGCAGAGGGTGTTTTTTGTGTTTGGGGAGGCTACTTAAACTCTTACTTACCCAGACACTTTGAGCATAGCTCTCTCTTATACACAGGACATGTCATAGAAGAAAGAGCCATTCCTGAGCTGGCAGTTAGGTCCCTGAGAGTGAATGCCCTAGAATATAATATGTGTGGAAGTTAGGTGAGTGACAACTTCAAGCTGTTTTAGTTTTTATGATGAGCCTCTGCTAGTAGCCAGTAATAGTAATGAGCCAATTTCTAGCACATGTAGGGACCTGTAGGGTTAATTCCCTACAGAGCCACATGTCTGAAAATCCCCTGTTGGCTGAGCTATGGGGTTTTCCAGGGGCTGGACCAGGGGCCAGAGCTCTTGTGCTAGTGCAGCATGGCAGATACCGGAGGATACCACAAGGTGTCGCTGCTGCACCACTTTACTATAAAAGGGAGAGCCATGTGCTCAGGCAGTCATTATTCATTAAGATTTGGTCTTACTGCTGACTGTTATTTCACTGAGGAGAAAGTGAATCTAAACCGGCAAAATGTAGGCTAAAGTGAAGTTCGATAGGCATGCCAAGGGTGAGGTAGGATCCTCCAATGCCTGGAAGCTCAACCATGCAGATTTCGAGTTTGGAAATGCTGGTTTGTGTGCTCACACTATGGAGAGTGTTGAGAGTTGTAGTTCAGCAATGGAAATCTTACGGGCTCGCGCTATAGACAGTGCTGGGAGCTATGTCTGGCGATAACACAAGCTGTATATATTCATGGAATGGATTCATCGCTGTGGATGCTGCTCCAGCTCTGGGTGAGCCTACCAGTCTGAGGGAATCCCCAGGGTGAGTGATGCCAGGGGAGGGTAAAAAAAAGAGAGCCATGCAAACATCTTGAATAACGAGCTGGCACCATTCCAGAACACCAAAAAAGTTGATCAAGGTAGTAGAATCCAGGAGTCCAAAAATGTTTTATGAAGTAATACAATACAATAGCACAGCCTATGATTAAGTGTCCAGTGGGGACACGAAACGCGTCAGACTTTTATTTTTGATACAATGTATAAAAATAGGGGTGTGGAAGCACTCTAAAGGCTAAGTAATAGTATATTTAAGTATAAAGGAAGTGCTAGTTTTAATGCACATTCCCTGGGCCCCTGTCTCAAAAGTAAGTTTACAAAACAGGGGTTTTTAGTTACAAAGTTATGATCATAAAGTTGAAAAGCCACCATACCACGTCAAGGTAAACCCCACATGGCGGTCCCTAACTTGTTTGCCTTTCGGCCATAGTATAAAAAGTCTTACTGCATAGTAGCATTCAGTGTAATCAGTGTCTGTTGAACCTTGGTTTCAGTGAAAAGGATCTATCCTCCCCCGCCAGTATGCGGCTTTTAAGGGAGAGGCATACTGGCGTCCTTTATACTTAAATATACTATTACTTAGCCTTTAGAGTGCTTCCACACCCCTATTTTTATACATTGTATTGTTGCCAGAAGCTGTGGCTGAGCTTCATGTGGTTTTTAATAGCACTCCATACCCCCCCTTAAACTAATGGGGCCCTATACTTTTAAAAATGGGCGTTGGTTGGACAATGCCTCTCCCTTAAAAGCCGCACACTGGCGGGGGAGGGTAGATCCTTCTCACTGAAACCAAGGTTCAACAGACACTGATTACACTGAATGCTACTATGCAGTAAGACTTTTTATACTATGGCCGAAAGGCAAACAAGTTAGGGACCGCCATGTGGGGTTTACCTTGACGTGGTATGGTGGCTTTTCAACTTTATGATCATAACTTTGTAACTAAAAACCCCTGTTTTGTAAACTTACTTTTGAGACAGGGGCCCAGGGAATGTGCATTAAAACTAGCACTTCCATTATACTTAAATATACTATTACTTAGCCTTTAGAGTGCTTCCACACCCCTATTTTTATACATTTTATTTTTGATACATGATGTAAATAAAGATTTTTGTATTACTTCATAAAAAATGTTGGACTCCTGGATTTGACTAACTTAATCAGCTTTTTTGGTGTTCCGGAATGGTGCCAACTCTTTATTCAAGATGTTTGTATGTAGCTCCCCTTTGCTGAGGGTTTGAGGCATGAGCACCCCTCTCGACCCATTATGGAAAGTGGTAAGCTTGTCCTTCTACTTAAAATGTCCATGCTTGTTATGGGTTTCATAGTATAGAAAAAGAGAGGATTCGCGAAACCGCAAAGAATTCGCAAAACAGTGCAGGGGAATTTTCTCCAGCGAATTTTCGCTGACGTTTCACGAATTTATTCACCGGCAGCGAATCGCGCAAATTCGACCATCACTACTCATTGGGGATAAGGGACTGAGACTCTGATTCTTCCAATGGAGTAGTGTGGGACTGGAATTACCAGGATGGGACTGGCGCAGGAGTCCCAGGGTAGTGCGTTATGCTATGTAAATGCATAATTGTAATGTGATCGTGCTACTTACCCTTTAAATCTGCATTTATCTTGTATAAAGTTATTTGTTACACCGTACTTATGGGGCCACCGCAGGTGTATTCCCGGATCCCATTAGGTGGAGGCACTGCCAGAGAGGAGTTTTCCCAGTACGTTTCACTTAGCAAAGGAGCCAAAAAGGGGTTACACACATTATTCAACAAAAATCACTGGATACACTGGCACCACAAGCAGCAGCTGCTGACTGAAGAAACGCAAAACACAGGCACATAACAACAATAATAATAATAATGATAATAATAATGATAATAATAATGATAATAATAATAATAAAAATAATAATAATAATAATAATACCAATAATAATAATACCAATAATAATAAAATAATGTTAATAATAATAAAAACAATAACAACACTAAGGGGCCGATTCACTAAGCTCGAGTGAAGGATTCGAATGAAAAAAAATACTTCGAATTTCGAAGTATTTTTTGGGTACTTCGACCATCAAATGGGCTACTTCGACCTTCGACCTTCGACTTCGATTCGAACGAAAAATCGTTCGACTATTCGACCATTCGATAGTCGAAGTACTTTCCCTTTAAAAAAAAATTCGACCCCCTACTTCGGCAGATAAAACCTACCGAAGTCAATGTTAGCCTATGGGGAAGGTCCCCATAGGCTTGCTAAACTTTTTTTGATCGAAGGATTTTCCTTCGATCGTTGGATTAAAATCCTTCGAATCGTTCGGTTCGAAGGATTTAATCGTCCGATCGAACGAAAAATCCTTCGATCGATCAAACGAATGTTTAGCGCTAAATCCTTCGACTTCGATATTCGAAGTCGAAGGATTTCAATTCGAGGGTCGAATTTCGAAGTATTTTTTACTTCGAAATTCGACCCTTAGTGAATCTGCCCCTAATAATACCAATAATAATAATAAAATAATGATAATAATAATAAAAATAATAGCAACAATAATAATACCAATAATAATAAAATAATGATAATAATAATAATAAAAACAACAATAATAATACCAATAATAATAATAAAATTATGTTAATAATAATAAAATAATAACAACAATAATGTTAATAATAATAAAAATTATAACAACAGTAATAATACCAATAATAATAATAATAATAATAATAATACAAAAATGATAATAATAAGAATAATAATAATAACCATCATCATCATAATAATACTAATAATAAGCAGTGAAAGGCGGGGGACATTATACACAAGACATTGTTTAATACACAGGGGAATATACACAATAAGTAGTTCCCTGTAATGAATTTATTGCACATAGTTGCACCATTTTTGCTTCAGTTAAAACATGCGCCTGCAGATAAACAACAACAGAGATATTTACATTTTCCCTTATTCTGCTCTCTTATATGTTTGGTGCCTCCTCATCGTCTATATTTCTGCTCTAGTGGGAATGAAACATCCAGGATCCTTGTCCTGCTGCAAATAACTTGGGAACAGGAACTACTTGTGCTTTTTCCCTTCACAGTGTAAAGTGTTAATAGGGGATTGGTTAGTCTCCAGGAAGTGTCTCATTTCTTCCTCTAAGTCCAACCAATCCTCTTGTGGCAGGACCGGGACTTACAACTTGAAGGGAAAAACAATCAGTGAAGCTTCTTCTTGTTCTTTTAGGGGCAGATTCACTAAGGGTCGAATTTCGAAGTAAAAAATACTTCGAAATTCGACCCTCGAATTGAAATCCTTCGACTTCGAATATCGAAGTCGAAGGATTTAGTGCTAAACGTTCGTTCGATCGATCGAAGTATTTTTCGTTCGATCGAACGATTAAATCCTTCGAATCGAACGATTTGAAGGATTTTAATCCAAGAATCGAAGGAAAATCCTTCGATCAAAAAAAGTTTAGCAAGCCTATGTGGACCTTCCCCATAGGCTAACATTGACTTCGGTAGGTTTTATCTGCCGAACTAGGGGGTCGAAGTTTTTTTTTAAAGGGAAAGTACTTCGACTATCGAATGGTCGAATAGTCGAACGATTTTTCGTTCGAAACGTTCGAATCGAAGTCGAAGGTTGTAGTCGAAGGTCGAAGTAGCCCATTCGATGGTCGAAGTACCCAAAAAATACTTCGAAATTCGAAGTATTTTTCATTCGATTCCTTCACTCGAGCTTAGTGAATCTGCCCCTAATTATTGTCAGTTAGACTTGGACTTATCCTCCTCCAGCCTTAATGGAAATCCACTCACACTTAGGGGCAGATTTAAATATGGTCGAATATCGAGGGTTAATTAACCCTCGATATTCGACTGCCGAAGGCAAATCCTTCGACTTTGAATATCGAAGTCGAAGGATTTTCTGCAATTAGTACGATTGAACGAAAAATCCGAACAATTCGAACCATTTGAAGGATTTTAATCGATCGAACGATTTTTCTACGACCAAAAAAACCTTAGAAAGCCTATGGGGACCTTACCCATAGCCTAACTTTGAGGTTCGGTAGGTTTTAGGTGGTGAAGTAGGGGGTCGACGTTTTTTTTTTAAAGAGACAGTACTTCGACTATCGAATGGTTGAATATTCGAACGATTTTTAGTTTGAATCATTCGATTCGAAGTCGAAGTCGTAGTCAAAGTAGCCAATTCGATGTTCGAAGTAGCCAAAAAAAACATTCAAAGTTTTTTTTATTCTATTCCTTCACTCGAGCAAAGTAAATGTGCCCCTTAATGTACATCAGCTCAGACCCATAGCTACAACTTTATCACATTTATCCCTTCCACTAAATTCACCAGCAGCCTCTCGACTCATGTCCTCTCATCCCTAATAACCAACATGGACACCACTCAACTGATATCTCTCTCCTTCCACTAAATCTATAGAAACCCCAGTGACACATCCCACGATTCACTCTGTGTAACACAATGTAACAATATCCACTTATACCCTTAATGGGACTGCACTAGGCAAATCCATAATGGAGACGGAGCTTGGAGTCCTTGTAGATAATAAACTTGTCTGTAGCAAGTAATGCCAGTCAGCAGCATCAAGGGCAAATAAGGTCTTGACTTGTATTAAATGGGGCAGAGAGTCACGGGAGGAGGGGGTCCCACTGTATAGAGCACTGGTAAGGCCCCATCTAGAATATGCCCTACAGTTTTGGTCTCCATCACTCAAACAGGACATTATTGTATTAGAGAGGGGACAGAGAAGGGCAACTAAGCTGGTAAAGGGAAAATCTTAGCTATGAGGAAAGACTGGCCAAATTGGGGATGTTCACTCTGGAGAAGAGGCGCTTAAGGGGGGATATGATAACTATGTATAAATATATAAGGGGATATGATCACTATATATAAATATATAAGGGGATATGATCACTATATATAAATATATAAGGGGATATGATCACTATATATAAATATATAAGGGGATATGATCACTATATATAAATATATAAGGGGGATATGATCACTATATATAAATATATAAGGGAATATGATCACTATATATAAATATATAAGGGGATATGATCACTATATATAAATATATAAGGGGATATGATCACTATATATAAATATATAAGGGAATATGATCACTATATATAAATATATAAGGGGATATGATCACTATATATAAATATATAAGGGGGATATGATCACTATATATAAATATATAAGGGAATATGATCACTATATATAAATATATAAGGGGATATGATCACTATATATAAATATATAAGGGGGATATGATCACTATATATAAATATATAAGGAGGATATGATCACTATATATAAATATATAAGGGGATATGATCACTATATATAAATATATAAGGGGGATATGATCACTATATATAAATATATAAGGGGGATATGATCACTATATATAAATATATAAGGGGATATGATCACTATATATAAATATATAAGGGATATGATCACTATATATAAATATATAAGGGGGATATGATCACTATATATAAATATATAAGGGGGATATGATCACTATATATAAATATATAAGGGGGATATGATCACTATATATAAATATATAAGGGGGATATGATCACTATATATAAATATATAAGGGGGGCAGTAATGAAATAGAGAAAGTACAAAGAAGAGCCACTAAGCTGATAAAGGGAATGGAAGAGAATTCACTAGGATCCTTATACATAACTATCATGTCCCTATACATCCCATCTCTAATTTATTACCAAGTAACAATCCTTGCAAAAAAAGAGTTAATCATGAACCCTCAGGCGCTCCATTTCTTCAGAGAAACAACCCCAAAATATCAGAATTTATTGTAATTTCTATGAAAAGTCATTCTGTGCATTTTTTCAAAACGGAACCAAACTGAACTCAAATGTACATGAATACAGACCCTAATTTTCACATAAAAACCGCAAATTTGTTTTATGGTTTAAGTAAAAAGAGGCAGAAACTTTGGGATGAGGCAGTTTAGGAACCTCATTTCTAAGCAGATCTTTTACTGTTATGGGACAGACTAACACTTACATTTGGGCTGTTGCGCCCACCTGTGTAACAAGTTCTACTCAGTCTTGTACTTGTGGGACCTACAGGTCATAACTGATTTAAAGTGGGATAATTTGTGGGTAGGAGCTTACTTTCTGCAAAATACATCATTGCCTGTTTTGTCTCTTCTCTGTCTTCAGAACCATCTCTGGTACCATCTGCTGTACTATCTCCAGTACCATGTCTAGTACCATCTCCAGGACCATCTCCAGTACCATTTCCAGTACCATCTCCAGGACCATCTCCAGTACCATTTCCAGTACCATCTCCAGTACCATCTCCAGTACTATCTACAGGACCATCTCCAGTACCATCTCCAGTACCATCTCCAGTACCATCTCCAGTACCATCTCCAGTACTATCTGTAGGACCATCTCCAGTACCATCTCCAGTACTATCTGTAGGACCATCTCCAGTACCATCTCCAGTACTATCTGTAGAACCATCTCCAGTACCATCTCCAGTACTATCTCTGGTACCATCTCCAGTACCATCTCCAATACTATCACCAGTACCATCTCCAGTACCATCTCCAGTACCATCTCCAATACCATCTCCAGTACCATCTCCAATACTATCACCAGTACCATCTCCAGTACCATCTCCAATACTATCACCAGTACCATCTCCAGTACCATGGACCAAGAAGACTGCCTGCATTGTTTTTGGTCTGACAGTCACTCTCCTCATTTTCTTTATTGTGTTGGTGCGACTGAGACTGAACTGTAAGAGTCATTTATCTATTATCTATACTGTCTGTGCAGGAATTAGAATGCACAGTATGTAATGGTGAAATGAAGAAAATTAATAAGGGGCTATTCTAAGCACTTTTGCAATGTACATTTATTTATTTTTAATTTCAACATATTAAAGGATAGATGTACTGTTAATATGAATTAACAGGACTGCGTATCTTAACAGTGCTATATAAATAAATGATGATGATATGAATTCATTTTGTTACAGCGCCACCTGCTGGTCAGTTTCCCACCAGTCTGACCAGCAAGTAGTCAAGGAAGTTGTCAGGAGAAAGAAAGAGGCTGCTCTGATGTTTTCCTGCTTAGGAATAAAATTAGAAACCTAAACAAAATGTTTCCTAATTCATGTCAGTGGCACCAGTTGGGAGCAGCCATTGGAAGAGCCCCATTCTCACAAGGTTCTGCTTGCTGGGTCTGTAACAGCAGCACATTAGTCCATTAAACCAATGCACACCCCTTATTTATATTTTTATATCTATCCAAGGAAGTACTAGGGTTCTGTACCATCTGGATCCATGTTCCAAATGAGGCAGGGACCTTGTTTTTGTACTATGCCCTCCTTAGGAAACAGGGGAACCCCATTCAAATGACTCAAGAGTAGTCCCAAATGAGTTATCAGGGTATCCCAGATTATTAGTAATATGAATAGAGAAAAGAAGCTTTTTCCTTTAATATTAAACTTGTCTCTTTCAGATCATTACGGACTCAAAAAAGGAAGTCCCTGCAGAGAAATATTGCGCCACAAACCCTAAAGCAGAACCTCCTATGGGGCCAAGGGGAAGCAAAGGGGACATTGTTGTTTCTAAAAAGGCCGTAAATTTGAGGGGAAAAGACTCTGAACTGAGAAATACAGTAATTATTCCTCAAACAGCCAAAAGCTGGGAACCCCAATAACAACCCAACCCCAGAACCAGTATCTCTGGGTGAGAAACAGACTTTGTGGCACATTAAAGGAAATATTTTAATATGAACTGGAAAATCCCGAGAAGTGGAATAAATAATAAATGATTTGCAGAAATGCAAATTGTTTCTGACTGAATGTGAACAAAAACTAAGAGTTGCTGTAAAACTGTCAAAATTTTTCATTTGTTGTAACATTTTTCCAGGGAATAAAAAGAAATCTGAGAAGAGATTCTGTAGCAAAATCATCAGTAACAGGACACTGTAAGTAATCAGGGGTGTAACTACAGAGGAAGCAGACCCTGCAGCTGCAGGAGGGCCCACGCGGTATAGGGGCCCCATGAGGCCATAATTAATGACCAATTTCAACATATATTGGTAAAAAAAAGATATGTTGGGGGCCCTAAAATTAATTTGATGGGGGGCCCAGTAACATCTAGTTACACTACTGTAAGTAAGAATATTTATTCCTTATAATAACCAAAGGGGCCAGATAACGCATACAGGGTTGGACCGGGGCCCACTGGGGCTGATGTTTCAGGGCACCCTCATGGCCCCTGCCACAACCCTAATTTAGCCCAATCTTGCACGTGTGCACATATTGTGTTTTTCCCGTGACCAGAGGCAGGAAGATGATTTGCTGTGAAGGGGGAGGGTCTGGGTTGGTGGGGCCCATGATAGCCAGGGCCCACTGATTTTTTTCCAGGTGTCCCACTGGTAGGGTAACTTTCCCATCTCTTATATTACTTGGCCTTTCAACTTTCTCCCATAAACCATAGGAAGAGAAGACAAACCAAATCCTCTTCATTTCCATATTAGTCAAATTGACCAATAACAAGAGGACTTTCCAATCCATGTCAAACAAAGGCTGTCAACAACATAACCCTTTGCCTTGCCTATTTGACTATTAGAGATTGCCCACTTACATGAAAAGTATAGGAAGAACCAAACACTTACATCAATATATCTATCAGTCCATCACATTGTCATGTATCAATCTATACCCAGCAACCTTCAAAAATAAACCTTCTCTTACATTACTTGGCCTTTCAACCTTCCCCCATAAACCATAGGAAAATTAAACCTACCAAGTCCTCTTTATTTCCATATTAGTCAAATTGACGCATCAGAAGAGGACTTTCCAATCCATGTCAAACAAAGGCTGTTAACAACATTGCCCTTTGTCTATTAGATAATGACCAATTACTTGAAAAAGTATAGGAAGAACCAAGCACTTCCCTCACTAGAGCTATCAACCTATCACATTGTCATGTGTCAATTTATACCCAGGAACCTTCAACTTTCCCATCTCTTACATAAACCCCCATAAACCATGGGGAGAGAAAACCACCAAGTTCTCTTCATTTCCAGGATACTCAGCCACTGAGATACAATTGTAACTAATGAAAGTTTCTGACAGTTGATTAAATAAGAGGCTTTTGACAGAGAGGACAGAATACTCAGCCCCTGCACTGAGATACAATTGTAACTAATAAGAAAAACAAGTCTCTTGGGGGAACTGAGATTCACAGCTTAAAGGGCAAACTAACCAAACTAACTAAACTTCCCCTTCTTCCATTCGCATCCAAATTACTAGAATGGCTTGTTTACAAACGCCTGATCCAGCATCTCACTCACAACTCCCTCCTCGACCCCTTGCAATCTGGCTTCCGCCCATCACACTCGACTGAAACTGCACTCACCAAAGTAACCAATGATCTTCTACTGGCAAAGTCTAAAGGTCATTATTCCATTCTAATCCTTCTAGATCTCTCTGCAGCCTTTGACACAGTTGACCACACACTATATTCTATACTCAGCAGGGCAGCCATCAGGGGGGGACAGGGGGGAGAGTTGTAGGGGGCCCCGAGAGTAAGGGGGACCCCAGCCATGCCACACTTACTTGATTAGCTGGGCCCCCCATCTTTCTGAGAGCTGCTGACTTCGGGAAGGCTTGGACGTTTAAGGGGCCCTGGCCACCAATTTTCTTATAATGTGGGGGGGGGGGCCTGGCCACCAATTTATTTTCTCATGTGGGGTCTTAGCCACCATTATTTTTTAATGGGAGAGCCCTGGCCACAAATGTTTTTTTTATGGGGGGCCCTGACCACCAATATCTTTTTATTTTTTTTATAACATGTGGGAACCCTAGCCACCAATATTCTTTTTCTTTATTTTACTGTGTGGTGGAGGGCGGATCTGTGTGGTGGGGCTTGTGGTTGGCGCAGCCCAAGGAGCCCGGAAATGTGACACTGCTCTTTCATGGTTTACATCGTATCTGTCTGACCGTTCCTTTAAAGTTTCCTTCTCTAACTCTACTTCTACTACTTTCCCACTCTCTGTTGGAGTTCCTCAAGGCTCTGTTCTAGGCCCCCTGCTGTTCTCGCTCTATACAACTTCACTAGGAAAACACATTCAGTCATTTGGACTTCAGTATCACCTTTATGCTGATGACACCCAACTCTACTTGTCTACTCCTGATCTTTCTAATTCTGTCCTTTCCCAAGTCACTGACTGTCTCTCTGCTGTCTCCTCCTGGATGTCTCACCTGAAACTGAACCTTTCTAAAACAGAACTCATTATATTTCATATCTTCCCCTGTCCCTCAGATATCACTCACCGTAAACAACACCACCTTTCATTCCACCACACAGGCTGCCTAGGAGTTATCTTAGACTCACATCTGTCTTTTTCACCACACATTCAAACACTTGCAAAATCTTGTCGTATTCAACTGCGCAACATTGCTCGAATACGACCCTATCTCAGTTCAGAATCAACTAAAACACTGATTCAGTCTCTCATCATCTCCCGCATTGATTACTGCAACTTACTCCTCACAGGTATTCCAACAAGTCACCTTTCACAACTCCAATCTGATCTAAACGCGGCCGCTAGACTCATTCATCTATCTCACCACTCAACATCAGCTGCTCCCATATGTATGTCCCTTCACTGGCTCCCAATCTCTTCTAGAATCAAATTCAAATTACTTACACTCACATTCAAGGCCCTTAATAATGAAACCCCTCCCTATATTTCATCTCTAATCTCCAAATACTCTCCTTCACGAAACCTTCTCTCTGCTTCTGATCTTCCCTCACTTCTCCTCTGATCACTTCTGCCCATTCTCACCTACAAGACTTCTCTCTATACTTCTACCCATTCTGATCTACAAAACTTCTCTCTCATCACTTCTGCCCATTCTCATCTACAAGACTTCTCTCAGGCTTCTGCTTTTCTCTGGAACTCTCTGCCACAAGCTCAGACTTTCTCCTTCTTTCCAAACTTTCAAGCGCTCCTTAAAGACTCACCTGTTTAAAGAGGCCTATTCGATGTACCTTAATTAATCATTGCTGTATCATAAATCACAAAATTGTTTCTAAAATCCTTAAGTCTCAATTGTACCCTAACCTTTAGTTTGTAAACTTCAATCTGTAGACCCCTCTAATCCTATTGTATCTGTAACCCTTGTTTGTTATCCACCATTTATTCCTTGTTTGTTATAACTAAGGTAAAGCACTGCGTATCTTGTCGGCGCTATATAAATAATGATGATGATTAGTCACAATGTTACGAGTGAGTTGTTTTGGGGGGTGGGGGGTTCTGCCTCACTGACTCCATCTGTCAGGGGTTTCCTCTTTCTCTGAACATCACATGACTTAATTAATTCCTTCCTCTTCTCTTATGTGTAACACACTCACATCACTAGGAGCTGACACTCACATCACTAGGAGCTGACACTCACATCACTAGGAGCTGACACTCACATCACTAGGAGCTGACACTCACATCACTAGGAGCTGACACTCACATCACTAGGAGCTGACACTCACACTCACATCACTAGGAGCTGACATTCACATCACTAGGAGCTGACATTCACATTACTAGGAGCTGACACTCACATCACTAGGAGCTGACACTCACATCACTAGGAGCTGACACTCACATCACTAGGAGCTGACACTCACATCACTAGGAGCTGACACTCACACTCACATCACTAGGAGCTGACATTCACATCACTAGGAGCTGACATTCACATTACTAGGAGCTGACACTCACATCACTCAGTGTAACACACTCACATCACTCAGTGTAACACACTCACATCACTAGGAGCTGACACTCACACTCACTGCTCAGGAATGAATGAAGCCGTCACTTACGCTGACCTGCAGTTTGTCAACTCATCCCTGAAGGAATCAGGTGAGGGGCTGATAGATGCTGGGGGGGGGGGTGACAGTTACTGGGGGGCTGATAGAGGGGGGGGGATACTGCAGATAATAGACTGGAGAGGACCCAGAAGTACCAGTGTGGGGGTGCCACAGATGATACGTTCTTGCGTCTGTCTTGTTATGTACATGTGGGGCTGTCACACAGCTGTTACACACAAAAATAAGACCAATTGCAAATTGTCTCAGACCACTCCTGCATTATATAAAGTGCAATTTGAAACACCCGTATAAGAACTTTCAGCAGCTGCAGTGTCTCTGGGTTGTAATTATATAAGTATTATTATATGATATATTATATATATTCCAGAAATGAAATCTACATGTGACTGTGTGAGGGGGGGGTGAGTGAATGGAATAAGTAAGAAACCCCCTTTATGAACCCGGGGTTAGTGCCGACCAATCGGCTGGCTCCTGCCACCTCCACAATACACAGAAATCCCAGGCGCGGGGGTGTGAGAATGAAACACTTCCCATAGATACTCACTGCATAACTGGGGAATGGGAGTAACTGTTACTGTAACAGCTGATAGGGCCCCAAATATCAGCAGATAAAGTAGCAGCTAAATCTCATATTATGAACTAAAGGGCCACTAAACCATCATTTGTCATATTCTCCTATGGAAATACTAATGGGGATGAGTAAATACTTATTTTCCCTCATTTCGATGAACGTGAAATTGGCACAGTTTGCAGTTTCAGACTTGAACGGGAAATCCATTGTTCCCTATTTAGCAACAACCTTCCTGATATCCCGCCACATACTTAGTGTAGTTGGGAATCAAATTAATGAGGCATGAACTATTGGGCCAATGGGGTGACTTGAGAACACTGGGGGAGGGTCTGAAAGTCATTAGTAACTGAATGCTTTTGCATGAAAAGGTTAATTATACCCAAGTACACATGAGAGAAGGTAAGTGTTCCTCTTATATGTATGTGTATAGCAGGCCCTGTACTTAATATTATATCATCCAGCAATTCCATGATAGGGGTTGGAGGAGGACATGGGTGGTTTATGAGTAGAGTTATTGAATAATATTGGGGAGTGGCCGGGTTGGATCAGAGCCATTTGTCTTGTTGGCAGGACCAATCACCTATTGGGAAAGAACTTGGATCCCTTAGAGTTGTAACCTGCTAATGTATTAGTATGGGGCCTATCTACCTACCAACAGCCCCAGCAGCTTCAGAGGAATTAATTATACAAGTATGGTAGAGTTTGCATTATATTTTATATTGTGGTAATTGCGCTGATACCAGAACTTGCCCCTTTGGAACTCTCAATCTTTGGCAAAGGGAACAGATTGGGCCATTGGTGTGGGACGAGAAGTTGCCAAAATAAATCCTTAATTCCAATGATTATAGAAGTGACAAATCACTGTCAATGTGGATCTGTTTCTTGTGTTGTAGCAGAGTTATCCTAATGGCAGACATTATGTAACCCCTCCATTAATGGGGTATTTGTCGTCCCTTGTGTAATGCTCTGTGTTACTCATTGGTGGGAGGAATGATAACATAGATGTGAAGATTCTGCTTGGACTCTATCTGCTCATATTCTTCTATAATATTCTTGGAAAGATTTGTTTTTCCACTCATTACACTGTTATGAAAATACATTTCAAATGGTGTTTGGGAATATGAGAATATGCAACATCATTATCCAAATGAATCTTATCCAAATATATCAGTATGTGCAACAAATAGCCCCTGATCTCTATATAGCACCCTACTATGGGGCAAATTCACTAAGATTTGTAGTTGCGCCAGCATCCGCTTCGCCGCACTTCGCCAGGCGTATTTTCGCCAGCACTACGCAAATTCAATAAAATCCGAAGTTGCGCTCAGGGGAAACAAAAGGTTGTGAAGTTGCACTATCGTTAATTCGCCAGGCAAAGCGAAGTTACGATAGCGATGGTTAATTTGCATACGGCGCCAAATGAAGTTACAATGGAGGAATATGTATCATTACTACACAAGCCTGGGAAACCTTCAAAACAGCAAATAAAATGTTTATTTTGCCCTACACATGTGCCCACTGTATAGTTAAGGTGCCATGAGTCAGGAAATGTTTTTTGATCTTTTTCAGCCTATCACCCATAAAAAAAGAAAAAACGCCAAAAACTTTTTTTGAAGCAATCCCTATCAACTGTATTGCGCTTCGCCTGGTCTGAGGTGGTGAAGGAAGTCTGGCGTAAAAGGTAGCGTTCAGAAAAATTCGTGAATTTGCGTAGTTACGTCCACTGCGCAAATTCGCCAGGCGTAAGGGTGCGAAGTAACACTAGCGAATTTACGCCAGCGTCCGTTAGCGAATCAGCGAATTAACGAAAATGAGCTACGCTAGTGAATGGTGCTCACTGGTATAACCCCAGGCCAGTGCAGTTTTGTGCTGATAGGAGCACCAGCCCGGGTTTTCAGGTAAGTCAATACAATCACTTGGGGGTGTTTAACATTTGGCACCCAAAGTTCTAACAGACTTTGTTCTCCTTTAAGGCATATCCCTTTCAACAAATGTTATATTAGTTGTTATTGCTGAAATGTTACCTGACTTTGGAATAATAACCATTGGTTTAGGCTACATCCTATCAGTGTTTATTCAGTGTGATTTCAGGGGTGCAGGATTATTCCCATTGGTATAATTGTGGGCCATACCTGAGAGTGGGTTACACTCACCTGAATATTAGCCAAATAGATAAGTATTGTATCCAACATAAATCCAACATTCCTGTAAATAATATTTATTCATCTCTTACTTTAAAAGTCTTCAAAAGTGATGAAGAGGAGGATCCAGGGGCCACATATGAGAATGTAAAAAGTCTAAATGTCCCAGTAATGAAAGTGGAAACTTCAGCCCCAGACAACAGAGGCCGAGCTCAACCCCCTGGAGGTAAAATGTTAAATATTGTGGTTACTGATTTATGGACACAGACAATGAAACTAGTGAGAAATGATAGTCCTGAAAGTTCATTATTCAGCAGTCTGGTAGGGAATATATAAACCACTCGTGTGAGACAACTGCTCTATGTAATCCCTACTCCCAGTAGTATATGGGCCGATTAGCAACCCATTTAGATGCTACGGTGCCAATCTTTTGTTCTTCTCATCAAAACATACGAGTCCCAAAGTTAAAAGGACAGTGTCAGTTTTCCTCATCTCTGAACTACTTTACACTTTAGCCTTTAGAACAATGACAATGTCTTCTAACTGCCCTGGAAGAGAAGGACAATAAAGAAAGAGATTAATATTACCCCAGGTACAAGTTACAGATCACTATTGGCTGCTGGGTAAACGAGAGTGTCCCTTGTAATAGTTAGTATAGCTACTAGAGGAAAGGGATCTCAGTGTTGTCATAATTGCAATAACCATGATTAGTATTAATTATTTCTCTCAATTTCATGCACAGGACTCCAGAAACAAGAGTATAAATTCCTACTCCTGCTCCTCCTCCTCTGCCTCGGATCTTTCTCTGCTTTGGTTGGAATTGTCATCAAATGTGAGTTCTGAACGTCATTGGCCAAATAAAGGGATTCTGACATGAGTTTTATGGTGTAGTTTTTATTTCTAAATGACACTATTTACACTGCAAATAATTCACTGTACAATATAAAATGTCATTCCTGAAGCAGCAAGTGTATTTAGTTGTAATATTGGTGTGTAGGTGCATCTCAGGTCATTTTGCCTGGTCATGTGATTTCAGAAAGAGCCTGCACTTTAGGATGGAACTGCTTTCTGGCAGCCTGTTGTTTCTCCTACTCAATGTAACTGAATGTGTCTCAGTGGGACCTGGATTTTACTATTGAGTGTTGTTCTTAAATCTACCAGGCAGCTGTTATCTTGTGTTAGGGAGCTGCTATCTGGTTACCTTCCTATTGTTCTGTTGTTTGGCTGCTGGGGGGGGGAAGGGAGGGGGTGATATCAGTCCAACTTGCAGTACAGCAGTAAAGAGTGACTGAAGTTTATCAGAGCACAAGTCACATGACTGGGGGCAGCTGGGAAACTGACAATATGTCTAGCCCCATGTCAGATTTCAAAATTTTCAAAAAATTTTAAAAAAAGTTTGCTCTTTTGAAAAGCAGATCTCAGTGTAGAATTTTAATGTGTTTTGAAAAAAAAACATGTTTTCCCTCTGCAGTATCCCTCTAATAAAGAGACAGAAATAAGCCAATGTGACACTCATTTCATATGTATATCAAGCTTGGATGGCAAGATCATACAAAAATGTTTATGGTAGAGCTACATTAAAAGCTAAAAAACCTTTATTTGACATCAAGAACACAATAAAGTGCATGTAACCTCCTTTTATCTCACCCCAAAGCAGCACCACCTAGGGGCAGATTTAATAAAAGGTCAAAGTGAATTTTTTAATGAAAAAAATTAGAATTTCGAGCTATTTTTTGTGTACTTCTACTAGGGAATAGTCCAAATTCAATTCCAAATTTATCATGTACTGTCTCTTTAAAAAT
This sequence comes from Xenopus laevis, assembly GCF_017654675.1. Lineage (NCBI taxonomy): Eukaryota > Metazoa > Chordata > Amphibia > Anura > Pipidae > Xenopus > Xenopus laevis. The sequence goes on along the minus strand of NC_054372.1, from coordinate 200,643,941 downwards.
GTGTCATCTAAAACCTGCTGAATTGCTGTTTTAGCCGATGGGGGACCTTCTAGAATCTATTTGGAGTCAATTGGTCAATCAAAGTTTTTTTTGGGAAAAACTTTGAATCAAATTCGATCGAACGCAGACCTATTCAATCTAAAACAGACATATTCGACCCAAAAAAAAAACCCTTCAACTTAATTTCGGTTGGTCTTTTTGAATTCAAATTTTGAAGTTTTTTCAATTCGAAATTCGATCCGTGATAAATATGCCCCTTAATGTAAGGATACATCATATCCATGTCCAATTTATACGTTTTATTTATCTGTTACAATTTCAGAATCTGTTACAATTTCATATATATTTGCATAAATAATAAGAAAAAAACAAGAATTTATACAGACAACATGGCATACAGATTATATTTACTCATTAGGCAATATATGTTTTACTCCTCTGTCTTCTCCTTCTCTGATTATAATCAGGAAAAACTAATTACAGAATACAGGTAAGGGACCTGTTATCCAGAATGCTCGGGACCTGGGGTTTTCCAGATAATGGATCTTTCTGTAATTCGGATCTTCATACCTTAAGTCTACTAGAAAATCATATAAACATGAAATAAAGCCAATAGGCTGGTTTTGCCTCAATAAGGATTAATTATATCTTAGTTGGGATCAAGTACAAGCGACTGTTTTATTATTACACAGAAAAAGGAAATCAGTTTTAATTATTTGGATTATTTGATTATAATGGAGTCTATGGGAGACGGCCTTTCCATAATTTGGAACATTCTGGATAACGGGTTTCCTGATAATGGATCCCATACCTGTACATTAAAAATAAAATGAAACAAAGATTTATACTCGACACACAGCTCATATCGAAAAAATCTTCATCTCTAGGTTTTAGCAATACACTGAATTCAGGATTCAGTTCAGGATTCCGTTCAGGATTCAGCCAGGATTGTGCCTTTTTCAGCAGGATTTGGATTCAGCTAAATCCAAGAGCATGTCCGAATTGAATTCGAATCAAATAGCTCATGTGACTTTTCATTACACAAACAAGGAAGTTAAACAATTTTTAACAGTGAGGTTCTTTTTAACCCTTTCTTTTAATACGCGTATATGTAAAAATGTGAAGATTATATCAAGTTCTACATTACAGGGAAAGTTCAGCTTCTAAATAATTTTTAGCATATTATTTATGGACCTATTCTAAGCAACTATTCAGTTGGTCAGCATTATTTAGTTTGTGTGGAACCAGACAGCAGTATAAATTCTAAGCCCAAACACAGCGGAACAAAAATGTGAATATTTCAACCACAAAAATATACAGGTATAGGATCCATTATCCAGAAAGCTCAGAATTACGGAAAGGCCATCACCCATAGGCTTCATTTTATCGAAATAATCCACATTTTTAAAATTTCTGTGTAATAATAAAACAGTAGCTTAATATAAGGATATAATTAATCCTTATTGGAAGCAAAACCAGCCTATTGGCTTTATTTAATGTTTAGATGATTTTCTAGTAGACTTAGGGGCCGATTCACTAAATTCGAGTGAAGGATTCGAAGTGAAAAAACTTCGAATTTCGAAGTATTTTTTGGGCTACTTTGACCATCGAATGGGCTACTTCGACCTTCGACTACGACTTTGAATCGAAGGATTCGAACTAAAAATCGTTCGACTATTCGACCATTCGATAGTCGAAGTACTGTCTCTTTAAAAAAAACTTCGACCCCCTAGTTCGCCATCTAAAAGCTACCGAAGTCAATGTTAGCCTATGGGGAAGGTCCTCATAGGCTTTCCTAAGTTTTTTTGATCGAAGGATATTCCTTCGATCGTTGGATTTAAATCCTTCGAATTGTTCGATTCGAAGGATTTAATCGTTCGATCGAAGGAATAATCCTTCGATCGTACGATCGCATTATTTGCGCTAAATCCTTCGACTTCGATATTCGAAGTCGAAGGATTTTAATTCCTAGTCGAATATCGAGGGTTAATTAACCCTCGATATTCGACCCTTAGTGAATCAGCCCCCTTAATGTATGAAGATCCAAATTACTGAAAGATCCGTTATCTGGAAAACCCCAGGTCCTGAGCATTCAATTCCCCAGTCTTTATAAATTAACCCTATTGTTTTGATGACCCCACATGTAGAGATGACAGTGTCAATAGTGTAGGGAGGGTTAGTGGGAGTGCGGCTGATTCCCCTAAAGCAAATGGATTGTGGTGGCTTCAGCCTATGGGGCTTTCAGCTCTACTTGTCTTCTCCAGATCTTCAGGTCTCCAGAGAGTTAGAGGAATTATCCACATCTCACATGGAACTGAACAGCAGCCTCTCCTGGGAAATTCAGAGTAAGGAGGAGAAACTAACACTCACCCACATGCGACTCTCCAACTTACAAACTGAGTTCAAGCAACTGGTGCAGGAGCTGAAGAACCTGAATAGATCCCTGCAGTTCTGTAATGGAACCCAAAAGGATACCAGAGAGAACTTGCTCCGGATACAAGAACTGTATCACAAAACAATGGAGGAAAAAGAAAAAACGGAAAAGAACCTCAAGGAAACAGAAATGCAGCTCCAAAATGCCAATATGGGTAGGTTTTATTTGTATCTCGGGGTACTGAATTAATCGTAATTCACACTTTCTGTAAGGTTTGGATTTGGCCAATTGCTGTCTGTTTAAAGTTTCAAAGTACATTGTAGCACAAGTGAAAAATAAAGAACTTCCCAATGTAAGACCACTATGTTTATAATCTCATCAGTATTACATGGGGTCTGGGTGACATTCCCCAGACCTACAGCTCAAGGTGGAGCATTTCCGAAATGTTGCCTTGTATGTATCTACTACTGGAGCCATTAAAGCACCTTTAACGTACTGATTCTGAAGTTGGGGTGTGCTACAGTTTACATTGAAATTTTGGATCTTGTCTGACCTGCGGCAATAGGTTTTTTCACTGTCTAGTACTCTACCTACAAAAGGTTAGATAGAGCTCTTTATACTTGAGTGGAATTCCTATTTGTTATTATTAAACAACAGCTGCAGTTTAGTACCCTGAGTAAATGGTGACTCAAAGGTTTAAAGGGATACTGTCATGGGAAAACATGTTTTTTTCAAAACACATCAGTTAATAGTGCTACTCCAGCAGAAATCCATTTCTCAAAAGAACAAACTGATTTTTTTATATTCAATTTTGAAATCTGACATGGGGCTAGACATTTAGTCAATTTCCCAGCTGCCCCTGGTTATGTGACTTGTGCCTGCACTTTAGGAGAGAAATGCTTTCTGGCAGGCTGCTGTTTTTCCTTCTCAATGTAACTGAATGTGTCTCAGTGGGACATGGGTTTTTACTATTGAGTGCTGTTCTTAGATCTACCAGGCAGCTGTTATCTTGTGTTAGGGAGCTGCTATCTGGTTACCTTCCCTTTGTTCTTTTGTTTGGCTGCTGGGGGGAAAGGGAGGGGGTGATATCACTCCAACTTGCAGTACAGCAGTAAAGAGTGACTGAAGTTTATCAGAGCACAAGTCACATGACCGGGGGCAGCTGGGAAACTGACAATATGTCTAGCCCAATGTCAGATTTCAAAATTGAATATAAAAAAATCTGTTTGCTCTTTTGAGAAATGGATTTCAGTGCAGAATTCTGCTGGATCAGCACTATTAACTGATTCATTTTGAAAAAAAAAAAAAATTTCCCATGACAGTATCCCTTTTACGGTTGGAATGTGGAGTAATGATTCGTCTTGCCATGCATTTACTAGACCACAGCAAATTTGGACGGCCACAGCTAAAGTAAAGACCACATGTAACTCATGAGATAAAGTTCCATTCATGATTTCTACTGTCTGCACATTTACAGTGACTTCCAGAATAAGACATAAAGGGTTAAGTTACTGCACCAGCCCCAACATGGGATAGTCCTGCGCCTCTCTCTGTGGCCCCAGTATTTCATGGTATAGTGACAATGTTCTTGGCACAAGGGCCCCATCATTTCACCGCACAGAAACCCAAAGCTTTTCATGGCACAATAACTCCAGCATATACTTTACCCCCCTTCCCACTGTGATTCACCTGTTCCTCAAAGCAAAGAGTGGCCACATCCACTGACAAACTGTAAAGGAAATAGGGTGGAATTCTAACATCTGTTTTATTTCTTGACACAACAAGAAATGACAATGAATTAGATTGTGTGACAAAATTCTAGACAATGTGCTACTGGTGAAACTGAAACATTTGCCACAAAACTGTACAGCCCTTACTGTTCCCAGCAATTCTGTATATGAATCAGGGCTTCCACCATCCCATGATACTCACTGTTAGTGGCCCCAGTGACAGTGGCATAAATAAGGTCCCCGCAAACCCTGCAATTCAGGGGGGCCCGAGTCCTGAGGGGCCCCACCAATGCTGCCAGGATCTGAGGGGACCTAAAATAACATGTGTCACCCAATCGAATGCTGACACGCCACGCATGCGACGCACCAGTCCTCTCTAACTGTCTAACTCCCAACTGTCCCGTTTTCAGTGGGACAGTCCTGCTTTTCACAGCTCAACCCGCAGTCCCGAATTTGTATTAAAAAGTCCAGACTTTCTTCGCACTGAACAGCCAGAAAAAGATACAAAGTTTCTAACTTAATTGGCTTTTGTAACAATTTTGAGATAAGCAAATAAGTAATTGTAACAATTTAGATAAACAGGTCTCTTGGGAGAATTTAGACTCACAGTTTAAAGGGCAGTTCACCTTCATTAGCAAAACTGTAATCACTGGGGAAAAAAACAGAAATATGTTCAAACTTTCATAACCTCAAAATAATATAAAATAATATAGAACATGCTCAATTTGGTTCCTTTTAATAAGGGACTGCTGCTAATGCACTCTGTCTCTAAATAAAGCCTTGCTACACAGTATTAAGTCTAACAAAGTGGTTCATTCTACAGCACTTGGCATCTAATATCAATCGCTCACCTGGATTTCATGATGACCCGGGTGTCCAAACGCACTTGGGTTTACAAACGTTGTGTAACAGAGGGGACTCACCAGATAAGACGAATGGCTCGGGTGCATCACCCCAAACCCGTAGCTAGAGATGAGCTGTAATCAGAAGATAAAGATAACGAGCACTTTGTATCCACTCGTAGATTAAAAGTAATGAACTTTATTTCATCCACATTCTTTTTGCCCCTTCCCTATCCCCTTGTCCTCCTACCATTTAAGTCAAAATGAACATGTGGGTTGGCTCTAATGTGTGTACAATTCAGTTTTATATATTCATCAATTACATTTTATCTCACACGTTGGTGGAGAGTTGTCATTGGTTTAATTATATATTTATTTATTTAATGAAAATGAGTAGAAAATGAACGATCTAATAATTAAACATATTCTACATAATGTCACATGACTTACATCTGGTCTCACTGACCGTGACTTTATTCACCATAATGAAGCGCAGGAGAGATACTGATGCCTTGTCTTGATATATTTATATTTACAACAAATTAAATCCTCATCCTGAATTATTCTTATCCCAAAGCAAGATTGGTTTTATATAGGGATGCACCGAATCCAGGTTTAGGTTCGGGATTCGACCAGGATTCGGCCTTTTTCAGCAGGATTCGGATTCGGCCGAATCCTTCTGCCTGGCCGAACCGAATCTGAACCCTAATTTACATATGCAAATTAGGGGCGGAGAGGGAAATTGGGTGACTTTTTGTCACAAAACAAGGAAGTTAAAAATGTTTTCCCCTTCCCACCCCTAATTTACATATGCAAATTAGGGTTCGGATTCGGTTCGGTATTCGGCTGAATCCTTCGCCAAGGATTCGGGGGTTCGCCCGAATCCAAAATAGTGGATTCAGTGCATCCCTAGTTTTATACTAAAGAGAACATAACTTATGAAGGTCTTTATTATGTATAAAAATGGTTAAGCCAAACTGCCTTGTTATATATATATATATATATATGTGTGTGAATGAATTTTAGAATTCCCATTTTTAAATGTAATTAAATGAACAATGTGTATGTCATTTAGCGAATTTCGCTTGTTAGGACTCATGGCTAGTAGCATTGGGGTTAATTACCCAGTTTGTAACATTGTAATTAATGATGTCATGTCCGGTAATGAATTTAAATTCGAGTGCATTGCCTATCACTAGGTATCGTTTGATATGAAACGCGTCAGGATATTTGATGGTTTTAACAAGATGAAATAAAGTTCATTACTTTTAATCTACGAGTGGATACGGAGTTCTCATCATCTTTATCTTCAAACTTCCATAAGCTGACAAATTTTGTAAAACGAGCATGGTAATTAGGGGGTGTGGCCACAAAATGTGGGTGTGGTCATCCACATTTTTAAGGCCATTGACATAATACTGGACATAGGTAGGGATATATTGTGTGGACCACAGGGACTTCCTTGATGACTTCTCCTGTTACCTGTTCCTACATAGGATCATTACGTCTTATTCTACCAGAAGTTTAGTCAGTCTAAATCATCTTTATTAGGAGTGTCTCTCTTAACTGAATGTCAGTCAGGTTAAATCATTTAATTCAGCACCTAGGAGTTAACTTATGCACAGAACGTTCCTTGGAGGGGGGCTGAAAGTTCCTCTGCATGGGGCCCCTGCAAAAGGAGATAGTAAGTGACCAATGGGTCAGGGGAATTATTGTGTAATTGGTAAAATAAAAAACATATAAGCCAAAAACAAAGCTCACCTATGTACATGTCACAGGTAGGTACACCCAGTGATACATACATGAGTGTGGTTTTTGGCTTGGAGGAAGGGGGTGATGTCACTTCAATGTTAATCTTTAAAGGGATACTGTCATGGGAAAACATGCTTTTTTAAAAAACATCACTTAATAGTGGAATTCCAGCAGAATTCTGCACTGAAATCCATTTCTCAAAAGATCAAACAGAATTTTTTATATTCAATTTTGAAATCTGACATGGGGTTGGACATATTGTCAGTTTCCCAGCTGCCCCCAGTCATGTGACTTGTGCTCTGATAAACTTCAATCAGTCTTTACTGCTGTACTGCAAGTTGGACTGATATCACCCCCTCCCTTTCCCCCACAGCAGCCAAACAAAAGAACAATGGGAAGGTAACCAGATAGCAGCTCCCTAACACAAGATAACAGCTGCCTGGTAGATCTAAGAACAGCACTCAATAGTAAAATCCAGGTCCCACTGAGACCCATTCAGTTACATTGAGTAGGAGAAACAACAGCCTGCCAGAAAGCATTTCCATCCTAAAGTGCAGGCTCTTTCTGAAATCACATGACCAGGCAAAATGAGCTGAGATGCACCTACACACCAATATTACAACTAAATACACTTGCTGCTTCAGGAATGACATTTTATATTGTACAGTGAAATTGTCGACATAAGAAAAAACGCACACTGACTTTAATGCATTTGTAGTGAGAAAAAATGTAATAATAATGTGTGTAATAATTTGTCGCTCGTTCAATGAGTTTTGTGAATGAGGATTCGCTCATCACTACTTATGAAGAATAAAAGGACAAAATCCGCACCCCCTACATGAAATATTTATTTGGTACCTCTCAGCCCCCCAGTGCAAGGAGGGATAAGCAGCGTTGATGGGATTATCAAATGAGATGAGAAACAACAAGTGGCTTATTGGAAATCTCAGCCTGTTTTATTGTTGTACTAAATAATAATCTGCTGGTATAATTGGTAAAGATTCAAACTCATTCTAGGAAAGTTCACTGATATTTCTGTGTCTTACAGCGTATTGCCCCTCACAATGGATTCGCTTTGGAATGAGATGTTTGTTCTTCTCTGAAAAGAAAGAAAATTGGGAGACGAGCAAATTAAACTGTCAGAAGGAAATGTCAACTCTCCTGATCCTCAGAGACAATGACAATGAACTGCAGGTATTTACAAATTCGTTTTGGTACCACTATCCCAATGCAGTTGTTTGGCCACAGAAACAAAGTGCCCACGGCTAAATGAAATCCAGTGTGGGTACCATTAAAGGGGAAGGAAACCTAGTTGGCGCAAACTGGGCTTGTCGTACCTCTACTTTATGCCCATGAGAGGTCACAGATACAGCCAAACAACCAATGGAATTCAGTCAACATTGAAATTTAGCAACATGTTACTACTACTCTCCATGCCAACAGTCACTACCCATTCAGCTCATCTCATGTATTATTATTATTATTATCTTTATTATTATTATTATTATTAATAATAATAATAATAATACACCAACATATTTTGCAGCATTGTACAATAAATGAGTGTATACATTAAAGTTTCAGGAGAACATACAAAAACCACCAATAACCAATATAAAAACTAAAAGAGGGCAAACACCTACTTTCCTGCTAACTTACCTGCCTGGGCTACTTACTGCTATTACCTAGAAGCAGATATGTGTTTTTTATGGTTTAGGCTCCTTTGTCTAGAGTTCAACCCCCTACAAATCAGTTTCCCAGTAGCAGTGGCAGTTAACATTGTAACATAGTAAGTAAGGTTGAAAAAAGACACACGTCCATCAAGTTCAGCCTTTGAACTTTTTTTAACCTACCTAACTGTCAGTTGATCCAGAGGAAGGCAAAAAACCCATCTGAAGTCTCTCCAATTTGCCTCAGAGGGGGAAAAATTCCTTCCTGACTCCAAAATGGCAATGGGACCAGTCCCTGGATCAACTTGTACTATGAGCTCTCTCCCATATCCCTGTATTCCCTCATTTGCTAAACACCATCCAACCCCTTCTTATACCTATCTAATGTATCAGCCTGTACCCCTGGTTCACTTCCCAGCTCTCCCTGTAACACCCCTTTCCCTCCTCTAATCTCATTGGCTCCCTCCTGTCTGCTGGGAGGAGCTACTGGTGAATAAAGCATCCGACCCTTCCTTGTACCTATCTAATGTATCAGCCTGTACCCCTGATTCACTTCCCAGCTCTCCCTGTAACACCCCTTTCCCTCCTCTAATCTCATTGGCTGCCTCCTGTCTGCTGGGAGGAGCTACTGGTGAATAAAGCATCCGACCCTTCCTTGTACCTATCTAATGTATCAGCCTGTACCACTGATTCACTTCCCAGCTCTCCCTGTAACACCCCTTTCCCTCCTCTAATCTCATTGGCTCCCTCCTGTCTGCTGGGAGGAGCTACTGGTGAATAAAGCATCCGACCCTTCCTTGTACCTATCTAATGTATCAGCCTGTACCACTGATTCAGGGAGACAATTCCACATCTTCACAGCTCTCACTGTAACAAACCCCTTCCCAATATTTAGCTGGAACCTCTTTTCTTCTAATCGGAATGGGTGATCTTGTGTCAGCTGGAAAGACCTACTGGTAAATAAATCATTAGAGAGATTATTATATGATCCCCTTATATATTTATACATAGTTATCATATCACCCCTTAAGCGCCTCTTCTCCAGAGTGAACATCCCCAATTTGGCCAGTCTTTCCTCATAGCTAAGATTTTCCCTTTACCAGCTTAGTTGCCCTTCTCTGTCCCCTCTCTAATACAATAATGTCCTGTTTGAGTGATGGAGACAAAACTGTAGGGCATATTCTAGATGGGGCCTTACCAGTGCTCTATACAGTGGGACCCCCTCCTCCCGTGACTCTCTGCCCCATTTAATACAAGTCAAGAGCTTATTTGCCCTTGATGCTGCTGACTGGCATTACTTGCTACAGACAAGTTTATTATCTACAAGGACTCCAAGCTCCGTCTCCATTATGGATTTGCCTAGTGCAGTCCCATTAAGGGTATATAGTGAATAAAGTACCCCCTATTGTAAAATATAAGGATATTATAAGTTACCGAGGAGTTTCATGACCATATAAAAACACGAGGCCGAAGGCCGAGTGTTTTTATACAGGTCATGGAACTCCAAGGTAACTTCTAATATCCTCATATTTTACAACTGGGGGTACTTTATTTATTATAATACACACATTTCAGTGAGTCATGTGACAGAAATGACATCAGAACTCACCGTTTATAACTGATGACATCAGAACTCACCGTTTATAAGGATATAATTTACAAGATATTCATGGCTTTTGTGTATTATAAGTGGATATTGTTACATCCCAGGTGCAGGACTTTACATTTATCAACATTGAATCTCATTTGCCACTTAGCTGCCCAGATTGCCAGTTAGTCAAGATCCTGTTGCAAGTGTCACATCCTGGATGGAATTAATTGGGCTGATAGTTTTGTGTCATCTGCAAACACTGATACATTACTTACAATACCCTCCCCTAAGTCATTAATGAACAAGTTAAATAAAAGTGGCCCCAATACTGAGCCCTGAGGGACCCCACTAAGAACCTTACTCCAAGTATTGGTAACATCTATTAACCTTAATTTTGATATTTGTATGTTATTTTTCAGGAGTTCTTATCCAGCAAAGAGGGAGACTACTGGGTTGGGAATGAAATTGTTTGGAACAACAGATTTACATGGAAAAATTCAAATGAATTTCCAGAGTAAGGTTTGGGCATATTTGTTCTACATTTATCTTTACACTGTCTGATTTGTTTCACTTTGGGATCCTATTTGTTATAATCAGAAATGAAAGGAAAACTTCACAAACTTTTGTCTCTTAAAGCCCTTACGGGCGGTTTATACTGTGGCAAAGATTATCATAAGCTTGAGTATAACAAATACAACAATTTCTTCAAAATATAACTCGACTGATTTGCATCTGACACGACATTGGAGCACATTTTCTAAGAGTGAATTATGATTTTTGGGCAAAAAAATCGCCAATGGCATCGAATTCATCGAATTCACCAATTTACTAAAAGGCGCAGAGTACAATTCACTAGCAGAAAAAGCCTATATGTACTCGCCATATTTAAAATGAAGATTTAATTGGAAGAAAGTGCGCTAGAGAAAATTCACTAATAAACTTTCGCACTGACAAATTTTCGCTAGTGAATAAACGCCAGTGTTTGTTTGCTGATACGAATATACGCATTGTAATGAATAGTCACAGTCATAGCAACATAACGTCTGACATATTTGCGTGAAGTATGGCCAAGATTTCCAAAGCAAAAAATCAGACCTAAGTAAATGTGCCCCATTGAATGCGCCAAGATAAAAGCTGATATGGACAGAAAAACTTTTGTTTTGTTCATTGAAGTATATTGACTGTTGGATATAAAGGCATTAACAAAAGACTCCATCTGACTTTATCTGCTCTGACTTTTAAGTTCAGCTGTGGGGGCATAGGTGGATTTTCATTAAGGCTTGGAGAGGTTAACCCTAAAAAAATAAAATAAAAACAAAAAAAACAAATGTAAAAATCTAATTTATCTATTTGAGTTTATCTTGGGGGAGGGGCAGAGGTAACTCCAGTGGTGTCATCATGAGATTTCAGATGGGAAAGATTATGATCTGATGTTAGTGCCAAACAGAGTTAGGGAATAGGTGAGACTGATCATTACCCAGGATGCTGTTTGTTCTGGGGATCAGGGCCAAGTAACTGTTGATCCTCCACCTGTTTGTTTGGAATGGAATATTAGACCAATTATAATGATGCGTTTAGGCTGCAAAATAATAATAGGTGGGATAAAAAAAAAAAAAAGCTGGCAACTTTTCATTGTGTTTGTTATGGGGCAATAGGCTTTGTTCTTATTGATTCAGTGACATGACTGACAGTCTTATTTCACAGAATGTATATATTAACTGTTTTGTGAAACTGAGTTTTCTTTTTGTTGTTTCTGTCACAAACATCTATTTTGTCATTCAAATCTAGCTTGGCTTGCACTAGTTAGTTACACCATTGTGTATTTTTTATATAACTCATTCTGTAAGTAACTTTACACATAAGTGTGTCTGTCACATACATTTGTGAGACAGATTGCTTGTTAAAGTCTAAAGAATGGAGATATTTTGTGCACAAAACTGATTTTGTTTTTTTTCTTTAATAGAAATAAGTATATTGTATATTTTTTTTTATCTGTGTATTTGGCCACAAATAATTATGGACCATGTGAGATATTCATTCTGTGTACTAGGGATATTTTTTGTATACATAGGGGCACATTTACTAAGGGTCGAATTTCGAAGTACAAAAAAATCAAAATTCGACCATCGAATAGGGCAGTTAGACATTCAAAGTCAAAGAATTTTTAAAATCGCACAATCATACGTTTAAACCGTTCGAATCATTCGATTCGAACAATTTAATCGTACGATCGTCCGATTTTACCAAAAATCCTTTGACTTCTCCCCCATAGGCTAAACAGGACTTTGGCAGGTTTAAGATGGTGTAGTGTCGAAGTGTAAACTTTTTTTAAAGAGACAGTACTTCGATTTTTGAACTCGAAGTTTTTCACTTCGAATTGAAGTCAAAGTCGAATTTGGCCTATTCGATGGTCGAAGTGTATAAAAATTACTTCGAAATTCGAAGTTTTTGAAATTTGAAAAACCACCTCGACCCTTAGTAAATGTGCCCCATAATGTATTTGGGACAAATGACACCCCAATACTGACTATTATGCCCTAGATTTCTGTTCCTTCGATCTATAGACATTGACTGAAGTCCCTGATTTCCTTTAGTACAATGGCAGCGCCACAGCCTGGTTCCCCCTCTCTTGTCTGCCCCGTGGCACATGTAGGTGCTTCTCTATCACATTCAGAACCCAACTGATCTTCTCATCTATATTCATTTTCAGGTGCTGGGGAGATAATTGTGTTAAAATCAGCAGCGGGAGACAACAATATGTGAAAAAATATCTCAACAATAGATGGATCTGTGAGAAAAAGCTGGTTCTGTTGGATGTTGCCAAGTCAGACTCCAGTTTAAAATACCGTTTCTACCTCTCTGGTGAAAATGGCAAGTATCAGTGCCAGAAACAATAAAAGAAGTGACACATGAAAAGACCAATGGAAATCCTGGATTATATCATTTGTAGTTAAAGTCACACTGTTTACTCCTTATTGTGCAAATGGCAAGTCATGTTGTTGCTGTGTGATACCAATGTGAGACTATTTCTTATACTGCGTTAGTACATTAATCAGTGTTATGCCAATTAGTGGGTGCAGCCAGTGCAGGGAGGCAGTAATTAGCTTTGTGTATCCATTGTATATATCATTTTTGGGCTATTATTTAAAGTTAGGGTTTTAGCAAGAGCAGCCTTAGTTGATGGGGAGTATAGAGTCTGTCACACGTATGATCATAAAACATCACAGCATGATAACAAGCGGATCTAAAGAGAACCTATTTGGGTTATTTTTTAATGCAATATCACAGGTCATTTTCCAGGACTGAGATTGGATCATTATTGGCAGATGGCTCCCCTACACCAGGGATATAAAAAAAACAACCCCCAGAACCCTTTAAAGCAGGGATCCCCAACCTTTTGAACCTGTGAGCAACATTCAGAAGTAAAAGGAGTCGGGGAGCAACACTAGCATGAAAAATGTTCTTGGGGTGCCACATGAGTGCTGTAATTGGCCATTTGGTAGCCCCTATTTGGATTGTCAACCTACATTGAGGTTCTATTTGGCAGTACACCTGTTTTTTATACAACCAAAACTTGCCTCCAAGCCTGGAATTCAAAAATAAGCTCCTGCTTTGAGGCCACTGGGAGCAACATCCAAGTGGTTGGAGAGCAACATGTTGCTCGCGAGCTACTGGTTAGGGATCACTGCTTTAAAGGGATACTGTCATGGGAAAACATGTTTTATTTTCAGTTAATAGTGCTGCTCCAGCAGAATTCTGCACTGAAATCCGTTTTTAAAAAGAGCAAACAGATTTTTTTTTATTTAATTTTGAAATCAGACATATTGTCAGTTTCCCAGCTGCCCCCAGTCATGTGACTTGTGCTCTGATAAACTTCAGTCACTCTTTACTGCTGTACTGCAAGTTGGACTGATATCACCCCCTCCCTTCCCCCAGCAGCCTAACAACAGAACAATGGGAAGGTAACCAGATAGCAGCTCCCTAACACAAGATAACAGCTGCCTGGTAGATCTAAGAACAACACTCACTAGTAAAATCCAGGTCCCACTGAGACACATTCAGTTACATTGAGTAGGAGAAACAACAGGCTGCCAGAAAGCAGTTCCATCCTAACGTGCTGGCTCTTTCTGAAATCACATGACCAGGCAAAATGAGCTGAGATGCACCTACACACCAATATTACAACTAAATACACTTGCTGCTTCAGGAATGACATTTTATATTGTACAGTCAATTATTTGTAGTGATGGGCGAATTTATTCGCCAGGGGCAAATTTGCGGCGAATTTGCGCAATTCGCCGCCAGCAAATAAATTTGCAAAGTGCCTGCGAAAATTTGCCTGCGTAAAAAAAAAAAAAAACGGGCACCGGCGTCAAAAACTAAACGCCGGAGCCGTTTTGCGAATTCGCCCATCACTAATTATTTGCAGTGTAAACAGTGTCATTTAGAAATAAAAAACTACATCATAAAAATCATGACAGAATCCCTTTAATGTTAAATGAAAATGATCAGAAGAACATCACAGCCCAGATGTTTGGCTTACTAAGAGGCTGGTTGCAGAATACATCTTTAGATTGTAAGCTCTTTAGGACAGGGCTGTCTTTACCTCTTGTATCAATTATTGGTTGTTTTTGTAAATCAGTATGTTCAATGTATATAGCTCTACGCCATAGGTTGGCACTTTATAAATAAGTGTTAATAATAATATTAATAATAATAAAGCAACAGCAAGCAAAGCAAATGGATAAGGATCTTTTATTATCAGTTATTGTAAACTGAGGTTTGTTTTAATTGTTGTGGTTTCATTTTGTCCATGTTTTTACTCTACTTCCTGTTAAAGGAGAACTAAAGCCTAACTAAAGAAGTAGGTAGAAATGTTGTACTTTATGTTTTGTGGTTCTGTACCAGCCCAAGGCAACCACAGCCCTTTAGCAGAAAAGATCTGTGTCTCCAAAGATGCCCCAGTAGCTCCCCATCTTCTTTTCTGCTGATTCACTGATTCACATGCTCTGTGCTGCTGTCACTTACTGAGCTTAGGGAGCCACTCACAATATACAGTACACATAGAATAGAAATGTCACAATATAAGGCTGATTAGTCATTAATACACATAATTACTACATGGCAGCACAGAAACCAGTGCAATTAGCATCAGAATTGAATAATCAGCAAACCTGTAGCATCATCTTATATTACAGCCAGGGAAGCTCATTTTCTGCTGGATAATTAGTGACGAGCCCTAAGCTTAGCTTCTCAACAGCCAATCAGAGCCCACTGAGCATGTGAGTGTCACAGACACTTTCCAAGATGGTGACCCCCTGTGACAAGTTTGAAGTCCTGGATCATTGCTGCTATTGACAAGCTCAAACTTTAGCCTCGGGCAATAAGTTCACTATATAAAATAGGCCATTTTTAGCCACATTCATTTTAGGGTTTTGTTTTTCTTTAAATAGCAAAGAGTAGGGTCCTGAAGGGCTTACAGTAAGTTTGCCAGAAGCTGAACAGACATGATAAATTGAACCCCTGGGAATCCATTGGAGCTCACAGTGCAAGAAATCAGTAGGGGAGCTCCAACCTGTGATAATGAGTTTCCCCCTGATGTACTGGAGTTATGGGGAACCTAGACCATCTGGAGTGTCTGTTGTCCATGTGGTCCCCTGCGGATGAGGCTTGTTTAAGGCCCAGGAAGGAGAAATGGAAGAAAGCCCAGTGTTTCTCATGACACGAATATAGAAAAGAATTGACCTATTGCTTTGCACCTTCCCATCCCTCTTAGTCCAAAAACACAGTCCTATGTCTACCCCACAACATGTGTTAAAACATAACTTTTAATAAATATCATTAAGAAAGAAGTCCAGATTAACACCATTAAAAATACATTAGGTACAGGGAGGCCACGGGATAGTGGGTTTAAAACAAATCTCTGCAGCAATATATATGCCGAACAATCCCACAAAATAATATGGTGGCGTGTTGTTGTGTTCTGATATCAGCCTTATATACATAGACAATGGTAATCCACCATGCATGGCATGTTATACATTTCATTTGATATTACCGCAGCATATAACTTCTAAAATATGAATATCATAGCAGACTGCTGCGTTTAGACTGAAAGAGGCACTATCTACAGTAGGTGCGACTCTTAGATTTATTGTGGCGGTAGCAGAAGTAGGTTCCGTTTCCCAACCATTCCGAACCAACCCCTTCACCCACAGTATAAACCCCTCCAGGTACTGAAAGAGTTAATAAGTAAGTGCAGCTCTAAGCTCGCTGCAGCAATGAATTTATGATTCTATTTACCCACTGTTGCCAAGCCAACCCCTTCTCCTGCAGTGATGATAGGTGCTCCCCAATACTCTTTACTTATTGATTTACTCACTGGGGGGTAATGTAATAAACAGCTTTAAGCTACTTGTTTAGTAACCCATAGCAACCTATCAGCAGGAAGCATTTACTGGTCAGGTGAAACCAAATATCTAATTGGATGCTAAGGGTTCCTAGCTATGGGCACACTTACCAATTTCTTTTACATCCCCCATGGCCTCCTGATTGGGACACCCCTGGTCCCCAAGCTGAAATCACATATAAAGTGCAGCAGCACAAGACAAGTGTCAGCCACTAGTGGCCTTTATAAATACACACGATAGAGACTCAACCAATTTGTCAGTTAAACTCAGATTTTATTAAACCGTCTTTGGAGACATGAAATATTTATCACTGATTTCTTCAAGAACCTCAGTGGGAGACGGAGCTTTCCTTGGAGCGGTTGCACAAATAAATCTGCGATTGGGTAGAAAAATATCAAATGCATCATAATTCAAAAGTACAGATAGAAAGTTTAAATACTTTGACATTACTTCCCAAGAATAAATTATACTCAAGGGCCTAGACAAAAGCCAAATTTATTTGTGCCATAAATCACCTGATCCCTCTGGTTTGGTTCTCTCCCATGTCCAGCGAGACCTAAACAAAAGTGCAGCAATACAATTAGTACAAACAACACAATGATATTGAGAATATTCCATGACTTCTTATAGATGATGTGAGGTTTAGAGGCAGGTCCAGACTGGCAAATAGCAGAGGGGCTGCTGGAAGATGCCATAGACACTGACTATTTGTGGGCTGGTGGGGGTTGTATGGACCTCTATGTACTTGGAATGACAGGTAAAAAATCAGCACAGCACTGTCCACAATTTCCATTTGAATGTAAAAAGCCTTTATTTACTTCACATGGCTTCTAGATCTCGGACATGCAACACTTCAGGCCCCAGTCTAGGCCTAAACAGCATTATTATTATTATTATTAAAATTAATTTTTAGAGCAAGAACATATTGCGCAGCGATGTAAAATAAATGAGTTTATACAAATAAGTCACATGAATTACATACATACAACATACAGAATTACATACATAGCAAACAGTACTGGTACAAAAGCTGAGGAAGACCCTGTGCAAAAGAGCTTACAATCAAAAGGTGAAGGGAGTGGGAGTGGCAAGATCAGAAATCAGCAGGTGAGAGATGTAGCATAGGGTATTGTATTTGGTAACTAAACAGAGTGAGGTGAGGCTTCTCTAAATATGTCTGTATAAGAGATCTTTTGTGGGACAGACTGTGGGAGAGCGTTCCAGAGGAGGGGTGCAGCCCTTGCAAAGTCTTGAATGTGAGCATGTGAGGAGGTAATGAGAGAAGAGTTGAGTAGCAGGTCAGTAGAGGAGCGTAGTAAGCGAGTGGGTGAGTATATAGAGATGAGTTCAGAGATGTAGGGTGGAGCAGAGTTATGAAGTGCTTTGAAAGTCAGTGTCATTAATTTGAATTTGATTCTGAAAGGTAACGGAAGCCAGTGCAGGGATTGACAGAATGGCGAGGCAGAGGAGGAGCGGTTGCTGAGGTGTATGAGCCTCGCAGCAGTGTTCATTATGGACTGGAGAGCTGACAGTCTCTGGAGGGGGAGGCCAATTAAAAGAGAGTTACAGTAGTCTAGACGTGATATGACGAGAGAGTGAATAAGAATTTTGGCAGCGTCTTGGGTGATAAATGATCGTATTTTGGATATGTTCCTTAGGTGGAAGTGACAGGATTCAATAAGTGACTGGATATGAGGAATCAAGGACAGGGTAGAAAGCGGTTGTTAGAAATGATAGATAAGTCCGGGATGTTATTAGACATTTTATACATTTTACAACAACCCCACATATTAAAATGCAGAAACAATGTATATAGACCTTACATTCTTGTTATTGATTTGAGGCAAAAATCCTTATGTAAACAATATGTCAATTACATATCTGCAAAAAAATAAATAAAACAAGCCATAAAAAAAAACATTAAAAATATCTTTACTGAAATATGGAATGTAAATCATTGATTACTTGGAATTTCAGCTGTGGAACCCTATGGTCTTTCTCAACAAAATGACACGCTACAGCTTGATCTTTCTTTTTAAGTTTAATAGCAGATTTATTCTCCCGGCTCCTTTCCTTCTCCATTAGTGTTGTCTCTCCCACATATAATTGTAAACAAGGGCATTTAATCATGTAAACTACAAACATAGATATACATGTATAATATCCCTTCTGTTAACTGGGACACCAATTACAAACAAGGAATAGTCCCATTATTTCTTGCCTGTATCAGGTACTGACCTTGCAAATGGCCCCTTGAATCAGACTTCACAAGCATAGAACCAATAGTTCTGGGGGGTTTTCTATCACATAATCAGAACATTTTGGAAACTCTCAACTTCTTTCAGCAGTCCCCAATGTTTACGAATTATCTTAGGCACCTCCAACCTCACTGTGCTTGTGCACAAAAAACTGAACTAAGAGGGCTTAGTTCAGTTTTCGACGGGTCCCTATTTCAAATTTCCACAGATTCGCTTTCATCTGGTATGGTGCCTATGGATTGAAGAAAAGCTGATGTCATTCCAATATTTAAAAAGGGATTACGATCTCAGCCTGGCAATTATAGGCCAGTAAGTCTGACATCTGTGGTGGGCAAATTATTTGAAGGCTTGTTAAGGGATCACATTCAAAATGTTGTCCTAGTGAATGTCATTATGAGCAGAAATCAGCATGGCTTTATGAAGGATAGGTCATGTCAGACACATTTGATTGCTTTTTATGATGAGGTAAGTAGCAATCTTCCTCCCTCCTTGAATAACATAGTATCTAAAGAGGCAATATTCTGGTCATTATTGTGCAGTGTTACGTTTATTTGGGGTAATGCAGAATTTACCTCATCATGGAAGGCTTGTAGGGTCCTCCTTGCCTGGATAAAGACTACCATAATGCTGGATGTACCTTATTTTAACATTTCTCCTCTCTCTCATGTTTAATCTTTCTATAAATGAAAGATATATGAAAAAAGCTCCTGAAATAATGTCAAAATCCTTGAAATATTGTATAGAGCACTGTTGCCTGAGTTTGATGCAGCACACTGGATGTAGTGAGTGTAATGCGGGTCAGGAAAAACTCAACCCACAATACCTTAACCCACACCCAACCCTAAACTACAAAATGTTGCCATTGTAGGACCTGCACCCAACCCATACCCACATCTTCTCACTCTGTCCTCAACTTCTATGTGTACTTTTGTTTCAAAGACACAGAATCTTTTGGAGCAGAGGAGGAATGTATTTCCCCAGTATGACCCGCACCCAACCCTGATCTGCAATGGTTTGCCAACTTTCAACTCAAACCTGCCCAACCAGAGGGAAACCCCACGGGTCACCATAGGTTAGGTCAACCCAAAAATCACTAACTGGATGTACTTTTTACCACAGACCACAATGGGGTTCATTTATAAACACTGGGCACTTTTGCACCTGGGCAGTAACCCATAGCAACCAATCAAACGCTTGCTCAAACGCAACGCATTGTTCAACCTGCATGTGGCTTAAAAAAGCTAATCACTGATTGGTTGCTATGGGTTACTGCCCAGGTGCAAATTTACCCAGTGTTTATAAATGAGCCCCACTGTCTTCTGCACACACTGTAAATATTTCATCAGCAGGCTTTTTTGTGGCTTAAAATTCGCAAATGCACACGCTGTTGCGCGAACAAGAAGTAGGGCCGGGGTAGTTATAGATTTCCTCTGCATGCCAGGCATCTTTGAATATTTTTTGCAGGGGGGCCCAGCGACTGGTAGTTTCACCGCTGAGGAGTAACCAAATATTACTCCTCAAATGACTTGGAGAATTGGGGAGGTATGTTGTGGTCAACAATGATATTTCCTTCAGGCAGAGGAACAGAAGGTGAGATATTAGCAGCTCAGTTTTGGCCCTGTTTAGGAAAGGAGAGGATGTACATGAGGAGGTCTCTGTTAGACAGTTGACCAAGACTAGAAATGTAGACTGAGAAGTATGAGTTAAAGTGGGGTGCTAATATGGGAGACACAAAAAGATTAATTAGAAAGACAAGATGAGATCCAGGATAATGAAGCCTCTTGAATCCCCAAAGAACAGGAAATATGTGGAGAAACATGGAATCATCAACACTGTCAAAAGCTGCAGATATGTCCAGCAAAACTGAGAGGCAATGGAAGGCCATGGATTTAGCAGAAAGAAGATCATTGGCTACTTTTGTTAGGGCTGTGTCAGCAGAGTGATGAGGACAGAAAAAAGACTGTACTGGGTCTAATAGGGAAGTGGGGAGAAGAGAGACTGTCCAACAAATAGATGGGAGCACAAATAGACACATGCACACTCCCTCTCAGCCGGTAACAGCTGGCTTGAGAGTGGAGAGGGGGGGCCGTATTAGGGGTAGGAGAAAGAGAGGGTACGTGCCTGCCACCCCCCAGCTTTGCACCCTAGGCACTGGTCTACTCTGCCTACCCCTCTTCCTCAAGCCCCTCACATCATTGCTGCAGTTCATTCTCTCCTGCTGAAGTGAAAGAAGCACTGAGCACATGGCAGCTCCACTTTTTATACTCCTTGTGCAACAGTGACACTTTCTGGCCAAATCTGGAATCTGCCAGTGCTCACTGTACATCATAGGACACTCACTCCTCCTTCCACACCCCATTTAGGCCCAACACTGCCCACAGCAGGGCATTTCCAACCATGTGCAATTTCACACCATAGGGAAACATAAAGGAATGGGGGAAATTTTTTTCCCCCAAAACACATCAGTTAATAGTGCTGCTCCAGCAGAATTCTGCACTGAAATCCATTTTTTAAAAGAGCAAACAGATTTTTTTATATTTAATTTTGAAATCTGACATGGGGCTAGACATATTGTCAGTTTCCCAGCTGCCCCGAGTCATGTGACTTGTGCTCTGATAAACTTCAGTCTCTCTTTACTGCTGTATTGCAAGTTGGACTGATATCACTCCCTCCTTCCCCCCCCAGCAGCCAAACAAAAGAACAATGGGAAGGTAACCAGATAGCAGCTCCCTAACACAAGATAACAGCTGCCTGGTAGATCTAAGAACAACACTCAATAGTAAAATCCAGGTCCCACTGAGACACATTTAGTTACATTGAGAAGGAGAAACAACAGCCTGGCAGAAAGCAGTTCCATCCTAAAGTGCTGGCTCTTTCTGAAATCACATGACCAGGCAAAATGACCTGAGATGCACCTACACACCAATATTACAACTAAATACACTTGCTGGTTCAGGAATGACATTTTATATTGTACAGTGAATTATTTGCAGTGTAAACAGTGTCATTTAGAAATAAAAACTACATCATAAAAATTATGACAGAATCCCTTTAACCCCGGGGGTTCCTACACTGGTCTGTATTTGAGTAAATATTGCCCTTTTACATCTCTTGCCTTGAACCCCCATTTCGTGATGGTCTGTGTGCTGCCTCAGAGATCACCTGAGCAGAAATACTGCAGCTCTAACTGTAACAGGAAGAGATCACCTGACCAGAAATACTGCAGCTCTAACTGTAACAGGAAGAGATCACCTGACCAGAAATACTGCAGTTCTAACTGTAACAGGAAGAGATCCCCTAACCAGAAATACTGCAGCTCTAACTGTAACAGGAAGAGATCACCTGACCAGAAATACTGCAGCTCTAACTGTAACAGGAAGAGATCACCTGACCAGAAATACTGCAGCTCTAACTGTAACAGGAAGAGATCACCTGACCAGAAATACTGCAGCTCTAACTGTAACAGGAAGAGATCAGCTGACCAGAAATACTGCAGCTCTAACTGTAACAGGAAGAGATCCCCTGACCAGAAATACTGCAGCTCTAACTGTAACAGGAAGAGATCACCTGACCAGAAATACTGCAGCTCTAACTGTAACAGGAAGAGATCACCTGACCAGAAATACTGCAGTTCTAACTGTAACAGGAAGAGATCCCCTGACCAGAAATACTGCAGCTCTAACTGTAACAGGAAGAGATCACCTGACCAGAAATACTGCAGCTCTAACTGTAACAGGAAGAGATCACCTGACCAGAAATACTGCAGCTCTAACTGTAACAGGAAGAGATCCCCTGACCAGAAATACTGCAGCTCTAACTGTAACAGGAAGAGATCACCTGACCAGAAATACTGCAGCTCTAACTGTAACAGGAAGAGATCACCTGACCAGAAATACTGCAACTCTAACTGTAACAGGAAGAGATCACCTGACCAGAAATACTGCAGCTCTAACTGTAACAGAAAAAAGTGAGAAATCAAAAGACACAACTCTGTCTGTTAATTGGCTCATGTGACCTAACAAGTATAGCTTGTTTGTGTACACAGTGAATCATACGATCCCAGGGGGTGGCCCTTATTTCTTTAAATGGCAATTTTCTATTTATGATTACCCAATGGCAAATACTACTAAAAAAGTATATTAATATGAAAATGGTTTATTTACATGAAGCAGGTTTTACATATGAGCTGTTTTATGCAGTATATTTCTATAGAGACCTACATTGTTCAGGGGGTATAGTTTTCCTTTAATAGGGAATGAAATGTGTCAGTAGACAGAGATAGAGTAAGACTAAAGTTCCAGCTGGACAAATATGGATGTGAAAGAAATGAGAAGAACCAGGATGAAGAGAACAGATAGTAAAATGTTTCAGGCAGCAGAACTGTATATGTTTATAAGGTAGAACTACAAGGCCAGCCCAGGAATCCTCTTTTTTGTGGCACCAGGAGTGTCTAGAGTCCATGTTATCCCCTGCAGTAGAGGCTTTTGTGGGACCCAAGGAGGTTCAGAAAGGCATTTAGAGCTTATTCTGAATCAAACAATTAAAAGAATTTTCACTAGACTGGGTTTATTGGCATTGAGTGGTGGGACTGGCCATTCATGTTTATTGGCTCAGGTCCATATTGATAGTCAGAATATGAAAGTTGAATTCTCTGAATATGAATCCCCCAGATATGCCACTGTCCTGTTTAACATCACAATATCAGTCACATTGTGACTCCCACATTCTGTATAATAATAACAAGTGACAGTTATTGTGGTGCTGCTTGACTGGGCCCATCTGCTCACATGATATTTAATTAAATGATGTGAGATGATTTATTTCCTTCCTCTTCTGTTACATTTTACACTTTCACATCACTCAGTGTAACACACTCACATCACTAGGAGCTGACACTCACACTCACATCACTAGGAGCTGACACTCACACTCACATCACTAGGAGCTGACGCTCACACTCACATCACTAGGAGCTGACACTCACACTCACTGCTCAGGAATGAACGAAGCCGTCACTTACGCCGACCTGCAGTTTGTCAACTTATCCCTGAAGGACTGTCAGAATTCAGGTGAGGGGCTGAGAGATGCTGGGGGGGGGGGTAGGACCTTGTACTACAATGTAATTTCCATGTGGGAGAAGAGACAGACATTTGATACAGGGATACATGAGAATCCACCTGGTTTAATATCAGTAGTATCCTGGCAGCATTAATAGTCTCTATACAGAGTATCCACAGTATCACTAATGTCACCCAAAGGTATAGACAAGAGCTCATTTGGGTCCATCACCCCAGGAATGACTTATTATTCTACAAAATAAGATAAGTCAAAATCAAAACTGTTTCACTGACTAGATACATTTTTAAAAGTACCAGGACTCCCATTTCCCCTACCCCAATTATCATCTTCATTTATTTATAAAGCTCCAGCTTTGTACCCTGGGTACCCCAGGAACTATAGCAGGGTGACACCCCAATGTTTCTATATATCTGTAACCTTGTTATGAGCTAAGGGGGCCCAGTCTGAAGGTCAGTTAGGGGGAGATTTGGGGTGAGTGTTTATTTGTACCCTGGGTACCCCTGGAACTATAGCAGGGTGACACCCCAATGTTTCTATATATCTGTAACCTTGTTATGAGCTAAGGGGGTCCAGTCTGAAGGTCAGTTAGGGGGAGATTTGGGGTGAGTGCTTATTTGTGCCCTGGGTACCCCTGGAACTATAGCAGGGTGACACCCCAATGTTTCTATATATCTGTAACCTTGTTATGAGCTAAGGGGGCCCAGTCTGAAGGTCAGTTAGGGGGAGATTTGGGGTGAGTGTTTATTTGTACCCTGGGTACCCCTGGAACTATAGCAGGGTGACACCCCAATGTTTCTATATATCTGTAACCTTGTTATGAGCTAAGGGGGCCCAGGCTGAAGGTCAGTTAGGGGGAGATTTGGGGTGAGTGTTTATTTGTACCCTGGGTACCCCTGGAACTATAGCAGGGTGACACCCCAATGTTTCTATATATCTGTAACCTTGTTATGAGCTAAGGGGGCCCAGTCTGAAGGTCAGTTAGGGGGAGATTTGGGGTGAGTGCTTATTTGTGCCCTGGGTACCCCTGGAACTATAGCAGGGTGACACCCCAATGTTTCTATATATCTGTAACCTTGTTATGAGCTAAGGGGGCCCAGTCTGAAGGTCAGTTAGGGGGAGATTTGGGGTGAGTGCTTATTTGTACCCTGGGTACCCCTGGAACTCTAGCAGGGTGACACCCCAATGTTTCTATATATCTGTAACCTTGTTATGAGCTAAGGGGGCCCAGTCTGAAGGTCAGTTAGGGGTAGATTTGGGGTGAGTGCTTATTTGTACCCTGGGTACCCCTGGAACTATAGCAGGGTGACACCCCAATGTTTCTATATATCTGTAACCTTGTTATGAGCTAAGGGGGCCCAGTCTGAAGGTCAGTTAGGGGGAGATTTGGGGTGAGTGCTTATTTGTGCCCTGGGTACCCCTGGAACTATAGCAGGGTGACACCCCAATGTTTCTATATATCTGTAACCTTGTTATGAGCTAAGGGGCCCAGTCTGAAGGTCAGTTAGGGGGAGATTTGGGGTGAGTGTTTATTTGTACCCTGGGTACCCCTGGAACTATAGCAGGGTGACACCCCAATGTTTCTATATATCTGTAACCTTGTTATGAGCTAAGGGGGCCCAGTCTGAAGGTCAGTTAGGGGGAGATTTGGGGTGAGTGATTATTTGTGCCCTGGGTACCCCTGGAACTATAGTAGGATATTACAGTATATTACTGTTTCTTTATATATGTATATATGTGTATAACAAACAAGGGAAAGTTGTGCTCACCACTATTTTTTAAATCCATTAGGGGGGGTGGAATGAGGCTGTGACCACAAAATACATATAGTCAAATACAAGAGTCCTCTGCACTCAACCCATTATCAATATATTTAAGACAGAGACATTTTGTGCTACTGCTACTGAAAAATGCCTTACCCTTTAAACAACACAGGGATTGTTTGTCCATATATTACAATATATTTAAGCTGAACAACAAAGTCATCCCTGGTCTGGCCAGTCCTACGCTCAACTCTTGTTTAATTCTTTAAGAATTCAGTTGTTTCATTTTACATTTTCTACATGATGCCACTGGTGTCCAATAAAAGGGCAGCCAAGTTTGGGAATATAAACCTTGAAAGCAACGAGTAAGTTGCAGGTAAAACTAAGTAAATGTGTTAAAGGAATATTTCAAATAAAACAGTACAATGGGCTGTATAGGAACCTGTTCTTTATGCTGAATATTTCCACAGAAGCAGAAGACAATGAAGAGGAGGATGGGGCAATGTATGAGAATGTGAATCCCAACCTGAATATTCCCAGCAGGAGGGCACAAAACTCAGCTCAGGGCAACAGAGGGCAAGTGGCTGGAGGTAAAGTTTTATTTGCCCTTATTACTGCCCCCACCTTGTTCTATTTACTGCATCAGTCTCTGTTCTCTGGTTCTGCTTCCATTTGATTCCAGTTGTGCCGGGACTTTCTTCCTATATCCCTTTAATTTTCCTTTCCTCCATTATTTCCCTTCTCTATTGGGCCCCACGTCACTGGATTTTATTTGCACATTATCAATATTCCCTTGTTCTCCTTTTCATGTTCCAGTAAATTATCTTAAAGTAAATTATATTATACCCTTCCTTCTTAACTTCTTGACTTTAATGTTCATTCCTGTGTGTCCATTATTGGTCCCCTTATGCATAAACTTTACAAATTCATTGTAATAAATAAGACTTACCCTGGTGGTCCAGTGGTGAGGTGGGGACGCCCACCGCTCCATGTCCGGCGCCATCTTGTTTCCCTAAAGGCGCGCGCCTCCATGTCCTTTAAAGACACAGGCGCGCTGGTGTGATGACGCCAGCGCGCAATGGCGCCAAATTTGAAACTACAAATGCTCAATTAAAACCACAGGACCTTCCCCGTGATAGGACTTGTTTTCTTGTATAACTCAGCCTGCAGCCTTGTGCCTTTATATGGTCACAGAACAACCCCTCAGTGACTTCTAATATCCTTATCATTTACAGTAGGGGGTACATTATCCCTTATAATACATGAGTGATACTCCGAGTTCCCTGTATAACTCAGCCTGCAGCCTTGTGCCTTTATATGGTCACAGAACAACCCCTCAGTGACTTCTAATATCCTTATTATTTACAGTAGGGGGTACATTATCCCTTATAATACATGAGTGATACTCAGAGTTCCCTGTATAACTCAGCCTGCAGCCTTGTGTCTTTATATGGTCACAGAACAACCCCTCAGTGACTTCTAATATCCTTATCATTTACAGTAGGGGGTACATTATCCCTTATAATACATGAGTGAGAGTTCCCTGTATAACTCAGCCTGCAGCCTTGTGCCTTTATATGGTCACAGAACAACCCCTCAGTGACTTCTAATATCCTTATCATTTACAGTAGGGGGTACATTATCCCTTATAATACATGAGTGATACTCAGAGTTCCCTGTATAACCCTGGCTGCAGCCTTGTGCCTTTATATGGTCACAGAACAACCCCTCAGTGACTTCTAATATCCTTATCATTTACAGTAGGGGGTACATTATCCCTTATAATACATGAGTGATACTCAGAGTTCCCTGTATAACTCAGCCTGCAGCCTTGTGCCTTTATATGGTCACAGAACAACCCCTCAGTGACTTCTAATATCCTTATCATTTACAGTAGGGGGTACATTATCCCTTATAATACATGAGTGATACTCAGAGTTCCCTGTATAACTCAGCCTGCAGCCTTGTGTCTTTATATCATCACAGAACAACCCCTCAGTGACTTCTAATATCCTTATCATTTACAGTAGGGGGTACATTATCCCTTATAATACATGAGTGATACTCAGAGTTCCCTGTATAACTCAGCCTGCAGCCTTGTGTCTTTATATCATCACAGAACAACCCCTCAGTGACTTCTAATATCCTTATCATTTACAGTAGGGGGTACATTATCCCTTATAATACATGAGTGATACTCAGAGTTCCCTGTATAACTCAGCCTGCAACCTTGTGCCTTTATATGGTCACAGAACAACCCCTCAGTGACTTTTAATATCCTTATCACTTACAGTAGGGGGTACATTATCCCTTATAATACATGAGTGATACTCAGAGTTCCCTGTATAACTCAGCCTGCAGCCTTGTGCCTTTATATGGTCACAGAACAACCCCTCAGTGACTTCTAATATCCTTATCATTTACAGTAGGGGGTACATTATCCCTTATAATACATGAGTGATACTCAGAGTTCTCTGTATAACTCAGCCTGCAGCCTTGTGCCTTTATATGGTCCCAGAACAACCCCTCAGTGACTTCTAATATCCTTATCATTTACAGTAGGGGGTACATTATCCCTTATAATACATGAGTAATACTCAGAGTTCCCTGTATAACTCAGCCTGCAGCCTTGTGCCTTTATATGGTCACAGAACAACCCCTCAGTGACTTCTAATATCCTTATCATTTACAGTAGGGGGTACATTATCCCTTATAATACATGAGTGATACTCGGAGTTCCCTGTATAACTCAGCCTGCAGCCTTGTGCCTTTCTATAGTAAGAGGATATTACATTATTTCATTCATTTATTTATTCAATTGTTTATTACAGTTGAACACACATTAAATATATTTGCTTGTACCCTATAGCAAGAGACCTTCCTGCTTGTCCGTGTTACATTTCCATGTTATTCATATATAGGACCCCTGAAATTGGCTTCTAATCTGACTCTGTTTCTCCTGCTGTTGTGCCTCGTATTACTTGCCTCCATGATTGGGACGACCATTAAATGTAAGTAAATCAATTAACGTAAAATATTGAGTAGAAGGAAAGTTTATACAGTTTGATCATATTGATATTAGAGCCATAGACTGGGGGATTATACTGTACAGTTATGTTACTTACACATTGTTTTTGCAGATTTTCAAGTCTCCAGAGAATTACAGGACATTTCCACAATTTACATTGAACTCAACAGCAGCCTGTCCCAGGCAATTCAGCACAAGGAGGAGGAGCTGACGCTCACCTACAGGGCACTCACTAACTCCCAAAATGAGTTAAAGCAACTGGTAGAGAATCATAAGAATCTGAACAGAACTTTACATCTCTGCCAAGTGACTGAGCAACAGACAAACGAGAAATTGGCAGACATGGAAAGATTATACAGTGAAACGATGGTGAAAAACCAACAAGTAATGGAGGAGAAGCAAGAGATCCAAATACACCTGGAAGACAAAGACAACCAGCTCAGGCTGCTGAATGAAGGTAATAATCTCACAGTGTGATGGTTTCTAGGGTCCCTATGGGGTAAATTGATCAAAGAGTGAAGTTCCGCCACTAGAGTGAAATTCCGCAGCTCTCAATTCATTTCTATGGGATTTTGAAAGGCGTATTTATCAATGGGTGAAAGTGAAATTTCACCCTTTGATGAATACGCCTTTAAAAATCCCATAGAAATAAATGGGGAGTGGCGGCATTTCACTCTAGTGGCGGAACTTCACTAGTGATGGGCGAATTTGCCCCGTTTCGCTTCGCCGAAAAATGTGCGAATTTCGCGAAACGGCGAAAAATTCGCAAAACGGCGCCGGCGTCTCGTTTTTGACGCCGGCGCCCGTTTTTTTATGCCGGCGCCCGTTTTTTGACTCCGGCATCCGTTTTTTCGGGAAAAATTTTTTTGATGCCGGCGAATTTTTTACGCGAATTTTCGCGGGCGTTTCGTGAATTTATTCGCTGGTGGCGAATCGTCCAAATTCTCTGCGAATACACGCCTGCCGAATAAATTCGCCCATCACTAAACTTCACTATTAACTTCAGTCTTTGATAAATATACCCCTATATCTCATATCTCATCTTGCAACTCTGAGTAGAGAAGGGAAAGAGAAAGAAGAAAAGAGAAAAGAGAATGGAACTGGGGAGAACGAAACAAAAGTGCTAAAGAAAAACATAAAAGAAAAGGGCTGTTGTGAGGAAAACACGTATAACAGTAGAAATATTGGAAAGAAGAGAAGAAAAATAATGGAGACATAAAAGAGGAAAGTAGGAAGCGAGAGAAAGACAGAAAGGAAATATAATAATGAGGGGAATATGCATTAGAAAAGAGAAGAGAAATTATAATGTTTTCATTTTTCAGCACTTCAGACAATATGAGGCAATTTCTATATTCTCTATGCTATATTTTATATTCTATATATACTGCTCTGCCCCAAGCAGGGAGTTTTGTTGCAAAAAACCTGAACAACCCCATTATTCTAGGTTCCTATAAACACCCCTGAATAGATTAAAATTAGATTCTAGGGATGCTTAGCGAAAGATTCATCCGAATACCGAACCGAAACCAAACCCTAATTTGCATATGTAAATTAGTGGTGGGATGGGGAAAACATTTTTTACTTCCTTGTTTTGGGACAAAAGGTCATGTGATTTCCCTTCCTGCCCCTACTTTGCATATGCAAATTAGGATTCGGATTTGGTTCGACCCGGCAGAAGGATTCAGCCGAATTCAATTCCTGCTGAAAAAGGCCGAATCCCAAACCGAATCCTGGATTCGGTGCATCCCTATTAGATTCTCCTTCCTCTGCCTTTATAAGTGGAATGTATAAAGGAAATAATTTATTTCTGTGCTGTTTGTCTCCCAGAAATATGTCCTGACAAGTGGATCCGCTTTGGCATGAGATGTTTGTATTTCTCTGAAGAAGAAAAACAGACTTGGGTGATGAGCAAGATTTTCTGTGAGAATCAAAAGGCTTCTCTCCTGCTTCTCAGAAATGATGACTGGAAACTAAAGGTAACGTTTGCCTTCTTGGCATGGACAGGCCAGACATTCTGTAGGGTGAGCCTGTTATTGGTCTGGAGATGTTGTTGCTTATGGTCAGTTCAGTCCAGTTCAGATTTGTGGCGAGGCTACGTAGGCCCGGGCCTAGGGCGGCAAAATTTTAGGGGCGGCATGCCGCCCTGCCGCATCCAAGGAAGCGCTTGGTGCTCCAATACAGAATAGTACACTCGCGTGCGCACAGGGGCCGGCGCTTTGGACCATGCGTCTGGCGCTAGGAGGGCGCACACACGAAGCGTCAGGGCACTGGCCTTGGGGCGCGGCTTTCAGAAATCCGGCCCTGGTTCAGTCACAGAGAACATCTATACTGGCCCCAATGATCATTACTAAAGACACTCTTTGGTCATGAATTAAAGAGATTCATTGATGCCCCAGCTTATAGATTCCCCTGTCTTATAGTTACTACGACCCTTCCATTGAAGCAAGCAAAGGACTAGAGCAGATTTAATTTGGCCTTTCTGTCACCAGTTCTCCTAATCCCTCGCTCCAACACTGAATTGTTCCACCTCTAGTATTAAAGGAAGGGGCTGAGCTGGAAATAATATAACTAAATAGCCTGTAATGTGGAGGCAGGGCGAAATAGCTCTTTATCCTGAGTTAGAACTCTGCCGCTCCCTAAACTGACAGTCAGAGGTAGAGAAGGACTGAAATTAGGGAAAGTATCTGCCTGTGTCCCCTACTGTTATACCCAGCACATGCTTCTTCTGCCTACCCCTAGTGTCGGACTGGGACACCAAGGGACCACCCAAAAACCTTAGACCAGGGGCCCACCAAAGAACCATAGACCAGGGGCCCACCAAAGAACCATAGACCAGGGGCCCACCAAAGAACCATAGACCAGGGCCCACCAAAGAACCATAGACCAGGGGCCACTCTCACTACTATTATTCTTCTTCTCCTCACTCAACCTCTAGTGTCCTAGTCTCTATTCTTTACATACTATAATCTATTATTCTATCTATTTAGCCTCTTTGGAATATGAAATGGCCATGAAATAGGCCAAATCTTTAGTAGCACAAGGGCCCCCTGACACCTGGGCCCACCGGGAGTTTTCCTGGTATCCCTGTGGGCCAGTCCAACACTGCCTACCCCTAGTTTCAGCAGTGAGTCCATATACTGTATTTTCAAGAATTGTATCTAAATAGGGATTGAGATGTGCCTAATACACAGGGACAGAGTCATGTGTGGTGCTACAAGTATTGTTATTATTTGTATTATTAATGATAAAGAATATTTATAATCCATATAAACCCTCACTGGTAGGGTCGTATCAGATTTGCATCAATACAGAACACTTACCATGTCTCCCAATATTCACAGCTCACAGTCCTCGTTTCATGGTTCTTGTTGGGTTTTCACATTTGTCGGCAGTTAATGTAAAAAACGAAATCGTAACGATAATGAAGATCTTGTTAAAGCCATGACATTCACTCGTTGTGTTTTAGGAATTTATAACCAAGAAACAGAACGATTATTGGGTGGGGACGTTTGACTATTATGAGCCAAAGGAGTTTCTGAGGTAAATGTACTAATTCCTACTTCTTACTGATCACTGTAATGTGGTGTATTAAGTGTTGTTTCTAGTTGGGGGAGACAAAAGTGTAGAAATGAGCCATATACTTTGCCGTATCCATAGTCTGGGGGTTCAGGGGTCACACACACAGGAGTCAGTATGACCATGAGGGGGGTGGGTACGAGCACCCCCTGTGCAGATCCAAATAGAGTGACATTCCCTGTACTGGACTAATTAATTAGTTATCATGGCAGACACATATTATGTTGGGTACATCTTAGCCACACCCAATTTTGCCTTTGCTTTTTTCATTGCTGCATCTCCTTTCCACCTTTTAAAAAGTTGCCAACATTTGTGGCTCAGGAATTTGGGTGGGCGGATGAATTTGGGGGGAGATTACGTCAAGGAAGGGATGAGTGAGATTTCAGGGGGGTGATTTCCTAATTTGCAAAGCTGGACAACGCAGTTTTCAGAAGGGCTCTCTGGGCAAAATAAATGTGCCCCTATCTCTGGGGCAATGGCTTGGGGGTCATATTCAACACAAAATCCATATTGTACCAACAGAAGATATTTATACATTACTCAATTAACTATTAATTCAGTTCCAGGTACTATTGGAATAATTGTGTTAAATTCAGTAATGGGGAGCCACAATATATTAACAACAACAACCAGCTCAGATGGATCTGCGAGAGAAAACTGGTTCTGCTGGAGGTCAACACAAACCCTCGTGATACTTTAAAATACTGTTACTCCTCCGAAAAAAAGGATTTTTACTGTAAGAGCTGAGAGGGGCAGATGGATGGACAGACGGACTCACTGAGCCTCACTATAAAGAACAAGCCTTGAAGGTTCAGCTGAACTGAATTTCTTTTAATTTGAGGCTATTTTGTTGGTCAAGACACAATTGTAACCTGGGATTGTGGGGGCACCACAGATACAGAGACAAATGCTATACTACCCATCAGTTCACATAGTCAATTTTATTACTACCCTCACCAGCATCACAGTGACCCATTTATTGTTCCATATTATACACCCCCTTTTTGTGAGTAAATAAAGATGAACTGCAGCTCACCGTTTAAATGTTTGATTGGTTTATCCTGCGGGGTATCCTGTGTTGATGCCCCAATCGAGTCAATCAATGAAAATCCAAATGCAGGACAAATCCACAGCAGTGTTCTCAGACTGCAAAATCTTTTATTGGGAAAGCAACCAGACACAACATGTTTCGGGCTAGGCCCTTTATCAAGTGCACAGGAACATACAAGGTGTGGGTATTTAAACATTTTGTGACCTTTCACCTAAAGTGATGCATTGTGGGTGAGTCAAAAATTACTAGTAATTAAAACATTTAGATCAATTAGATCAGTTAATATGCATAACACAAACATTTCACCTAAAGTGATACAATTATGAGCAAGTCATAAATACTACTAGTTAAAACATTTAAATCAATAAAATCGATTGATATGCATAACACATACATTTTCAGTGTCCTAGAAGAATTCACTTAAGATCCATCAATTTGTATAATAAACGTGTAATAACCGTGTAGAAAAAGTGGTAAAAACATTAAAAAGATTTTTTTACAAAAATTAAGACCAATAAGGAAGTCCATCTCTCCGATTCCGCTTGTCGCCAGGCCATTACTTCAATCGTCTAGCCTACACGTAAAGGAAACTGCCGTCAGGCCTATCCAAGGCACTAGCTATAGAAAATGTTGTTACTCGCGTATCATTAGTAGTTATTTAAAACATTGTTGTTTTATAAGTTAATAACTTCTTTTTATATTATGTTGTTACTATGACAACAATGTTGCATTTGCTTATAAATGCAACATAATGTAGCCAACAAGTAATTTTAGTCTCCTGTGTCAAACTCACCATTAGCTGATACGGCAGGAGATCCATTAAGGCTAGCTGACTGTCAATATCTCCTATAGAAGAAATAAATAATTAGCACTTTAAGATTCAAATTTACAGAAAGCATGATAAGTTTAGTTGTTCGTTCATCCCTTTAGGGTAAACACAATCCAGGCGTCTAATCCAACGTGCTTCTCTTTGTAATAACATGGTATTCCTATCACCCCCCTTTGGGTGGTTTCGGTACGGTCTCCAACACCTTCCATTTTAGTTGGCAGGCATTATGTTTGGCAATGGCAAAATGTCTAGATACCGAAGTATCATTATGGGTGTCTGCTTTGAAATTTCTGATATTATTTTTATGTTCCTTAATTCTAATATTGACAGAACGAATCGTTTTACCCACATATAATTTCCCACATGGACATTTCAGTGCATAAACCACGTAATTGGTGGTGCAGGTGGCAAAGGGCATTAATTTTATTTCTTTACCTGTTATTGGATGATTTATGTTAGCACCTTTTATAATTGAGTTGCAACAATTGCAACTCATACAGGGAAAAGTTCCGATCTTAGGTGTGCCCTTAAATATAAGGGTTTTGTTGTCAGGGCCTGAAGTAGGGCATAATATATCCCGCAAGGTTCTACCCCTCTTATAGGCAAACCGTGGCTGGTTGGAAAAAATTGCTCCATATTTGGGGTCAAGTTGTAGTAATGGCCAATATTTTTTAATTACATTTTCGATGCTTTTGCTCCGTCTATCATATTTGCTGATAACGGTTAGTCTGTTAGTATCACTTGCTTTCTGCTTAGTACTCAACAGGTCCTGACGGGATAGCTTTTGAACCTCATTGTTGACCTGAGACAATTTGCCCTTAGGGTATCCTCTTTCTAGGAACCTTTTAGTTAGTTCGTTTGCTGCTTCTTTATACGCAGTATCAGTGGATGCTATTTTCCTCGCCCTTATATATTGGCCCTTGGGGATAGCATTTAATGTTTGGGGGTTATGGAAGCTCTTTTTATGTAGAAGATTGTTCCTATCCATCTTTTTCCTGTACAGATTAGTACTTAGTACATTGTTTGTTAATTTTATACTAATATCAAGGAAGTTAATTTCACAGTCAGAGACCTCCATTGTAAATTTGACCGTATGGTGTGCTTCATTAGCCATTCTCACCATCTCCTCAAATTTATCCTTAGTTCCTTCCCAAAATATTAGTATATCATCCACATATCTGTGATATTGTTTTATATACTGCATATATGGTTCCCTAAGAAATAGCTTTTTTTCTAATTCGTAAACGAAGAGGTTGGCAAAGGAAGGAGCGACCGCTGAACCCATTGAGGTACCTTGCTTCTGCCAGTAAAAAGAATCCATATGTTTAAAATAGTTCTTTTTAAGTACAATCTCGAGGCAGTCAAGAATAAAATAAATCTGTGCGTGTGGTATCGTGGTTTCGAGTAAAGCCTCCTCTATACATTTAATTCCCTCATCCTGGGGGATAGAGGTAAAAAGACTTTGGATATCAATACTGCACAGCAAGGTACCTGGGTTAACGTTCAAATTCTGGTTCAATTTATTTAACAGTTCTTTTGTATCTTTTAGACATGTGGGAATGTTTGAAACCAGTTTTTGAAGGTGATGGTCTACGTATTTCGAAAGTGGTTCAAGTACTGACCCAATGCCGGACACTATCGGCCTACCCGGGGGGTTTTCAAGGGTCTTGTGAATTTTAGGTAAGACATATATCATAGGGACCCGCGGGAAATCAGTATTAAGAAATTCTTTAATTGTTTTGTCTATGATCCCATTGACATATGCATCAGACACCATTAAATCAATTAGTTTCTTCAATTTCTCAGTGGGGTCTGCATCAATCACAGAATAATGGCCTGGGGTTTCAAGTTGGCGTTTTATCTCTAACAGGTAATTATTCTTATCCATCACCACCACTGCCCCTCCTTTATCTGCCTTTTTTATTACAATTTCGGCATTATTCTTAAGGGCCGACAGTGCTTCTTTTTCCCCATATGTTAAATTTGTCTGTTTATTATCTGGATGTTTATCCCAATTAGCTTTTACTTCCTCAATGGGTTCAGCGGTCGCTCCTTCCTTTGCCAACCTCTTCGTTTACGAATTAGAAAAAAAGCTATTTCTTAGGGAACCATATATGCAGTATATAAAACAATATCACAGATATGTGGATGATATACTAATATTTTGGGAAGGAACTAAGGATAAATTTGAGGAGATGGTGAGAATGGCTAATGAAGCACACCATACGGTCAAATTTACAATGGAGGTCTCTGACTGTGAAATTAACTTCCTTGATATTAGTATAAAATTAACAAACAATGTACTAAGTACTAATCTGTACAGGAAAAAGATGGATAGGAACAATCTTCTACATAAAAAGAGCTTCCATAACCCCAAACATTAAATGCTATCCCCAAGGGCCAATATATAAGGGCGAGGAAAATAGCATCCACTGATACTGCGTATAAAGAAGCAGCAAACGAACTAACTAAAAGGTTCCTAGAAAGAGGATACCCTAAGGGCAAATTGTCTCAGGTCAACAATGAGGTTCAAAAGCTATCCCGTCAGGACCTGTTGAGTACTAAGCAGAAAGCAAGTGATACTAACAGACTAACCGTTATCAGCAAATATGATAGACGGAGCAAAAGCATCGAAAATGTAATTAAAAAATATTGGCCATTACTACAACTTGACCCCAAATATGGAGCAATTTTTTCCAACCAGCCACGGTTTGCCTATAAGAGGGGTAGAACCTTGCGGGATATATTATGCCCCACTTCAGGCCCTGACAACAAAACCCTTATATTTAAGGGCACACCTAAGATCGGAACTTTTCCCTGTATGAGTTGCAATTGTTGCAACTCAATTATAAAAGGTGCTAACATAAATCATCCAATAACAGGTAAAGAAATAAAATTAATGCCCTTTGCCACCTGCACCACCAATTACGTGGTTTATGCACTGAAATGTCCATGTGGGAAATTATATGTGGGTAAAACGATTCGTTCTGTCAATATTAGAATTAAGGAACATAAAAATAATATCAGAAATTTCAAAGCAGACACCCATAATGATACTTCGGTATCTAGACATTTTGCCATTGCCAAACATAATGCCTGCCAACTAAAATGGAAGGTGTTGGAGACCGTACCGAAACCACCCAAAGGGGGTGATAGGAATACCATGTTATTACAAAGAGAAGCACGTTGGATTAGACGCCTGGATTGTGTTTACCCTAAAGGGATGAACGAACAACTAAACTTATCATGCTTTCTGTAAATTTGAATCTTAAAGTGCTAATTATTTATTTCTTCTATAGGAGATATTGACAGTCAGCTAGCCTTAATGGATCTCCTGCCGTATCAGCTAATGGTGAGTTTGACACAGGAGACTAAAATTACTTGTTGGCTACATTATGTTGCATTTATAAGCAAATGCAACATTGTTGTCATAGTAACAACATAATATAAAAAGAAGTTATTAACTTATAAAACAACAATGTTTAAATAACTACTAATGATACGCGAGTAACAACATTTTCTATAGCTAGTGCCTTGGATAGGCCTGACGGCAGTTTCCTTTACGTGTAGGCTAGACGATTGAAGTAATGGCCTGGCGACAAGCGGAATCGGAGAGATGGACTTCCTTATTGGTCTTAATTTTTGTAAAAAAATCTTTTTAATGTTTTTACCACTTTTTCTACACGGTTATTACACGTTTATTATACAAATTGATGGATCTTAAGTGAATTCTTCTAGGACACTGAAAATGTATGTGTTATGCATATCAATCGATTTTATTGATTTAAATGTTTTAACTAGTAGTATTTATGACTTGCTCATAATTGTATCACTTTAGGTGAAATGTTTGTGTTATGCATATTAACTGATCTAATTGATCTAAATGTTTTAATTACTAGTAATTTTTGACTCACCCACAATGCATCACTTTAGGTGAAAGGTCACAAAATGTTTAAATACCCACACCTTGTATGTTCCTGTGCACTTGATAAAGGGCCTAGCCCGAAACATGTTGTGTCTGGTTGCTTTCCCAATAAAAGATTTTGCAGTCTGAGAACACTGCTGTGGATTTGTCCTGCATTTGGATTTTCATTGATTGACCCCCTTTTTGTGAGGCTTACGGGGACTTGGGATTGATGGGGTCAGAGGAAGGGGTTGTAAGTGTGGGATAGTGTTTATAGTAAGGGAAGATGTTGTTAGGGGTCGCACAGCCTTATTAATAACATAATTAGATTGTGTGTAACTTGGAAACCATGAAAGGAATAATTATTACCTTAAAGGATGTTTCTGATGAGTGCAAATAAATTCATTCAAAATAAATGCATTGTGTCCACACTTTGATGTGTTGTCCTTATTATATCTTGTGATAAACAATAAAGAGTTAATAAAGTGCATTAGTGTAAGGGGTGCTAATTACGTAAGTGACAGTTCACATTCCACTAGTCTGTAGAAGAAGGAATCACTCTATAAAACAGAACATTTAATAGTTCATTTAAAATCAAAAGAGGGAATTAATGAAATATAAAAAGACTTAAAAAATATGATGTATCCCGATCTGGTTTCACAGTTGTAAGGATTGCAGTATATGTGAGTAATGAGAATACTGGTCCCACCTAGATCATAACATCAGCCTATATTATACCCTCTGATAGTAGTATGAGTTGGGGAGCAGGAGGGAGTCTATAGTAAAAGGAATTAGGAGGCTCCCATTGTGGGAAAAACACCGGACAAACCAACACCTTGTATGTTGGACCTTGAAGTATCGCACAAGTGTTAATTCCAAAATGTTGTGCAGGGAGATTAACTGACACTTTGTCCTCTCAGAGGCACCTAAGTAAGTGGGGCCTATTCCCTATCACTAGTGCAAATGCAGCACTGAAAATTGGAAACGGGCAAAGCCCAAAATAAAGTGTGTGCGAGTGCTGGAAACAACATCACTGGTCTGTCCAACCCTTAGACCACTCAATAGCGCAAACGCCTGCCGTATGTTTCTCCTGTATAGGCTTTCTCAAAGGCAAAATGGCACCCAAGTCTCGCAATATTTACATCCTCTCAGTTGCGCCCACTGGTTATCAGTAGTCATGTGATCATTAGGTAATTCTCCGGTTTCTTCAGGGTCCTAGTGCCGAATTCTGCTGTAATTTAAATGGTAAGGAATGCGCAATAACTGCAATTCCACTGAGCATCTACTGGATCAGAGTATCACACACGAAAAAACAATAGTATTACCAATCCAAAATTATACATTTATTTGTGTGTTTATTTTAGAACATCTTGTAGTACCAGAAAAGTTAATCGAAGCATAATACTAAACAAGTCGATGTGTTATTATGTATTTAGCGTATAGAGGGATGTGTTAATTCATACAGATGAGGGGGATAACATGTCAAATTCCAGCAGATTATATCTAAGCAGATATTGTATTTAGGGATGTAGCGAACGGCGGAAAAAATGTTCGCGAACATATTCGCGAACTTGCGTCAAAAATGCGAACCCCATAGACTTCAATGGGAAGGCGAATTTTAAAAGCTAGAAAAGACATTTCTGGCCAGAAAAATGATTTTAAAGTTGTTTAAAGGGTGCAACGACCTGGACAGTGGCATGCCAGAGGGGGATCAAGGGCAAAAATGTATCTGAAAAATCCATTGTTGGCACAGCGCTGCGTTTTGTGCTGTAAAGGGCAGAAATCACACTACGTCACTCAGGTGATGTTTCTGGACACGGAATGTGAAAAAGCTCACACAGCTAGGTGGCACTTGGTTAAAGACTGGGCAAACAATGCCTGCAAGGGCAAAGTATACAGTAGTGGATACAGAATATATTATTGCTGCTGTAAAAACATCACTCAGGTGATGTTTACGGACACGGAATTATTATTGTTATTTAGACAGAATGTGAACAAGCTCACACAGCTAGGCGGCAGTTGTTTGAAGAACACACTGGGCAAACAATGCCTGCAAGGTCAACGTATACACTACAGCAGTGGATACGGAATATATTATTGCTGCTTTGAAAACGTCACTCAGGTGGTGTTTCTGGAGACGGTATTATTATTGATATTTAGACAGAATGTGAACAAGCTCACACAGCTAGGCGGCAGTTGTTTGAAGAACACACTGGGCAAACAATGCCTGCAAGGTCAACGTATACACTACAGCAGTGGATACGGAATATATTATTGCTGCTTGAAAAACGTCACTCAGGTGGTGTTTCTGGAGACGGTATTATTATTGATATTTAGACAGAATGTGAAAAAGCTCACACAGCTAGGTGGCAGTTGTTTGAAGAACACACTGGGCAAACAATGCCTGCAAGGTCAACGTATACACTACAGCAGTGGATACGGAATATATTATTGCTGCTTGGAAAACGTCACTCAGGTGGTGTTTCTGGAGACGGTATTATTATTGATATTTAGACAGAATGTGAACAAGCTCACACAGCTAGGTGGCAGTTGTTTGAAGAACACACTGGGCAAACAATGCCTGCAAGTGCACTACTATTGGTGCACTACTATGAAGAACAGCAAACAGCACTGGAAACGTTAAAGAACAGTAAGATAAGTAAAATAAAAAAATATATATATGTATATTAAAAAAAAATTACTCTGGTTGGTGCTGAACTACTAGGAGCAGCACACCAGTCCCACTCCCCACCCCAACACAGCTAGACTAATAGCACTGGGCTCTTATAGTAGCAAAGTAAAAAAACAAAAAAGAAAATAAAAGCAGTCCTTACAAGGACTATTGGGTTATTACAGCAGTCAGCAGATGAGATCAGAAGCAGTGCCCACAGCAGCTACATACAGAGCACTGCAGTAGAAGGTAGATTACTAGCCAGCAAAGCTACCTAACCTAAAATGTCCCTCAAATCCCTGCAGAGTTCTGTCCCTACAATACAGAGCAGTATCAAGTAGATTACTAGCCAGCAAAGTTACTATCAACTGTCCCTCAAATCACTAGCAGCTCTCTCCCTACACTAGCTCTTCCAAGCACACACAGGCAGAATGAAAAAACGCTGCAGGGCTTCAGTTTATATATGGAAGGGGAGTGGTCCAGGGGGTGTGGGGGTGGTCCAGGAGGGAGAGCTTCCTGATTGGCTGCCATGTATCTGCTGGTCTGGGGTGAGAGGTCAAAAATAAGCGCCAGCTAAGGCGAACCCAAATTGGCGAATGTCGCGCGACGTTCGCGAACATTCGGCGGACGCGAACAGTCGATGTTCGCGCGAATTAGTTTGCGGGCGGACAGTCCACGACATCCCTAATTGTATTATGATTTTAGATCAATTACCAGTAGATGCTCAGTGGAATTGCAGTTATTGCGCATTCCTTACCATTTAAATTACAGCAGAATTCGGCACTAGGACCCTGAAGAAACCGGAGAATTACCTAATGATCACATGACTACTGATAACCAGTGGGCGCAACCGAGAGGATGTAAATATCGCGAGACTTGGGCACCATTTTGCCTTTGAGAAAGTCTATACAGGAGAAAGATACGGCAGGCGGTTGCGCTATTGAGCGGTCTAAGGGTGGGGAGGAGTCACTCTGGAGGGTGGGCTGAATGGTGGCAGCAGTTTCCCTCTAATAATGGAGGTAGCGTTGGACAGACCCGTGATGTTGTTTCCAGCACTCGCACACACTTCATTTTGGGCTTTGCCCGTTTCCAATTTTCAGTGCTGCATTTGCACTAGTGATAGGGAATAGGCCCCACTTACTTAGGTGCCTCTGAGAGGTCAAAGTGCCAGTTACTCTATACACACCCTATTGGAAACATATATGTCTGTATAATACTGTAAGATACAGGACACTGGCTCTGACCTCCGTTTCTATGCACTACCTTTGCTTATTTAACCCATTGTGTTCATGTCCAAACTTTTGGTGTTGCTGTAACACAAGACGTAGGGAATAGGCCCCACTTACTTAAGTGCCTCTGAGAGGACAAAGTGTCAGTTAATCTCCCGGCACAACATTTTGGAATTAACACTTGTGCGATACTTCAAGGTCCAACATACAAGTTGTTGGTTTGTCCGGTGTTTTTCCCACAATGGGAGCCTCCTAATTCCTTTTACTATAGACTCCCTCCTGCTCCCCAACTCATACTACTATCAGAGGGTATAATATAGGCTGATGGAATGATCTAGGTGGGACCAGTATTCTCATTACTCACATATACTGCAATCCTTACAACTGTGAAACCAGATCGGGATACATCATCATTTTTAAATGTTTTTATATTTCATTAAATCCCTCTTTTGATTTTAAGTGAACTATTAAATGTTCTGTTTTATTGAGTGATTCCTTCTTCTACAGACTAGTGGAATGTGAACTGTCACTTACGTAATTAGCACCCCTTACACTAATGCACTTTGTTAACTCTTTATTGTTTATCACAAGATATAATAATGACAACACATCAAAGTGTGGACACAATGCATTTATTTTGAATGAATTTATTTGCACTCATCAGAAACATCCTTTAAGGCAATAATTATTCCATTCATGGTTTCCAAGTTACACACACAATCTAATTATATTATTATTAAGGCTGTGCAACCTCGTTGGCTCTTCTTTGCAGTTCCTTTCTTTTTGGTACAAATTCATGTTCATTTTTAAGAGCTGTCGGCACGTCTAATATTAAAGGACTTCTAAACAGTGGTGATGGGTGGTTAGAAGGTGCGGAAAAACCAAGAAACCTAAGTTGTTAGGGGTAGACCTGTGACTGTGGGTGATGTGTATTATAAGTGTAGAGACCCTGAGGTTTAGACATGTTTTCCCCTGTATTTTGGACACCTAAGGTGGTTCTTAGTGAGCCCTGGGTGAAAAGCTTTTTCCTGAATGTTATCAGTAATCTGATCTGGTTCATTGTTTGTCCAGTAGGGGGCAGTGTTTAACAGTTTAAATGGGAGAGGCCACATGTGCTCAGGGCTCTTTTCCTGGATCCCACCTTGTGGGGAGGTGGGTACAGGAGAGGGTCTGAGTGAGTATCAGGCCTCAAGTTATGAAACGTTTATCTAGTGGTATAAGTGTTTGTTACAGCCATGAGTGAGAGTTAGCGGCAGTGTATTTAGTGAACAGCTTTGCAGTGACCAAAGCGCCAGACAGAGACACGATTGGGTGAGCTAATTGGCTTTATTGAGCGCTTTAAAATAGCCGAGGAGGGGGATTCACATCTTATTATTTGATACTAACCTGCCAGACTCCGATAATGCTTTGAACAGCGCTATACAGCGGTAACAGAAGATTGTAAAAGGGTTAAAATAGTGTATGAAAGTGTTTGTTTTATATTAATGTCTGACCTTTGAATTAGGCACATTCCTTGTATGTAGATTAGACAGTCTGAGTTTTATTTGTGCTCCAATCAGAATATACCTTGTAAATGTGTGTCCAATGGATGAGAAACAACAGGTCAGATTCAATTCTATGACAAAATCACGTATAAACTCATGGACGAGATTCAATTGGAGATACAATTCACAAAAACTGATCTCACTGTTCATCACATGTGAATTGAAGTCTATGGGGGAAAACTGGAACTGAATTAGGAGAAAACTGTTTTCTCCTCAAAGTGAATCTCGTCTGGGAGTTTTCACATGATAATCCATGAGATAAATTTATCTCATGGAATTGAATCTGGCCCATGGTTTGATGTATATAGATGTAGAAATATATTTGATGTATATAAATTAGGGCTGCACCGAATTCAGGATTCAGTTCGGGATTCGGCCTTTTTCAGCTGGATTCAGATTAGGCCGAATCCTTGTGCCCGGCCGAAACGAATCTGAACCCTAATTTGTATATGCAAATTAGGGGCAGGAGGGAAATTATGTGACTTTTTGGCATATGCAAATTAGGGTTTGGATTCGGTTCGGGATTCGGCTGAATCTTTCACAAAGGATTTGGGGGTTCGGCCAAATCCAAAATAGTGGATTCGGTGCATCCCTAATATAAATATGTATATTAAAGGACAAGGAAAGTGTAAAATAGAATAGGATTCCACTCAAGTATAAAGAGCTCTATCTAACCTTTTGTAGGTAGAGTACTAGACAGTGAAAAAAACTATTGCCACAGGTCAGACAAGATCCAAAGTTTCAATGTAAACTGTAGCACACCCCAACTTCAGAATTAGTACGTTAAAGGTGCTTTAAAGGACAAGGAAAGTGTAAAATAGAATAAGGCTAGAAATACTGTATTTTGTATACTAAACATAAACATGAACTTACTGCACCACAAGCCTAATCAAACAAATGATTTATGCTTTCAAAGTTGGCCACTGGGGATCACCATCTTGTAACTTTGTTATACATCTTGGCCTGACCCTGCACATGCTCAGTGTGGTCTGGGCTGCTTAGGGATCGTCATAAACAAAGCTGCTTGAGTTCTGCATGGCTGGGAAGTAAGGCGGGGGCTCCCCCTG
Source organism: Xenopus laevis (assembly GCF_017654675.1). Taxonomy (NCBI): domain Eukaryota; kingdom Metazoa; phylum Chordata; class Amphibia; order Anura; family Pipidae; genus Xenopus; species Xenopus laevis. The sequence goes on along the minus strand of NC_054372.1, from coordinate 200,599,576 downwards.
CTGTTCATAAGTATGATTGTTTCCCTGCAGAGCAGTTAGGGGCCGTCTGACAATTCCTATCCACAGCAGTAAATGAAGGGAGAATTTCACTGCATACAGTCAGGTTTCTTATAAAAACTGTACACATTTTTTAATTAAAGTATATTGGAGAAAGGTTTCTTTTTCATTAAAGAATGTAAAAATGGGATTTTATTGTTTTGCCTTTCCTTATCCTTTGAGGATGTATTTAGGATTAGCTATCAATTTGTATTATATGTGTCGGAAGGTTGGAATCTGATTTTGGGCATAGTGGGGTAATACTAAAGCGTTGTTTCCACTTTGACCGATATTGTTGTACCTTTACTTGACCTGACAGGAGCAAATCTATAATGTGAAAATCAAATGCAAAGGCTGAAAAAGAATTTCAGGAATTAGAAGCAGCTTGGTGTAAAGAACCAGTTTAAACCCCCTTGACTTCAAGCAGGAATTTCAGGTACCAGCGGGTGCCTCTGGGAGAATTAGGGGCTGGATTGTTACAGGTAACTAATGGGGAGGAAGAAAAATCATGTTTTAAGCAGAAAAAATAAAAAACCGAATTTTGAAGAGGGAGAGTCTGACAACTCGAATTCCTACAATATTTGCTGATGGGTCTCTAGTTTATTCATAAATGACTTTCCACTCACCTGGATGAAACAAGCTAAAGAAATTGTGACAAAGTGATTTACTGAAAAACAAATAAGAGCAAAATCGGTGCAAAAACTGAGTTACTGTTACATTTGTTACACACTGTTGTAAATTATTTCTCTCTTGGAAATGTTGTTGTGAATAAAACATGGATTTCTCTTTAACGTTACCTGTATGTCGCTGCCGTTCTGATTGACAAATGATTTCAACGCTAACGTATGAGTGAATTCCAACATTATAAATAAAAGTCTTGTTATTCTGCATTTTTGTGTCACTGTCTATTCTCTGCACCAAATCCTACTTCCATTCTGCTGTAGAAAGTTAATGGCCTCCAGCACGTGTGCTTCGTTGCTCGTATTAAAGGGAAATAAATAACCTATAACAAGGATTGTATTTTATAAAAACTTCTTGTACTAAAACTGTTTTACTGAAGAAATAAACACAGAGCCGGATATAAAAGCACTTGAACTAATTCATGATATCTTATCCTTATAGCGAAATATGAACAAAGTGATGATTTGAGAGCCTTAGAATATTGTTTTTTTCCCATAGAAATGTGACTATACTGATACAGGAAAATACCAGGTTAAGATTCTTCACCTTTCAGTTAACTTTTATTATACTATAAAAAATTCATTCTAAACAACTTTTCAATTTGACTTCACTTTTCTATTTTTTCTATTTTTTTTTTTTGTTTGACTCCTTCTTAAAACAAATGCTCTGTCAGGCTACAAATATATTATTATTACTCTTTATTTCTCATCTTTCTATTAAGGCCTCTCCTATTCATATTCCAGTCTCTTATTCAAATCAGTGCATGGTTGCTAGGGGAATTTGGACCCTAGAAACCAGCAGGCTGAAATTGCAAACTGGAGAGATGCTGAATAAAAAGCTGCGTCTTCATCTGACTTCACTCACTTTCTTTATTTTCAGGATATCTGACATGTCGTGTGTTATCGCATGGCGACAGATCGCTCCTTGGCGCGTTGTGGAGTTCAGCCCTAAAGGATAAACTGCGCTGGATATTTTGATGCTGTCAGATTGATAAAACACTTCCTATAAGTCAGATGCATTCAGTTGGGTCAAGATTAGTGATGGGCGAATTTGCGTGATTGTCACCGGCAAATAAATTCATGAAACAGACGCGAAAATTCGCTGACGAAAATTTATCGGCGTCAAAAAAAATGGACGCCGGCATCAAAAACACAATGCACCGGTGCTGTTTTGCGAATCTTTCGCCGTTTCACGAATTTCACGCAAATTCGCCCATCACTAGTCAAGATATGATGGGACTGATACAAACATCTGATGTGTGAAGTACATGGAAGATTTGCAACATGACAACTGTCAGTTAATATGTCAGTTAATATGTCAGTTAATATGTCAGTTAATATGTCAGTTAATATGTCAGTTAATATGTCAGTTAATATGTCAGTTAATATGGCTGCTGCATCTTCATCTGATGAGATAAAATCTGAAGCTTTCTCACCAACTTTTTTCCCCACTGAAATACATTGAATGTTGGATGTAGATGCAGGAACAAGAGCACAAATCTTATAGGGGCAAATTCACTAAGCGCCGAAGCGCCGAACGCTAGCGTTACTTCGCTAGCGTTTGGCATTTTCGTTACTGCGCAAATTCACTAACGAACGCTGGCGTAGATTCGCTAGTGTTACTTCGCACCCTTACGCCTGGCGAAGTTTCGCTACGGACGTAACTACGCAAATTCACTAACGCGCGCAGTATACTGAACGCTACCTTTTACGCTAGACTTCCATCGCCACCTCAGACCAGGCGAAGCGCAATAGAGTAGATAGGGATTGTTTCAAAAAAAGTCAAAAATGTTTCTAAGTCCCAAAAAACGCTGGCGTGTTCTCTACATTATGGGTGATAGGCTGAAAAAGATCAAAATTTTTTTTGGGGCTCCCCTCCTTCCCCCCTACATTTCCTGACTCATGGCAACTTACCTAGACAGTGGGCACATGTGTAGGGCAAAATAACATTTTTATTTGATGATTTGAAGGTTTTCTAGGCATTTGTAGTGATTCTACGTATTCCTCCATTGAAATTTGAATTTGGCGCCGTATGCAAATTAGCCTTCGCTAGCGTAACTTCGCTTTACTTAGCGAATCAACGCTAGCGCAACTTCGCAACCTTACGCTACCCCTGAGCGCAACTTCGGATTTTAGTGAATTTGCGAAGCGCTGGCGAAACTACGCCTGGCGAAGTGCGGTGAAGTTACGCCTGGCGCAACTACGAATCTTAGTGAATTTGCGCCATAGTGTTTCATGTAGTTGCATTGCAGGATTAGATAAAATCTGACCCACAAAATCTGATGAAAATCGCTCGTGTAGTTCGACCCATAAGCACCAGTCTGAATCTTGAGCATAGTTGGGTATACAGCAGGGGGGCTATTTTAGCACAAGACCATAGTTATCCCCATACCTGAATTTCTTCCTAGTAGGTGACAATTTACATTTGTGCATCTTGGAGCATCAGGTAAATTCTTCTCCGTAACCTGCGAAACTTCCCTCCGTGTCTGTACAGAAGTGAAATAAATAAATAAATAGACAGACAACCAAGTTTCACCAAAAGATTGAGGAGGACGATCCTACCTCCCCGACCAGCAAGAAATAATGAACAGTGGTGAGAAGTAATCCAGGGGGTCCTATAGGTCATGATTCATTTTGATTGGCTTTGGTACAGGTCCTCCCTCCTTGTCTGTGAGGGGCAAATACTGCCCTCGTGATATCTTGCTCCCTGCAGGGAAGAGGTACCTGAAAATATATGTGAATTGCTCCCTATGTGAATCTATAGGGTTAAATAGACTTCTCATGTGATTGTACAAAGTGACCGTCTCATACAGTGATACAAGTTTTCCAGTAATTCATATATGGGAAATAGGACTGTTGGGGCTGAGCATTGAGGCCTCCCGGTCGCACAATATAATTAGACTCTTTATCTTCAGATGAGGCCCCCGCTTATGGTACAGATGAAGGGATTACTACTCAGGTATTAGTACACAGTAATTACTCTTGACCAAATAAACTTATAACCTCTGGGGGACTACTCCCTATCAGAAAAAGGACCCAGTCTAGTTGTCTAACACATTCCCTGGGGTATAGGAAAACCTTACCCTCCTACATTCTAAAACATCAGAGCCCTCGCTTGATAAACCAAACCTGTACCATGACTTTAACACACATCTCAATACTTTGACCTTCAACACCCTCTCCTGAGGTCTGTCAAGGTTCAATAGATCCTGAAAAGAAACATCTCACCACACATTTGACAAGAATATGCAATGAAACTTTATTATCACTCTTGGGTCTCACCACTGTGACTTTAGAGCATGAACCTACCTTTTTACCTCGGGAGCCTAGTCTATACAAATTACCAACACTTTAATTTAGGCATTACAATTTACCATTTAACACTTACAGTAACAACCTCTTCACATTGACTTCCAGAGTCCGCTCAGGTACCCTGGCTTTTCCTGAAAAAGAACATGTGATCAAAGCATTTCTCTTTAACTTTTATTCCAATCTTTAGATGTAAAAGTTAAAATCTCCTTAGAGATTACACACTTGGAAGGGAAAGGGGAATGGAATCAGGCACCAGTTCGTCCTGTTAATTTTCGAAAAACCTTCAAAACTTTCACTCTGGCCATAAATAGGGCCCAAAAACTGCTGGTGACTGATTCCTCTTCATCCCCAGAACTTAACCCCTCAGGGTACTGAAAATAACTTAAAGTGCCCTCACATGGGAGTCCTCACACGTACCGTAAATGTAGGTAAATCTTATCTCCACATCCTCGTAGGGAATGCAGTAGTTGGGGTGGGACTTGGTCACCTTCTGCCCACTGGGTAGAGTGATCTCTTTGCTGAAAAACTGTGGATTGGGATTCTTCCTCCCACAACTGTGCACACAATGGCGAAGCACCATACGCCCCCACCACCATTCTTTCTCAATTGACCAGAAAAAAATCTCCATCCGGCAATTCTCTTGGCTTGGTCTGGGTGGGTCAGTAAGTTACCAACAGACTTTTCTCTCTTGGAAATGTCCTCCACCACCCAATCATCAACCAGACTTTCCATCTGCTCATAGGCCCACAGGGGTGCATAGGGCATATAGTACCCCCATAAGTGGGACACCCTGAACTGTATTACTCTTTGAATGAGAGACACTCTGCAGAATATATCAGCCTTCCCAGGGAGGACCCAGAAGTATTTCTCTTCCTCTTTTGTAATTCTTTTGGGTGCCCAAAACTGTGTGGTAGTTGGAACAATGGAATGGAGGGAGCCCCCTCCTCGTTGGTCTCATCAGTTGGGTCTTCCCACCCAGGAACAGTCACTATTGTGGAGAGGCTTTCCCTTTCAACAGCACCCCCTATCAGAAAGGGGCCACTGTCCTCTTACAAGACTTGCAGGTAGGACTATGGAGCCAACACCTTAGGTGTATGCCCTCAAAGTAGGCCGCCATGGCCTGGTGCACTTCTCCCTCACTGCATCTCTCATCCTTGGTTGGACTTTAGCCACCTCCTTTGCACAAGCTATTTTGCTCGCAGTCAGCGATTGACTGGGGACCCCAGAAAAAATCCTCATTCTCCCTGGAGGGTTCCAGGTCACCAGTACTTGCCAGTACTTCCTCTGTTTCCCCCTCTAACAAAGGTCAGCTCACCTCATGGGGTTCTTGTACTCTTGTGCTCCTTGAAAGCCTGATCAGTCTCACTGTTTGTTGTCCCTTGGTCACCTCTGGCTCCCCCTCCTGGGGAAGCTCTTCACATTCAGTGGGGGCAAGGGGCCCAGAGTCCTCAGCCAACTCCAGGGGGTTCTGTCTCCCCTGCGCCACCGCAGGCTCTGCATAATTTACAGTGGCCACAATCGCCATCACCACCCGGGGTGATCCCCGTCTCTTTTCCTCACTAAAGGGCCCCATTCAGCATGACCACAAGCACTGGGACACTTCCTGGCAGTATGGCTCAGGACTAGACATGCTTCAGCCCCACACACCCGCACAGAGGAACCATCATGCAGAACCCATATGAGTAACCCGCTCCACAAAGATACTGGTCCAGACATACCCATACCCTGGTTTGATCAATGTCAGACATCTTGGTGCTCCGCAGTAAACTTTCTCCAAACTGGACCTTCTGAAATCTGCTACTCTTGCAGGCGGTGAGACTGGTGTTCGGCAAAGAACTACGGAAGTCCAAACCCTCCTCCAGTGCAATCTTTGGCAATCTCTGTTCTATGTGCCTTTTGTCTATCATGTCCGGCACTGCAGTACTTGTCTTTTTCAATGCAAACACACTTTAATCCTTTCGAGCCCCATGTTGGCCACCAAATGTAACATGTGGATGGGTCAGGGTTTGCTTAAACCTCCCATAGGTTACTATCCACTGGTCTCGGTACTCGGGCAAGGGGTCCAACTCCCAGCAACTCCCGTTAGGCACAAGTTAATTAGACTCTTTATCCTCAGGTGGGGCCCCCGCTTATGGTATGGAGGAATGGGTGTAAGGGTGTAAGCACACACAGTATTCACTCTTGATCAAATAAACTTTGGGTGACAGTGGTTCTTTAAAACAGCAGAACAATTTATTGAACTGGGGGTAACTTCTTAATAGTCAGTTACATATTCAAGATGTATTCTCAGATGTTACCCACCACAGAACAAATAGTAGCAGCAGGTCATTTACACAAATATATTACTCACGAATACTGTCTGATCCTTTGTTAGTCAGCTTTATGAATTGAGCCGCCTTTCCTGCCTTTGGTGCACATTCACTAAATTCGTTGGAGCCTTAGCTGCTCACTAACTTTCCTGAACCTGTCACTCCTATAGTGACTCATTACAGTTTCTGGCCTGACACTTGCTCCTACAATGAGACATACAGAACTAGTGAGCAAGCGCAGCCTGGTTCCAATTAGGAGGGATAGCAAGGGGGTAGCTCTCCCCTCAGGCAATATTTTCTGATGAAATAATTTGCCTCAGCTCCTGTTGCACTAACTTTAGAGATTACCACACATAACCAGTCCTAACATGATGTCTGCTGATGTCAGAAAAAATCAGGGTTACTAAAATGTCCCTGTCTTCCTGTTACAACTTCTGATAATATTAATAATAATAATATGCACTGGGGCTGCTGCACATGTAGAAGTGTCAGGGGAACATCAACTTTCACTGCTCCATATGTCACTCAATGTAGTGGGACTACCAGTGGGAACTGGCATTTTACTGACCTGACCACTGCAGGTCAATAAAATGCCCTGAATGACTGCTAGTATAGGTGGCTTTTCCCCACAAAACCCTACCTAGAGTAAACTGTTTTTTTCCCTAAAATGTAGCTCTGATTGGGCTAAGGGCTGGGCAATATTCTGACCATTGACTGATAAGTTTTTTTTTGTGCTTATAAAATGGAACAATAGGGAAAAAATGTTTTTGACTAAAGCTGGCTAAACCTTAAAATATTTGCTTGTTTGGTGAGGTCACCAAATGAGCAGATCTTTCACCGATAGGTCCCCTTAGCATATGACATGGGTGATATTGGACTGATAAGATCATTGGGCCCTAACTATAAAGGCCATTGGAGTGAAGACCACAACAGGCCAATGCAGTCTTCATTTGAACTTGACTGATCAATATCTGACTGATTTTTGGCCAGATATCATACACTGCCAAAAAGTTGCCGACTCAGTCTTTCAGCAGCATTTATCTGGCCCTGTATTGCCACCTTAAGGGATATGAATGCAAGAAGCTTACAGTAGGCAATGAACTTCTTCTTCGTTCATGACACCATTTACCCCAAGCCTGATGTTTGGGGTTTCTCCCTAATGAATCAGGTGGAAAGATGGTTCTGGCTAAGGGACCTGACGGCAGCAATAATTCCCCAAAAAGTGATGCCGGTGACAACTTTGATGCCATCGACATTGGACCCCCATTAAAATCAATGGGTGTACGTTAATCAAAATTGGTGCTGGTGTCAGAACCATTGGCGGCGTCTAAAAAAAGTGTAATGCCAGCGTCAGAACCGTCGCCAGCGGCAAGTTTTTTTACACGGCGGTGAATTTTTCAGCATTTTTTCAGCTGTGACAAGTGCAAATTTGTCGCGAATTTGTGCCTGTCAAAAAAATTTGACCATCACTAATCCTCAGTATTTACAATCTGTCTCACCCGCAGCAGTTGTCTATCGGACAATCCCCTGGTAGTAGCAGGGGGTGAAAACTACGCAGATTCAAATATATAATTCTGTCAGTTGATTTCCTATAAATGTCTCTCACCAGTCTGCCAGTTAAGTCCCTGAAGTTGAATAAAAGTTCTTCCTGCCAAATGGTGAAGCCAGGTCAGTACATGGGGCTAAAAAATTTGCATATACAAAAAAAATCTTCAAAACTACTAAATACTAAAGATGGGCAAATCTCTGTGTTTCGCTGCCGGCGAATAAATTCGCAAAACTGCTGTGAAAATCGGAGAGCTCAAAAAACTTTTCATGCCTGCGACCATTTTGACACCAGTGACAATTTGACGTGCGCCCATTGACTTTAATGCATTTGGACAACATAGGCGAACGTCAAATTGTCGCTAGAGTCAAAATTGATGCCCATGTTTCACGACAAATTCGCCCATCACTATTCAATACCCATTCCAAAAATTGTAGTAACATTTCAGCAATACCCTCTGGTAATTGCAATTCACGACTGACCGGGGCTATGGTCTCGATACTCATGTGGAATTAAGGTAAATAAAGAGGAGAGTTGATAATGGGTTTTATGTTATTCTGATGTTTGATATACTTGATTGTCTAAAGCTAATATTTTATGATGTAGAATGTTTTCTCTGTGACACTTTATCACTGTGATTCGGGTGCTGTTTTGAATAAGATTCTGTCGAGGTGTCATTATGTTCATCAGGCATATGTCCGAATTATGTCAATCTGGTGTAGGAACAAAATGATGTGGTTGCTAGGATACGATCTGTCAAATGGGATCTGCACATATTGGTCTTGGTTGAAAGGGCAGAGTTGAGATGTGATCTCTGTGTATGATGTGGATACAGGTGTCCCTTTTTGGTTGCTAGGGTGCCGCTTGGGTTTCAAAGTTCAAAGTAAATTTTATTGTCATGTCAGCAGTATAAGAATACACAGTGAGACGAGATGACGTGGCTCCAGCTGGTACAGATCACAAAAAGGCACCTAGAATACACAATATAATATATACAGTTCAGCTGTGTCTGTGAAAGATATAGCACATATAGGGGACACGTCATGATGCAGGCTCTGGTATCCAGGGAAGTGATGTCGGCGGATGTGATGTCACGACCCAGAAGTGCAGGAAGTGTGCCTCAATTGAACAGGGTATTTATACCTCAGACAGTTTGGTAACACATCAGAGACCCCTTGACAAAAGCTATTGTGCTGAAACAGGGTATTCTTATTTTTGGCAAGTGTAGGGACCCCTAAGGTACTTCTGTTCCTATGGCTTTAATTCCCTATACTTCCTTGTTTCCTCACTTCCTGGGTAGATTCCCACATATTTCAGTATTGGCCAAGAGGCTCTATGACCACTTCCTGTCACACTGTAATATAGAGCTTGGAAAGAGACAGGACCAGATGTACATAGCAGGTGCCCCTAGGCCCACTGTTGTTTGTCGCCCATCCGCTCCCTTTTAATCAATTACATTTTCATCGTCGGGACCGGAGTAATGGGAATTGGTGTACAGGAAATTTTCTCCTGCGCCTCCCCAGTATTTCTGAACCAATGTGGGTGTGTTTGGGCAGCATGCCACCCCTAAAATCCTGCCACCCTAAGCCTGGGCCTTGGTGGACTCTCCATAAATCCAGGCCTGGAAATGGATGGATTTTCCTCTTTGGCTCCTGGTGAGAGAAAAATCAAGGAAGTGTAACAGGGAGAAGCTTCCCAGGCTGTAACATTTGCCTACAGTGATGGGACACAGTGGATATTGTGTGAGGCTTTAGCTTCTCCTCTCCGACCCCTCCACTGGGTGAGATCCAGACCATGTGTGATGTATTTCTGCCTGGAGGTGCTGCACTGCCTTCACTACATCCTCAGGGAATGCACCTGCATATATACTGTCTGACACGTGTGCCTATATATTCTGTATCTGATATACTGTCTGACACATGTGACTATATATTCTGTATCTGATATACTGTCTGACACGTGTGACTATATATTCTGTATCTGATTTACTGTCTGACACGTGTGACTATATATTCTGTATCTGATATACTGTCTGACACGTGTGTCTATATATTCTGTATCTGATATACTGTCTGACACGTGTGACTATATATTCTGTATCTGATATACTGTCTGACACGTGTGACTATATATTCTGTATCTGATATACTGTCTGACACGTGTGACTATATATTCTGTATCTGATATACTGTCTGACACGTGTGACTATATATTCTGTATCTGATTTACTGTCTGACACGTGTGACTATATATTCTGTATCTGATATACTGTCTGACACGTGTGTCTATATATTCTGTATCTGATATACTGTCTGACACGTGTGACTATATATTCTGTATCTGATATACTGTCTGACACGTGTGACTATATATTCTGTATCTGATATACTGTCTGACACGTGTGACTATATATTCTGTATCTGATATACTGTCTGACACGTGTGACTATATATTCTGTATCTGATTTACTGTCTGACACGTGTGACTATATATTCTGTATCTGATATACTGTCTGACACGTGTGACTATATATTCTGTATCTGATATACTGTCTGACACGTGTGACTATATATTCTGTATCTGATATACTGTCTGACACGTGTGACTATATATTCTGTATCTGATTTACTGTCTGACACGTGTGCCTATATATTCTGTATCTGATATACTGTCTGACACGTGTGCCTATATATTCTGCAGATGTCTCTAAACTGATGTAAGTAGCCTGTGATTCATTTGTCTCTGACAAATAAACTTATTTTGTTCTATTTGATTTGTGAGTAACTTCCTGGTGCCCATTTCTTTGTTGGTTAAAGCACCTTCATTTCTTCCACTTTGCAAAGGCCCTGCCTCCAGTGTAACCCATGCTCTAGTATACTGGCTGGTGATTAACCCTGTTGGCCTGTTAAAGGAATAGTTCAGTGTGAAAATAAAAACTGTCTAAATAGATAGGCTGTGCAAAATAAAACAATGTATTTAATATAGTTAGTTAGCCAAAAATGTAATGTATAAAGGCTGGAGTGAGTGGATGTGTAACATAATAGCCAGAACACTACTTCCTGCTTTTCAGCTCTCTAACTCTGAGTTAGTCAGTGACTATAAGGGGGGCCACATGGGACATAACTGTTCAGTGAGTTTGTAATTGATCCTCAGCATTCAGCTTAGATTCAAAAGCAACAGTTATATCCCATGTGGCCCCTCCCTCAAGTCTCTGATTGGTTACTGCCTGGTAACTGGGATAACCAGTCAGTGTAAACCAAGAAAGCTGGAAAGCAGGAAGTAGTGTTCTGACTGACATGTTATACATCCACTCACTCCAGCCTTTATACATTACATTTTTGGCTAACTAACTATATTAGAAACATTTTTTATTTTGCACAGCCGATCTATTTACCCAGTTTTTATTTTAACACTGAACAATTCCTTTTTCTGAAGTCCAAAAATGTGTTACACTGCCATAGTGCCCCCAATAGTTGCCTTTATAAAGAGGTATAAACCTGCCAAAAAGCAACAGGTAGAATGTCAACTCAATCCTTTCTTTACTATGGTGTGACATTCACTGGGCTGTGTTAAAATAAGTGAATGTAAAACTGATGAGGGGGCTATTCTAAGCATATATTCCAAGCATGTATATATATATATATATATATATATATATATATATATATATATATATATATATAATACACAAAAGCCATGAATATCTTGTAAATTATATCCTTATAAACGGTGAGTTCTGATGTAATTTCTGTCACATGACTCACTGAAACTTGTGTATTATAATAAATAAAGTACCCCCAGTTGTAAAATATGAGGTTATTAGAAGTTACCTCGGAGTTCCATGACCTTCGGCCTCATGTTTTTATGTGGGAGTGTGCTCACATGTTCACATAATAGGGAAACACTATTGGCAAAGCATTTTTTCACACAGGGTCATCGTGTGGCACAATTAAGATGGCAAATTGTAGAAAAAGTAATAGTAACTCAAGGGCAGGACAAAAAGCTTAAGCTACTCCAAAGAGAGCGCTACTGGATCTGGCTGCTTCAGTCCAGAAGTCCGAAAGGCCTCAATGAGGAATACAATTTATCCTGTTTTGTTTAAGCATTTATGTATCTTGTTAATAGATTTGTTACAAATAATGTTATACTTTTCCTGTCTCTTTACAGATAAGAAAGATCTTTTGTATTCCCCAGGGACAGGTAAGTTATTCTTACCTTTATCAGGGTTAGTAGCTTGTTTCACATATGTTACATTCTATCTTTTTAGTGAACAGGCTTGGGCCTGAAGATTTTGTGATCTTTTTATCTTTTTTAGATACACTGGTTTTTGACACATGGGAGGAATTAATCTACTTTGCACAGTTTGACCTTTCAGCATTACAGCTTGCTTATTGATGTTGCACATGGACATTTTTGATACTTTTTTGAATCTTTTTTAACATTATGTTGTATGGGACTATACACACAATTGCAAGCTGAAGGGCGTGGTTTTCAATTGTGTATGCTAATTTATTGTAATAAGTCACTCCTTATATTGTCTGCACAATGATCATTGTAGTATGCTTGATAAAGGGGCTCGCCCCGAAACGTTGCACATTCGCACCTAATTAACCAGCAAGGGGTAACCCTGCATTGAAGTTTCCTTGAGTGCCAGTGTTTTTCTACTTTGAGGATTTGCTGGAAGATGCCGTACTCCTAACACTGTGCACCAGGTGTTCTCGTTATAATATGTTTCAGGAGTGTGCTCTGCCTTACCTTCCTTCAATTAATCCCACTGTATGCATCATCTGCTGAGAGTACTCAGAGGGCCTGAACCCAAAATAGACTGCAGTAGTAGGTCCGATGATACCCAGAACAAAAGAGGAAGTTATTTACAAGATCCTAGATGCTGATGGATCTATTTACCGGCCTAGAGTGGTAGGTTCACGATGAGACCCAGACAGTGTCTGGTTAATTGTGCTTGTGGATAGTCCTGCCGAAATTAAAAGAGAGACCTGTGCACGTGGTGTTGAAGCAGAAAAGGACAGTTACTGGCAAATTGTCTTGCCATCTGTTCCAGAAGAGAAGGAACTTAGTGAGGATGAAGTTGGAGCTGAATCGGAGGATCGAAATCCCCTTTGCACTGGTGCGCCACTGCTACCTGCCATTGCTCACAGCCCAGTGACTAAAAGACTGTTTGAAGTGACGCCTGAGACAAAGCTGAAATACACTGCATCATGTGAGAGTTTGAATTCTGCAGGGAGGAACCCACCCCTAAGTGATGTAGTTGAAGCAGCCCAGCTTGTGGAAGTATTGGCACAAGTCGGAACCCACTCCCTCAGGTGAAGAGACCTTTGAGGTCTGGAGAGATTCTGCTTTGACCGCTGTTGCTGATTGGCCTGGGTCTGGACCTGCGTTGTGTCACAAGATCCAAGAGAGTTTGCGAGAGCCGGACCTGGATCTCATTAAGCTACACAGAGAGGTGTGCCCGCAAGATGGTCCTGAGAAGTTAATAGAACTGTTGGAAGATACCTATGGACCAGTGGAAGATGAAATTGAGATGCTGTACAAGTTTCAGTCTTGCATGCAGAAAGACAAAGAGAGTCTGTCTGAGTATTTAAAGAGACTGCAGCAGATGTTAAAGTTACTTGTTTGCAGAAGGATCATTGCTACTGATCGTGTTGATTCCATGAGACTAAAACAGTTATTCCGAGGGGCTTTGTCTATGGACCCCACTGCCGTGATGTTGAGATCTTTCTACAGAGGAAAGAAAGAACCCACTTATCAGAAGTCAATCTGAGAGATCCGAAGGAAGGAAGTTAATGTTGAGAGAAGAAAAATTGTAGTTCTGAAAAGACTTCCAGTGATTCCCTAAAGGAGGAAGAGATTACGCAATTAAAAAAAGAGATAGCAAAGCTCAAGGCTCGAGTGTCTGGAAAGGATGAGATGCCAACTATGTCTAGACAGGCTCCCTCTCCTAAAGTAAGTCATGCTAGCAGAGAACCACCCAAGTGTTTCCTTCGTGGTCGTTTGGGCCATATATGAACAAACTGCAATAAGCAACATGAAGAGGCTGCTGCTGCAGAAGTGACCTCATCTAGATGTGATGTGAAGAAGTTACCCCAAAAGAGCTATCGGAAGAGATGTAGCCAGGTGAAGTGTTACACCTGTGGTTGGTACGGTCATACTTCGCGCTCCTGTGATTGGGGATTGAATGAAGAATCTTATGTTGGATATGTGACATCCTTCCCATGTGGATATTCCTGAAGAGAAGTCCTGTGGCACGAGGATGGTCTCTGAGCACTCTGGCACCCCCGATAACCATGAGAAACTGGGCCTGGGAAAGCGCAAGCCTTCAGACAGGGGACATGTCAGGGTACTGAAAAAGTTTTCCCCTGTGATTCTCCCCCCAGAGGTTAGGGAGAATGAGGAAGGGCAAGCGAGCATGTTGCCCATTCAGGCAGGGGGAGAATGTAGGGAATCGGTGCAAAATCATTGCTCTTATCCCTGTAAGGGCAGAAGCCCAGAGCCTGTGTGTGTCTGTGTGCTGTAAGCTGTTTCCTAGCAACCAGTTATTCAGTGATCTCAGTGCAACAGGAAGTGACACAGCAGCTAGTGAGTGGCTGGCAGGAAAAGGAAGTCACAGAGACTGGCGAAAGAAGAAAGCCTGGCATAGAGAGTCACATGGTGGACAGAGAAGGAAGCCAGAGAGCTGCTGGTGGGACCAGAGAGCTGAGAGGCTGCACCACATTCATTTGGATCAGACTGGCACAGGGAAGCCACATACTGTGCCTGGAGAGACAGAGAGTGTGAGAGGAATCCAGACTGGAGAAACAACCAGCAGGAGATTCCTATCTGATCATCCAAAGGGGCTGCTAGTCTCACTGTATGTCTGACTGTGCTGGACTCACCTGGAGAGAGCTCTAAAGTATCCAAAGAGGATTTGTGAGTATCCCGTTTAAAGGGACAGTACCCAAAAGAGGTGCTGAAGAATAAAAAGATTGTGTATTAAAGGACTTCACTTTTATTAGTTAGGCAGACAGTTTGGCGCTAGCAAGTCAGTTAGTGAGGCCCTATTTCCACCATTTAGGAATGCTGCATGTACTAGTTGGCCAGTTATTTTTATATAAACCGTTATTTAGTTTAACCAATACTGTGTGTGTGTTATTACTGTATTCCTAGTGGGGCCAACCGTAGGTGCATTCCCGGATCCCTTTACGTGGAGGCACTGCACTAGTAAGTACCAGGTACCCAGTCTCTCCCAATACCACTGCGGAGTGGCTCAGGTTTGTCCCGTGCCATCAGGTAAGCGCCACACGTGGAGTGTAACACAGACAAAAGGGTGAAAGGGTTACATATTCTACTTTTTAAATTTTAAGATTTTAGGGTTACAGTAACCCACTGCATTTGCTGCTACATCTCCACAGATATGTGCTCAGTGACTGGGAGACAAGCAAAGTGGTGCAGACCCAACAGTCCAGGTCACCATTTTGCCACCATTTTTAGGGGTTCTACTGTATGTTAATTTCATTACTCTGTCATGCTGCACCTGCTGGGAAATACAGAATGAAATGTTATAATGTCACATTTATTTGCTGCTGAAGGTTTATGAATGAGTATAAAAGATTAGTAACTTAAATCCCATGGTAATTAGCGAGCTTAGCTCTGTGATTACCAAACCTCTTTACTTAATTTTTCAGGATTCATTGAGATCTGGCATAGTGCCGATAGACTGGCGAATTGCTAATGTGGTGCCTCTATTCAAAAAAGGATCCCGTTCTCAGCCTCAAAACTATAGGCCAGTTAGTCTGACGTCAGTGGTAGGAAAGTTTTTTGAAGGGTTAATTGATTTGATTTGTCAAAATTGGAAAACTAGGCAGCAAACTGGAAAATGAGGTTCAATGTTGATAAATGCAAGGTTATGCACTTTGGCAAAAATAATCTAAATGCAAGTTATAAACTAAATGGCAGTGTATTGGGAGTTTCCTTAAATGAGAAGGATCTTGGGGTCTTTGTAGATAACAAGTTGTCTAATTCTGGGCAGTGTCATTCTGTGGCTACTAAAGCAAATAAAGTTCTTGTATAAAAAAGGGCATTAACTCAAGGGATGAAACATAATTGTGTCTCTTTATAGGTCCCTGGTGAGGCCTCATCTGGAGTATGGGGGCAGTTTTGGACTCCAGTCCTTAAGAGGGATATAAATGAGCTGGAGAGAGTGCAGAGACTAAGTGCAACTAAACTGGTTAGAGGGAGGGAAGAGTTAAATTATGAGGGGAGACTGACAAGGTTGGGATTGTTTTCTCTGGGGGAAAAAAGGTGCTTGTGAGGGGACATGAATAGACTTTACAAGTACATTAGAGGACATTATAGACAAATAGCAGGGGACCTTTTTACCCATAAAGAGAATCACGTACCAGAGGCCTCCCCTTCAGACTAGAGGAAAAGAAGTTTCATTTAAAGGAAAAGATTAGGGGGTTCATCACAGTGAGGACAGTGAGGTTGGGGAATGCACTGCCGGGTGATGATTCAGTTAATGACTTGGATGATTGTTTGGACAGACATAATACAAAGGCTATTGTGATACTAAACTCTATAGTTAATATAGGTATGGGTATATAGAATTTAATTAAAAGTAGAGAGGGGTGTATGTATGGATGCTGGGTTTTCATTTGGAGGGGTTGAACTTGATGGACTTTGTCTTTTTTCAACCCAATTTAACTATGTAACTATGTAACTATGTAACTATTAGACATGAAAATTTCCTTTTGGCTTTAGATATCTCAATCCCTTTAAGATCACTCAGTCCAGTCACCATGTTACTAACACTCCCCTCCAAAATGTTCCTTTTCTCCTCCAAGACTTTAATGTCTCTCAGGTCCCTGATAGGTCCCTGATTATTTGGCTGTGATTGGGCCCAGCTGAGCTCACAGTCTGTGGCTTCCCAGCGCTATTTCCAGCAGCCTCCTCTCCCCCATGATCACACAGGTGTATTGCACCTACCTGGGCCATTGCAGCAGCAGGATTGGGCTTCTCTGTCAGCACCACCTCATGCAGTCTCAGCACTCTCCATGGCTTCCTCACAGCCTGCAGCACTTCTTTCCTGGCTCCCAGCATGCCTTGCACCAGCTTCCTGGCTTTCCTCTGAACTGCAACTCTCAGCAGCAGAACTGCCACTCTCTGCAGCAACTTGAGCTTTTACATCCAGAGTATTTGCTTTCTTGGGAGGCTCCATAACAGATGGAAAACTGCATGTAGAGGTACTTTCTCCTTCCTTGCTGTCACTTGTAGCCATGGCCACCACCTCCTGGCGCACCTGAACATTTTCAACTGCTGTTGCCAAACCAGGAGCAGCGGTCCTCCTGTTAGACCCCAAGCGGGTCCTCACTCCTTGGCCAGCAATGGTCGCCGTCTTCTTCCTCATTTTTTTGGAGGCATTTGTGGGGGAAAAGCAGTTTGTTCCACTCAGACCCAAAATGGGCCTGGGAAAAACTCACAGCCTGGAGCTCTCACCAGTGCAGGTGTTAGAGAATTTTATTTAAAATAATCAAAATTACAATAAACAAATCAGAATAGAACAAAGAAAAATATTACATTACTTACAAATCAAACATTTGAAAAAGACAAATTAACCCCTTCCCACAAATCTTTGCACATATCAAAAAACCCAGTCTCCTTAGTTTTAATAATAACAATATCCCGACAAATAGCATTGGTGACATTTTCAATTGCAAGTTGCAACTGACTCAGGGTCATTCTGCACCTCATTTGCCATAAGTGATACCTCATAACTGCCAGAATTATATACAGTGTGTCTGTTTATGTTTCCTGCTTTATCGTTCTTAATGACACCATATGAAAGTTCAGCAAAGTCCAAATCTCTGAACATATTTAGAGCTAAAGCTCTTGCCACAGTGGGGGTCATTTATCAACACTGGGCAAATTTGCCCATGGGCAGTAACCCATGACAACCAATCAAATTGCTGCATTCATTGTTCTACTGGCAGCTGTCTTCAAAAAGCTAATCACTGATTGGCTGCTATAGGTAACTGCCCATGGGCAAATTTGCCCAGTGTAGATAAATGAGCCCCAGTCTCTTAGAGAGGAGGAAACTGGACATTCCAGTAGGAAATGCTGCTACGTCTCTTCCACCCCACAACCCCAGGGACACTCCCTGTCAACCACATTTAAATATTTCAGATTGCCTCTGACAAATAGTCTGCCCTGCAGAGATAACCATGTTATGTCCCAAAACTTTCTTGGCAATCTCTTATTAGTAAGAAAATGGAGATTCTCCTCCATCACCTCCCCAGGACAATCTGCAACACTTATTGGAGAAACAAAATACAGATCTAAAACTCTCCACTAAATGACTTTCCTATGCACTGATCTTAAATCCTCTGCACTAATGTTCCACTTCTTCAGGATCTTTATAGTCTGCCTCAAATAGGTGGGTAAAAAGCCTCCTCTTATCCGGACCTCTTTCACTCTGCCACCGAGTAACCAATCTGTAATAAAAGGCGATGCCCAGTCTCTAACACTGATTTCCCACAGAGTCTCTCTACCCCGCACCACCCTTCCAAAGTTAAACTTCAGAAAGATGGTGCAGAAGAAAGCCATGGGACATGGCATGTCCAACCCTCCCCTTTTCTTCTGCAGGAACGTGATCCCCTTTTTACCGGGTTGAGCCTATTCCCCCAAAGCATTTGGAAGAACAGGCTCTGGATCCAGGCATAGAAAGATTCTGGTAACAAGAAGACGTAAGAAACAAAGAGAAAAAGCGGAACCAGGAAAGTCTTAATAATGTGAATCCTTTCTCTATAGGTCAGCTTCCAGGATTTCCACCCCTGAACCTTTGCCAGACCTGCATTCAGTTTGTCTTTCCAATTTTCCATAGCAAGATCTCCCTTCCCAAATGTAATCCCTAGAATTCTAACTAAACCTGGGGCCACTGGGAATTTCTCAAGCATGAAGCTTGGTTCCCCCTCTAGAGTCCAAAAAGCCTCCAATTTTTCCTGGTTGATCTGAGACCCTGAGGCCTCAGAGTAACTTTTGATGCACTCCAAAACCTTTCCCTCCTTCTCAGGTTTTGATATTACTAGAGTGACATCATCCGCCTAGGCTATGGATTTAAAGGATTGATCCAATGGAAATGGAACCCTCTCAAGCCCACAATCCGGCAGTCTCCTCAAGAATGGATCTAATGAGAAAACATACAGAAGTGGTCTCAGAAGACATCCCTGTCTCACGCCAGCTCTTACCAAAAAGTCCTCACCTTTCCAACCATTAATCAATGGGAAGCTCCTTGCCCCACTGTACAAAACTCAACCATCTAATGAATTCCTCTGGAATGCAGCGCATAGATATTCATGATTGACTTTATCAAAGGCTTTTACTTGGTCTAAAGAGAGAAAGTAATTGCCCCATTGCACCTCTCCAGTGCTTCCTAGAGAGAAAGAACAGCACCGAAAATGTCCCTTCCCCCAGTGAACAGAACTGAGAATTAGAAAGAAGAGACCCAGCCACCTCACCCAGCCACCACACACAACCTTTGTGAGAGAATCCTAGCCAGAATCTTCCTATCACAATTGAGAAGGGCAATCGGCCTCCAATTCTCAATGTGCCTCGAATCCTTCCCCTTTGATATCAGAACCAGAGAGGAGGACTGCATAGATTTAGGAAGGCATCCGCTGGTCAGACAGCCATTAAAGACTTCAGTAAGAACCGGAACCAACTCTTTTTAAACTTGCTATAAAACTCCGCAGTGAAACCATCTGGCCCAGGGGCCCTCCTTTTCTGCTGTTATTCAATTGCCTGCAGTACTTCCTCCTCTGTTATCTCTGACACCAAAGGGGAAAAGTCCAAATTGTCAGTGTTTGAAACCTTAATCCAAAGCCCTTTCTTTGTAAAGGTCAGTGTAGTAAGACCTCACAACCTCCAGGATACCCTCCCTAGAAACTTCTAATTCACCCTGAAGGTTGTAAAGGCACTCAACCCACTTCTTTTTAAATGTCTCCTTACAGTTCTGGTAAGGGTCCGGGGAATTTGAGTTCCCGTAGTCCCTCTCCAGAACCAGGGATTTAAGCCGGTTGTACTGACACTGCCTCAACAAGTACTTAAGCCGGTTAACTTTTTCTCCCCCCACCCTGTCCGAAATACAGATCTCAAGTTTCCTTCTTAGAGACCAGCTCTCTTTCTCTTTAGCCCTCCCTTTTTTAAAAGAGACAGATCGGAAAGAAGTCCGGAAAGTATCCTTAGCTGATTCCCACCAATCTGAAACACAATCGAAAAACTCTTAGATACTTCATTCTGTAAAAGATTCTTAAAAGTCATTCTAACACTCTCCTCCTCTAGCAGCTCCTTCCCCAACCTCCAAAGCCCTTTGCCAAAACCCATCCATAATGAAAAAATAAAGCTAAATGGTCTGAAAATTCAACCCCTATTTCCTTAAAATTAGAAAAACTTTACTTCTTTTTGATAAAAACCATATCAATTCTGCTGCTGTGCTCCCCACATCTATATGTGTGTTCTGCTTTTCTCCCATTTACAATGGCTAAGTCCTGCAGCTCAGCATCTTCTATCAGTCTTAAAGAACAAGCTCTCATATTTATTCAGCCTCCCAGTTCTGTCCTCAGCACTTAAGACCTGGTTAAAATCCCCAGCAACAATGATTGGGACAGAAGTGCATAGAAACTGCTTGACTTCAGTCAATAAAGCCCTCCCCTCAGAGAGGCCCATAGATGTTAATTAGCCATAGGAGTTTCCCTTCATGCTGAATATCAAGTATCATACACCTGCCCACCTGTATGTCTACCACCTTCTTCACCACAAAGTGCTTACTGCCCTTAAAGAGAATGGCTACTCCCCCCGATGGCTCACAGGCTATGGACCAAAATGAAAGTCCCTCCCTCCAATCTCTCTTTGCTTCCCTGATCTCCTGTAGGGATGAAAATCTGGTCTCCTGTAGGAAAATAATGTCTGCCTCTGTATTTCTCATATATTCAAAGGCAACAAAGCGGGTCCTCCTGTTCTTAATGCTACAGGCATTTATAGTAAGAAAATCAAGTGACAGATCGATCTTTATGTTTTTGGTTTTTATTGATAATCTTATAATTGATGATCTGTTAGTGGCCTCTCTCTTCACCTGAACTCTTGGCCCTAAAGGCACCTCTTCCCCTTCCTCCATCATCTCCTCTTCCTTTAGAGACTCCCACTCTAACTCCTGAGACTCCCAGCAACATTTTTCTTTTTCCTACTGACACTGTCTTTCTGACAAGCGTTTTTCCTTTTCTCCCGCTCCTCCTCAGTCATCATTACCAGCTCCCCCCATTCCTCCTCCACCATCTCACCCCAAGAACCCCCCTTCAACAATGCAAACCTATTTCCAGTATTAAAAGTCACTTTCCCAGGTACATTCTTTGCCTTAGATGCTTTTTTCCCATCTTTACCCACAGTTTTCCACATGACTACTCTTTGCAGGAGCACGTGTGTCTCTTTGTACCTTTTTTGTTCCCCCACCCTCCGTTCTCTTCTGAATGGGCACCGTAGCTTCCTTCTCCCCAGCACCCAGCACCCAGCACACGCTCAGTACTCAATACAGAGGGAACAGCTTCAGAAAGTTCTTTGCTCATTTGCTCCTCTATGTTTGGGCAGGACTTCTTTATGTTGTGCCAGGCCTCTGGGCAGTCCCTATAAGCATGGACTTCCCTCAAGCACAGATTGCATCTGATCTTATTCACACACTCTTTGCTGGGATGCCCAATCTCCCCACAGAAAGTACACTTTTGTACAGTCCATTTCCCTGCAAATGGGATTTTGGCTGCCCAACATAGTAGCACACACCCTGCTCTTACCAATAAAGAATGAATTTGGCAAGTGCTGCTGAACATACCCCTGGGAATTCAGTTTTACCTGGACCTTGTCTGGACCCCCTCTCCCAGAAATCCTCCTCATCATATATCTTGACTAGGGGAGACAAAACAGTGCACTACCACTTTAGCCACATGACAATGTCTTCTGGGGGCACAGACTCACTTTTCATGATTATGGTGACATTATGGTGAGTTTGTTGCTTAGAGACGGGTGTTACTCTGAAACCCTCCCACTCCTTGGTCCCCTTCTGCAGATGGTACAATCTCCAGAATTCCTCCAGCCCCTGTGGCAGTTTGTAACTTAGATCAAACTCAGTGTCAGTGATACTTAGCAGGGCAAACACATCAGCAGGGGTAAATCCCATAAGTCCGTTAATCAAATTTCTTGCCACAAAGCGCTGGCCTGGAAATTCCTCCCTCTCTTTCACCCATTTGATTTTAACCACATTCCTTCTTTTGTCAAAATCTTCCTCCAACTCCTCATCTGCATTCACATCAAACAGACGCTTTTGCCCCCTCTCTCCCAACAGATATTCCTGAAGCAGTTGCACTGAGACCCCCAGGCAGAGAAACACCTTGCTGCTCACTCACCTGTACTCACCTGCCTGCAGCCCCTCACTCCCAGCTGCCCCTCCCCCCTGCCATTTAGTGGATTATTCAGCTCACCTGAGCCAGTACACTGACCCACAGAAACAGAAATATTTGCATGAGAACTTTGCATTGATACATTTTCCTTTAGCAACTCTGTAACTTTCATTATTCTCACAGATGCAACATTTCCTCCACCCTCCCGCATCTCCTCAAAGCGTTTTTTATTATCATAGAGTTCTTTCCATGGCTCAATATAGTCTAAAATGTCTTTCATTTGCAGGTCAGTCTCCTCCAACTCCTTGTTTACAAAAGCCAATTCCCTTAAAGCCTTGGCTCTGCTTTCCCCAGTTAGCAGGTTCAGCTGTTGAATCAGAGAGTCAATGCCTTAAGTCAGAGAAATCTTTTAGATATTTAATGATCTTCTCATATTCTATGACATAGACATATAGTCTCTGCTCCAGCTTTGCCTTTATTGGCTATTATAGTCTCTGCACCAGTATCACCAGCACCTTGCAATGCAGTTTATTACTGGTCACTGCAGTCTCTACTTCAGCCTCCCCCTCACCTGGTGGCACAGTCTCTGCTCCCACTATCCCCTCACTCACCGGCCTCTCATTTCTTGCCTCCATCGGAGAATGCTTTAACTCCATGCTGTCTCTGAGATCACTCTCAGCTGCTTCCAGTGCAATGTAGCAACCTGGCTCCTCAGCATCAGCACCCATTTTCTGTTCACCAGACTCCATACTGCCAAAGCCCTCACTTTCCATCAGAGTCTCGTCTGTATCCAGTAGCGTCACTAGAGGGGGGCGGGCCCTGGCCCCTCCGTACGGCCACATTTTCAGTGGCGCACGGGCTGCCGGGGGGGCCTTGAGTGGCAAAATGAAAAATGAAAAAATAAATGAGAAAACAAACACCCCAGAGCCGCAAGGGCCTGGGAGAAAACACAGCAAACAGAGCACAACCTCTCTTGTGTTAGGGAGCTGCTATCCTGTTACCTTCCCATTGTTCTGTTGTTAGGTTGCCGGGGGGTGATATTACTCCAACTTGCAGTACAGCAGTAAAGAGTGACTGAAGTTTATCAGAGCGCAAGTCACATGACTGGGGGCAGCTGGGAAACTGACAATATGTCTAGCCCCATGTCTGTTTTTAAAATTCAATATAAAATAAAACCTGTTTGCTCTTTTAAAAAGTGGATTAACTGATGCGTTTTGAAAAAAAACATGTTTTCCCATGAAAATATCCCTTTAACATACAGGTAGACTCCAAGTAAAACATTTTGCCGCACCCTGTGTGAGAGGAGGAGATAAAACAAGTCCCACTGGTTATAGAGAGAGCGAGTAAAGTTCATTTTTGTTTCTTGTTCCTGATTTCAGTGATGGCGGCTGCTGATCTGAGAGACGAGCTGAGCTGCTCCATCTGCCTGAGCATTTATACTGATCCTGTATCCCTGCCGTGTGGCCATAACTTCTGCCGGGGCTGTATTGGGACAACATGGGACACCCAGGAGGAAACTTTCCTTGAAAATCCTTCCTGCCCTGAATGTAGAAAGATATTTAGTAGGAGACCTGAACTGACAACAGACTGGAAACTGCGTGGTCTGGTGGAGAGATTCTGTCCAACTGAGACAGAGCCGAGGGAGACTGGGATCTTCTGCACCTACTGTGTCCTCTCTCCTGTACCTGCTGCTAAATCCTGTCTCCTGTGTGAGGCTTCTCTGTGTGATACCCACCTGAGGGGGCACAGCAAGTCAGCAGAACATGTACTGACCCAACCCACCGACTCCTTTATGGGTAGAAAATGTTCTGTACACAATGAGCTCCTAAAGTATTATTGCTGTCAGGAGTCTGTCTTTATCTGTGTGTCCTGCTGTCTGGCCGGAGAGCACAGGGAGCACAGGGGCCACAGGGTGGAGCTGATGAGTGAGGCCTCTGAGAAGAAGAAAGAGAAAGTGAGGAAAGTTCTGGAGAAACTGAGGCCAGAGAGAGAGGAGACTGAGAGACGAGCCCAGAGACTGCAGGAGCGCAGGAGAGAAGTGGCAGAAAAAGCAGCCGGTGAGATAGAGAGAGTCACTGCCCTGTTTAGAGACATCAGAAAACAGATGGAAGCCCTAGAGAAGCAACTCCTTAGTGACATCTCCAGCCAGAAAGAGAAGATCTCACTCACATTCTCTGATCTGATCCATCAGTTGGAAATAAAGAAGGACGAGCTGTCCAGGAAGATCCGTCACATTGAGGAGCTGTGCAACATGGCAGATCCACTCTCTGTCCTACAGGAATGGGAATCACATGCCTTTTGTGGGGCTGAGGGGGCAGATAATAAGTCCAGAGAGAGAGATGATAAATTGTTCTCATTCTTTAATGCTTTTCGTTCTTTGGCAAAGAGAAAACAGAAATCACAGAGGGATACAGACAGGTTACATGGAAGAGATGATATAAAGGTCCCTGCTTTAGGGGATCTGGATGTGGATCTGATCTCAGAGACATTACTCACAGGCTTAGCTGAGATTATGACTGGGGTAAAGGGAAAGTGGTTTCCTGGGCAGTAGGCTACAGACCTGTTACTGGATATAAACACGGCTGGGAATCTTGTATCTGTATCAGGGGACAGGAAATCTGCTTCCTACTCACTCACAGACCAGCGTCACCCACAAACCCCAGAGAGATTTCAGGTTCCTCAGACTTTAAGCAGCAGGAGTTTCCCCTCAGGGCGACATTACTGGGAAGTGGAGGTCAGTGAATCAGGGGAGTGGGGGGTAGGGGTGGCCTATCCCAGTATAGAGAGGGGAGGGGGTCAGTCCTGGATTGGGAATAATAACAAGTCCTGGTGTTTGTGCAGATGGAATAATAATAAATATACAGTGACACATGACAGCAGAGACACAAAGTTACCCCACGTCTCTTCCTGCAGGAGAATCAGGATCTCACTGGACTATGAGGCCGGATGTCTGTCCTTTTATGAGCTGAGTGAGCCAATCAGACACTTACACACCTTCACTGCCACATTCACTGAGCCCCTTCATGCTGCATTCAGGGTATGGGGGAGTGCTGATGATGATGATGGTGCCTGGGTGAGAATCATTAGTTAGGGCACTGCCCGGCATTAAACCCATTGCCAGAGTTGCCCTTAGCCCAGTGGAAAGGAAAGAAGGAAGGAGAACTAACCCCTAAACCTGAATATGGTTAGAAATGTCACATTTTATATCCTGAACTTATAAAACTAGGCTATAGACTCAGCATGTCCCTAGAAGTAATGATGCCGACCTTCAAGGAAAAGTTAAAACTAAATAAACTTATGAGAAAGGTGCAGGTAAATACAACTATGAAAAGTCACAGTATCGCTGCTCTGGGTCCCTGTTCTTTACACATTGGTCTGGGATCAGAATTCCTCCTCAAACTCCCTCACTCCCTTCACTTGATTTTATTTGATCCTAGAGTAGAGCCGACAGCCAGAGACACAGCAGGGAAGTCACACAGGACTGACGAGGAAATGTTCCACAATTGTTTTCAGGCTGTGAAATATTCAGCATTTAATTCACCCAAAGTAGCTCCATGTCACTGCCAGACCCGGATTTACATATTCAGCGCTTCTAGGTCCTAGTGCCTGCCTGCTTTCACACAGCCTGGCCATTGGCCTTTGTTAAACTCCCATATACTCTTTTTCCCGGTGTGCAGAGATATTTATATTACAACATAATGTTCTGTCCCCATTTAATTACAAATGTTACTGAGTATGGCAGATAAAAGCTTTTTAGTTCTCTGCAATCTGACGGCATATAAATGTATTTACCATTAGTTCTCTGTGATAAAAACACTGTATGACATTGTCTTAATATTCCTGTTACTTACAGGGTTGGACTGGCCCACCGGGGAACCGGGGAAAATCCCGGTGGGCCCAAGATTTCTTTGTCTGTTATGGTCATATAGGAAATTTTAAAACAATTTATTTCAACTGTACACTTCTCTCATTAAAGATTCAGTCCAATCACTCTTTACTCTTTTACTCTTTCATGTTATTAAGAGAAGCAGCAGTCTGAAGCAATTGTTTCAAACAGTTTTCTGCCAGTGAAGATAAAGTGAAGGTCCGGAGAGTAGGAATATGGGACAAGGAGGGTCATAAGGTGCTGCAGACAAGGAGCCAAAAAGGAAAAGGAGAAAAGAAACTGCATTAAGGGACCTGCAGATAAGAGGTAAAAGAATTGGGAGACATTAGTTACATTAGTGGAGCAAAATAGGGAAGATTTAAACATTTGGGAGAATAGAAAGGGGCAGGGGATATAAAAGATCAGGGAGACAAGGAAAGAGGGGGAAGGGAAGTCAGTGCAGGTACTGGAAGTTTTGCTGAAATCGATGTTATCTTAAAGTCTATCAACTCTCCTCTATGTGGTAATTAAATAGTTAATTGAAGGAAGCTCATACAGCGGAATCCTGATCATTAACTCTTTACTAACTTTCCCAGCTCTTACTTGTGTTTCACTTATATCCAGCAGTATTACTAGTTTTGTGTGTCCCTCCAAAAACAAATGCCTGAAATAAGGAAAAAAAGTTATGATTAAAAAAAACGTATCTGATGGAAGATAAAAAGAGACAGATAGAAAAATGTGCTCAAACTTTCATAACCTGCCATATGTTGTAAAATCGACATGGTCATAAAATGGGAGTGTTCAAAAATGTATCCCGAACTGCGTGTAGCAAAATGTTTTGTCCCTCTTTCTGTTTTCAAAATGTTGGGAGGTGTGTGACCAACAACTGCCCCAAAACATTAGTCCTGAATCTGAGTTTGTGGTTGGTTTGAAATCTGTAGGATTTAAAGGGGCACTAATGACTGGTGGGCCCTTCACATCAGGATCTCTGCTGGGCCCTTTGTATCCCAGTCCAAGCCCTGGCTACTTAAGGAAACATCTGTGAGCCAAGTTATGACATTGCCCCACACAATAGGCTCATTTACATCCACTAGTCACTCCTGCACTTTCCCCCCACTGACTTGTACAATAAAACTCTTTCATTAAATGAACTTGCACCTCAATGTGCTCCTTGTACTTCCTATAGTTCTGCTCATTCCTTCCTTCTGTTCCAAACTGAGTTGCACCTGATCCAATTGCACCCGATGTGCATCACCCCCTGTCATCTGTTCTTTGGAATCTCTTTTATTCTTTATATGGGGATTTATTTACATCTTATACTTTTATATTCAACACTAATACAAAAAGATTTGATTTGTTTTGTTGTATATTTTATATTTCTTGTATCTCTGGGTAATAATTCTAGTGACAAATAATCCAACAACTGCCACTGAGTCTTCTGCTTCTCCCCTGCTACTTCCCAGGGGTATAATGATCCAGATTTTCATACAAATCTTCCCTCTCCTCTTTCTCTGACAATATTCTCTTGTTTTCCAATTTATCTTCCTGGAGAAAGAAACACAAATAGAAATGAGAAATCACAGACGAACTCTGAGTATCACTCATGTATTATAAGGGATAATGTACCCCCTACTGTAAATGATAAGGATATTAGAAGTCACTGAGGGGTTGTTCTGTGACCATATAAAGGCACAAGGCTGCAGGCTGAGTTATACAGGGAACTCTGAGTATCACTCATGTATTATAAGGGATAATGTACCCCCTACTGTAAATGATAAGGATATTAGAAGTCACTGAGGGGTTGTTCTGTGACCATATAAAGGCACAAGGCTGCAGGCTGAGTTATACAGGGAACTCTGAGTATCACTCATGTATTATAAGGGATAATGTACCCCCTACTGTAAATGATAAGGATATTAGAAGTCACTGAGGGGTTGTTCTGTGACCATATAAAGGCACAAGGCTGCAGGCTGAGTAATACAGGGAACTCTGAGTATCACTCATGTATTATAAGGGATAATGTACCCCCTACTGTAAATGATAAGGATATTAGAAGTCACTGAGGAGTTGTTCTGTGACCATATAAAGGCACAAGGCTACAGGCTGAGTTGTACAGGGAACTCTGAGTATCACTCATGTATTATAAGGGATAATGTACCCCCTACTGTAAATGATAAGGATATCAGAAGTCACTGAGGGGTTGTTCTGTGACCATATATTCATATTCTCCAGTATAATATTTGGCCCATTTATAAAATTACAAATTAGAAATAAATTCCATTTCTGGATATTTCCATGTCTTTTAGGGAAAATAGATTATGAAATCATCTGGACACTGATGTGGGAATGGAAACTACTGGTAAACAGAATGTTAGTGAAATCCAACTTATTATATCCAGATAGGGGTAACACCTTGAAACCACTGCGCCTTCAGTGATTGGCTGATCACCATGTCAATCAAGGAGAATCCTGCCAAATTAGAAAAACCAGACAGGACTGGGCTCCTTGTTTTGGGCGCAGAGCTTTCAAGTTTTGCTTCTATCAAATATAAGGTTGAGCTCGAAAGAGATACAGATAAAAAATATGTCTGACAACCGCAGGTTTGAGCAATATAAGAAACAACAGGAAACTGAAGTCTAGTGGGACTCCTAAAACTTCACCTTTAATCGTTACTTTAAAAATCAACAGTCAATCGGGCAATGCCCACACAGCAGACTAAACCAGTGTAAGAAATCGTATACTTGGATTCCATCACAATTAGTTGTAGCATGGATCAGAAGTAAACACAATGGCATTATATTTTATCAAAGAAAGGGAGCGAAAGTAAAGCCTTCTTTCTGTAGGAGTTATTTATCACGATCACCTACACAAGTAGTATAACGAATTTTCTCAATTCCTATGAAATGCACTACTTGAGTATTACCTTCATGCATGATGGTATTGATGTTATTAGCTACAGTTGTATTTCTTTTGTGGTTGGTGTTGCCTACATGTTCCATGATTCTGCATCGAAATTCTCTGATTGTTTTCCCCACATGTTCAATACCGCAATTGCATTGTATGATATATATATATATATAGTATGATATTTATAATGGCTTGAGTTCTGCAATTGATAAAGTTATCAATGTTGT
Organism: Xenopus laevis; assembly: GCF_017654675.1. NCBI lineage: Eukaryota > Metazoa > Chordata > Amphibia > Anura > Pipidae > Xenopus > Xenopus laevis. The sequence goes on along the minus strand of NC_054372.1, from coordinate 200,570,262 downwards.
ACTGTACATTATCAATTTTCCTGGTGATTGTAGTTGTTTTCCGGATAAATGGGCACACTACACCGTTGTCACATTTGTAGCACCCTTTGAGTTTATTTGTGAACCAAGTTTCTTTTATTGGGTTCACATAATGGCTCTATATCTAGTATAGGTCAATATAAAAACAACTGGACTTGCTGAGTAATCAATGAAGACGTTTCACTACTCATCCGAGCAGCTTCTTCAGTACAACTGACTGGTGTGGGAAGTTCTCGGCATATAAACTCTTCCACTAATCCAATCACAATGGCACATTGTAACTCTTCAGAGAGGTGAAACTCACAGAGATGTAGATTCTGTGTAGTTACTGTGATAGGATTATCCAATGTGTCATGTGACTCCTAGATACAGCTGTTACTTGTGAGAGTTGTATGAATGGATGTGTGACGTGTTCTGAATCCCCCGGGTACAGATGTTAGATCACATTGTATGTAGCAGACAGGTGGTGTCGAAGGCCCCCGCCTCTGTTCAGGGATGGTTTCTCCACCTTGACATGAATCGCCTCTTTCACGCCTCGTTCAAACCAGCGTCTTCTTTATCCAAGATTTGGACCTTGCTGTCTTCAAAGGAGTGTCCCTTGTCTTTTAGGTGTAGAAAGACAGCTGAGTTTTGTCCTGTAGAGTTCTCCCTCCTGTGCTGAGCCATTCGCTTGGTGAGCAGTTGTTTTGTCTCCCCAATGTATAGATCTGTGCTCTCCTCACTACACTGGACTCCGTATACCACATTGCTTTGTTTTTCTTTTGGTGTTGGATCCTTTGGGTGTACCAGTTTTTGTCTCAGTGTGTTGCTTGGTTTGAAAAACAATGGAACATGGTGTTTATTGAAAATCCCACTGAGTTTCTCTGATACTCCAGCTGCATATGGAATTCTCAGATGAGTAGTGAAACGTCTTCATTGATTACTCAGCAAGTCCAGTTGTTTTTAGATTGACTTATACTAGATATACCATGACCTGGATGAATATAAATCTTCATAATCATAATGGCTCTATGTGAGCTTTGCTCAGGGCTGAGTCATTGAATCTGTTTGTTCCTGTGATTTCTTGTTCCAAGTTCAGTTTTCCTGTGATTCCAAGTTCCAGAGTCTTGTTCCCGTGTTTTTGTTCCAGTTTTTCATTGCCTGCCTGGTAAAGACTTTATTTTGACTTTTCATCTGATTTTGACCTGATTCTGTGTTAATTTTCAGTTCCATTAAATCCTGTATATTCACAATGCCTGCTTCAAGTATTTGTGACTTTATCCCTGGGCTTCCACCACACTCACTACCAAGTGTGAATCTAACTCCCACTTCCCGCTATGAACTTTACATTAAGTATCTTAGTGATTTCTTTGTGTTCTTTACTGTAATCACCAATGAGTCTAGTGGTCTCAGTATTGGTGTTTAATTGCAAACGTGTCTTTTGCTTTGCCGTAAGGAGAGAACTCCTATCAGCTTCTGTTATAGGCCTTTTTGATAGAGTTATGGCTGTAACCCCTGTCTCTAATGTGCCAGTATAGTTTTTTGGCCTCTATTTTGAAGTCATCAGTGGTGCGGCACAGTCTTTTCACTCTCAAGTATTGGCCTATTAGAATTCCATTGATGGTATTTTTAGGATGCTAGCTCTGTGTGTTTAGAAGGCTATTGGAAGCTGTTTCTTTTCTGTATACTGTGGATGATAAATGATTGTTTTCTTGGTCACCATCAATTCGTATATCCAAGAAATTCACAGTATTGCTGTCAATTTGATCTGTAACTTTTAGATTGATATCATTAATATTGAGTTTATTAATGAATTCGAAGAATTTAATACTACTGTCAGACCATATTAATACTATATTGTCTATATAACACAGCCAGAGTGGTTGGGTGTATTCAAGTAAGTCGTCACTACATACCAAATTTCTTTCCCACCACTCTAGATAAATATTGGCATTTGAGGGAGCGCATGCAGGGCCGCCATCAGGGGGGGAATGGGGGGACAAGCGTACTGGGCCCGGACATAAAGGGGGGCCCGGCAGTGCTGCATTTTTTGAAGATCCGGGCCCCGCTTACGAGCGCCCGAGCCGTACGTCTTCCCTCTGCGTTGCCGAATGCAGAAGTGCCGAAAAGCCGAAGCCGATGCGCTGAAAAGACCCGAAGTCACGGAAAAAGCCAAAGTCCCGAAGTCCTGAAGCGGCGTAAAGACCCAAAGTCACAAAAGGAGGCGAAGTTGAAGTCCTGAAGCCATGAGTTCAATTCTACTGAACACCAGTTTGTGTATTTTTTTTTTTAATCCCCTGGCCACCAATGTATTATTTTAATATTCTATAGGCCCCTGCCACCAATCTTTTTGTAAAACATTTTTTTTGGGGCCCCAATTTTTTTAACTTGTAAGGGGGCCCCTGACACTTTTTTTTTTTAATTTTTTTTCGGGGCCCCAATTTGTTTTTAACTTATAAGGGGGCCCCTGCCACCAATGCTTTTTTTTTTTAGTTTTTTTTTACATTTTTTTTTTTGGGGCCCCAAGTTTTTTTTAACTTATAAGGGGGCCCCTGACACCAATGTTTTTTTTTAAAAAACATTTTTTTTTTACATTTTTTTTTTGGGGCCCCAATTTCTTATAAGCATCAGTAGCTTTTTATAACTTGTGTGGGGGGGGGTTACTTTTTTAGCGCTGATGTCTGTGTGGTCTTTAACTGCGATGTGGAGTGGGCGGCATATGTGGTGGAGCTTGGTCATCAGCGTGGGCGCAGCCCAGGGGGCCCCAAAAATGTTGTTGTATGGGGCCCCGTGATTTCTAATGGCGGCCCTGAGCCCATGTACTTCCCATTGCTGTCCCCCTTAATTGGTGGTAGTACTTGCTATTAAAGTAGTTGTGCGCAAGTGCAAATTTTAACATTTCAACCACAAAGTCGTTATTCTCAATAAATTGCTGATCACTCTGTAAGAGAATGTCTCTGACTGCAGTTAGTCCAACATCATGTGGAATGCTGGTGTAAAGTGACTCTACATCCAAGCAGGCCAAATATTGGTCTTTTTTGAGAGTAATGCCATCCAGGCGTCTTATCGCATCTGTCGTGTCTTGTATAAAAGCAGGTAGACATCTTACACAAGGTTTTAAAGGGGTTGTTCACCTTCAAACAACTAGTTGTTTTCAGACAGATCACCAGTAATAATGACTTTTTCCAATGACTTTCTATTTTCTATGTGTGACCGTTTTTCAGCTCTGGGAGGAGGGTCGCCGACCCTGTAAACTGTTCTAAATTGATACATTTAGTTGATACATTTCATATCTTTGTCCCTGCTGAGCAGAATCCCTGGGTTTCATTACAGGCAGCTGTTAGACTTGATACAATAGTTACTGATACTCCAGAGATGCTGCTGAGAAATGGATCAACTCAATGTTGTAAAGTTGTAACAGTTCAGAATCTGCACCTGAATTACTGAGCTGTCACTCAAACACCAGAGACACCAACATTCAACTTTACACTTAAACTTGGGATGCACCAAATCCAGGATTCGGTTTGGGATTCGGCCTTTTTCAGCAGGATTCGGATTTGCCCGAATCCTTCTGCCAGGCCGAACCGAATCTGAATCCTAATTTGCAAATGCAAATTAGGGATGGCGAGGGAAATTGTCACAAATTTGTCACAAAACAAGGAAATAAAAAATGTTTTCCCCTTCCCATCCCTAATTTGCATATGCAAATTAGGATTCTGATTTGGTTCGCTATTCAGCCGAATCTTTCACAAAGGATTCGGGGGTTCAGCCAAATCCAAAATAGTGGTTTCGGTGCATCCCTAACTCAAACCCTACTCAGAGACTATTTTCTGTTCTACCCATATGCTTTAAAAACTCGGCTTTTTTCCCCCGTATTGTGTTGCTGATGGGCCCTGACTAATCTGTCCCTTTAACTCTTCCTCATTATTTCTTTATTATAGTGGGGTTTTTTAAGTCTTTGTTTCCCTGTTCTGCCTCCTTCCAGCAAATGAAAATATTCAGCCCATTTCTAGAAGGCCCCAGGGACTGTTTTCCATTCCAACTTATTTATACGAAATACAATAGAGTGGGTGGGGCTTTTCAGCAGTTAAAAAACATGGCTGAACCCAGATGACCTGAGAGCAAAAAGCACTAAAACCCAGGGGTTGTGGCTCAGAAATAAATAATGCCTTATTTTATACAGTGAACTTATTGCACGAAGGCTAAAGTTTGAGCTTGTCAATAGCAGCAATGATCCAGGACTTCAAACTTGTCACAGGGGGTCACCATCTTGGAAAGTGTCTGTGACACTCACATGCTCAGTGGGCTCTGATTGGCTGTTGAGAAGCTAAGCTTAGGGCTCGTCACTAATTATCCAGCAGAAAATGAGCTTCCCTGGCTGTAATATAAGCTGATGCTACAGGTTTGCTGATTATTCAATTCTGATGCTAATTGCACTGGTTTCTGTGCTGCCATATAGTAATTATGTGTATTAATTACTAATCAGCCTTATATTGTGACATTTCTATTCTATGTGTACTGTATATTGTGAGTGGCTCCCTAAGCTCAGTAAGTGACAGCAGCACAGAGCATGTGAATCAGTGAATCAGCAGAAAAGAAGATGGGGAGCTACTGGGGCATCTTTGGAGACACAGATCTTTACTGCTAAAGGGCTGTGGTTGCCTTGGTCTGGTACAGAAGCACAAACCATCATTTCTTCCTACTTCTTTAGTTAGGCTTTAGTTCTCCTTTTAGGCTTTTAGTTGTAGGTTTAAGGTTTATGTCAGATCTCTCAGCAGCAAGAAGCTCTGTGACATATTCGCACTTCTCACCCTGAATCACAATATCTGAAACATTGTAAGTAATGTATATTGGAAATTTACTTAAGGCATCAGATCAACAAAACTGATGTAGTCACATGGGTCAAAATGTAATGGGACTGATTCAAAAATCTTATGGGTAAATTAGATGGTAAATTTACCTCTAGTGTGACACAACCAGCGATGGATTCGCTGGGCGGGCGCCCCTAGGCCGTGCGCTCTGCGCGGTCCTAGCGCCCGCCCGCACTACCACGCGCTGGTGCAAAATCGCCAAGGTGCAAGCGCCGGAGCACTGGGGAGCACAGGCTCCCCATAGAATGTGCCGCCCTAGGCCCGGGCCTATGTGGCCTCGCCACAAATCCGGGCCTGGACACAACTGAACAAATGTTATTTTCTTCTCATTGAAATACATTGACTGTCAGGTGTAAAACATGAACTAAAGACTGCATCTGAATTTATCTGATTCAGAATGACATTCTAGCTATAGGGGATGTGATTTCATAGTATCCTACAAATCTCGTGGTGTTGTGTATGGCATGATTAGATCAAATCTGACCCATAAAAACTGATCTAAATCACTTGTGGAGTTTTATCCTAAAAGTCAGTTTGTTATTATACAAGATCTTATATTTCAACCAGAATGAAATATAGAAGAAAAGGGGAGCAAATCTCTAAAATGCTTTGCCAGAAACTTACTTGGGGTGCAGCTCTGAGCACTTTTGCATTTTACATTCATTTTCTATTTTTAGCAGTTTGCAAGATATTTGCATTTTTAGACTGCTAATACCAGGCTTTTGGCCCAAGTATTTACTGAATACAGGCATTGCACAGACAGTTGGGATAGCTGACATTTAGAAGGAGGCTGAGCCAAAAACATGGTAAATGCCAGGGGTGTCCAAACTTTTTTGCAACGAAGGTCAGATTTGGTGAGGTGAAAATGTGTGGGGGCCGACCACAAATATAAGCCACGCCTACCATTATTATTAGCCTCGGCCACCAATACTTTCTAGTTATGGCCACTTTCATTCAAAACCATTTCGCTATTTCCACGTCCAACAGCAATCAGCAGGTCACATTAACACTAACACGGCACAATGGCATTTTCATTTTGAAAAAATAGTGTACGGGCCCCTACGGGTTAATCTGCCCTGCAGCTTTAAGGCCCCCACCTTTTTCTTGGAGTGATCTGCCAGGAGAGGTGTGACAACTTCCTGCTACACTGCTATATAGTGAGTGCAGGGAGTGGCCTCTTCCTCTTTTGCCTCTGGATGTGATTCCAGCTGGATGTGCTCAGGGGGACTGAGTGCAATAGGCCCAGAAGAAGTCATGTGACCAAGTCGGGGAGCAGGTAACCCCGTGAATGAGGAACAGATACACTAGGGCAGACTTGTTATAGTCTCTCTAGGAGAGAAAGGCAGAGAGGTGAGAGAGAAAGAGCAGCTGAAGCTCCAACAAGGATTTGCAGTAAGGGAGGAGCTTCCCAGAGGCTCTGTGTGTTGCCTCCAGTCAGGGACCTCAGTGAAGAGGGACTGTAGGGTACAAGCTGCTTCCTGACAACTTCCAGGAGGGAATGTGTGTGAATTCTGCAAATGCCTAATGGAGACCTTTCCTCTGTGAGAAATGCCTGTGTGGCTCTAGGTGAGCTGCCTGCAGATCTGTGTGACGTCTCTATATGTTGTTGCCTCAACTCCTGTGTGAGTACAAACCTGATGTCACTTGCCTCGTGCACAGTAATAAACCTTGTTCTGTTTTATTAAGAATCTCCTGGCGCCCAAGGGGCAAATTCACTATGCGCCGAAGCGCATACTCTAGCGTCAATTCGCTAGCGCTGGTCATTTTTGTTACTTCGCAAATTCACTAATGAACGCTGGCGTAAATTCGCTAGTGTTACTTTGCACCCTTACGCCTGGCGAATTTGCGCAACGGACGTAACTACGCAAATTCACTAACGCGCGCAGTGTACTGAACGCTACCTTTTACGCCAGACTTCCTTCGCCACCTCAGACCAGGCGAAGTGCAGTAGAGTAGATAGGGATTGCTTCAAGTACAGTTCAAATTTTTTCTAAGTCCCAAAAAACGCTGGCGTTTTTTCTATATTATGGGTGATAGGCTGAAAAAGATCCCTCCTTCCCCCCTACATTTCCTGACTCATGGCAACTTAACTATACAGTGGGCACATGTGTAGGGCAAAAAAACAATTGTATTTGATGTTTTGAAGGTTTCCCAGGCATTTGTAGTGATTTTGAAATTTGGATTTGGCGCCGTATGCAAATTAACCATCGCTAGCGTAACTTCGCTTCGCTTAGCGAATCAACGCTAGAGCAACTTCACAACCTTATGCTACCCCTGAGCGCAACTTTGGATTTTAGTGAATTTGCGGAGCGCTGGCGAAACTACGCCTGGCGAAGTGCGGCGAAGTTCGGCGAAGTTACGCCTGACGCAACTATGAATCTTAGTGAATTTGCCCCCATGTCTTTTGTTATTGCACAGTAGCCTGTGGGAGTTGTAGTTACACTACACCACACCTTTAATCTTCCATATAGCGAAGGCCCTAACCTGAAGTGTTAGAGTCACGTGTAACCCATGCTCTAGTGCACTAGCTGCTGAATTAACCCCGTATGGCCCAAATAGGTGTTACAATAGCAACCACTGGCATTTTACCTGTTGCTGAACTACAACTCTCATCATCCTCTCCCAGCACAACGGGGTGATGGGTGTTGTCGGGTGTGAGTGAGGCTGATACTCTTTCATGCAATGTAACATTGTCTCCCATGTGATTAGCGGCCATGTGATTAGCGGCCCATGTGATCACCCCCCGGGTAAATGCCCCTGATTTTTTACTTACCCCTCCTGCAGATTCTTGACATGGGAGTTCATGGCGACATCTTCTTTCTTTGGTCTTCTTCGTAAATTTACCAGCGTTTTCGGTGCATGCACAGTTGGAGGAGATTTCCAGACTTGAACCACTGCGCATGCACCAAAAGTCACAAAAGTTTCCGAAAATATTTGGTAATTTTCGTGACTTTCGGCGCATGCACAGTGGTTCAAGTCCAGAAATCTCCTCCAACTGCAACTGACCAGGGACCAGACCAGGCTGTGGGCCAGTGTAAATTTGAATACGGGCCGCAATTAGCCTGCGGGCTGGACTTTGGACATGCCTGGTATAAACAGTCTAAAACTGTTGCCTCGATCCTTATCAGAAACAACGAGAGCAGCAAATAATGTAAATTGCACAAGAGCTCAGAGGCGCACCCTGGTACCTGATGCCATAACATAGCATACGGAGGGGGTTGGGGTGGTGGAGGGGGGTGGGGGTGTTGGTGGGGGGCTTGGCTGCACGTCCTGCACCAGGGCCAGCCCCCCTCTAGTTAAATTACTGAGCGATGCTATGGGTGAACAGTCAGCAAATGTACAGTCTTCAGAGCCTCAGATTCTGAAGGAGTTGGGTAAGTTGTGTCAACTTATTCCTGGACTTATCGGCTCCTGTAAAGGAAAAAATCAAAACGGGTGATTATGTGGATTTGCTTTACTTATTACCTTCCAGTAAAGAATTTCTAAAAACAAAGAAAAAGGGACTGGTTGAAAGCATTCTCCATATGCAAATATAATTACAAGTGACCACCCACAATTAATGTCTTTTTAAACATTTAGATAAAATATTAGAGGCTTATCAGAGTTATGGTGGTATTGGCTGGTATGTTTACGATGACAAGTTTAGTCAGAAGATGTCGGTAAGTAAGGATTTAGCTTGGGGAACTAAAGACATAGATTTATGGGGAAGCTAATCCCAATACCACAGTTCCCAAAAAACACTCAGCCTCAAGGTAAACCTAAAAGTTGTTGAGCTTTTAATGAGAGCATGTGCAGATTTTTTGAAAATTGTCGATTTAAACATGAATGCAATGTCTGCTCAGGCCAACACCCAGCATTTAGATTTATGGCAAATTCAACATACATTTTCAAATGCAGTGCAGAGAAAGGGACAGACACAATGACAGTTACACAGAACTATAAACCCAGTGAGAATGAGGAATGAATGGATATTGGGAAGTTGTATCAGGAGTCAGAAGCAGCAGTGCAGAGAAAGGGACAGACACAATGACAGTTACACAGAACTACTCTAAACATCAATATCTACTTTTCAGAACTCCCAACGCTCTCTCCAGCCCAACCTTGGGATCACACGGACTCTATTGTTGTTTTTGTATAACACTTGCAAGCCGCCATACATGAGTCATAAGCCAAGTTTTAATGGATACCCACTATAGAAAGTACTATATTTTATATTATACAAATAAATATCAATCCTTTGTATTTATTAGAAAGTTATAGTTAATTGTGACATGTTGTGTTATTCTTTCAATGAGGAACATCTTTACCATCTTGAAGAGCCTCCCATACCCAGGTGCTATATGTTACGTATGGTATCCCAAACCCAGAACAAGCCCCAAGGTCCTGGCCTCAGCTCCTGCTTCTGATTAGTATAGCCGCCTATCCCTTAGGGAGGAGCCCTCCGCTACTCACATGCCGCCAGGTCATAAAGTGAGAGGACCAGGGAGAGAGTTGTGGGCAGGCAAGGGAACCAGATGTTAGCAGAAGAACTGGCAACTAGGAGCATGCTTGATCTATAGAACGGGACAAATAGACAGAGTGGTACCAAATCAAGAGGCAAGAGAGTAGTCGAGGGAGTGGCATAACTAGATGTCACTGGGCCCCACAGCAAATACATTTTAGGGCCCCCAAAATATCCAGAGGTTTTCCTGTTTTATCAAGATATACTAAAATTACTCATTAATCATGGCCTTATTGGGCCAATATACTTTCTGGCCTCCCCTGCAGCTGCAGGGTCTGCTTCCTCTGTAGTTACACCCCTAAGTCGTGGTCACAGGCCAGGTCAATCACACCAGTAACACAGTACAGAATTGTGATCCAAGAGAGTAGTCAGAAACAGACTAGAGTCGGAACTGGCAGCAAACTAGACAAGGTCAGGGACAGGCAAGTTCAAGAACAGGTTAATCACACTAAGAATCACACCCAGGTGTTATTATAAAATAGCCAGGAGGGGGTTTCACTGCTATAGAGAAAGCCATGGGCTCTGCTTCCTCTATATTTGGCCTGAATGTCTTTGAAACATGGTCATTTATGACACTCATAACTCAAGGTGGCACGAGTGTGCAAGCAGTACACATTGAGATCTAGTCTATGGAACCTCAAGCTTCACCAATTCCCTTAGGCAGTTCCTTCCAGCTGTTGAGATCAGAATGTGGAAGACACTTCATTGGATTCCTCCGAGAGCTTCAGTTTGACACTAAGCATGTCAAGGACTATTTGACCACTAATGGTTGCACATGGATTTTTCAATACTTCTCATTCTTCCGACATGGGTGGATATTGAGATAGAATGATCACACACAGAATACCAGATTGATATGTTATTGGACTTGAGCTCCACGAGGCTTACCCATGCAGAAGTATCAGCCATAATCAATTCCAATGTCTACACATCCAGAATCTCCAGTTATTTTCACCCCGCCTACTCTTGTCACCCAAAAAATTGGGAATGCCTCTGTTCCACCTGGTGAATTTGCAGCAGGAAACCTCTACCAGAGTCAGCAGAATCATGTGGAGCACCTGGACAACTAGTTATGGAACAGATGGACGAAGGAATACCTCAATCCTTTCAATGGTGCAGGAAGTGGCAAACCCTGACACCTAATCTACAGTTAGGTGACCAAGTCCTACTAAAAGATTAACAAGCCCAGAGGTTTGATTGGCCAATTGGACTTATCACAAAGAGCATTCCTAGTGATGGTAAGGTACATAAAGAGAGTGTTGGCAAGGATGGTACCACAAAGACGTTCAACTGACCCATCAATGAAATTGTACTACTCTTACCATTTGGGGACTAGACTTATGTTTAAAATGTATGTGTTTAATTTCTTATTTCTTACATGCATACATATTGTTATGTTACTACATAGTGACCAAAGTCCTATTTTATTTCCTTTGTAAACTCTCCTATTCCCCTCCCTTATGTGTGATGCCCCTTCTTGTCATCATCCTTTTCTTGTTCCTAACTTCCAAGATTAAGGAACTGCTCCAGAGTTTAGGAACAGAAATACTCCTTTTGACCTCCAACATTTGTCCATCCACCCCAAATAAAGAATCTTTTATCAGGAATGCTCAGCTTTGTGACAAAGATGGCAGTGCCCATGGCCACAACGCCATCACATTGTACATTGGTGTGAACATTTGAAAATGATTCCAGAGACCCAGGTTCAATGGGCAGATATAGATCTTACTTTAGTGAGTTCCTGGATGTGCTATAATTATTCTCCTGACTAGTGATGAGCAAAATCTTTCGCTTGGTTTCACCGTGAATAAAACGCCAATAGACTCCAATGGGTCTCCAATGTCGCACATCAAAAAAATGTATTGTGCCGCCTCCTGCTTCAAAAAAGAATTGTTGTCCATAAACTTCAATGCATTTGTTGGATTTTTTTGCTCTTTCGCAAATTTTCGGCGAAGCAAAACAGGTCAGATGTGCTCATCACTACTCCTGACTAATTCTTGCTCCTGAACTTTCTGCTTCATTCTGACTTTGCTGATCTGCTGCTTGTCCTGACCTTTTGTGTCTGGACTTCCATCTTGAGCATCTATGTTGTACCAAATATTGGACTTTCCTGCCAGTCTGTAACTTTCTCCTTGGTTCTCCAACCTAACAAGAACCACTAAGCCCTGACACCTCTGTGGATTCCAAGTCCCTGGTGAGTGGAGGTATCTGGGAAAGATTGCCCATTGCAGTTGTTGTACCAGCTCCATATAGGCTGGCCAGAGACATTTCACAGGGAAACTCAGCCACTATCACAGCAATTGGCTAGTAAGAATACCTTTATATGTTTAGGTTATGAGTTATGGGTGCCAGTAAGAAACAAATCTAATTTAGTTCTAGTTTTAATAAGAGGCCCCCACTCTCCATATGTTCCTATATATAATATGGAGGGAGGCAGTTCAAGGTCCCTGTACATAGAAGGAAGGAAGAGGAAGCTGGAAAGCCTGGCAGAGGAAGCCAAGAGGAGGAAAGAGAAGGTTCCAGAGACCAGAGAGCTGCATATGAACCCAAACAGCTAGAAGGCCCCACCAGAAGCAGTCCTTTGGAACAGTGAGGCATTCCCTGTGCCTGGAGTGATAAAAATCATGTGAGGAGTCCAGACTGGAGGAACAACCACCTGCAGGAGGATCCACATTGGATAGAAACTAGTAGCCAAACTGTGTGTCTGTAACTACTGGACTCATCTGAGGATTTATGGAAAAGCACCAGAAGTTGACTTTGAGGTAAGTACTGACACTTACTGACAAGTGACTGAAGGAGCGTTTGAAGACTTACAGAAACTGTATTGCTGGGACTGTGAGTAGCACTCCATTACTTTACTGGACTTTATTCTATTAGTCTGAGACAGGTTGCACTGACAGGTTACATAGCGAGGCCCTTATTGCCATTATGAAAGGAGACTTTCCTGTACAGAGAAGCTCGAGTTTGTCCTAAGCCATCAGGTAAATCCACCTCCCAACATTGGAAAATTGGAAAGACGGAGAAAACGATCTACTGTTGTAACGCAGTGAATTTGTACCACACCCATTGTATGGCCATGCCCCCTAATTATCATGTCCATTTTATAAAATTTGGATGGTTATGACATTTTGAACATTTCCAGGAGTTTAAGGGCCATGTTTTATTTCTTATAATAGTTTTACTAATGATGCTAAAACTGTCTTTTAAAGGGGTTGTTGTCAGGGAGCCAGGAGCTCCCTCCAGGGAGGTAGTCAGGATCGAGGAGGAAGCCCTCTTGAGGGATCAAAGTCGCGGTGTCCAAAGGGTTAAACAAACGGATAATCAAAGTTCAGGCAAAGGGGTTGTTGTCAGGGAGCCAGGAGCTCCCTCCAGGGAGGTAGTCAGGATCGAGGAGGAAGCCCTCTTGAGGGATCAAAGTCGCGGTGTCCAAAGGGTTAAACAAACGGATAATCAAAGTTCAGGCAAAGAAGCAAGATCCAAAGTCCAGGCAGATAGAAGCAAGATCCAAAGTCCAGGCAAAAGGTCAGGAAACAAACAGGAACAAGATTCAGGGAACCCAGGATAAACACATGAAATGAATCCTATACTTGGGCGCCATTCTGGCATCTTGGTTGCGCTTTTAAGTTTGAATTTGGCTCCATAGCAGGCAGATAGAAGCAAGATCCAAAGTCCAGGCAAAAGGTCAGGAAACAAACAGGAACAAGATTCAGGGAACCCAGGATAAACACATGAAATGAATCCTATACTTGGGCGCCATTCTGGCATCTTGGTTGCGCTTTTAAGTTTGAATTTGGCTCCATAGTGATGTCATTATCGTCCTTACGCCGACGTCGAAGCGCTGGCGTGTTTGCGCTGTCGCCGCTACCCACGTGGCGGCCATGGACGCCGCCATTTTGGGAGCGACGCCGGAAGAACAGATGTGCTGCCTGGAGCTCCTGGAACTGCTCTGGGCGGTGTTCGTGACAGTACCCCCCCCCACACAGGGGGCCACTGGACCACCAAGACTAGGCTTCTGAGGAAACTTAGAGTGGAAATCCCTCACAAGATGAGGAGCATGAACATCAGAGTGTCCTTCCCAGGAGCATTCTTTAGGGCCAAAGCCCTTCCACTTGATGAGGTACTGAAGAGAACCCCTGGAGATTCTGGAGTCAAAGATCTTTTCCACCTCATATTCTTGTTGACATCCACAGAGATAGTAGGATGGGGAGGCTGGATAACAGAAAAGCGATTGGAGGTAGCGGGTTTCACCAAGGAGACATGGAACACGTTGGGGATTCGCATCTCAGGGGGAAGCTGAAGTCTGACAGCCACAGGATTGATAACCTATGAGATGGAGAATGGACCCACAAACTTTGGACCCAACTTGGGAGATGGCACCTTCAACCGAATGTTCCTGGAAGACAACCAGACTTTATCACCAACCGTCTTCGATCTGCAAACGTCTTGTGAACCAGAGTGCTCTTCTCCAAGTTCGACTTGGTTGCAGCCCAAATAGCAGACATGTGGGTTGCATGGTCATCTGCAGCCGGGACATCAGATAACATAAAGTCCTGTGGGAAGGCTTGAGGATGCTGACCATACACTGACATGAATGGAGACCTTTCAGTGGAAGTGTGGCAGGCATTGTTATGAGCGAATTCCGACTACGGGAGGAGATCAGACCAGTCAATCTTGACAAAGGGAAACGTGATTCCTCAGGAACTGTTCCAAAGCTTGGTTCACACGTTCAGCTGCTCCATTTGTCTGGGGATGATAAGCGGAAGAGAACTGGAGAGTAATACCCAGATCTTTGCACAGGGAACGCCAAAACTTAGCTGTAAACTGGGAACCTCTGTCGGAGACAATTTCCACAGGAAAACCATGCAAACGGAAAATATACTGGATGAAGTGCTGAGACAACTCCACAGCAGAGGGAATCTTCTGCAGGGGAATGAAATGGGCCATCTTGCTAAAGCGGTCAATCACAACCCAGATCACAGTGTTCCCACTAGAGGGAGGAAGCTCAACTATGAAGTCCATTACTAAATGAGTCCATGGACGAGAGGGAATAGGCAATGGTTGCAATAACCCACTGGGGCTAGGCTTGGATGTGGCACAAACGGTACAAGCAGCAACAAAGTCTTTGACATCTTTTCGGATAGTCGGCCACCAGACTAGACGTCGAAGGAGTTCAAGAGTCTTTTCAGGACCAGGATGTCCTGCTTGCTTGGAACAGTGGGTCTGTTGAAGAATAATGTGTAAAAGAAACGGATCCGCACACACACCGATTAGTGCAATCGGGGATTATCCCCTTTTATTCAGCCACCAAACATCAACGTTTCGGGGGGGAACACCCACCCTTCATCAGGATACAATTATTTGTGCAGTCACCCATTTAAACCCAACTTCCCACGCCTTCTTTTCCTATCATGCAATTTGCCATAAAAATTAACCCTTATGTGGGATACAGGAAATTCAACCTATATGTTACATACAATAAAGCAATCAATTTGGTACGACGGTCCACAAAATGATCTTTTTCTTTCTCAAAGTGCCCATGTGCAATAATTATTATAAAATATGGTATCAAAACATTATTTTAAACAATTTTTTCTAAAAAACCACATACATTAAACACCATATTGCAAAAATCCATGTGTTGTATTATAATACCTTACTGCCCTTGGGATTTTCTAATAACCCTTAATATTATATGTGATCATTCAGCAGTTCTTATCTGTAAGAAATGAATAAAAACATGCAAGAAGGTTAAAAACAGTTTTTCTCTCATAAGAAACACGTATAACTAAAATTCTCGTTAAGGCCCTTTGGTGTGAGTGTTTTTAGCTGCCAAATCCAAAAGGCCTCCCGTCTCAACAATGACCTCTTATCTATTTCACCTTTCTCCCTGTGTATAACCTCTAATATTTGCCATCTGAGTTGAGAAATGTTATGTTTTGCTTCGAAAAAATGTTTCGCCAGGAGGGTTTCCTTTTTAAATTTCTCTTTCTCTTTTTTTTGGCCTATAATAGCCCCTTCTCCCTTCTCTTCAGGTTTATAATTCCTTATTCTACTCTTATGGGCAGTAAGGTATTATAATACAACACATGGATTTTTGCAATATGGTGTTTAATGTATGTGGTTTTTTAGAAAAAGTTGTTTAAAATAATGTTTTGATACCATATTTTATAATAATTATTGCACATGGGCACTTTGAGAAAGAAAAAGATCATTTTGTGGACCGTCGTACCAAATTGATTGCTTTATTGTATGTAACATATAGGTTGAATTTCCTGTATCCCACATAAGGGTTAATTTTTATGGCAAATTGCATGATGGGAAAAGAAGGCGTGGGAAGTTGGGTTTAAATGGGTGACTGCACAAATAATTGTATCCTGATGAAGGGTGGGTGTTCCCCCCCGAAACGTTGATGTTTGGTGGCTGAATAAAAGGGGATAATCCCCGACTGCACTAATCGGTGTGTGTGCGGATCCGTTTCTTTTACACATTGGTTGCTAAGGGACCCGGCCCGGTCAACGGAAGGAACGCACCACCAGCTTGCAGGATTGGTGAACTACAGGTGTGCGGTAGGATAATTACATTGTAATCTGTTGAAGAATAGGCAGACGTAGCTCGGAGGGAACAAACGCCATCCCAATGGGGGTATCCAGAGGAGCAGAAGACTGTCCAGCCAAGATTTGTTCAGCAAATTGAGGAAACAGGGATGCAATAATCTTGGCAGGAGGAATAGTTGGTTCAAGCCTTTCAGGAAGACGATCCACTGGAGTGAAACTTCGGGAAAGCGCATCGGCTTTCCGGTTCTTGGAGCCAGAGTGGAGCCAATTTTTGCGGGTAAAACGCATTACATCTGATGATAATTTATACGATATTGAGTCCAATAAAATGTTAACTAAATTTGTGGAAAGGGGATATGAGAAAACTAGTCTAGAAGCTTTCAGGGATGAAGTAAAGAGTATACCCAGGAAACAATTACTTTCAAAAAAATCAGTAGTTCAGCGAATACCATATGTTTCTACTTATGACAGTAATTCTAAAGTCTATCACAAGATAATTATGAA
This sequence comes from Xenopus laevis, assembly GCF_017654675.1. Taxonomy (NCBI): domain Eukaryota; kingdom Metazoa; phylum Chordata; class Amphibia; order Anura; family Pipidae; genus Xenopus; species Xenopus laevis. The sequence goes on along the minus strand of NC_054372.1, from coordinate 200,553,835 downwards.
ATATTGGGGAATTTTGAGCACTGATCCTAAATATGGCCATTTATTCCAACAGCCACCCTTATTTTCCTATAGACGTGAAAAGAATATTGGGGATTTAATTAAACCTAAAACATCTGATTGAAAAATCTTATTTAAATTGGACTTTCCCATGTAGAAATTGTGGGCATTGTAACAGCATTATATTGTGTAATCATGTAACACACCCTCAAAAAGGTTCAAAACATAATATTAGAGGCTGTTTCTCATGCGATAGTAGCGATCTAGTGTATTGCATTAAGTGCCCCTGTGGCCTCGCATATGTTGGACAAACAGCTAGACCAATAAAAACTAGGCTAAATGAACACAAATGTATGATACGCAACTATAAACCACAAACCCCACAGACTCCAGGCAGTAAACAGAAAGAAAAGGATACATCAAAAATAAAAAGGGAAACCACTGTCATCTGGTATGGTGCCTATAGATTGGAGAAAAGCTGATGTTATTCCAATATTTAAAAAGGGATTATGATCTCAGCCTGGCAATTATAGGCCAGTAAGTCTGACATCTGTGGTGGGCAAATTATTTGAAGGCTTGTTAAGGGATCACATTCAAAATGTTGTCCTAGTGAAAGGAATTATGAGCAGCAATCACATGGCTTTATGAAGGATAGGTCATGTCAGACTAATTTTTATGATGTGGCAAGTAATATTCTGGACAGTGGGGGGGGGCAGTAGATGTGATCTATTTGGATTTTGCCAAAGCGTTTGATACTGTGCCCCACAAACGACTGCTTTCTAAACTAAGGTCTGTTGGGCTTAATGAAGTCGTTTGCACGTGGATAGGAAACTGGCTACAGGCAGGGTCGGACTGGGGGGCCCGGGGCCCACCGGGACTGGTGTCCAGGGCCCCCCCCACCTACTTGTAAGGTGAATCGCCGCTCGGCATAATTGCCAAGGCGGCGCATCGCGCATGTGCAAACGGCGCTAGGCGCGCATGTGCAAACGGCGCTGCAATGTGCCGAATTTTTTAAAAAAAAAACTGTTTGGGAGAGGGGGTCTGGCCCGGCGGGGGCCCACTTGGGTCGGGGCACACGGGGTATTTTCCCGGTATCCCGCCGGGCCAGTCCGACACTGGCTACAGGATCGGGTACAGAGGGTGGTTGTTAATAGAACATTCTCTACTTGGAGTAAGATTCTTAGTGGGGTCCCCCAGGCAGGAGGGGGGACTCCTGTAACACCCCTTTCCCTCCTCTAATCTCATTGGCTCCCTCCTGTCTGCTGGGTAGTATGCTTGATAAAGGGGCTCGCCCCGAAACGTTGCACGTTCGCACCTAATTAACCAGCAAGGGGTAACCCTGCATTGAAGTTTCCTTGAGTGCCCCCATAAATCAGGCAATAAATCCATATTCATTTCCAGCAGTATTCCCTTAAATAGCAATTATATAATGAGAACTGAAAGACTTAAGAGGAAGCTTTTATCTTCATGATACATTTGCCGTCCCCTGTGAGATTGGGAGATAAAACAAGTCCCACTGGTTATAGAGAGAGAGTAAAGGTCAGTTTCGTTTCTTGTTCCTGATTTCAGTGATGGCGGCTGCTGATCTGAGAGCTGAGCTGAGCTGCTCCATCTGTACGAGCATTTATACTGATCCTGTATCCCTGCCGTGTGGCCATAACTTCTGCCAGGTCTGTATTGGGACAACATGGGACACCCAGGAGGAAACTTTCCAAGAAAATCCTTCCTGCCCTGAATGTAGAAATAGATTTAGTAGGAGACCTGAACTGACAACAGACTGGAAGCTGCGTGGCCTGGTGGAGAAATTCTGTCTGACTGAGACTGAGCCGGGGGAGACTGGGATCTTCTGCACCTACTGTGTCCTCTCTCCTGTACCTGCTGCTAAATCCTGTCTCCTGTGTGAGGCTTCTCTGTGTGAGACCCACCTGAGGGGGCACAGCAAGTCAGCAGAACATGTACTGACCCAACCCACCGACTCCTTTATGGGGAGAAAATGTTCTGTACATCACAAGGTTCTGGAGTATTACTGCTGTGAGGAGTCTGTCTGTATCTGTGTGTCCTGCTGTCTGGCCGGAGAGCACAGGGGCCACAGGGTGGAGCTGCTGAGTGAGGCCTCTGAGAAGAAGAAAGAGACACTGAGGAAAGTTCTGGAGAAACTGAGGCCAGAGAGAGAGGAGACTGAGAGAGGAGCCCAGAGACTGCAGGAGCGCAGGAGAGAAGTGGCAGAAAAAGCAGCCGGTGAGAAAGAGAGAGTCACTGCCCTGTTTAGAGACATCAGGGAACAGCTGGAAGCCCTAGAGAAGCGACTCCTGAGTAACATCTCCAGCCAGAAAGAGAAGCTCACACTCACTGATCTGATGGAGCAGCTGGAAATAAAGAAGGACGAGCTGTCCAGGAAGATCCGTCACATTGAGGAGCTGTGCAACATGGCAGATCCACTCACTGTCCTACAGGAACGGGAATCACATGGAGCTGCAGATAATGAGGGGGGCAGAGAGAGACATGATATAAAGGTCCCTGCTGTAGGGGATCTGGATGTGGATCTGATCTCAGAGACATTACTCACAGGCTTAGCTGCCATTGTGACTGGGGTAAAGGGAAGGATCTATGGGCAGGAGGCTACAGACCTATTACTGGATATAAACACGGCTCATAATCCTGTATCTGTATCAGGGGACAGGAAATCTGCTTCCTACTCACTCACAGACCAGCGTCACCCACAAACCCCAGAGAGATTTCATGTTCCTCAGACTTTAAGCAGCAGGAGTTTCCCCTCAGGGCGACATTACTGGGAAGTGGAGGTCAGTGAATCGGGGAACTGGAGGGTAGGGGTGGCCTATCCCAGTATAGAGAGGAGAGGGGGTCAGTCCTTGATTGGGATTAATAACAAGTCCTGGTGTTTGTGGAGATGGAATAATAAATATACAGTGAGACATGACAGTAAAGACACACAGTTACCCCACGTTCCTTCCTCCAGGAGAATCAGGATCTCATTGGACTATGAGGCCGGACGTCTGTCCTTTTATGAGCTGAGTGAGCCAATCAGACACTTACACACCTTCACTGCCACATTCACTGAGCCCCTTCATGCTGCATTCTGTGTATGGGGGGATAATGTCTGGGTGAGAATCATTAGTTAGGGAACTGCCCAACAGGAACCTCATTGAGAGAACTGCCCTTAGCTCAGTGATGGCAGGAAAGGAAAGGAGTTCAGGAGACACATTGATGTTGGGCAGTTCTCTAACCATGACTGAACAGCCTTTGTAACTAATACATTCAGCTAAATTCAATGTCTGTCTCACCAGAATAACATGTATTGCTTTTTACTTAAAAATCTGAGTACAGGTCTGGCATCCATTATCCAGAAATCCATTATCCAGAAAGCTATGAATTATGAAAAGGCCTTCTCCCATAGACTCCATTTTATCCAAATACTATTCATTTTTATAAATGATTTCCTTTTTCTGTGTAATAATAAAACAGTCGCTTGTACTTGATCCCAACTAAGATATAATTAATCCTTATTGGAGGCAAAACCAGCCTATTGGGCAAATTATGGAAAGATCCATTATCCGGAGTATTCTGGATAACAGGTCCAATACCTATATTTGTGTTTAAGTCACTCAGTGCCTCCCCAGTATCTCTGCCCCCTCCCCCCAGATTTGTTCTTGTTATATAAAGGAATCAGTGTATCGGAGTAGCTCAGCCCAAACATTATATATATATATATATATATATATACACAGCTTAGACTAATATTTCCCCCTTCTCCGCTGTGCTACAAATCCGCAGGCCCCAGGTACAAGAAGCTGCTTCGGCCCCACTGCTAAACAAACTCCTGCAACAGCCCCTGTACTCACACTTCCACCAGCTTTCGCTTCCGTCTCAATAACCAACCAAAATGCTTTGCCTGAATGGAACAACCAATCGCTGCACTGAATTGGCAAGGTGTAGAGAAAGAACCACATTTGACCAATGTGAGGGAGGCTGCAAAACAAATTTGAATGTAGGCCTCGCCCTCTTGGTCTCCATGGGAACACAGCCAAGCTGTCACTCATATAGATAGGTTTTCTCGGCTACAGTCGCGCTTTTAGATGATGTCATTGCGGGTGCTCTTAGCGGAGAAGCCATAGCGAATGTGTCTGGAGTATGAGTGCAGTGAGAGACCATGCCAATATTGCTTTGTGCATTTGTTGGCGCCATACTTCCCAGCTGTCCTGTATTTGGAGGGACAGTCCCTCTTTTGACAGTTCAACCCGCAGTCCCTCATTTGCACTGGAAACTCCAGTTTTTCTCTGCACTGAACAGCCAGAAAAAGAAACAAAGTTTCTAACTTAATTGGCTTTTAGCAGAGAGCCCAGAACAGCCTCAGCAGTAGATAAGATATTTTTGTAAGCAAAAAAGTAATTGTAACAATATAAGATAAACAGGTCCCTTGGGAGAAGTGAGACTCACAGCTTAAAGGGTAATTCACCTTCATTAGCAAAACTGTAACAACTGGAAAAAAAAACACAGAAATGTGTTCAAACTTTCATAACCTGCCAAATTTGATAAAATAAACATAATTAGGGCTGTGGCCACAAAAATGGACGCCACCAAAAAAATGTTTTGCCTCGCTAAGCGCTACAACTTTTTGGTCCCTCTTTTTGTTTCCAAAATGTTGGGAGGTGTCTGTTTCCATCCTGCATCAGCAACTAAAAGTGTTTCTGTACCTGATCTGATCCCCCCACCTATTGTTTCTCTTCTATTCTGCACAGGCTTTTATACAAGATCTGGTAACCAATTCTTTTTCTATTCTTAATATCCTGCAGTCGCTGGTCTGACTTAGGACTTGTAATATATCTGTAACATCTCTGAACATCAGTGTTACAATTCTTATCCCCCGTGTCCCAACAGATGTTAAAGGACAAGGAAAGGCAAAACAATAAAATCCCATTTTTACATTCTTTAATGAAAAATAAACCTTTCTCCAATATACTTTAATTAAAAAATGCATACAGTTTTTATAAGAAACCTGACTGTATGCAGTGAAATTCTCCCTTCATTTACTGCTGTGGATAGGAATTGTCAGACGGTCCCTAACTGCTCTGCAGGGAAACAATCATACTTATGTACAGCAGGGGGAGCCCCCGCCTTACTTCCCAGCCATGCAGAACTCAGCCCAGACCACACTGAGCATGTGCAGGGTCAGGGTCAGGCCAAGATGTATAACAAAGTTACAAGATGACAGCCCCCAGTAGCCAACTTTGAAAGCATAAATCATTTGTTTGATTAGGCTTGTGGTGCAGTAAGTTTATATTTAGTATACAAAATACAGCATTTCTAGCCTTATTCTATTTTACACTTTCCTTGTCCTTTAATCCTACAGAGCCTGCTGCAGCAGTGTAACTACAGGGGAAGCAGACCTTGTGACTGCAGGGGGTACAGGGCTCGCATGAGCAATTTCAACATATATCAAATTAATCAGCAATTTCAACATATATTGGTAAAACATGAAAACCTCTGGATATTTTAGGGGCCCTAAAATGAATTTGCTGTGGGGCCCAGTAACATCTAGTTCCACCACTGTCCTTCTGGGAAAGCCCTGGCCCAATCAGGGGGTTCCTTTTGCTTCTGTATTAAATTATTTAATGAGAGTCTAGATACACAGATATACTGGCAAATAGTTCCATGTAACCAGTGTGACTGTTATTAATGAACGTGAAACAGGTGATACACTAGTGCTGGTATTTTCTGACTAGAAGGAGAAGAAGAGGATCTGGGGGAGACTCAGCCAGGATTTCCATCTACACAGAGAGATCCCATCCTGTTTTTAACAAATCTGTTTTATTAATGCACATCTGATAAGCGTTACCAGAGCAGCCATCAGGGGGGGACAGGGGGGAGAGTTGTAGGGGGCCCCGAGGGTAAGTAGGGCCCCGGCCACGCCACACTTACTTGATTAGCCGGCCCCCCCATCTTTCTGAGAGCTGCTGACTTCGGGAAGGCATGGACGTTTAAGGGGCCCTGGCCACCAATTTTTTTCTCATGTGGGGTCCTAGCCACCAATATTTTTTAATGGGGGGCCCTGGCCACAAATGTTTTTTTTATGGGGGGCCCTGACCACCAATATCTTTTTATTTTTTATTAAAATGTGGGAACCCTAGCCACCAATATTTTTTTGTTTTTTTACTGTGTGGTGGGGGGGGGCCTGTAGGTGGGGCTTGCGGTGCGTGCAGCCCAGGGGGCCCAGGAAATTTTGTTGTATGGGGCCCTGTAATTTCTGAGCGTTACAGACATTTATTTAGCAGTTACCTTTTTGTTGTACATATTTTAATAAAAAATGAAACATAACTTTACAATCATTAACCTGAGTGATGTTGTCATTTACATATACAATGCCATTGGAGAAAAAAAGCATATTAAATGTACCATTTGTTTCTCAGGACAATATTGTGGAGGGTAACCATTAGGGAGGCAAACCCAGTTGTACCGTAATTGTTCAGGTCCCTGGAGGAGGGCAGTACTCCTGCTAGATCTCCAGATCTCAAGTCTGGCTCATCATCTCTCCACAGTGCCCACACCTTGTGCCCACACCTTGTTACATTTCTCCAGACAGCCCCTTCTCATATAAGTTGTTTTATACATTGGAAGTGATTTTAAATGATCTGCTCCCAATCTTGGAGCAGGTCCATTTCTTGATTTCCACTTCACTGCAACCATCTTTTTTGCATACATACATAGAATAGTTATGGGATTTCTCTGTGCTCTTTTCGGTGATATTTCCATCACCTGGTTTAGTAATAAAACCTTGGGATCCAATGGTAAGGGGACCTCAGTTTTCATTCTGATCAGCTGTGTTACCTCCCTCCAGAAACATTGAATGATCGGACAGACCCAAACCATATGCAGAAACTCTACTGGGGAATCTGAGCATCTGGGACATTCATCTTTTATATTTGGGTTCATAGTGTGAAGCCTATGTGGGGTAAACCCTGTGAATGTAGTTCAGCTGTGTCATTTTATCTTTACTGCATATGATTGCTTCAAAGGCAGCTTCCAGTATATCCCCCCAGTCCTCTGCAGTAATCCCGGGAATATCCCTTTGCCATTTATTTAACAGTTAGAGAGGTGCTCCCTGCCTGAGACTACTGGGCATAAAGGGATAAAAGAGGTTTACTGAGGGTCTCTTTTCTAATGCTTAGCTCAATACTTCTGGGAGTTTTATCTACCGATACATTTTGAAATCTACCGCTTGTCTCAGTTGTAAGTATCTGAAAAATAAACTGATGGGAAGGGAATAGTTTTGTTTCAGGACCATGGAATTTCTGTGGGTCGGGGATAGTGCTGAGCTGTTGTAATTTGGGATTGCACCAAAGTGGAGAAAATTCCAAGCAGTTTTGTTGTGATTTGGGGTAAAAATTGAGCACCACTTGCCATGCTTTCACTGCGGCTTTCATTAGAGGGGAGACATTTTTGGTATGTGAGGTTCCTCTAAACAGTAGGTTTTTCAAACCCTCTAGTGAACCCACCAGCTGTGCCTCAATGAGTGTTCCGCGTTTGTTTGCGACGAGAGAACCAGTTTTTCACCACTTCCGGCTGCGCTGCGAGGAAATACCAATAGAGGTCGGGAGCAGCTAGGCCCCCTGTGTGATTGGCAGTTGTAAGGTACTGTAGGGACCTATAGGATCTATTAGGCTCCTATAGAGTTAATCCCCTACCTTTGTATGTAGTTCTCTTTTCCCTTGTTATTGGGCCAAGCCCTTCTAACTGGTAAAGTGTAACATCCACACCTATTGGACAAAGAGTGTAATGACACTCCCCTGCCACACTGCTATATAGTGTTGTGTAGGGAGTGGCCTCTTCCTCTTTGGCTCCTGGTGTCTGTGCTGCTAGGTGTTTCCCATTGAGCCTGGGATCACCAAGGCCCCAGTAAAGCCATTACCCCAAAGGGACCTGTACCTTTGGTGCTGAAGTCGGGAACCAGGCAATCCCGTGAATGAGGATTAGCTATCATTAGGGCAGATTTGTAATAGTCTCTCTAGGAGAGAGAGATAGCCAGATTAAGGTAGCATGAGCAGTTCTGTGCTCCAACAAGGAGAATAGGAGGGAGTAGCCTCCCAAAGGCTTTTAAGGTGCCTTTAGTGTAAGGAACTCAGTGATAGGGAACTCAGTTAGCAGAGCACTGCCTGACCCCTACTTGATCGATCCTGTTTCACTTTGGTCGCTGGTCTTTGAGAGTGAGATATTCTTCCTACTGTTTGACTTGAGGAGTGACATCTGTACATGCTGCATCATCATCAATGCTATCCTTTCTCCTCTGTGATGTGCTAACTCCTACTGCAACTCCTGCGTGAGTAAACCTGTGGTCATTTGCCTTTGCATATCCTTTTGAGCTAAATAAACCATTTCACTTGTTTTCACTATCTAAAGAACCTCCTGGCGTCCATTCTTCTATCTTTCACACTTATATGCCTGTGAGTTGTAGTTCAACTACAGTTTAAAGGGGAAGCTTCCATTTGGCGAAGGCTCTGCCCTGGGTGAAGATTCGCATTGTAACCCATGCTCACTATCTAGCTGGTCACCCTTAACTCCTAATTGGCAGATTAGGCCAGAAAAGCGTTACATTTTGGCGCCCAACGTGGGGCCCCGCCCCCATTCCAGGCTATATTGTGTTTTTGGCAATTTTTGTGAAATTGTGCACTGTCCCTTTAAATTTTGCTGACAGGCTGCCGGACCCATTAGGCAAAGGGCAGTCCTGCACGCACTTGCTATTTTTGGTGTGCGCATAGTAAGGCCGTGGGTTCGGGCTTGGTGGTTCTCCCCGTTTCCCCTATTCGCCTGCGCCACTAAAGTCCCGCCAGGCGCATATTCGCTGGCGTTTGTGTTTTGCACTGTGAGTCTTCGCTGGCGCCATTTTAGCCCTCGCGAGATTTCGCAGGCGCCATCTTGTCCCGCTCAGATACTATTTGGCGCGCTTGGAAAAGGAGGCGGTCTATGACTATACGTCACCGCCACCATTTTGTGGAGTGTTCTGAAGAGGAAGGACGTGTTCTGACATAGTTCCTGCCTTAGCCTACTTTACCAATCTTAGCGACTGGATTCCTAGGCACTTTTACTCCATCCTAACAGCGGAAAGTTGCTCAACTACTCCCGCTCCTCACTGCGGATACCCAGACGGTTATACCAACTTGTCAAGGTCCTCAGTGCCGCACCTTTACCGGTCCACGGCTGTGGTCGGATCCTGTGCGGAGTTCACACCAGCTTTGTCTATTACCCTGCGGCTGCGGGTACACCATTTGCCGACCATCTTTAGCCACGTGGCAAGCGGCTGTTTCAAGATGGCGGATCATGGATGGGACGGCTGGCCTGATCCGGAAGCCGGTTCTGCTTCCAACAACTTTACCCTGAAAGACCCAATACCTGAAACAAGCAATAAAAGGTATGTGTGGAACGGCACTTTTGGGGAAAAATACATAACTGCCGAATGTAAGGTGATTGTGGCGTACTGTGGGCGCTGCGGCGCTGAAGGGGATAGAGCTTTCCGAAGAATTAGCTCTTCGTGCCATGTGTGTGGGTTTGGTTGCTGGATGGGGCCCCTAGCTGTTGTAGAGGAGTCCCCAGGGCCAATGATCATGTCCCCAGCACCTCCCGCACCAGAAGAGATTGTCCCCAGGGTGCCTGATGTCGCAGCTGTGACTGGCAATGAGCCTGCACCCCCTGCCTGTCCATCACCAATGCCACGCTGTTCTAGTCCCACGGCTGTGGGTGAAGAGCAAGCCTCTGTTGCTATGGGGGGCATTTCCCTGGATCCTCCCGCTAAAGATGCAACACCAGCCACACGTGGTAGGGGCCGCGGCCGCGCTTCCTCCACGCTTCCAAGGAGCACAGCTTCCACTAAGGGGAATGCTGATGTCTCTCTACCCAGTTCCTCTGCGGAGAGTAGCTTTCTCTCTATAGCATCTCCAGAGCCAGACTGGGCTGAAATGGATTTTGGACCTCTGCCAACTCCATCTTCATCGAATGATACAAAGTTTTTTTGTTATGAGCCACTGCCTCCTAAGAGCCCTGAAGTCGATAATTCCTTTTGGGTCTCCCCTGGGCGTGCTGACCCTAAGAAGCAGCGCACCGTTTCTAGGATCCAGAGGATCATCAATATAAAGGTGTATGACCAGTGGGGCTATTACATGCCATATGCCCCGGAATGGGTGTATGATGAGATGGAAAAGCACCTTGATGAATGGATCTACGGGGAGCTCCTCAGGAAGGAGGGAATTGGTTCTGGAGGCCTCTTCCACAGCGACGCTACCAAGAGGGAGCGTGACTTGAATTTCCTCAGCAACGTGGTTCACGAGTGGTGGTACGGCCGTACCATCCTGAAGCACTATGTCAAAAGCTGCGGAAAGTTTCAGGAAGAGAAGCATTTTGGGCTTAGTGAGCTCATATCCAATGGGGGCCGCGTTGACAAGCCGCACCCCAACTACTACCTTTCCTATGAGGACACACGGGCCAGATCATGCCTTGGGAGAGGGATCGACAAGCCTTCCTTAGAGGAGGTGTGACTGAAATTCCTCCGGGTGTATGACCCCCTCTATGTTTGCACAGCTCTCTCTGGACTCCAGTTTGTGAGATTTCCTTGAGGGTTGTCTTTGTTTTCTATTCGTCTAGATTGATGCCCGTTTATTGGGGCCTTCTTCAAAGAAGTCGTCTAGATTGATGCCCCTGTTTGGGCCTTCTTCATTTGTTTGTTCACCATTTTCAGTTGCTGGACTTCTGAACATTGTCTGGACTTGTAAATAGTTGGGTTCATGAGACAAAGACTGCTGAGCCCCCACCAAAACTCTTCTACCTCTAACTACTCGCTGAGTAGCACCTTTATTCTTCACCTTACTACTCCCCAAGTGGCTCTCAGTGACTTTGTACACTTGGGTAGGGGGGGGGGTGTGTGATATGGAATAAAGCTTTTGGTTATGGTGGGGTCATGTAACTCAACTGCACTGAAAAATGAGTGTTCATATGTGAAAAGAAATCTATGCTAATTTTTCTTTTCAGCTAAGCCTGTGCCTGGACCTCCTGATACACTATGGATGGTTCACGTATCGTAAGTTAAGTGCCTGAGTGTCCTTAAGGGTTCTCATGAAATGTAATAAAGTTATGTAACTGATGTTATTTGCACTGAAACTTACTCAATACAGTATTTGCACTTTTGCTCTTTACTGTTCTTTTCTCCACAGTACCCATTGTTACCAGGTATTCCTCAGGAGAGGATACCAGAAGAGTGATGTTCAATGGTATTGTTGGTTTGCACTTATACAGATGGAGCCACTCTCTTTTGTGCGTTTAATGCGCTGTAACACAAGATAAGCAGCAGCAAGTGCGATATGTCAAGTTGCCTCGTCGCGTTTATTGCAGTTACCAACATGCAATACCAGCTGTGGCCACTAGAGGCCGCCAAGCGCTAGCTAAAGCATTAGGTAGCATTATACATGCATTAATGAGAGAGAAATCGTCAGCAAATTTAACAAGAACATTTTTCTGGCTACTGAGTAAACTAACAGACAGCTGAGATGTCATATTGATTAAGGAATTGGCTTAATTTTAATACAAGGCTGCTTCAATGGGGCACTGGAGGGGCCTCCTGCTAACATCTACAGAAGGGGGTAAACTCTTACATTGCATTGTGAACGACTACATGCAATTGTAGAAGTACCTGTGAAGAACTATTGGGTCTTACGCTCAGAACATGCAACCATTTTATTTGCCCTTATGTAAAACTTGGACTGTCTTGCCTTCATTCCATTCCTTGCTGTCTATTAGTTGTCCAGTGCCGTCTGCATGCTGATATAATGCCTGTAGCTGCAGTCACAGATAGGTGCTGATCACTTGTATGCTTGTGTATGATCATTCACACAAGAATTTGTGGAGCCATGGGGAGGCAGAAATCTTCATGGTCAGATGGGTAATAGGTGTGTCCCAGCGTTTGATTTTGATGTGATATTGGGCTGTGAGACTGATATTTGGACTGTTCCCGAATAAAGTTTTTTTTTTTTTTTGCTACAACTTTAAGCATAGTGTAGATAAAGATGTATTTTATTCTCTTTACTTCAGGTATGGTGTTTGTAGCCTAGTGGTTTAAGTGTTAGACTTTCATCATATTGTTAAGTGTTCAATTCCCCGAACATACTTTTTTTTTTTTTTTTTTTTAATTTATATTAAAAAGTAAAATGTTCATTTTAATTCAAATTATGCCCAATCACATAATAATAAAGCACATAAAGACTGAAAAGAAATAGTGGCACCATGAACAGTGCAAGGGTAGCTCCGGCAATTTCAAGACATTTAGTCTACCAATAAAATTCCACCCCTGAATTATAATCAGTTTGTTAATACCACTATATCTTTTCATTCCTTAACTCTTTAATCTGCCATTAAACGAAGTTTGCATTCCAATACCAATCAGTGAACTTAATAAAACTTGTGGAGGAAAAAGGGATTGAACTCATAACCTTTGCTATGTAAAGCCAACACCTAGACCATTAGGCTACCAGGTCTAGACGCTTCTAATTTCCTTCTATGTGTCTGTACTCACACAGACACATGAAAGTGCTGAACGCAGGAAAAATGCAGCATGCTGCATTTTTCTGCGTTTTTCCATGGTTCATCGCTTACATGTGCCTGTGTGAGTACAGACACATAGAAAGAAATTAGAAGCGTCTAGACCTGCGCTCCCCTGCGGCTGAACGCAGCCAAACGGAACGCAGGGGAGCGCACGGCCAAATGCTAGTGTGTACGAGCCCTAACGCTGCTTCTTAAACGCCCTTCTGGCCTCAAGTTGCCGCCACTAGGGTTGCCACCTGGCCAGTAAAAATGATGGTTAGACCAAATGTTATTAATAGGGAAAAAAGATAAATATATAGGAAGGCCGGTATTTTTTTCCAGAAAATGTGGCAATCCTAGCCGCCACCCAGAGCCAGAATGGGACACCCTCCCCGTTTGGCTAGGCCCATGTAAAAAACAAAATATGTGGGCCAGCACAGCGGTGTGCATGGCGCATACGTGCCGGCTTCGGTGCATATGTGCCGGCGTCCATGTATATGTGGCATAGTTGGCAGATGCACACATACATGCCCTAGGCAACCTGTCCAGGCGCAGCACTTGCTGAGAGCGTGCATGCGCGAAGTGACGCCAGCGCATGTGCATATGCGCCTGTGTCACTTTGCACATGCACAAGTTCAACTGGTGTGTGCATGCGTGTAGGCACAAAAACAAGATGGGTGAGGGGACTGGACATGGGGTAGGCAACAGAGCTGGTACATGCCTGGCGCCCCCCAGCTTTGCACCCTAGGCATGTGCCTACTCTGCCTCAAGGAGATTTCTCAGTTTGCGACTAATCTTACCATGTGCCACCACCCTTAAGGTGGCCATACACGTAGAGATCCGCTTGTTTTGTGATTTTGCCAAACAAGCAGATTTCTGATATGCCTATGCCTACATTAAAGTGGGCAATATCAGGCTGATCTGATCGTGGCCCCTAGAGCCCAACAATTAGATCATAATGCAGGCATTAGGATTGCGGAACCACATTAACGAACACATGTGATCGTGATCTAACTCTGCCCGATCGGCATTTGTCCAACTCTCGGCCAGCTGATCAGAGAAGCCTGTCAGAGTGCCCCGTGCACAGGCCAATAAGCTACCAACTCAGTCTGTCAGCAGCTTTTATCAGCCCCTGACCAGCTTTAGGGTAGGGGCACACGGCGCGATTTCGCCGCAATTCTGCGCTGGGCGAGTTGTCGCTGCGTTTTTTAAGCCGAAATAGCTTTGTTAACTTTGGCGCTGGCGTCAATGCAAATCGCGGCGAAATCGCTGCGCTAATTCACACGCGGCGATTCGTTTTCTATTGTCGCCCGAAGTTGCCTCGCTGGGCGTTTCCGGGCGACAGTAGAAAAAGAATCGCCGCGTGTGAATTAGCGCAGCGATTTCGCCGCGATTTGCATTGACGCCAGCGCCAAAGTTAGCAAAGCTATTTCGGCTTAAAAAACGCAGCGACAACTCGCCCAGCGCAGAATCGCGGCGAAATCGCACCGTGTGCCCCTAGCCTTATAGGTACTTGTCTGAAACTGTAACTTGAGATCACTTAGCTCTAAACCATCCCCCCATTGCTCTGACTGAAAGCTGCTAGCCAGCAGCTGTGTTTTCCCTAATCCTGTTACACCAATTTATAGCACAGGCAGTGTGATAAGGTGGAGAGGTGGGTGTGGGGCAAGTAGCAGCACTAGCCTAATGATTAATGCCTTGTTTTGTCACAATGGTAGTCTAGCGAGTCAGGGGCTTGATTTTCATGTTAGAGCTAAAGTATTTAGTTCCCTTCTGCACCTCTCTTTTACAGGGGCAGGGGAGCAGGGTTAGGGAACCTATGGCTCTGGAGCCAGATGTGGCTCTTTTTATGGTTGCACCTGGCTCTTTGCTAAATCTTTAATAAAAAAAAAAATATATATATATATACTATATAACTAAGCTCTAGAATTCCACATTGGTGGCCTGATAGCAGATACTATACCTGTACTATTTTCTTATAATTTGCTTATGTTGCCTAATTACTATTTAATTGAACTTTTTGCTTAAATTGGTGGATATATTCAATATACTTGTATTTAGTTTTAAAAATATTGTATTGAATTACATTTTAAAAAATGTGATGTTTATGGCTCTCTCAGCCACAAAGGTTCCTGACCCCTGCACTATGGTGTTGCTTCCCACTTGGAGTAGCATGGATTAATTTGGGAGAGAACAACCCCAGAGATTATATGAGAAAACAAAGTTTTATATAAAGACATTGTATAAGCCCAAAACAAAACAGAAACAAATGAATGGGTTAATGCTGCAAGCTGGAAATGATGCAGTCCATACAATACATTCTCTATAGCAGTGATCCCCAACCAGTAGCTCCTGAGCAACATGTTGCTCTCCAACCCCTTGGATGTTGCTCCCAGTGTCCTCAAAGCAGGAGCTTATTTTTGAATTCCAGGCTTGGAAGAAATTTTTAATTGCATAAAAACTAAGTATGGTGCCAAGTAGAGTCTCCTGTAGGCTGCCAATCCATATAGGGGCTACCAAATAGCCAATCACAGTTTGTATTTAGCACTCCAAGCGACTTTTTCATGCTTGTGTTGCTCCCCAACTCTTTTTACATATGAATGTGGCTCACGGGTGAAAAAGGTTGGGGACCCCTGCTCTATAGCAATTGTAGTGCAATTCAAAACAAAACACACACAATTACAACTATGTGCTTGAACACAGATGATGTAATTGTGGCAGATGATGTAATTGTGGGGAAAATGCTGCATTGGGCGTAAAAACATGTCAATACTAAAAAATGAATAGTAATTGCTCTGTGTCTAGAGCTTTTTTTATATAGTTCTACTAGTTTTGGATATGTATATTTTCAGGCCCGGATTTGCGGCAAGGCCACATAGGCCCTGGCCTAGGGTGGCATCAATTGAGGGGCGGCATGCCGCCCAGTCGCACAAGCAGTTTTCTTGGCGGAGCACTAGCGCCGAACGGCTAGTGCTCTGCAACCAAACAAGATGCGCATAAGCGCTTTCTTTACAGAAGGAGGGGGTGACGGAGGATGCCGGCCTCGAGGCGCCCTCAGGGCAAATACGGCCCTGTTTTTCCTGCGTCCGGCACCTACATGCACCTGTGTGACTACAGGCACATTGAAAAGAATTGAATGCGTCTCAACCTGCGCTCCCCTGCGGCCGAACGCAAGAAAATGGAACTCCGTGGACAGGACCTGCGCAGAGAGGTAAGTATCGACTTAGCGGCATTTGCCCAAGGGGGGAGGTAGGCCAGGGGGGAGGGGGGAGGGGGGCGGGGGGCCTATGGGGGGATGGGGGCGGCGAGTTTTGCGCTAAAGCCCTTGAGTTCTCCTTTAAGGTAACTTTTAGTATATTATATATAGGGTTGCCACCTGGCCGGTATTTTACCGGCCTGGCCGGTAAAAATAATGGTTGACCCCAATGTTATTAATAGGGAAAAAAGATTAATATATAGGAAGGCCGGTATTTTTTTCCAGAAAAGGTGGCAACCCTAATTATAGAAGTTTTAAGCAACTTTTCCATTGGTTATTTTTTACAGTTTTATAGTTATTTGGCTTTTTCTTCTGACTCTTTCCAGCTTTCAAATGGGCATAACTGACTCCATCTAAAAACAAACGCTCTGTAAGGCTACAAATGTATTGTTATTATTACTTTTTATTACTTATCTTTTACTCAGGCCTCTCCTATTCAGATCCTATTCAGATCCCAGTCTCTTATTCAAATCAGTGCATGGTTGCTAGGGTAACCTGGACCCTAGCTACCAGATTGCTTAAAATGCAAATTGAAGAGCTGCTGAATAAAAAACTAAATTACTCAAAAACCTTAAATAATAAAAAATGAGGACCAATTGCAAATTGTCTCAGACTATCCCTCTCTACCTCATACTAAAAGTTAATTCAAAGGTGAACAACCCTTTTAAGGCAAAGGGCATTTTTTGTTTAATAAGATCCACTTTTGTGTAACAGAGCTTAAGCTTTGTCTGCCCTTGTTAAAAGTACAAGTGATCTTGCTAGCTTACTTAAATATAACAAAGGTTGCACTGATGCACTGATTTGTGGATTCTGCTGAGAAGAAAAGCTGAAGGTGCTCACATTAAGGTAGAGACACACAGGCAGATTTGGGGGGAGAAACGATCGGAGTGCCAACCCGATGGCAATTTACATTCTAGCCGGCGGTAAAAAGAGATTTGTCGCCGGGCGACTAATCTCCACGAATCTGGTCTAGACGCTGCTAATATCTTTCTATGTGCCTGTACTCACACAGGCGCATGTAAGTGCTGAACGCAGGAAAAATGCAGCATGCTGCATTTTTCTGCGTTTTTCAATGGTTCATCGCTTACATGCGCCTGTGTGAGTATAGACACATAGAAAGATATTAGCAGCGTCTAGACCTGCGCTCCCCTGCAGCTGAACACAGACAAACGGAGCGCAGGGGAGCGCATGGAGAAACGCTCATCTGTAAGAGCCCTTACAGCAATTTAGCATTTTTTGTAGTTCAAATAATATGCAGCTGTGGCCATTAGTGATGTGTGGGTCATGGTTTTCCTGACCAGCACCTGACCCTAACCTGTCCTGCTCCAGCCCAAGCCTGCCCGTACCCATACTTCCGGGGTCCTTATATAAACTTGCTCCGACCTGCCCCGACGATGACGTCACAATGAAGTCACAAAAGGGGCGGGTGAGCAGAAGTGAGACTAAAAAGTTGGTGGGCGGGGAGAGCAGGAGCAGTGCGCAGTCGTCCCAAACCCACCCGACCCACAGGTAAACACTGTGATTTTTTAAAAACAATGGCATGAACCGTGCCAAACAAACGTATGTGTGCCTTAAAGATAGGGTTGCCACCTGGCCGGTATTTTACTGGCCTGGCCAGTAAAAATGATGGCTGATCCCAATGTTAATAATAGGGAAAAAATATAAATATATAGGAAGGTCAGTGATCCCAATGTTATTAATAGGGAATAAAGATAAATATATAGGAAGGTCAGTGATCCCAATGTTATTAATAGGGAATAAAGATAAATATATAGGAAGGTCAGTGATCCCAATGTTATTAATAGGGAATAAAAATATATAGGAAGGTCAGTGATCCCAATGTTATTAATAGGGAAAAAATATAAATATATAGGAAGGCCGGTATTTTTTTCCGGAAAAGGTGGCAACCTTACTAAAAGAGCAGTTTCTACATGGAATCTCTTGTATACATTTAACTCACTAAGAGGAGGGGAAGAAAATGAATACATGTAAAAATCTATGATCAGAAGAATCTTGTCCTGCCTCCTTCAAACATGTATCTGCTTCAGTATATATTATAGGAGTTTTGTAAGCTAAACAGTAACATTAGTACTGGTAGTCTAAAAAAAAAAAAAAAAAAAATGAACTGAGTAGATTCAAACCCACAATTCCCATATGATAACCCTCTGCCCTAACCACTAGGCTACCAATGCCAGTAATGTACTGTTAGCTCCAAAACGTTCTCTTATGGCTGATAGAGTCAGTTAAAAACTTAATTAAAATTGATGTACTAAGGATACTATAAATCTTAACAGAAAATGACAAACATTTGCTAGTTTTTATTTATTCATTTATTTTTACCAATTTATTAATTAATTCACTTTTTAAACCTAGCTACAGGGCCAAGTTTATGGAATGAAGAAAATGTAAAGTAAAGCCTATAGTCAAAAATGTAATGCCCAAACATTTACTTGGATTGACTGTGTGTGCCCCAAATGGTTACATTTGGCTCCGTTTCTAAAGTCTTATCAATATTAAGTTTACAGTAGTTTGCTTACTGTCACGACTCACGAGAGCTTACAGAGCATTGCAAATGAACGGTATATTAGGCGCCACCTGGTGGCCGATTGTGGAATTGCGCCTATTTTAATTTAATTCTCTTCTTCTCTGACCGACGGGGCATCGTGTTTCCCTGCACTTAATGCGAACAGCGCGTTTATCTGGATTAGTTACAGCGCGACAAACGTACAATCAATTCTGGCTTCATCTGTATATTCACTTTGTTACTATTGTGTCTATATCATTTCACCATTGTCGGGACGAAATGGATTTTTCCCCCGGGTGTATGTAGGGACCTATAGGATCTATTAGGCTCCTATAGAGTTAATCCCCTACCTTTTGTATGTAGTTCTCTTTTCCCTTGTTATTGGGCCAAGCCCTTCTAACTGGTAAAGTGTAACACCCACACCTATTGGACAAAGAGTGTAATGACACTCCCCTGCCTCACTGCTATATAGTGTTGTGTAGGGAGTGGCCTCTTCCTCTTTGGCTCCTGGTGTCTGTGCTGCTAGGTGTTTCCCATTGAGCCTGGGATCACCAAGGCCCCAGTAAAGCCATTACCCCAAAGGGACCTGTACCTTTGGTGCTGAAGTCGGGAACCAGGCAATCCCGTGAATGAGGATTAGCTATCATTAGGGCAGATTTGTGATAGTCTCTCTAGGAGAGAGAGATAGCCAGATTAAGGTAGCATGAGCAGTTCTGTGCTCCAACAAGGAGAATAGCAGGGAGTAGCCTCCCAAAGGCTGTTAAGGTGCCTTTAGTGTAAGGAACTCAGTGATAGGGAACTCAGTTAGCAGAGCACTGCCTGACCCCTACTTGATCGATCCTGTTTCACTTTGGTCGCTGGTCTTTGAGAGTGAGATATTCTTCCTACTGTTTGACTTGAGGAGTGACATCTGTACATGCTGCATCATCATCAATGCTATCCTTTCTCCTCTGTGATGTGCTAACTCCTACTGCAACTCCTGCGTGAGTAAACCTGTGGTCATTTGCCTTTGCATATCCTTTTGAGCTAAATAAACCATTTCACTTGTTTTCACTATCTAAAGAACCTCCTGGCGTCCATTCTTCTATCTTTCACACTTATATGCCTGTGAGTTGTAGTTCAACTACAGTTTAAAGGGGAAGCTTCCATTTGGCGAAGGCTCTGCCCTGGGTGAAGATTCGCATTGTAACCCATGCTCACTATCTAGCTGGTCACCCTTAACTCCTAATTGGCAGATTAGGCCAGAAAAGCGTTACACTACTTAGGGCCACTCTTGTGTGGGCCCCGTTCCAAAACAATGTAGTCATAAGATTTCTTAACTTTGTAAAGATTGAGCTTGGAATCATTATCGGGCCTTGTCTGAACACGTATGTGAGTTTAGGTAAAATTATCATTTGAAATAAATTGATTCTGCCTAATAAAGAAAGAGGAAGATGCACCCAAGCTTCTTTTTTTACCCCTTTGTACCTTAATATGGGTTGAACATTCAAATCTATGAACTGGGTATGGTCAGCGTGGATTAGAGTTGCCACCCGGCCGATATTTTACCGGCCTGGCCAGTAAAACACCTGCCAAGGCCGGGGCCGGTATTACAAATTTACCGGCACTGCAGCTGCCGGTAAATTTATAATACACCTAACAAAAGCCCATGGCCTGCCCCCAAACTCACCTTTTTTGTCAGCTTCTTGTCAATCGCAGTGCCGAGGCTCCGCCCCCTTGATGTCATGATCCTCCCCAGCTAATCACACGCCGTGGCTCTGCCCCTTTTGATGTCACGGCCCGCCCCTTTGTTTCTGCCCCCGACACTGGCCGGTGGAACTTTTATTAAAAGGTGGCAACCCTAGCGTGGATACAGATCCCTAGGTATTAGGGATGGGTGCCTCGTTTCGCCAAAAAAACTAACGGCCATAGACTTTTATGGCGGTGTGCGTCAAAAAAAAAAAGACACCTCAAAACATTTTCGCTGCGCAACAAAAATTTTTGACGCCCATAGACTTTAATGGGCGTCTGCAACATTTCGCCAGTGGTGAATTTTTGGCGAAACGGGTTAAATTTGCCCATCTCTATAAATGACTAATTGCAGGCCGAGAGTGCTTGAGGGCTTGTCAGGTGGGGGAGGGTCTATAGGGAAAATCACAGATTTTGACCAGTTAATTTTAAAGGGGTTGTCCACCTTTTCTCACTGCTACCAAATAATGGTAGAGTATGTTCCCCAGAGTATGAGAATATGTGTTATGTAATGATTATGTATTTATGTGGCTGAATATGCTGTTTACAAATCACTGTAATTGCTGCAGTTCTCACAGAGGAATCCAAGAAAGTTTCCAGGGGGAGGAGCATTTCTCTTCTCTGCAGTGTGAGTCACATGGGAGCAGCATGACATCATCGGCAAGATTTTCCTTTCACTTATTGGCTAGCAGAAGAAACCTTTTCATTGGCTGTGTGTCTGTGGCTTCTGTTTTTTTTCAATAAACTTTATTGCAACTGCAGCTTGTTCCTCAGTATTTCTTTGCTGGATTTGATGCACATTTACAATCTTTCTGGTCATTTAGTTAATTTGTCTATAGATACTTAAGGGATCTCATATAAATAACCATCACATTTTTGTTCCTTTACCTTGAAGGGTGCAGCGTCAATTCCACACCTATCCCTCTACCTCCCCCACACACCACAATTCTCCTACCCCCAAATAATACATATACACCACTGGTTTGGAAAGAGATGGCCGCAGTTATTTATTTAACACAATAATACAATTATACAATTATAATCATGTATAACATTTTTAACCTTTTAACAACCGTTTGTATAACAAACTTTTAAACCTTTAACATATTATTCCCCCACCTGGGGAGGAGGGAATGGGGGTGGGGTATCTGTACCCAAACTGCCAAGATAGGTTCCTGTTCCATTCTCCTAACCCTAAACCGGGCTGCATACCACACTATGAGGACCCAGGCCTACCAGGCTACTTCCACTGACTATGAAAGACCCCCCTTTTAACTTGCAAAGATCCCCCCTGTAACTACGGCTAACACATATTACAGGGAGGGAGGGTGGGATGCTGCGTCCTTCTTCCTCCACGTCCCAGCGCCGAATGGTAAGTATTACCGCTGTTCCTTCCTCTGCTCCTTCGCCCGGGACTCACCAGCCAATCAGCACCTGCAACAGAAAAAAGGGGGAGAGCGGGGATAGCTGTACTCCTAAGGCCCCGTCAAGACCCTGTTGCCCCTATTCAGGCCATGGGGTCCCCTAACTATCTTACCATACTATCTTACTTTTCATATCTATATATATATGTATATATATACACACTAAATACAAGACTATTGCACACACTTCCATCCAGGTTACATTCCCTGGTGCTCCCAGAAGCTCATCAGTATAATCAATTACTGGTGAATACATGGAATTCTCTTAATCTTAATTCTGAAGAAAATCCCCTGTCTGCACCAGCATTTGCCAGTATATATATATTTTTTTAAAATAACATAGTTTTATCATGCTCAAGTTCACTAGAGTGCAATGTTAAACAGTATATAATATATGTTTCATGTGCAATTGGTCTTTTTTCTTTGCTTTTACTTTTCTCTGTCCACTTTCCAGTCTGGAATTTCAACAGAGTTGTTTTGCATCAGTTTATTTACCAACCAACCACTGTTTTTTTTAATTTATTAATAATAATAGTATTACTATGATGGCATCAATGACCACTATCATTTACAGTAGGGGGTACATTATCCCTTATAATACATGAGTGATACTCAGAGTTCCCTGTATAACTCAGCCTGCAGCCTTGTGCCTTTATATGGTCACAGAACAACCCCTCAGTGACTTCTAATATCCTTATCATTTACAGTAGGGGGTACATTATCCCTTATAATACATGAGTGATACTCAGAGTTCCCTGTATAACTCAGCCTGCAGCCTTGTGCCTTTATATGGTCACAGAACAACCCCTCAGTGACTTCTAATATCCTTATCATTTACAGTAGGGGGTACATTATCCCTTATAATACATGAGTGATACTCAGAGTTCCCTGTATAACTCAGCCTGCAGCCTTGTGCCTTTATATGGTCACAGAACAACCCCTCAGTGACTTCTAATATCCTTATCATTTACAGTAGGGGGTACATTATCCCTTATAATACATGAGTGACACTCAGAGTTCCCTGTATAACTCAGCCTGCAGCCTTGTGCCTTTATATGGTCACAGAACAACCCCTCAGTGACTTCTAATATCCTTATCATTTACAGTAGGGGGTACATTATCCCTTATAATACATGAGTGATACTCAGAGTTCCCTGTATAACTCAGCCTGCAGCCTTGTGCCTTTATATGGTCACAGAACAACTCCTCAGTGACTTCTATTTTCCTAAGAACTTATATATATGGGGTACATTACTGTACATTACTCTTGATGATAGTTCTTAAGGGTCACCATTTGTACAAACCCATGTTTTATAACCATTTGTATGTTTATCAGTCACAAGGTGCCTTTGTAATAGCAAAATGCCATCAAGCAGTGGCAGCTCCGTTGCTGAAGGGTCAAGTCAGGACCTTAGGGTTATTGAAATGGTAAGTTTAAATACATACATAAAGCTATGTGTTTGTGCATTGTGTGTGTGTGTATATATATATTTACAATCACAAATACATATGCATTACAGATAGTGAGAGACTGAGATGCAGATATTTGTTTTAATTTTAGAGAGAACAGATGTTTGCAGAGATGCTATAAAGCTATATATATATATGTTATAGCATGAGCCCATATCAGAGGTGCAGATTATTGTTTTCACAATGACCCTGAAATAGCGCCTGAGGATCTGAGTTCCAGATGCAGATGTTGAGGGACGTTTGGGTAATACCAACTGGTGCAGATCTGGTAACTGTGTCGACATGCCGACAGTTGATGAATCTCTATGCTGTAATGAAATTCATGATTTCCAACAATTTTTGGATCAAGAGCACAAAGACATTACTCATAATCAGGATATGCTCAGGCTTTGTTTGAACAGTCATCTCCTCCTGGAATTCATGATAAAGTTTAGAGGCAGAACAAGTGCAAGAACTTTCAGAATTCATTACAATAGGTTAGTAAACTATATCTATATTGTATTTTTACACTAAAACATGTTTTAGTTATATGGCCATATAGTAATTTTTGTCCATGCAACTGATCTGCATTTAGTATTATTATTATTTAGCTATTACATGTGAGATTCAAACAAATGGGCAAATCTGATCAGCTGGTGCCTATGAATTTGCTTTCAAGATAATTAAAAGTAAATTAGTGTATAACTGAATTTTATGTCGCTAAAAGTAATTCATACTCCCCCGTGTCATCAAAAAGGAGTTCAGGCACGAGGCACTAATGCAAACGCTGCTTTATTTTGGCCGCATTTGGTAATACAGGTATTGGACTTGTGCTAAGGACCTGGGTTTTTATGATAATTCTGTCATTTTGATCTTCATACTATAAAAATCTACCAGAAAATAATTTAAAGATTTGGGGGCACATTCACCAAGCTCGGGTGAATGAATAGAGGGGGAAAAAAACTAATTTTGAGGTGTTTTTTATGCTCCTCGACTATCGAATTGGCGTAAATTCGCCTGAGTAGAAAGATTCGAATAGATAGAGCGAAAAAACAGTGCGACTATTCGCCCATTTGATAGTCGAAGAACCGTCTCTTTTAAAAATCATTCGACTGCCTACTTCGCCAGATTAAATCTACCGAATTGCTTTAAAAGCCTATGGGAAAGTCCCATAGGCTTTTTTTCTACGTTTTTATATTTTTCTATGTTTTTATATTTTATATCATATTTATATAATATTCGCCCATTCAACTATTCGCCAGCGTGTAAATTCGCCCGAATTCCCTATTCGATTCTACTCCCCAGTGGAATTTTGAGGGATTTAACCCCTCGAAATTCGACCCTTGATACATCTGCCCCTAAATAAACCCAATAGGCTGGTTTTGCCTCCAATAAGGATTAATTATATCTTAGTTTGAATTCATAATGAAACTCAAAAAATGTTCATACATACTAAGCAATGTTGCATGCCTCTTCTTTACTTTTATGGTAAATTTCTTTCTAATATTCTCTTATTAAAGGGAGATGCATAAAGTTGCATATCGGGCTTTCACCACTTGGACTCCTTGGGGCTAATTTACTTATACCGATTCCATCATGTGCGGTTCATTTAGTACGCTCCACATTTCCTGATCCTCAAGGCCAATATATGGGATTTTTCTGGGCAGAGGACTACCCAGCTCAACATATGGCACTTGATTAGTTTAGTTTGTGTATAAATAACATATCGGTTTATATTTTTGTTGTATTTGAATTTCAAAATATTTGTTTTCACAGTTTATTATTGTACTTCATAAATGGAAAATAAATAGAGAATGTAAAACTGTATTGGTTTCAAAAAGAGAACTTTATATTAACAGAAAAACGTTTTATTTTTGAAAAAACAATGTTTTTGAATAATATACATATACATTTCTTTATATTTGCAGTACACTTAAAGGGATCCTGTCATCGGAAAACATGTTTTTTTCAAAACACATCAGTTAATAGTGCTACTCCAGCAGAATTCTGCACTGAAATCCATTTCTCAAAAGAGCAAACAGATTTTTTTATATTCAATTTTGAAATCTGACATGGGGCTAGACATATTGTCAGTTTCCCATCTGCCCCCAGTCATGTGACTTGAGCCAGCATGGAGAGAAGTGCTTTCTGGCAGGCTGCTGTTTTTCCTTCTCAATGTAACTGAATGTGTCTCAGTGGGACCTGGATTTTACTATTGAGTGCTGTTCTTAGATCTACCAGGCAGCTGTTATCTTGTGTTAGGGAGCTGCTATCTGGTTACCTTCCCATTGTTCTTTTGTTTGGCTGCTGGGGGGAAAAGGGGAGGGCGGTGATACTCTAACTTGCAGTACAGCAGTAAAGAGTGACTGAAGTTTATGAGAGCACAAGTCACATGACTTGGGGCAGCTGGGAAATTGACAATATGTCTAGCCCCATGTCAGATTTCAAAATTAAATATAAAAAAATCTGTTTGCTCTTTTGAGAAATGGATTTCAATGCAGAATTCTGCTGGAGCAGCTCTATTCACTGATTCGTTTTGAAAATTTTTTTTTTTCCCATGACAGTATTCCTTTAAAAAAAAGGTTTTATAATTCTGTCTGTAAAAACAGACTAATAAATGCAAAGCCTTTTCATTCTAATTTACAAAACGAATGTTGATTGTATTTTATAATGAAACATAATATATACAAATGTAAAAAAAAAAGCCATGTATTGTAACTTTAGGGTGAAAGCATTGTCTAGAAAGACTACAACGATGGGAAGTTTGTCTCCGATAGTGAGCTGCAGTTTAACAAATACTATTGCAAACAGGACCTTGGCTAAGTTAAAGCAATAGTCAATATTGTTTGAGAATAGACATTTAGATGAAATAACATATTGGGGCAGTTACGCTTTATTTAGAAGCAAAGGTTTAGGAATGAAATCTATCATTACATTACAAATATAAGCATAAATCTTAGTCAATAAAACGAAATTATTGAGCAAAACGAGAGGTAGGTTTTTCCACCAGTTCTTTGTTAGATTGCCTTGGAATTGGAGCTATGTTTCCAGGAAGTTTAGAATTAGCAGATTCCCACTCTAA
Source organism: Xenopus laevis (assembly GCF_017654675.1). Taxonomy (NCBI): domain Eukaryota; kingdom Metazoa; phylum Chordata; class Amphibia; order Anura; family Pipidae; genus Xenopus; species Xenopus laevis. The sequence goes on along the minus strand of NC_054372.1, from coordinate 200,527,799 downwards.
ACACTTCTCACCGGCTAAGTAGGAGAGTACGTCACGCATTATGTCAAAGGCAAAATCAAAGTTTTTGAGCTTGTAAACTGGTTTGATAACCCAGTCTTTTCTTTTTATCTTGCTATACTCCATTCGGTGACGCAAATCACCTTCGGATCCCATGGACATAACATTAACTTGTAGACGGGCTTGTTCACGTTGCACATTCCTATTATGATCAATAGCAGCTAATTGTGTCCTTTCAATCATACCATCCATGAACTAGTGGTGTCTCTTGGAACGATGTTTAAAGGACAAGGAAAGTGTAAAATATTATAAGGCTAGAAATGCTGTATTTTGTATACTAAACATAAGCATGAACTTACTGCACCACAAGCCTAATCCAACAAATGATTTATGCTTTCAAAGTTGGCCACTGGGGGCTGTCATCTTGTAACTTTGTTATACATCTTTGCAAGACTAAGACTGTGCACATGCTCAGTGTGATCTGGGCTGCTTAGGGATCGTCATAAACAAAGCTGCTTGAGTTCTGCATGGCTGGGAAGTAAGGCGGGGGCTCCCCCTGCTGTACATAAGTATGATTGTTTCCCTGCAGAGCAGTTAGGGACCGTCTGACAATTCCTATCCACAGCAGTAAATGAAGGGACAATTTCACTGCATACAGTCAGGTTTCTTATAAACACTGTACACATTTTTTAATTAAAGTATATTGGAGAAAGGTTTATTTTTCATTAAAGAATGTAAAAATGGGATTTTATTGTTTTGCCTTTCCTTGTCCTTTAAGCACATTGCTGTGGTATAGTTCCAATTCACCAGCTGTTTTATGTTTTTTATCACTGTGCGATTTTCTACAATTTCACATAGCTTGAGGTGTGCAATCGATCCTTTCTTTAGCCAAAGTCGTCGTTTGTCAGCTTCATCTTCTATCTCCTCAGGCTCATGGTATAGCCGTCCAACTTTCCATCGGTGAACACCAGTTACATGATACAAGACGGAACACCATTATTCAAGGAGGACATCTACATTGCCATCACAAGTTCTGGCTGCCCACCAAAGATGATGTTTTATTGGAGTAATCCACTGTGCTAATTCTCGACAACTTTTCTTCTTACTTATTCTTCTTACAATCTTATTGCCAATGGATTTAGCAAAGTGCCATATGTCAAACTGGTGAAGGATTGTTTCAAATTTTTCTCTCATCGCCTTCCATACAGCACTATGCCTGTCAGTACATACCAGCTTAACATTAACCTTCTTTTTCAACAGTTTTTTCAGTGTTTTTTTAAATGTTTTCTTCTCTAGGGCCACAGAGGATGATGCCGGTGACACTTGGGGGCAGATTTATATAGGATCGAATATCGAGGGTTAATTAACCCTCAATATTCGACTGCAGAATGTAAATCCTTCGACTTCGAATATCGAAGTCAAAGGATTTACTGCAAATAGTACGATCGAACGAAAAATCGTTCGATCAAACAATTAAATCCTTCGAATCATTCGATTCGAAGGATTTTAATCCATCAATCGAATGATTTTTATTCGACCTAAAAATTGTTACAAAGCCTATGGGGACCTTCCCCATAGGCTAACATGGCACTACGGTAGGTTTTAGGTGGCGAAGTAGGGGGTCCAATTTTTTTTTAAAGAGACAGTACTTCGATTATCGAATGGTCGAATATTGGAACGATTTTTAGTTGGAATCATTCGAATTGAAGTCTAGGTCATAGTTGAAGGTCGAAGTAGCCAATTCGATGGTTGAAGTAGCCAAAAAAATCATTTGAAATTCAACGTTTTTTTATTCTATTACTTCACCCAAGCTAAGTAAATAGGCGCCCTGGTCAACATTAAAGTGTACAATTTTCTAGATTCCAGAAAGGTGTACACACAATATTTTGCACAAAAACCAGGGCTATCACACTGCCCATCGCCGGACAGACATACTGGTTTGTCTCCAATTTCTTTCAAAGTTTCTTTTGGCTCCATTTGCCAGTGATGATTGACTGTTGGAAAAAGATATGTGCGTTGGTTTTGATAATGAGTTGTTTTGCCAACTTGTTTCAAACCAAGTATCTTGTTCATGTGACTTACTTTATTATAGTTCGAACCACTCAGAAGAATAGCTGCAAACATCATTATATTGCCTACTGGCATTCTTGTTTTTTTAGGTTGACTGTCCCAAAGATGGAATTTATGTCCTTCATAACAATCGGCAAACACACTTTAGAAAGAGCCAATAATTTTCTTCTTAATGTTTTTTATTGGATGGGGACAATTGATTCCTCCCTTGCATCTTGAAGACATAAGAAGGGTATCCAGACATGACTCAAAAACCATAAACTTATTTTCTGTTATGAAATCTGGAATTTTTGATTGGTGGAAAACCTGTGAGTCAATTGTAGAATCTTTAATAGTTTCCTCTTGCTCCTTCTCCATTAATAATAAGCTTTCCATGGAGGGCTTATAAGTCTCTTCAAGATGATCAGCACCTGTAAGTTCAATGCTTTCTGCAGTTGTCTCTAATGTCTCCTCCAAAGGTTGATAATTATATGGATTTTGAAATTCACTAGAATGACCTTGATCAAAAGCAGTTGATTTAAAGAGGGTTGCAAGCCCATGTTCCAGAGGTGGTGACTGAAGTATATTGGGTATTCCTGATTCAAAGTCCAATATCACATTGTATAGATTTATGCTTCTGTGGAATATGTGTTTGAAGGGCTCTATTTTTAGAGAAATGTTTTGGATTAGTATTGATACCGATTGTCTTTGTATTTGCAAAATAGATAGGGTGGCTCCCTGTATCAACAAGTAATGGATTTTTGTTTCAGATCGATTTCTTTGGATGCCGTGAAGTGGCCGCCTCATGAAACGAAATGCTTTGTTGGACAACCGTAGAAATATCTTGAGAGAATGGTGGTAATTGAGTGACACCAGATGTTGATGGTACAGAGAATAAACTTTTTTCCATAGTAGTACTTGATGAACTTTGCAGAGAAGTACTTGCACTCAGCTCTGATAAATAAACATGAACTTACTGCACCACAAGCCTAATCAAACAAATGATTTATGCTTTCAAAGTTGGCTACAGGGGGTCACCATCTTGTAACTTTGTTATACATCTTTGCAAGACTAAGACTGTGCACATGCTCAGTGTGGTCTGGGCTGCTTAGGGATCGTCATAAACAAAGCAGCTTGAGTTCTGCATGGCAGGTAAGTAAGGCGGGAGCTCCCCCTGCTGTTCATAAGTAAGATTGTTTCCCTGCAGAGCAGTTAGGGACCGTCTGACAATTCCTATCCACAGCAGTAAATGAAGGGAGAATGTCACTGCATACAGTCAGGTTTCTTATAAAAACTGTACATATTTTTTAATTAAAGTATATTGGAGATAGGTTTCTTTTTCATCAAAGAAAGTAAAAATTGGATTTTATTTTTTTGGCTTTACATGCCCTTTAAGAGCTCTTTGGAGGAACAGACTGAACTGAACTGTGAAATATTTACCAGACTCTGTTCAACCACAAATTTTACTAACTCCCCATTTCCCCTCTCTGATCACAATATGGTCACATTTCAACTCTCACTAACTCCCTCCTCACCCCCTGCTATTCCCCAAACACGTACTTACCGTGACTTGCAAGCTGTAGTCTCATCTCTCTTCTTCCTTTGACTCTCTTCACTCTAATATCTCAGCCATCTCATGTCCTAATGTGGCTACCTCTGTCTACTACAGCACACTAACCACTGCCCTTAATGAGCTTGCTCCTGCAAAAACTAAACGTTCTAGACCCAATCCACTTCAACCTTGACATACTGCTCATACAAAAGCTCCAAAGACACTCATGTGCACTTGAGCATCGCTGGCGCAAATCCCATTCAGAATCAGACTTTTGGAGCTACAAATCTGCCCTGCGCTCCTATAACACCAGCCTCTTCCAAGCCAAACAAACTTACTTAACTTCACTCATTAACTCCCTTTCTAAAAAACCAGCACAATTTTTCTCCACCTTTAATTCTCTTCTTTCCTCTTCTCCATCCCCTCCATGCACATCTGTCTCTGCTCAAGATATATCTGCTCCTTCACCTCTGTTACTGATGAGGAAGTCTCAAAACTATTGGCCTCTTCTCACCTTACCATCTGCCCGCTTGATCCAATTCCTTCAAAACTTCTCCGCAATACCATTCCTTCTCAACTGGAATGTTTCCTTCTCAACTTAAACATGCTTTTGTCACCCCATTCTTAATCTCGACAACCTCCTGCCTATCTCTACCTTTCATCTCTAAACTACTTGAGCGTCTAGTCTACAACCAACTAACCTCATTCCTCTCTGACAATAACCTGCTGGACTCCCTGCAATCTGGGTTTAAGCCACAACACTCCACGGAAACTGCCCTGACTCGACTAACTAATGACCTTTTACCCGCTAAAGCCAACAATCAATTCTCACTACTAATACTGCTTGATCTCTCAGCTGCATTTGACACTGTAGATCATCCACTCCTCCTCCAGTCCCTCCATTTACTTGGCCTTCGTGACTCGGCCCTGTTCTAGTTCTCTTCTTACCTCACTAATCGTTCCTTCAGTGTCTCCTACAATGGAGTAGCATCTTCTCCACCATCTTCTACCTCTTTCTGTTGGGGTTCCTAGAGGCTCTGTCTTGGGCCCATTATTATTCTCCCTCTATACTTCCTCCCTCTGCAAACTAATCAACTTGTATGATTTCCATTACTACCACTACCAATACTATGCTGATGATACTCAGATCTATCTCTCCTCTCCTGATCTCAACCCAGAACTCCTAACTCGGGTCTCCTCCTGCCTGTCAGCTATCTCTACTTGGATGTCACAACACTACCTTAAATTAAACCTCTCAAAAACAGAAATGGTTCTCTTTCCCCCAAATAACACCAGTAACATCATGGAAGTAGGAACTTGGATGAAGCAGCGCACACTCTCCTCACAGTTTGATAGTTTGAGCCCGGTGCACAGTGTAGAGGGCACGGCAACCCCCAGGAATACGTACTAGGCAAACAGAATCACTGGCACACGTGGCAATTCAGGTGCCGGGTTACCCCGTGCTCTTTATTGTGCGGACGTGCAACGTTTCGGGGTGACAACCCCTTTATCAAGCATACTAAAAAAGACCAAAATGCAAGTATATAACATGTGATCAATTAACATGTTTAGCATAATTAATAAAGTGACCAGCCCCTGTAAGGGTTCATACAAAATAGTAAAACATTCATAAAATTCTTGTGAAAGTGTCCAAGCAGATGACAATGTAGTGAAGAGTAAAAGGTTTCGTATATGCAACAAATGTATCAAAGTGTCCATATTGTGAAAAAATGTGTCGCTTGTTCCACAGTTACAACATTGTTGCATCTATAAAAAGATAAAAGATGTACTGATAACAAGCACAATAAAGAGCACGGGGTAACCCGGCACCTGAATTGCCACGTGTGCCAGTGATTCTGTTTGCCTAGTACATCATGGAAGTACCCATCATAGCTAACAATTCCACTATCACCCCCTCTCCCCAGGCCCGGTGCCTTGGGGTTATCCTAGATTCTGCCCTGTCCCTCACTCCTCATATCCAGTCACTTATTAAATCATGTCACTTCCACCTAAGGAACATATACAAAATATGATCATTTATCACCATACCAAGCAACTGCCCCACTAAAGGCTGAAAAGTGTGGCATGGATAGGGGAGATTGGCCTCTTCAGTTTGGGCACCTCTGCCTTTAGTGCAGGCGAGTGGATATTTATTTCAGAAGTAACTGGAGAGGGTGGTGCCCTTTAATAGGTCTGGCCAGATGGTGACAATAGAGCAAGGTCGTGCCTTTGGGACAAGATGGAGACAGTAGAGCAAGATAAAGGCAGTAGGGAAGAAAGGCAAGATGGGGACAGTAGGACAATAGGCAAATATCCTACAACAGACCAATGATCCTACTCCAAGAGCCTGGGATGAAGGAAGGTCTCATTAGGAGAAGACAGGGTTGGGACAGTTTAAGTAATATCTTACTCTTTGAGTGAGAGGCAGGATGAGGGTAGTTAGTACCACAGTCAGAGGCTCCAGTGAGGGTTAGTACTGTGCAGTATCAGGGATAGGAGATTCCTAAAGAAATACCCACTGAGAGCATAAGCTACTACTGGGGACCAGCCTTGTAACTATAGATTAAGCTGAACCTATTGTTGCAGGGGGCCCAGACCATGGGGTCTGCTGTAAAGCTATCCCCAGCAGCTACTCTCCTATCTCAATAACTACAGTGCACACAAGCATATGGCCAGGGTGAGGAGGGGAGATGTTTGGGGATTGCTCAGCTCAATGGGCCCAATAGAAATGTTTTGCAGGGGAGCCTGGAACCATGTAGTTTTCCATCGCTGGGGACTAGTTCTACCTTTGTAGTTTTACAACCAGTCAACCAATTAGTAAACATCTGTGAGAAAGTAACATCTAGTACAGGTATGGGAGCTGTTATTGCGAAAGCTCGGGACCTGGGGTTTTCTGGATAATTTGGATCTCCATACCTAAATTCAACTAGATACTGAGCTTAGACTGAATACCAAACTAAATCAATCCCCTAATTTGCATATGCAAATAAGGACCCCCTTCAAAAGAAATCAGCATACCAAATGTGTCACCTTCAATTGTCAAGTCATGTGAGATTAAAGGCTCAGATTTGATTTCACAAAGAACCCAAAATTTGGATGAAAACCATGGATTAGGGAGTTTCAGATCTGAGAGTATCTTAGGTGTATATTGATCATATATCAAATCATAATATTATGAGTTTGTGCCAGCATGGTTTTATGCGTAATAGATCTTGCCAGACATAATTCAATTTCTTTGTATGAAAAGGTGAACAGGGACCTGGATTCTGGGATGGCAGTGGATGTGATTTACTTAGACTTTGCTAAAGCATTTGATACAGTGCCACACAGAAGGTTACTGGTTAAATGAAGGAATGTTGGCCTGGAACATAGTATTTGTACCTGGATAGAGAACTGGCTAAAAGATAGACTACAAAGAGTGGTGGTAAATGGAACATTTTCTAATTGGACCAGTGTTGTTAGTGGAGTACCGCAGGGCTCTGTACTAGGTCCCTTGCTTTTCAACTTGTTTATTAATGACCTGGAGGTGCCATTGAAAGTACTGTTTCTATTTGTGCAGATGAGACTAAATTGTGCAGAACTATAGGTTCCATGCAGGATGCTGCCACTTTGCACAGTGATTTGTCTAAACTGGGAAACTGGGCAGCAAACTGGAAAATGAGGTTCAATGTTGATAAATGCAGGTTATGCACTTTGGCAAAAATAATATAAATGCAAGTTCTACACTAAATGGCAGTGTGTTGGGAGTTTCCTTAAATGAGAAGGATCTTGGGGTCTTTGTAGATAACAAGTTGTCTAATTCTGGGCAGTGTCATTCTGTGGCTACTAAAGCAAATAAAGTTCTTGTATAAAAAAGGGCATTAACTCAAGGGATGAAACATAATTGTGTCTCTTTATAGGTCCCTGGTGAGGCCTCATCTGGAGTATGGGGGCAGTTTTGGACTCCAGTCCTTAAGAGGGATATAAATGAGCTGGAGAGAGTGCAGAGACTAAGTGCAACTAAACTGGTTAGAGGGAGGGAAGAGTTAAATTATGAGGGGAGACTGACAAGGTTGGGGGTGTTTTCTCTGGGGGAAAAAAGGCGCTTGTGAGGGGACATGATTAGACTTTACAAGTACATTAGAGGACATTATAGACAAATAGCAGGGGACCTTTTTACCCATAAAGAGAATCACGTACCAGAGGCCTCCCCTTCAGACTAGAGGAAAAGAAGTTTCATTTAAAGGAACAGAGTAGGGGGTTCATCACAGTGAGGACAGTGAGGTTGGGGAATGCACTGCCGGGTGATGATTCAGTTAATGACTATAAGAGGGACTTGGATGATTTCTTGGACAGACATAATACAAAGGCTATTGTGATACTAAACTCTATAGTTAGTATAGATATGGGGATATATCATTTATGTGACAGTAGGGAGGGGTGTGTGTATGGGGCTGGGTTTTCATTTGGAGGGGTTGGACTTGATGGAATTTGTCTTTTTTCAACCCAATTTAACTATGTAACTATGTAACTATGATAGGCAATGCCGTAAGATATAGAAATCAAAATTTACTGAAATACATTTAACTTTTTTTTTTAATGAAGGCCAATATTATGTTTAAATAAAACGTGTTGGGGGCTTTGCATTTAAATTAGGAGATACAAATCCTACAGTAGATTAAAAAATAATGTAGTTCATACAAAATATGTTTTAAGTGGCAGAGTAGCATAATCCACATATTTCTTTAAAAACGGCAGAACATATTCAACATTGTACTAAAAGTAAACTTGTTACAAATGTACAAATAATGTTCATTTATTCAGATTCTTTTTTCCATTTATGGGCCAGATTTAGTGATGGGCGACTTTGTCCTGATTTGCCAAATCGAAATTCATGTCGAAATTCATGAAACGGTAGAAAATTAATGAAACGGGATGTTTGACGCCAATGACAATTTAGCGCACTTTAGTCAATTGCCGCATATTAAATTGTCACCTGTGTCAAAATGGTCGCCACCAACCAAAACGGTCACCAGCGTCAAACTTTTTTTGATGCCAGTGAAGTGTTTCATGAATTTATTCGCCAGCTGCAAAACACAGAAATTCGCCGCAAATTCTCACCTGCCGAATAATTTCACCCATCACTAGCCAGATTCAATTAAGAGAGAAAAACTTATCTCAAGGTTTATCATGGGAAAATTCATGGACAAGATTCAAAGAGAAATCATTTTTAAAGCTTATTTCTATAATTCATTTGGATCCAATGTTAACAGAACATCAGTCACAGGAATCCATTGATGCTGTTTCCCTCAATTGAGCCCATAAAGAATTGTTACAGTTGCCGCACAAATTACCCTGATACCAAAAAAGGCAAAGACCTGTCTTTCTGTGACTTATTTTATCCAATATGTTAAATAGAGATATGACAAGTCATTCCCAACTGCCAATATCATAGACTTTCCCAGGCAAGTTCTTCTACTGCTCATTCTAATGCGATACAGTCAAGGCCTCAGACTGAGCGTAGTGGGTGTGTTTATAGAAAGGTATTGGTCTCAAGTGCATTGCATACAGCCTTAATTATGGGCTCCTTATTATTGGAGCAAATTTGTTATTTTTCCACTGGATCCCAATGCCAAACAACTACAAATTAACCTCTCAATGGCTTAGTGATTTTAGTTAGGGGTTACATGTACTTTACAGGGCTTTTTTACTAACATTTCATTTTTTTTCCATGATTTTTTTAAAATGCGCGGTTTACCTTTATTTGTAAGAATTTATAAAAATATTTGAGATTTATTCCCTCCAAGGGAAAACATGTTGAGGTGCTGTAGAAGTCAGTGGGAGCTGCGTTGAACTTTTTGGACCTCTTTAAATGAATTATGATTTTTTTTAGAGGTTTTTGGATTTTTTCTCTGCTACAAATTGTCCAAAAAAACTCACATTTTTAGAGTTTTTTTTATTTTTGGTTCTAAATTCTTTGTATAAGTTTAGCCTACTTTTACGTGTGTTTTATGTAATTCATTATAATGAACTTTTATTTGTGGGCACTTTAATAGAAATGTTATCATTAAGATTTATTATGAAAGTAAGAGAGTAAAAGAGCGTGTACATAAACATATAGAAAATCCTATTAAATAAGGCAGAAGTAGTGATGGGCGAAATTAGCGAAATGGCGAAAAATTTGCAAAATGGGACGTTTGTCGTGTATTCAATGGGCGCGCTGTAAATTTTTGCCGGCATCAAAATGGTCACCCGCTTCACAAATGGTCACAGGCATCAAACTTTTTTTTGCGGCAAATTTATTCGCCAGCCGCGAAACTCGGAAATTTGCAGCAAATTTGCGGCTGGCAAATAAATTTGCCCATCACTAATTAACTAAATGTTCACATTATTTTATAGTAAATCTATACCATTATGTTACATTTTTTTCTCATAGTCTATTTAACACCATTAAGGATGGGCGAATTTTTTCACCTTGTTTAGCCGCAGAATTGATGCCCATAGACCTGAATTTCATCACACGTCAAAAAAAACATTTTTTGCCGCCCATAGACTTTAATGGATGTTGGCGAATTGTCGCCGGCGGCGAATTTTTGGCTAAACGGGTCAAATTCGCCCATCTCTAAACACCATTTAATACTGTTGTATTGTATTGACTGGTGCTGGACTGGAAATTCAAAACGTATGGAAGCAGATTTAGACTATGATCTGCTATGAATGTGTTCTATTGTCTAGCTAACCTGTTTAAAATTATAACAGTTTAACATGAACTAAGCCTGTGGTTGATTCAAATCTTAATTCTATTATGACATAATCAACATCATCCATGATGACATCAATAACATTATCATCTATTGTGACATCATCAACATCACCTATTGTGACATCATCATCACCTATTATGACATCATCGACATCATCCATTGTGACATCAATAACATTATCATCTATTGTGACATCATCAACATCACCTATTGTGACATCATCATCACCTATTATGACATCATCAACATCATCCATTGTGACATCATCACCTATTGTGACATCATCAACAGCAGAGGAATAGATTAATACACGGCACAGAATAGTCATTTGCATTTCAGACATCAGAGGTAAGTGCAGCTGATCATTTTACAGGTTTCTAACAATCGTTTATATCATATATATCATATTATATTATATTAGTTGTGAAAAATATAGACATAGGACAATATCCTAACTATCCCTGATTTTGGTATAAATTAATAGTGATGAACAAATCTGGCTTGTTTTGAAAACTTCTCAAAACCATGATAAACTTGGTAAAATGGTGACATTTCAGTAAAATATGAGCAAATCATTGGAGTCAATAAGCATTTTTTTCCATTGTGGTTTAAAAAAAAACAGGTGGAAATATTCTCATAATGCCATGGGCATTTACCCAATGAGGTTTTAAGTGTTTTTGTTTGTTTGTTTGTTATTGCTTCTGGTGTATCACAAATTTGTTAAAAAAATGTCACCATGAAACTGTACCAGGGGAAAAGTTTGCTCATCCCCATAAATGATTAGCAATAATGTAAATAGATGATATAGATCCATTGGATTGCACTAAATAGGCTTTGCTTTTGTTACAAGCTCCAACCTGATGTTATTTCTCTTCTCTTTCATCAAACGTGAAGAATTCGAAGACTCACTTCCAACTATCTGTTGTCAGAAATGGGATTTTTGGACTGTTTCTGCTGTTCTTCTTTCAGGAGAAAAGTAAGGCCATTGCAAAGGCTTCTCTTTTTATTTATAATAATAATAATAATAATAATAGTGTTTCTATATATGGTAGGAAGGACAATTGTCTGTTAATGGATTGTTAATAAAGAAATAAAACAAATTCTATCTTTTTATTCACAGAAGCAGAAAGAGACAAAACCATTTTCAGAACTTTACAAAGTAAGCAAGAGTGTATTATATGTTGTCTGAACTCCAGTGGGGCCCTAAGTGGATGAAAGAACCAATCACTGAGCTTTATCTGGGATCTATAATATAAAATATTGGTTTAGCCGAAGTGTGGGAGCCTTTATAGCCCTTGATCTATTGCTGCAATATGATGTCTTTTTATTTAATAGCACTGCTTCTTCATTTGTGGACGGCTTTATTCTAAAATGTATTCCACTTTTCTATCATTCCTGCTTTTACCCCTCTCCCTCTCTTTCCATACACATGTTAATATCTCTGGTAGGAGGTTATCAACTCCTTACTCACAATTCTATGCACCCTATTATTTCTATATTAAAAGAGTGGTTCACCTTTAAGTTAACTTTTAATATGTTATAGAGTGGCCAGTTCAAAGCAACTTATCAATTGGCCTTTATATTTTCTTTTTTATAGTTATTGCATTATTTGCCTTCTTCTTCTTTCTCTTTTTAGCTTTCTAATGGGGGTCACTGACAATGGTGACAACGGCCAAAGAAATTAAAACTCTTTTATTTCTTTTTTTAGCCCATTACCAATAAAATCACCTTAGGGAAAGAACTTGGCAGCGGAGGCCATGGACAAGTCTATCAGGTAAGACACAAAATGTTTCCAGAAAGGAATAAATACAGCACATTGGATTGATCTGTTAGTGACAGCTAATACTAAATCTTGTAGAAAAGTCCCAACAAAACATTTCTGCATTACAGGGTCAACATGCCAAGAAAGGCAAAGTCGCTGTTAAAGTTGTCAGCCTTGAAGATGAAGAGGTAAGTTGTCTTTGGTGTTTCATTGAATATTTTACTAAAGTTGAATGAGAGGGATGTAGTTCGGGGTCTAGTGATGCATTGTCTGTAAACTAAAGTTCTTTCTTTTATTCTGCTCTAGGATCAAGACTGGGTCAGAGAGGAGCTGTATTTCCTCAGCAAATTCTCTGCCCACAGAAATGTTGCCACTTACCATGGGGCATATTTTCAACCAAAAGCTTCAGAGGAAGAACCTGACAAGCTTTGGGTAAGTAAAAGTTTTATGATGTTCTAAGCCTTGTGTTTTAGTGCAATGTCGGACTGGCCCACCGGGATACCAGGAAAACTCCCGGTGGGCCAAGGTGTCAGTGGGCCCTCCTGCTTCTAATCTTTTAGCCTATATCATGGTCATTCTCTATTTCTTTATGGGAATAAAGAGGCTTGATAATGGAAGAATAGAGTATAGTATGTAGAGAAAAGAGACTAGTAGAATAAAGAGGTTGAGTGAGGAGAGGAGGTATAATAGTTTGGTGAGCCCTCAACCTAAGGTTTTCTGGTGGGCCCCTGGTATCCCAGTCCGACACTGTTTTAGTGTCATTTCAAGGGGAAGCTCTCCCGATTGGCTACCATGCTGGAAGTTGCCCGGCTACATCTAAATTTAACGAAGTCTATTACTATAGATGTGGAATTCGTTACAAAGCTTTTCCAGTATAAATCAGATCTTTTTTTTCTTCTTCTTTTTAGATTACGATGAAGCTCTGCGGCGGCGGCTCCATCGGTGACTTAGTCAGCAGCATGAATGGTAGTCCCCTTAGTGAGAAGTGGATTGCCTATTTCTGCAGGGAGACCTTACATGTATGTCTAAATATTTCCATTTCAGGCTTCTTCTTGCACCTCTTTAACACACCTTTACGTCATTAACTCTATCACGTGACTTTTCAATCCTAATAATTGTTAATTCAATTTCTACAGGGTCTGAAACACCTACACAAGCACCGCGTCGCCCATCGAGACATCAAATGTCTCAACATTATGTTGACAGAAGAGGCAAAAGTCAAAATAAGTAAGTGAAGCTTTTTTCTCAAATAATGATGAACAGTTGCCAAACACTAGGACACAATGTATAGTTTAAAGGTCAAGCGGCACGTGTATTTTTACTAATTAATTGCTGTGCACACGCAGGCCATTTCCCTACTAATTAATTGCTGTGTAACTAGGACTGAGAATATTGATGATTATAACATGTCTCATTTGTGCTTTTAGTTGATTTTGGCATCAGCGGAATGCTTGACAAGGAAACAGGGATGTGCTATGAAGATCTAGGAACCCCTGATTGGAAAGCCCCGGAAATTTCCACAAGCCAACAGGGATATGACGTGAAGGTAAATCACATGCTTGATTACTGTTTTATCATAATCATCTATTGTGCTTCATAATTTGGTGTGAAATTTAAAATAACGAGTGGAATTAGTTGCGCCTTCCTCTATCAGCGAGACACCCCGTTATTTTTGCGTGATAGTGTATAGCTCAATACACTTTGGGGAATGCAGTTCTCATAGTAGAAGGATGTTATTAATTCACCATGTCTAGTCTTTTATGGATATTTTTTAAAATAAATCACCATCGCAGATTATTTTTACCATTAAAAAGACTGAAATGAGGAAAAATATTTGTATCTGTGAATTATATACAATCCATTTAATTTCTTTGTATTATTCTTTATTTTTTTCAGTGTGATATATGGTCATTGGGGATGGCAGCATATGAAATGGCAGAGGGACAACCTCGTAAGTAAAACTCAACAAATCTCATGTCTACATTGTAATCAAGGCAGGAGGTTTTGAGATTAAACCTTGTGCTATAGAGACGTGTAGGAAACCATATCATGTAGCGGAATATTTAAGATCATTATTTTACTGATCCTATTTTACTTTGAACAACTTTTAGCATTTGTTGATATTGACCCAGAGGACATCGTAGACCATATCCTTCAAAATCCTACACCAAAACTGCCATCAAACAAATGGTGAGTCATTCTCTAAATGGGGGTTTCATTTACAACCTGACTTTACCCATTTACCCAAAAAAGATGCATGGGTTTATTTAGGTTCTACATTCATTGCACAATCTGCTGTATATTCTATAAAGTCAATGACATCCACCAAGGTGTAACCTTGTTATCTTATTACCTCAATATATTATACTTTCTACTCACTGATGTGCCCTTAAGAATGGCCATTGTTTGCCGTGCCATTTTCATATATGCACAGTAATTATTGGAGCCTACAGTATGTATTTAAGAGCCTTCTCTCAAGGGGAGTTTAACCAGAAAGCTGAAGTTAACAAATATATTCATCTTTTTCCAGGTCAGAAAAATTCCAATCATTTCTGGAGTTATGTTTGGAGAAGAATGTTAATAGCAGACCAACTGCAAAGCAACTCCTAAAGCACCCATTTGTTAAAGATCTGCCCCCTGACAAACAGATCAGAGGGGAAATTAAGGACCACCTTAAGGCTCTTAAAGCACGACGCTCTATAAAAGGTAAGTGAACTAACAGCTAGTACTTGACGTTTAGGCATCAGCATTATAAATATTAAGTTCATTGGACATGGAACTACCGGCTCCTGGAGGTGATAATGGCTGTTTCTGTAGCAACTTTTTAGAAAGATAGATTAGTTTGAGTAAGAATTGTATATTGCTATTAGTTCCGAATCTGGAAGGGAAGGTTTTTATAATTGTTTTATATGCAAAACAGAGTAACCAAGAATTCCATTTGTATTGCAGAGAGTTGTCCACATAAAAGGAACCTCACACCATGCCTGAAAATAGTTTCAGATGAAGAAGAAGAAGATGAGGAGGAGGAAAAAGAGAGCAAGACGCCTCAAGGTAAATTTGAAAGGGGGGTTCAAGCCATGATGGGAATAGTGGAAGGAGAATGGTTTTGTACCAAATGCAAAATATAAAATTGCCCTTTCTTTGCTTTGTTTAAATGTTCATATCCCATACTTGCTCAAAGATATAATATATTATATTTATATATAACTAGATATATGGGCAAAATATGTACAATGGATCCCAACCCTCTGTCTATGAAAACAGACAGATCTATGGTTTCAGGATGATTATAGGGACAGTTATGTAATGAAGGTGCCACTTGTTTTTTTGTTTTAGAGAGAAGTCCAACAATACCTCTTAGAAACCGGAACACACCATTCCGAGAGAAAGTAAATCCGCTCACTATAAAATACTCAAGTGAAGAGGAAAGTGAGGAAGAAGAAACTTCTAGAGCCTCACAAGGTACATTATGAAAGGATGTCCTATCTAAATCCCACAGAAAACATGTGAAATACAGACCCACGTCTCTTACATTCATTCACCTACTCACAGTCACGTTTCAGACACCAGTTGCCATCAGTTTAGAAATGTGTATAGGAGACATAGAATAACCATGATGGATCCAATCTAATATATTTGGGATGGGGCTGGAAATGCTACAACCATAAAACACATTAGAAACATTTACACGAGCCGTTTATCTTCCCACACGTTCAATGTTTGCTGTTATTTCAGCTTTAAGTAATGCATAAGTTGCAAGATACAATAGTTGTAAGTTCCTGGTAGAACCAGATACATTATTATTATAAATACTTGTACCCATATAACATCTCACACTCAAAGTCAATATCACCTGAGATTCTTTCACCTTTATATGAAAATGTAACTGTATTAAAGGTACAATGGTTTAACTCTGATATTCCCCTTTATTTAGAATTACAAAAGACCAGCCAATGTAAACGGCAAAGTACACCTTATAAGAGTAAACTAAATCCTCTAAAGATACAATATTCTTCAAGTGAGGAGGAAAATACTGAAGAACCTACTAAAGGTAAACATAGAATGGATTTTAAAATCAAATATATTAGACAATGTTGTAGTTCAGTTAGATTGTGAGGGCTGTTGCCTACGCCCAAGGATGATCAGAAACACAAGAGATGAACACAAGAAAAGACCCTCTTAGATTGTAAGCTTTATGGGGCTAGGACCTCCTTCCTACTGTGTCTCTAACCACATGGCACTTAATCTCTGTATAGTTGTACTTAATTATTTTATTTATTATAATGCTTGTCCTACACAAATTTGTATCAACTGAAAAATTGGGTTATTCCTAGTTGACATGTCTCCAAACTAAGCAAAACATACAGTATCTGTATTAGGGATGTAAAACAGAGATACATTATCAGTGCACGTTTGTCTAAAGTCAATTTAAAAAGAAAGTCTTTGATTTTCTATATTGTAATTTTGTTTAAATTATTTTAGACCTTGAAGATAATGAATGTGAAGAGCTTTCCAATGAGTCAAATGAAGTAAATTCTGTACAGGACGATGACTCATGTGACCAGGCCCCTGAGATGAAAGAAGAAGCCTCAGTTGGTGATGGTTCATATAATACTGAACCTGGCACTGGAAATGAGGCTGATGAGAAAGAAGGATCATGTGACCAGGCCTCACAAATTAATGAAGAAACCTCAAATGCTGATGGTTCTTTAAATCCTAAACCTGAAAATGGCATTGAGGAGATAGATGGCCCATTTCAACAAACTGCAGAAGAAGAGGAGCCATTGAATCCAAACCCTGGAGTTGAAGAAGCCTCAGTTGGTGATGGTTCATGTAATACTGAACCTGGCACTGGAAATGAGGCTGAGGAGAAAGAGGGATCACATGACCAGGCCTCACAAATTAATGAAGAAACCTCAAATTCTGATGGTTCATTAAATCCTGAACCTGAAAATGACATTGAGGAGATAGATGGCCCATTTCAACATATTGCAGAAGAAGAGGAGCCATTGAATCCAAACCCAGGAGTTGAAGAAGCCTCAGTTGGTGATGGTTCATGTAATACTGAACCTGGCACTGAAAATGAGGCTGATGAGAAAGAGGGATCATGTGACCAGGCCTCAGAAATTAATGAAGAAACCTCAAATGCTGATGGTTCATTAAATCCTGAACCTGAAAATGACATTGAGGAGATAGATGGCCCATTTAAACAAACTGCAGAAGAAGAGGAGATATTGAATCCAAACCCTGGAGTTGAAGAAGCCTCAGTTGGTGATGGTTCATGTAAAATGTATTAAATCCTGAACCTGAAAATGACATTGAGGAGATAGATGGCCCATTGCAACAAATTGCAGAAGAAGAGGAGCCATTGAATCCAAACCCTGGAGTTGAAGAAGCCTCAGTTGGTGATGGTTCATGTAATACTGAACCTGGCACTGGAAATGAGGCTGAGGAGAAAGAGGGATCATGTGACCAGGCCTCACAAATTAATGAAGAAACCTCAAATGCTGATGGTTCATTAAATCCTGAACCTGAAAATGACATTGAGGAGATAGATGGCCCATTTCAACAAACTGCAGAAGAAGAAGAGCCATTGAATCCAAACTCTGGTGGTGAAGAGGTGACAAGCCAGGAGCTGATTCATCCCTGAACACCACAGAAATAGGGTCATGCCCAATAACATTCTAGGCTACTGGCCCTACTGATGCAGCATACCTTACCCCAGTGGGAGCACAAAAAGCTACGGGTGGGTGGAGGGGTTAAGGAAGCTGCATCTTATCAACCGCCTCAAGCAGTATGGGGCATAGAAGCCCCTGCATGTGTCCATATAATACATTTAAATAAAGCTAAATAAAACCAAATAAGCAAATCTTTATTCTTGTAACTGCAGTATCACCATTTTGGCATAGGATTGTGAAGTTTCAACTTAGTGGAATATTCGTCTGTTGTTGGCTTGTAATGGGTAGGAAGCTCAATGCTTTATGCTCTCTGGGAACTACCTTATAGCACTCTATAGGGAGAGATTAGTTAACCGTATAGGTAGGAATAGGCAAGTTAGTAAAGTAGCCCTAAAATGTGTTATTTATCAAAGTAAAAAAAAGCAATGAAAACCTTGTTCCCTTTTAAATGAACTGTTAGTATGATGTAGAGAGGGATATTCTGAGACAATTTGTAATAAGTTTTCATTTTTTAGTTGTGGTTTTTGAGTAATTTAGATTTTTATTCAGCAGCTCTCCACTTTGAAATTTCAGGTATCTGGTTGCTAGGGTCTAAATTCCCCTAGCAACCATGCATTGATCTGAATAAGAGACTGGAATATAAATAGGAGAGGCCTGAATAGAAAGATGAGAAATAAAAAGTAGCAATAACAATACATTTGTAGCCTTACAGAGTATTTGTTTTTCAAGATTGGAAAGAGTCAGAAGAAAAAGGCAAATAATTCCAAAACTATAAAAATGAAGAGCAATTGAAAAGTTGCTGAGAATTAGCCATTCTATAACATACTCAATGGCTGAAAGTAACGTCTCAAGGAAGGTGAAAGCTCCTTTTCATTCCTTCTACTTTGCACCTTGTGTGTGGGCTTTATCAGAGCCGGCTGAAGGGCACATTGGGGCACATTGTAAACAGCAACTCCATTATACACGAGAAATGGGAAAACCCAGGGGCCCGGGGCCCTAGTGTATAACATTCAGCAACTTATTCATAAATATTTAAAATTGCCAGAGGACATGAGCTTTTGTGGCAAGTCACATGTCCGTACAAGTCAGTGTAGAGCGTGCGTTACATGGGACTCTCTGTTATAATGATTATATCACGGTAAAACTTGTTTTTTTCAAAATAGATTTTTTTTTATATATATATATCTAATTCAGAAATCTGACATGGGGCTAGACATATTGTCAGTTTCCCAGGTGCCCCCAGTCATGTGACTTGTGCTCTGATAAACTTCAATCACTCTTTACTGCTGTACTGCAAGTTGGACTGATATCACCCCTCCCTTCCCACCAGCAGCCTAACAACAGAACAATGGGAAGGTAACCAGATAGCAGCTCCCTAAAACAAGATAACAGCTGCCTGGTAGATCTAAGAACAGCACTCAATAGTAAAATCCAGGTCCCACTGAGACACATTCAGTTACATTGAGTAGGAGAAACAACAGCCTGCCAGAAAGCAGTTCCATCCTAAAGTGCTGGCTCTTTCTGAAAGCACATGACCAGGCAAAATGAGCTGAGATGCACCTACACACCAATATTACAACTAAATACACTTGCTGCTTCAGGAATGACATTTTATATTGTACAGTCAATTATTTGCAGTGTAAACAGTGTCATTTAGAAATAAAAACGGCACAATAAAAATCATGTCAGAATCCCTTTGTATAAACTCTCGCTGTAAGATAGAGGAAGCATTAACCCCCTAGAGAATCTTTCTTGACACTAGGGGTGAGTTGAGAAAAGTTTGGCCAAGTCTGAGGTTCCACATGTGGGAATAGCAGCTCAGTTTTAACGTAAAGCTACTGATGTAACTAGCGAATGGGGGTTTCCTAATCAGCAACTCAGACATTTTTATATTGAAATCAGATGGATCCAAACTTATACTGCTCCCCAGCCTGGACACAAACAGTAAGAACAAAAAGACTCACTGCACTACAGGACATTTTCTGGAGTAAAACAAAGGATCCTCTGGGGTTTAGATCAAGTTCAGTAATGTGACTGCAATTTCTCCTTGTCTCCACTAGATGGCAGAGAGCGCTCACCATGACTCCTAGTGAAGAGAGATCCTAGTTATGAGTCAAAATGCAGGAAAACCTGCGATAGACAAAGTATCCAGCGGTTCTGCCATGCCATGCAATGTATATACAGATTATATTACAGATCAGTGCAAACGATAGACAGGGGCCTGCTCAGAAGAGCTTGCAATCTAGTAACTGCTAATATGTACATTTCCCTTACAGAGCATTAGTGAATGCAGTTGATGAGGGAAGGGGGCAAGTCTCACTGCATTACTGGGCAAATTGATGTAAAACATGCGGCATCTCTATAAAGC
Organism: Xenopus laevis; assembly: GCF_017654675.1. NCBI lineage: Eukaryota > Metazoa > Chordata > Amphibia > Anura > Pipidae > Xenopus > Xenopus laevis. The sequence continues at coordinate 200,507,650 of NC_054372.1, read as the reverse complement.
GCTGCAGACTATGTTGGCGCTATACATAAGGGGCTGATCTCCCCACTAGGAGACCTTGCAGTGAAATCATTTTAGGGCCTGACAGAATTTTGGAAATAAGACCATTTCTAAAGCACATATATCAAACCCCCCTTATAAATCAGTATCCCTCTGGCATAGCTTCCCAACTGTCCCATTTGTGACGGCTCAGTCCGCTCTTCTGGGTTTCTTTCTGAAATGTCCCGAGTTTGTCTTTGATTTCCTACACTGACACCAGAAAAAGAGACAACATTTCTGAAACTTAATTAAATAAGAGGCTTTTGGCAGAGAACCTAGAATAATCAGCCCCTGCACTGAGATACAACTGTAACTATTAAATAAGAGACTTTTGGCAGAGAACCTAGAATACTCAGCCCCTGCACTGAGATACAACTGTAACTGTTCTCTGAGACTTGCAGTTTAAAAGGCAATTTCACTCTCATTAGCAAAACTGTTATAACATATAAAATAAGACTAAAACCCCCAGAAATGTGTTCAGACTTTCCATAACCTGCTGAATTTTGTAAAAATTGACATGGTAATTAGGAGGGGTGTTCAAAAATGTGTGCACGTGACTAATCTTTTTGTTCCTCTTTCCAATTTTCAAATGTTGGGAAATATGCTCCGGGCCTGGGATCCCCAGCAGTTGCAGGGAGAGCTTGCACTCTAGTTAGCTTGCCGATGGGTCATGTGACCTGCAAAGGTTCTTATGTACTATTATAGGGGAGTGATTGGTTTCTGTACTATGTGATCAGCCGCACTGTGCAGGGGAGGTGAGCGAGGGAATGACACCTGTTATAGACCGGAGCACATTCCTTCAGTCTTATATTGAGAAGGTGCTGCTCCAATGTGTCTTTTCCATCAGGTGCTGAATGTGAGAATGAAGCCCGAGATTTATAGCAGTAAATACTGAGCCCACACCAGCCTCACCTCTCCATCTAATCTCCAGGGGCGCTGCCCCCCCTGCACCCAGCGCTTACCTTTTCGAGTAAGTCAAGGGGGGGACCAATCAATTCCAATTTATAAATCAGAATCACGTGGCAGCAGGGCCCCTGCCAATCTCCACACCTTAAGGACAAGTCACACACCCCTGTGGGTTTCCAAATGATAAAAAAGAGAAAGAATCTCCACTTCTCAAGATCAGGGGTCTGTCTCTCTGAAAGAAAAATGGGACCAGATATAAAACATCCCATTTGGAATTTTATTTATTTTTTTATTTGCTGCAAGTCAGGATTTCTCGTGCTCAGGTTCAGCAAAGTCACTCCTGACCTGGACAAGACAAACAGGGGTCTCCCCTGGAGCCACATCCAGACTTATCCAAACCTTCATGGATTCCAAAATGGTGTCCCCCAGTCTCCCTGCAGGTGATGGACCTGTGACCTGAAGAGATGTCACTTCTTTGTGTATCATCCAATAAAGAGACAAATGGTATCTGATTTATATATATACTGTATATAGTGTATCTAACTGGAGCTCAAGAGGCACATTCCCTAAGGAGGAGGGAAGGAAAGATAAATATATTTAATGTGAAATCATAACATAATCAGGAGATTTAGTGCCAGTCATGGGGGTGCAGAGATTTCACTTTTGTATAAATATTTTTCTCTATCGTTGCACATTACAGTCAGCAGTTTGCTCTGCAACATCCTCATTCCAGGGCTAAATTTATGCTGAAAGTGGAAGTGGGAACAGGAGGTTCATTGCATCAGCAGAAGTTATTTTTTTTAAATGTAATATTATTTTTAAAATGTGCCTTAAAAATAAGGAAACATCCAAAGGGCTGGTGGTAATGGGTGAGCAAGAGGCAGTGATGAAGAGAGAAATAATGGGCACTAAGCATGGCGTGGATTTCAGGCCACATTATTCCCACGGCCAATGTAAAGTCTCACCCAGAGTCACATACAGAACTGTCATTAATGGGACGGACTGAACTTCCCCAGGCCCCACATATAGTCCATTGCAGCAGAACAGCAGTGGCAGTGAGAGGAGTACAGCTTATACAGTAACGCTACAAAGGGCAATGTACACATAGGACAACATGGAGACAAGATGAAGAAGGTAGAACAAAATGGAGACAGTAGGGCAAGATGGAGACAGTAATGCAAGATGGAGACAGTAGGACAAGATGGAGACAGTAGGGCAAGAAGGAGACAGTAGGGCAAGATTGAGACACAAGGGCAAGATGGAGACAGTAGGGTAAGATAGAGACAGTAGGACAAGATGGAGACAGTAGGGCAAGATGGAGACAGTAGGGCAAGAAGGAGACAGTAGGGCAAGATTGAGACACAAGGGCAAGATAGAGACAGTAGGACAAGATGGAGACAGTAGGGCAAGATGGAGACAGTGGGACAAGATGGTGGGATGAAACATGTGACTGGATTGTGAATTTAAATGGTTACACCCTTTTTAGGAGGGACAGAGGGATTAAATAGCGGGTGGAGGAGTGTGTTTGTATGTAAAGCCTGAATTAAAGCCATGCGCTAAAGAAATAACAATAGCTGCCACTGGTGAGGGTGTAGAATCCTTCTGGGTAGAGATTTTGACTGGGCAAAAGGTAACAAAGAGAATTCTCATTGGTGTATGTTATAAACCACCTGGTATAAGTGTCGAGTATGAAGCCCAGCTACTCTTGCAGATACAAGCGGCTTCACAGCTGGGTCACGTTGTTGCTATGGGTGACTTCAATTATCCAGACATTGACTGGGGTAATGGGGTTGATAAGCTAGTAGGTTTGTAAATATGCTGAATGACAACTTTTTATTCCAGCTCGTTCAAGAACCTACTAGGAATAACTCTCTTTTGTACCTGTAATAACTAACAATACTGAACTCATCTCTAACATTTGTGTGGGTGAGGGGCATTTAGGGAATAGTGATCATAACATGGTCTCCTTTGAGATTCTGTTGCAGAAGCAATTCTATAAGGGACCAACTAAAACACTAAATTTCAGACGTGCAAACTGTGACAGTATAAGGGCATCTCTGCAACATATTAAGTGGGAAATGCTTTTCACAGGGTTAAACACAGAACAAAAATGGGAAGTCTTTAAAATGCTGCTTAATAAATCTACTTGTCAGTATATTCCACTTGTAAGCAAGGAACGTCGTTGCAAAGCAAAACCTTTTTGGTTCAATAGAAGCGTTGGTGTTGAGGTGGGTAAGAAAAGACCTGCTTTTAAGGCTTTCAAGTTAGCTGGTACAGCCGAAACATTTATAAGGTACAAGGAGGCCAATAAATCATGCAAAGAAGCTATAAGGCAAGCTAAAATTGCTATAGAAAAGGATATTGAAGCAAGCAGTAAAAAAAATCCAAAATTATTTTTTAAATATGTTAATAGTAATAAAATGAAGCAGGAAGGGGTGTGACCCTTACTATCAGAGGGGGGTCAGCTGATTGATGAAAACAAAATAAAAGCGCAGATTCTGAACTCATATTTTTCATCTGTCTACACAAATGAGGAATCGGTAAGTGAAGGTTTCCTTCTTAACACTCCCAATTCTAGTAATACAACTAATGATGCATGGTTCATACATGATGAAATTCAAAAGAGACTTGAACATGTTAAGATTAACAAAGGTCCAGGGCCAGATTTTATTCATCCCAGGGTAATTAGCGAGCTTAGCTCTGTGATTGCCAAACCTCTTTACTTAATTTTTCAGGATTCATTGAGATCTGGCATAGAGCCGAGAGACTGGCGAATTGCTAATGTGGTGCCTCTATTCAAAAAAGGATCCCGTTCTCAGTCTCAAAACTATAGGCCAGTTAGTCTGACGTCAGTGGTAGGAAAGCTTTTCGAAGGGTTAATAAAGGATAAGATACTGGACTTCATAGCAAATCATAATACTATGAGTTTGTGCCAGCATGGTTTTATGTGTAATAGATCTTGTCAGACTAACTTAATTTCTTTTTATGAGAAGGTAAGTAGAGACCTTGACTCTGGGATGGCAGTGGATGTGATTTACTTAGACTTTGCTAAAGCATTTGATACAGTGTCACACAGAAGGTTACTGGTTAAATGAAGGAATGTTGGCCTGGAACATAGTATTTGTACCTGGATAGAGAACTGGCTAAAAGATAGACTACAAAGAGTGGTGGTAAATGGAACATTTTCTAATTGGACCAGTGTTGTTAGTGGAGTACCGCAGGGCTCTGTACTAGGTCCCTTGCTTTTCAACTTGTTTATTAATGACCTGGAGGTGGCCATTGAAAGTACTGTTTCTATTTGTGCAGATGAGACTAAATTGTGCAGAACTATAGGTTCCATGCAGGATGCTGCCACTTTGCACAGTGATTTGTCTAAACTGGAAAACTGGGGAGCAAACTGGAAAATGAGGTTCAATGTTGATAAATGCAAGGTTATGCACTTTGGCAAAAATAATATAAATGCAAGTTCTACACTAAATGGCAGTGTGTTGGGAGTTTCCTTAAATGAGAAGGATCTTGGGGTCTTTGTAGATAACAAGTTGTCTAATTCTGGGCAGTGTCATTCTGTGGCTACTAAAGCAAATAAAGTTCTTGTATAAAAAAGGGCATTAACTCAAGGGATGAAACATAATTGTGTCTCTTTATAGGTCCCTGGTGAGGCCTCATCTGGAGTATGGGGGCAGTTTTGGACTCCAGTCCTTAAGAGGGATATAAATGAGCTGGAGAGAGTGCAGAGACTAAGTGCAACTAAACTGGTTAGAGGGAGGGAAGAGTTAAATTATGAGGGGAGACTGACAAGGTTGGGGTTGTTTTCTCTGGGGGAAAAAAGGCGCTTGTGAGGGGACATGATTAGACTTTACAAGTACATTAGAGGACATTATAGACAAATAGCAGGGGACCTTTTTACCCATAAAGAGAATCACGTACCAGAGGCCTCCCCTTCAGACTAGAGGAAAAGAAGTTTCATTTAAAGGAACAGAGTAGGGGGTTCATCACAGTGAGGACAGTGAGGTTGGGGAATGCACTGCCGGGTGATGTTGTGATGCTGATTCAGTTAATGCCTTTAAGAATGGCTTGGATGATTTTTTGGACAGACATAATATCAAAGGCTATTCTGATAATAAGCTCTATAGTTAATATAGCTATGCGTATATAGAATTTAATTAAAAGTAGGGAGGGGTGTGTGTATGGATGCTGGGTTTTCATTTGGAGGGGTTGAACTTGATGGACTTTGTCTTTTTTCAACCCAATTTAACTATGTAACTATGTAACTATGTAACAGTAGGACAAGATGGAGACAGTGGGACAAGATGGAGACAGTAGGGCAATATGGAAACAGTAGGACAAGATGGAGACAGTAGGACAAGATGGAGACAGTAGGGCAAGATGGAGACAGTAGGGCAAGATGGAGACAGTAGGGCAAGTTGAAGACAGTAGGAAAAGATGGAGACAAAAGTGCAAAATTCAGACAGTAGGTCAAGTTGAAAACAGTAGGACAAGATGGAGACAGTAGGGAAAGATGGAGAAAGTAGGACAAGATGAGGACAGTAGAGCAAGATTAAGACAGTAGGGTAAGTTAAAGACGACAGTAGGGCAAGTTGAAGACTGTAATGCAAGATGGAGACAGTAGGACAAGACAGAAGGACAAGATGGAGACAGAAGGGAAAGATGAAGACAGTAATGTAAGATGGAAGCAGTAGGAGTAAGTTGGAGAAAGTAGGGCAAGGTATGGACAGTAATGTTAGAAGGAGACAAGAGATGAAGATGGAGACAGTAGGAAAGATTGGAACAGCTAGATGACAACTTTTTTTTTTTAAAAAAACTTGTTTTTATTAAAGATTTGTACATAATGTATGTGTTCAAAATTAGACAGTAAGATTCTGCATTGTTGCATTTTAGTTATGTGTCTAGTTTCTTATATCAAAGTAACAAAATTAACTAAGTCAACAATACAAACTATCAGCTCAATTGACAGTTAACAGTTAGGACCTTACATAGGGTTCTATGGATAAGAGGTTAACAAGCTGTTAGTAAGGAGGCTCTCGGGGGGTGCGTAGCTCAGTTGTTGTCGGTCTTGTAGCTGGTCTCTGAGGTGTTGGGACGATTCCATGAGCAAAGGCTGTTCTGTTAGTAATACTGTATCATACTATGTTGTACTAGATGATCCCATCAGTCATTGTTGTTGTTAGTAGTTCAGCAAGAGCTTTATGTGCTTATACTGATGTAAATGAATCATTGATGGTGTTGGAAGGTGGGCACTTTCTCAGTATGGTGATGTTGCAAGCTGAACCATCAAGCCTATATCTATGATTGCCATTGCCCCCTTCTTGTGCCATAATGTTTCAGGCTGAGCTTACATGGGAGGGACCCACAATGAAAGAGCCGGAGTCAGTCTGGTCACATCAGAGGAAATGTTCATTTAGAGAAGAAAAAGTCAGGAGTTTGATCACTGACATTATCCACCAGCAACTCTCCAAGGACCTGCGTTTTGTGCTGCTTCACTGCATGTGGCTCCTGAGCACCAGGGAAGGGCCAGTGTTGGACTGGGAAACCAGGAGCCCACCCAAAAATCTTATACCAGGGGCCCACCAAAAGACCTTAGATCAGGAGCCCACTCTCACTACTATTATAATTCCTCTCCTCCCTCAACCTCTAATCCCCTAGTCTCTTTTCTTTACAGACTATAATCTATTATTCCATCTATTTAGTCTCTTTGTTCTCATAGAAATAGGGAATGGCCATGAAATAGGCCAAATGTTTATCAGCAGGAGGGACCCCTGACACCTGGGCCCCCCCGGGAGTTTTCCTGGTATCCCTGTGGGCCAGTCTGACACTGGGAAGGGCTTTCAGATACACAAAGTCATTTACTGATTAAGTTTCATTTGGGATGGTTTAGATTGTATTTTAAAATGAAGCAATTTTTTCAGATTTCTACGTTCAGCTTCCAACCCAATCTGACACCAAAATCATTTGTGCAGAAATCTGGGCAGGAGATTCTATTGTAGAAAAAGCCTCAATCTGCTTTTTGGTGCCGTGACAGTTAGAATGGACATAGGAGCCGCGTTTGTTTGTGGTCTGATTGTCAGCTCTTTAGATTAAACCTACACAAACAAATGTTCTGTTCTTGCCTTTCTATCCACTGGGGGCGCCATAGAGCTTCCCATTCCTATTCAACAGGGCAGCTCCTTCTTCTGATGAACAGCAGGAAAAACATGTTCTAATAAAAGGTTCTACTAAAAAGGAAAATGAGGAACGTTCAACATCTAAGATTTAATTAGTAGATCCTTGATGTACCCCTCCCCCCCCCAGTGATTTAAAAATCTTGGTGTATCCCATAAGACGACAAAACTTGTGGTACATCATTTGAGAAACCCTTGTTCTTTGTAATCCCTCTTCCAGCCCCCTATCTTGCGGGTCATTCGGCTGTACAAGTTAGGGTGCAGCGGCAGATTCAATCAATTGGTCTATTTGGGGCGCTCAGGGTAATTAATGGCATATGTTGTTGGGGTTGTTGACCTTTAAATTAACTGTTAGTATGATGTACAGAGGGATATTCTGAAACAATTTGCAATTTGGTTTTAATTTTTTATTGTAGTGGTTTTTGACTTATTAAGCTTTTTATTCAGCGGCTCTTCAGTTTGTCATTTTAGCCATCTGGTTGCTAAGGTCCAAATTCCCCTAGCAACCATGAATTGATTTGAATAAGAGACTGGAATATGAATAGGAGAGGCCTGAATAGAAAGATGAGGAATAAAAAGTAGCAATAACAATATATGTGTAGCCTTACAGAGCATTTGTTGTTAAGGTGGGGTCAGTGACCCCCATTTGAAAGCTGGAAAGTGTCAGAAGCAGCAAATAATTAAAAAACTATAACAAATAAATAATGAAGACCAACTAAAAAGTTGCTTAGAATTATCCATTCTATAACATACTAAACGTTAACTTAAAGGACAAGGAAAGGCAAAACAATAAAATCCCATTTTTACTTTCTTTAATGAAAAAGAAACCTATCTCCAATATACTTTAATTAAAAAATGTGTACAGTTTTTATAAGAAACCTGACTGTATGCAGTGAAATTCTCCCTTCATTTACTGCTGTGGATAGGAATTGTCAGACGGTCCCTAACTGCTCTGCAGGGAAACAATCATACTTATGTACAGCAGGGGGAGCCCCTGCCTTACTTCCCAGCCATGCAGAACTCAAGCAGCTTTGTGTATGACGACCCCTAAGCAGCCCAGATCACACTGAGCATGTGCAGGGTCAGGGTCAGGCCAAGATGTATAACAAAGTTACAAGATGACAGCCCCCAGTGGCCAACTTTGAAAGCATAAATCATTTGTTTGATTAGGCTTGTGGTGCAGTAAGTTCATGTTTATGTTTAGTATACAAAATACAGCATTTCTAGCCTTATTCTGTTTTACACTTTCCTTGTCCTTTAAAGGTGTGTTTGTTGTATCATTACAGGTGCCCTGGAGAGATAAGCGCCCCCTGCAGATAATCGTGTGTGTGACGCCCTGATGACTTTGTTATGGTTCTGTCTGCTCAATATCCAGGGGAGGGATCCAGCATCGCTGCCATTGGGGATGACAATTAGTTATGTGGTTGCCTTACAGTCTGCGTCCAACCCATCAGCTTCAGCCTCTTCTTCTCCCTCACGTCTTCCTTTATATTGGGTTTTATATCCTACTTAAAGGGGTGGGATTTCACTAAAATGCAAAATAGCTAACGCTGGCGAAAATTTGCCAGCGTGACGTCATTTTCGCCAGCGAAGTGGATAGTCTAGCGCAACTTCGCACTCTAACGCTAGCGAAGTTGCACTCTGGCGAAGGGGGGGCGAAACTACGCAAATTTACTAAGATTTTTTTTTTGTGAACGTTACCTCCTTCGCCAGAGTTTACTTCGCGAGGTCAGAGCAGGCGAAGTTCAATAGAGTAGATAGGAGTTTGTAAAAAAAAAGTTGAAAAAAGTCCCAAAAAAAAAAACACTGGTGTTTTTTGGGTGATGGGCTGAAAAAGAGCAAAAAATTTTTTTAGGGTGCCCACCTTCCCCCAAAATGTGTTAACATATGGCACCTTACATATACTGTGGGCACAAGTGTAGGGCATTAGAACACCTATTTAAACTTCTATTACGTTTCCCGGGGCTTGTGTAGTGTTCTGTATGCGCTGCAGCATTACACGTCCATTCAAATTTCAATTTGGCGCCATATGCAAATTAGCCTACGCTAGCGCAGCTTCGCTTGGCCTGGTGAATTAACGCTAGCGCGACTTCACTACCTTTCGCCTCCTGAGTGCAACTTTGGATTTTAGTGAATTAGCGGCGGCCTGGCAAAAATTCGCCAGATGAAGTGCGGCGAAGGCTGCGCTAGCGCAACTCCGCAGGTTAGTGAATTTGCCCCTTAGTATGTTATAGAATGGCTAATTCAAAGCAATTTTTCAATTGGCCTTCACTTCTAATTTTTAACAGTTTTTTAATTATTTCCCGTCTTCTTCTGGCCCTTTGTAGCTTTCAAATGGGGTCACTGACCCCATCTAAAAAACAAATGCTCTGTAAGGCTACAAATGTATTGTTATTGTTACTTTTTATTCCTCCTCTTTCTATTCAGGCCTCTCCTATTCATATCCCTGTCTCTTATTTAAATCAATGCATGGTTGCTAGGGGAATTTGGACCCTAGCAACAAGATGGCTGAAATTACAAACTGGAGAGCTGCTGAATAAAAAGCTAAATAAAAAAACACAAATAAACCAACTGCAAACTGTCTCAGAATATCACTCTCTACATTACACTAACAGTTCATTTAAAGGTGAGCAACCCCTTTAAAGGATAAGTAAACCTTTAAAATAAATGAATGTAAAACTGATGAGGGGGAATAAAATTAGAAACCTTTCTCACATCTTTCCTAAGCAGAAGAACATCCGCCTCTTTCTTTCTCCTGACAACTTCCTTGACTACTTGCTGGTCAGACTGGTGGGAAACTGACCAGCAGGTGGCGCTGTTGTAACACAATTCATTCATATTAACAGCACATGTATCCCTTAATATCTTGGAATAAAAACAAAATAAATAATGAATGTAAATGACAAAAGTGCTTGGAATAGCCCCCTCATCCGTTTTACATTCACTTATGTTAAAGGTTTACTTATCCTTTAACATCCTTTTCTATTACCCCATGTCCAGTTATTATTGCCCCTGTCCCAATCTATTGACAATGAGGCAACAGAGAAACTCCTTTCCCAATGTGACACCAGAGAGAAAAGTGATCCTGGCTGAGAGGAGAACACGGGACATTAAATATTCAGAGAGTCCTGGGCAATATAATGAACTTGCCTGATCAATAATTCATTGGCCAAGGAGGAGATGAACAGCACCAAGAGCTGTCGGCATCCCCCAAACTCACATTATACTGAGACGTAACCAGGGTGAGGGTGAGAGCACCCAGTAGTGCCCCCGTCCTTGTACACAATATTGTATGAAACAATAGTATTGGGCAACTATACTGGGGCCACACACTGTAACATTCACTTGTTCAGCCAACTTGGCCTCCCATTCACTGGGCAAAACTGGGGAGATCTGATCATTCCTCCCCCCCACACCAGTCCTGGCTCCCACCCAACTGTACCTCGAGCTGCACAAGAGCTGACACTTGTTGTGGGTTTGGCATATTCCACATTAATGAAACCTGCCCCCCCTTTCACTCACAGTAGGGTGTCGGCTGCAGTTCATTTCTCATACACTAATTATCACTTAATATTCGTTACACTCCCATGTCACTGTTTATTAGGAAACAGATACAATGCTGAGCGCCCCCCAATGTGCCCCCATATTTACCCCAGTACTTACCCCTGTGCAACTTGCAGCACTGGCCAATGTGCCCTTTAGTCTGTTGTTATAGTTCTGCACCGACACAAGGGAACCTGCAAATGACTCCAGTCTGGACCTACCTCTACTTCCCACAGTGAATTCCACCAATGGGCACAAGTGGGCCGGGGGCATGGGACTCTAATGCCAGCGCTGATGCCACACAGTGGATGGAAGAATGTGGGGTACAGGCTGGGATTTAAAATGGCAATTTTCTATTTATGATTACCCAATGGCACATACTACTAGAAAAGTATATTATTATGATAATGGTTCATTTACATGAAGCAGATTTTACATATGAGCTGTTTTATGCAATATCTTTTTATAGAGACCTACATTGTTCGGGGGGTATAGTTTTCCTTTAACATTTATGGGGGGCTCTGACCAGCAATGTCTTTTGTCAATGGTGGGGGGGTTAGTTGTGATGAACGTGGGGCCTTTTTACTGTGGGTGGGGGGACCAGATAATGTTGTCTTAGGGTAAGGACACACTGGACGATTTGTCGCCCACGTTGTAAAAAAGTAAATGGCGGCGACAAGACGATGGTCTTTTTTGAACAGACGATTGACAGCGACTATTGGCGCAGAGCGATTTGTATCCCATTACTCTGTGCGGAACGTGCTCCACTCAAGCCGGAAACGGTTTGTGCTTCCCGCTGTAACCTGGCGACTTTACGTTCTTGCGTCATTGCGTTCGCATTGTAATTTGAATACGATTGCTGCTACTTATCTGTATGTGTGTGCGTGTCTGGGAGATTTCAGTGCTTTGCTAAGTACAGGCTATTTCTGATAAATCCCTCGCAAAAGGGTCTCAGTGCGTTTTGGAGCTACAGGCGATTCACAAACGCGCCGTGGGCACAGGAGCTGACGTCTTTCATTTGGTTTTGTTCAGAGACAAAACGAGCGATATGTCGCCGCGATTTGCTTTTTAAAAACGTTGGCGACCAATCGTCCGGTGTGTCCTTACCCTTAGGCTGGAGACACATTCGGGAAGATTTAGTCGCCTGGTGACTTATCACTTGTTCTTCTGGACGAGAATCTCCCCGAACTGCTTCACGTCTCGTCCCATCGTCTGTAATGTAAAGTCGCCTGCGCTAATCACACGTGACGCTTCGTTTTCCCAAGTTTCCGCGTGCGGTATCTTCGGGCGATTTCGGAAAATGAAGCGTCACGTGTGATTAGCGCAGGCGACTAAATGTCGGTGTCTCCAGCCTCAGAGTGACACTGGGACTGGACATAAAGGGACAGATTTTGGGGCAATTCAGGCAGTTGTGGGAGGAGTCATGGGGGGGCTGAGAGCATTTCCATGGCAACCAGCAGAGGCCATACACGTGAGAGGATTGAGCGTTACTGAGCGACAGATTAAGGGGAGAATGTCCGAGGCACCGTCCTGCAGCAGCTCCACTGGAAATCTCCCCAAATCAGCCAATGATGTCACTTCCTCATTCACTAACGATTCTCCTGTCAGAACCCGAACACCCGAGTGTCTCTAACTCCTCCAACTGCAGCACAACCCACGCACGATGCGTCCCTCCGCTCAACCTCGCTCTCCGCCCCGCCCCTGCGTCATGACGTCTCTGTCCCGCCCCCTCAGATTCCCCTGCCAACTCTAGTCCCGCCCACCACATCTCACTCCGCCCTTTCCTCTGACAGCCGACCACGCCCACTCTTCGTCTCCCGCCCACTCCAGGCCTCCCCTCTGGTCTGGCCGCGACCCGGAGCCCTGGGATGAGCAGCACAAGAGACCGCGGAGGAGCCCGGGATTATCCCATTTCGGACACAGAGGAAGGATTCGGCCAAGGCTCGTAGTTCGGAAGCAGTCGGGGGTCACAGGGGTCGGAGAAGCTCCGGGGAGACGGGGGCGGGAGATAAAGGGGCTGATCTGGGATTTGTCACGTTCTGTTTCTGTGGCACCAAGTGGGGGGCTGTGACATAGTGAGAGCAGTACTAGTGGGGGGCTGTGATATAAAGGGGGTATAGAGTGAATATAGGGGCTCGGTGCTGACTGAGAGGAGGAGACTGTAGGTTCTGGAGGGTCGGCGACCCATCGGACTAGGGGAGGTCAGTAGGTGGGAGGAGTTACAAGCGGTGGCACTTACCTGCAGGGCTGATATAGGTGGCTATGTATTGGCTGTACTCATTATTATTATTAGGGTTCTATTGACTCATTGGGGTCCCCCAGGCCTGTAGGGGGTCAGAGAGTTTCAGTGGATCCCATTAGATCCTTCAGGGAATGTCCCAGTCCCAGATCTGCTCCTTTTTCTCTCAATGGAGGAGACCGGACCATCCTCAGCCCCCCTTAACTTTTATATGGACCTATGAGACCCCCACTCCCTCCATCCACCCCAGAGACCCCATTATTCTCCTTGTGTGATCTGTCGGGTATGTGATCACTTCTCTGATATGGAACCTGATGGAGACTCAGATTTGGGGACCCAGATTGACGTCATCCATGGACTCACCCCCAACTCCCAAGGGACTGGCCGCCTGCGCCCCTCATCCTACCGGGCCCTGCGCAGCGCCGTCTCCAACTTGGCCCGTATTGATGACTTCTACTGTGAGAAGATCGGATCTGGATTCTTCTCTGAGGTCTTCAAGGTAAGAAGCTTCTGGATTTATAGGGTCTTCTAGGGGTTTCTAGTTGTCTGGATTCTTCTCTGAGGACTTCAATGTAAGAAGTTTCTGGATCTATAGGGTCTTCTGGGGGTTTCTGGTTGTCTGGATTCTACTCTGAGGTCTTTAAGGTATGAAGCTTCTGTATCTATAGGGTCTTCTGGGGGTTTCTGGTTGTCTGGATTCTTCTCAGACGTCTTTAAGGTATGAAGCTTCTGTATCTATAGGGTCTCCTGCTGGTTTCTGGTTGTCTGGATTCTTCTCTGAGGACTTCAATGTAAGAAGCTTCTTGATCTATAGGGTCTTCTAGGAGTTTCCGGTTGTCTGGATTCTTCTCTAAGGTCTTTAAGGTAAAAAAGCTTCTGGATCTATAGGGTCTTCTAGGGGTTTCTGGTTGTCTGGATTCTTCTCTGAGGTCTTTAAGGTAAAAAGCTTCTTGATCTATAGGGTCTTCTGGGGGTTTCTGGTTGTCTGGATTCTTCTCTGAGGACTTCAATGTAAGAAGCTTCTGGATCTATAGGGTCTTCTAAGAGTTTCTGGTTGTCTGGATTCTTCTCTGAGGTCTTTAAGGTAAGAAGCTTCTGGATCTATAGGGTCCTATAGGGTCTATACAAGGAGCAGAGCTAAGCTCTGAAATTATTGTGGTTGTTGCACTGCTCTGGGGTAGGTGAGGCTTTAGGGGACTATGGGCATCACTAAACTAAAGTTACAGTCAAATTGGGGGGCTTGGACTTGTATGAAGCCAATGAAAATCAATGTTTGCTTGTTTTGGGTTGTGCTGATGGAACTGGCAGACCTTGGTGCCCCACAGTAACCTCTGGTGTAGAGATTGTGCCAGCGAGGTCTGCTCCATCCATTAATATACAGGTGTATCCAGAGAGTATCCCCTGCTATTATCTCTATGTTGGAGGGAGATCACCTGAGTCGGCAGCTGATGGGTCGATAATTCTGCATTGGCCTGTGTGACAGCAGAACTGTTTAACTGCAGGGAGGGACTCGGCCAATCAGATCATCTCTCACGGCTCCCAGAAATCTACATGGCAGCTCCCGTCCTTCCTCAGTCTGAGCCTATGCAGGGCATGGAATGTGTGTGTATAGGGGGTGTCGCTCTGCAGTCTCCGCACGCCCACGTGTTTCTGGTGGTAAATACAAAATAGGATTGTTAGCTCTGGAGGTAATTTGCATGCGGACAAGTGCAAATATTTATGATCCCACTATTCAGTGAAGTCGGGGCTGGAATGTTACACGGTGGGTGGTGATTAAAGGGGAAGTGTAATGTATAGAAATCCCAGCTGGTTACTGTGTCCAGAAGGGTTAACAGCTCAGATCCAGAATATTAATTAGGCAAATCCTTGGATCAGCTCATAAAATATGTCATTAAAGATGAGCAATCTTGTGTCTTCTGCAGCCTCGTTTTATATGTGTATTTTATATGTGTATTTTATATGACTCACGGAGTTTGATGTGTGCGCCTGTGTTTGTGCAACAGAATTCCTATTTGTGCTCCTGCGGTCATACAAATATTGTTATTGTGCCTGAAAACAATCGTTTTTATTGAGAGAGAGTAAAGTGTTTAATAACATCGCATTCCTATCTGATCCCCATTGTAAGCAACAGTCCTGTCCTGCTTTATGGCAGCTGAGATTCTAGCTATCTGATCCCCATTGTAAGCAGCAGTCCTGTCCTGCTTTATGGCAGCTGAGATTCTAGCTATCTGTATAACAGAACATTCTGTCCCAGTGGCTGCACAGATCCTATCTGATCCCCATTGTAAGCAGCAGTCCTGTCCTGCTTTATGGCATCTGTGATTCTAGCTATCAGAGCATTCTGTCCTAGTAGATGAAAATTGTATCTTGATCCCCATTGCCTACAACACAGTAGCATTTGGTGCTGGGGTATGGAGTATATTTATTGCTAATGAGTGGTGGCAATTAATCATAGTAGGACATTCAGTGACAGCCCTTATGTGTTGAAATAAGAAAGCAAAACAAAGGAAGAGAAAACCAAACCACTGTAGTTTTAAAGCTAAAAATAGGACTGGACAGAAGTAACAGAATATTCATAAGAACACAAAGCTTCCATGTTAAAAGCAGTGTGAAATATTAAGATCTAGTCTCACAGGCTCAGTTTAGCTGTTTACCCTATTGAGAGAGTGACGGTATCAGAAAGCACCAAGGTTTTCCTGCCTGGATCCCTTTTATGGAATGTTCTCAGGGGACACAATAACTGTGGGGAGGGAGGAACGTTGGAGATAAGATCTGGACTTTGCTGCTGGGAGGATTAATAACAGGTGAACCTGAGCACAAGGGTTGGGCCTTATCCACCACATTCCTGTCTTCTCTCCTTCACCTGAACTTCACTCTTTGACCCCAAACCTTAAGCACCCCAACAATATGGCTTCCAGCTCAATAATATCCCTGTGAGTTCCTTGTGGATCCTTTGTAACCATCACATGAATTCCAAAAAAGGTATCTCCTCTTGTCGTGTGCCTACAAGCATCAGCTCTTGGGTTCACCCACCAGCATCATTGTCTCCACAGAACCCAGCTGAGGCCAGAAACCATGATTTGGTTATTCCTTATCAACTAAAAAATCTCCAGTGCCGTGAGACTTAGAATAAATAAGAGACTTGTCTCATCCAGACTATCCCCACCCTCTCCTTAAAGACCCAACCCCTGGCTGTTTAGATATAAACCAATGGAAGTATCTCACCTCAGCAGCAAACTGGGAACGAATATGCTTGACGTTCTATGGCGTTTGTAACTTTAAAGGTGACAGCACTTACATTGGTAGAATCAATTTTCAGTCAGGACAGATCAACCCCCTCCCCCCCATGGCACCCCTGGCCTAGTGACCAAAAGTCCAAATTGGCCAACGACCAATATAAATGTCCAACCAGGTTTCCAAAAGGATCTCTTTGATAGTTGTACAGACTCAGATTTTTTTTATAGAAGAAAAACTTCTTAAAATAATGTGTCCCAATCCAGGGGTTCAGGGTTTCTGAAATGTATTGCAGGGGTGGAACCTGTACCTCTGTGATTGAAGGAAAGGAAGACGAATACCAGCAGACAGTCACTCCCTTGTATTCATTGAGTTTCTCTAAACCAAACGTCTGCTATTCTGCTATATATATATATATACACTCATGCTATATCCACACCAAGAAACAGGTGTCTCCTTGTTTTTAATTCTTTTAAACCCTTCAAATGTACCCAACGCTCAACATATTCTACATCTTCTACCCAACTCTAAATATATTCCTAGATCTTCTACCCAACTCTCAACACATGCCTACATTATCTACCCAACTCCCAATATATTCCTAGATCTTCTACACAACTCTGAATTTATTCCTACATCTTCTAGCCAATTCTGAATATATTCCTAGATCTTCTACACAACCCTGAATTTATTCCTAGATCTTCTAGCCAACTCTGAATATATTCCTACATCTTCTACACAACCCTGAATTTATTCCTAGATCTTCTAGCCAACTCTGAATATTTACCTAGATTTTCGACACAACACTGAATATATTATTACATTTTCTACACAACTCACAATACATTCCTACATTTTCTACCCAAGTGTGAATATATTCCTACATCTTCTAGTCAACTCTGAATATATTCCTAGATCTTCTACACAACCCTGAATTTATTCCTAGATCTTCTACACAACTCTCAATACATTCCTACATTTTCTACACTACTCTGAATATATTCCTAGTTCTTCTGTCCAACTCTGAATATATTCCTAGATCTTCTACCCAACTCTGAATATATTCCTCAATTTTCTACACTACTCTCAATACATTCCTACATCGTCTACCCAACTCTTAATATATTCCTAGATCTACCACCAATATTTTCCTAGATTTACTACTCAATCCCTTTCTGCCAATAAACGTAATAAAGGAAAACGATCTGTACTTGGTCCTGTACTCCTCACTCCATCACTGGCCTTTCTGTACCAGGAAAGATTATGCACAGGCTGCGAACCCACATTTTTGATTCTGGTTGTTTCCCCTGGGAATTAATTTAAGTTGTAGGATCAGCTTCATGTCCCAAAAATTGGTAGCAGTCAGTTTGTGCTGGTGCACTGCAGTTGTATCAAGTTGTCTTGTGTTGGACAGGTTCCTACAGTTGAACCCTATTACTTAAGCTCAGACTTGTCCTCAATGAAAGAGAAAGCTCTTACTGCCAATAACATTGTTTGGTGCAATGGAGGAAACATATTTATTGCAGAGTATTTAGGTGCACCCTATTTCCTAAATACAATGTGTTTAAAGTAACCGAGTTTGGGCAGATACATTGCTGGAACAGGGGAATCCTTTGCCTCGTACTCCTGGGAGTAGTTTTATTTCAGCAGCCGTTTTGTCTTGCTTTATGGCAGATATTCTAGATATTCGCTCAGGACCAGAGCCAGTATCTCATAAGATAAAGCAGTATCTAAAGCTGGACGCGCTCAGGCCAATAAAAGCTGCTGACTCGGCCGTTCTGAGCAAATCGCATTGCTTGCCTGACCAATGACTGCCCAAGAGTCTGCTGTATCTCCAGCAGGTCATTGCCCTGGGGCTTTAAGTACCTTTTCTATTGTCTGTACAAATGTGCTCAGGAAAACCTGGAGGAAGGACTGTACCATTGCATGGGGGTAAGGGGTTTAGTGCTCCTCTATGTGACATGAGGATAAGACTAGAAATAGAAGATTAAGCCATTATTGAGCCTCCAGCTGGACTCATTAGGCCTGTTAGTTAGTTGGCCAGTTTGCCAGGTCTCCTGTTGGCACGGGGCACCCCCTGTGGAACATTTATGCTTCTCATGCTGCGTCATTAATACTCTAATCTCATCAGTTTATCTTTCTCTGCAAAATTAGGAGATAAGTGTCGGAGCAGCTGTCTGGCTCCCTGGCACAGTGACCCGTAGCCTCCATTCAGGAGAAACCCGTGTGGCCTTTAATCCCCATTTACACTGACAGGTGTCACATTGGATCTGGACAATAAATCGTCAGTGTGTGGCTGTATTGTGCCGTGTGACTGTCATATATTTGTTGCTGGACTGTAGCAGGTAATGTGAGTTGCAGTTGAACAACAGGTAATTATGTGGCCAGTGTTCTGCCCTAATGTGGCTCTGATTGGCTCTCCCACTAGAAGTGATGGGGCCCCCAGAAGAGCCTGGTGCCCCTGTGACTTGTGATGCCCCATGTTGTCTCTACACCAGGATGGGTCCCCCTATTCCTCTCCCAGTGTTACTAGAGCAGTGGGGCCCCCTCCCTCGTCAGGGAATTAATATTCCCAGGGAAGCCCTGCCTCTCCCCGACCCCCTCTCCATACAGAAGCCAGAGCCAACTTGCACCCTGTATGGGGGGGGGCAATTACGTGTCAGTACAGGGGCAGATCCAGCCCAGGGGGGTCACTAACAGCCCCTAATTGTAAGAGCGGCAGCCCCAGTTGCCATTTGGTACATTCCCTGCTAATGTGATGGGAACACAGTGTTTATTGTTTTCAGCTTGTGGCTCCTGCCCTGTCCTATAAGAGCAACAACCCCTCCTGCCACTGTCTGGGAGTCTCTGTATAAACATTAGATCTGTCTCCTCGGCTGTCTCTTTCCTCTTGCTCTGTCCCTTTTATCACATCCCATGGTTTCATTAGCCAACAACTCCCTGGCACCCACTCCAACTGCCCATTTACTGACTGTCAGCTGAGCACCCACATGCCTCCAAGGACTTTATATGGCACTGCCTGGATTCTCTTCTACTGAGCACAATTCAGCTGGAACAGTCCCTAAATTTGCTCATAATCTGTACAGAGAGATCCCATAAAACTATGGCAGCATAGGTATTCCCTGTACTAAGCACAATTCAGCAGGAACAGTCCCTAAGTTTGCTCATAGTCTGTACAGAGAGATCCCATAAAACTATGGCAGCATAGGTATTCCCTGTACTAAGCACAATTCAGCAGGAACAGTCCCATAGGTATAGTCTGTACAGAGAGATCCCATAAAACTATAGCAGCATAGGTATTCCTCTGTACCAAGCACAATTCAGCAGGAACAGTCCCTAAGTTTGCTCATAGTCTGTACAGAGAGATCCCATAAAACTATGGCAGCATAGGTATTCCCCTGTACTAAGCCCAATTCAGCAGGAACAGTCCCTAAGTTTGCTCATAGTCTGTACAGAGAGATCCCATAAAACTATGGCAGCATAGGTATTCCCTTGTACTAAGCACAATTCAGCAGGAACAGTCCCCTAAGTTTGCTCATAGTCTGTACAGAGAGATCCCATAAAACTATGGCAGCATAGGTATTCCCTGTACTAAGCACAATTCAGCAGGAACAGTCCCATAGGTATAGTCTGTACAGAGAGATCCCATAAAACTATGGCAGCATAGGTATTCCCTGTACTAAGCACAATTCAGCAGGAACAGTCCCTAAGTTTGCTCATAGTCTGTACAGAGAGATCCCATAAAACTATGACAGTATAGGTATTCCCTGTACTAAGCACAATTCAGCAGGAACAGTCCCTAAGTTTGCTCATAGTCTGTACAGAGAGATCCCATGAAACTATGGCAGCATAGGTATTCCCTGTACTAAGCACAATTCGGCAGGAACAGTCCCCTAAGTTTGCTCATAGTCTGTACAGAGAGATCCCATAAAACTATGGCAGCATAGGTATTCCCCTGTACTAAGCACAATTCAGCAGGAACAGTCCCTAAGTTTGCTCATAGTTTGTACAGGGAGATCCTATAAAACTATGGCAGCATGGGTATTCCCTGTACTAAGCACAATTCAGAAGGAACAGTCCCTAAGTTTGCTCATAGTCTGTACAGAGAGATCTCATAAAACTATGGCAGCATAGGTATTCCCTGTACTAAGCACAATTCAGCAGGAACAGTCCCCTAAGTTTGCTCATAGTCTGTACAGAGAGATCCCATAAAACTATGGCAGTATAGGTATTCCTCTGTACTAAGCACAATTCAGCAGGAACAGTCCCCTAAGTTTGCTCATAGTCTGTACAGAGAGATCCCATAAAACTATGTCAGCATAGGTATTCCCTGTACTAAGCACAATTCAGCAGGAACAGTCCCTAAGTTTGCTCATAGTCTGTACAGAGAGATCCCATAAAACTATGGCAGCATATTTATTCCCTGTACTAAGCACAATTCAGCAGGAACAGTCCCCTAGGCTCTTGACCTGAACAGAGAGTTACGGTTGCAGTACCACCTGTGCTTTTGGGTTGGAAGCCCTGGTTATTCTGGTGCATTTCCCGCAACTCCCCCACTCCCATGTTGATAAACTGCTAATAGTTGCCCCTGGACCTGTGCCCTCAGTGTTGCCTCTCAGCTGTGCCCCCTGCCCTGGACCTGTGCCCATAGACATCCCCTCAGTAGCCGTGCGGGGGGGGGGGTGAGTCCTGGGCCCTGGGAGGGGTCGGAGAGAGCTGAAGGGATTCTTGTCTGGCAGACACTTCCCACTATTGGATCCAGTCGCGGCCCAGTGAGGCAGAGACAGCCCATTACTAGAGACATTCCAGCTCCATATACAGTGAGAGCTGCACAGCATCAGGGAATCTCATATGTGACCTCCAGTAACCGCCAGTCTGAGTCTCAGCCAGGAGAGCCGGGGGCTAATACAGAGCAGGGAGGGGCGAGATGCACAAACAGGGGATGTGGGCGAGAGAGAGAGAGACAGAAGTTGGGTTCCATATTAACTCAAAGAGGAAAGAGTTGGGGACCTCGGCAACAGCAACTACTGCGGCTTCTCCCCCCACCCCTGTGCCCCACTTTCCCCCTGGCTATTTCTTACTGTCTCATCTGCTCCTTCCCCAAACTGTCTCACAATGTGCTGCCCCCACTCTCTATATGGGCCCCGAATGTGTCAGCCCCCCCAGCCCTCACACATCTGCTTCTGCTTCCTCATCAGCCCGGCCCCTCTCTCCATACCCTGTATATGTTATGAGCGGGCTGTTCCTGCTGAATTGTGCTTAGTACAGGGAATACCTATGCTGCCATAGTTTTATGTGATCTCTCTGTACAGACTATGAGCAAACTTAGGGGACTGTTCCTGCTGAATTGTGCTTAGTACAGGGAATACCTATGCTGCCATAGTTTTATGGGATCTCTCTGTACAGACTATGAGCAGACTTAGGGACTGTTCCTGCTGAATTGTGCTTAGTACAGGGGATACCTATGCTGCCATAGTTTTATGGGATCTCTCTGTACAGACTATGAGCAAACTTAGGGGACTGTTCCTGCTGAATTGTGCTTAGTACAGGAATACCTATGTACCATAGTTTTATGGGATCTCTCTGTACAGACTATGAGCAAACTTAGGGACTGTTCCTGCTGAATTGTGCTTAGTACAGAGGAATACCTATGCTGCCATAGTTTTATGGGATCTCTCTGTACAAACTATGAGCAAACTTAGGGGACTGTTCCTGCTGAATTGTGCTTAGTACAGGGGAATACCTATGCTGCCATAGTTTTATGGGATCTCTCTGTACAGACTATGAGCAAACTTAGGGACTGTTCCTGCTGAATTGTGCTTAGTATAGGGAATACCTATGCATAGATCGTCGAGCTCTCTCTCAGTACACTGTACAAGATATGGGGAATGCAGGGGCTGTTTGTGCTGATATCTCTAAATTAGATTTCATGCATTAGCCAAGCCCCCTACAATAGCCCATTACACCCTGTTGCTATAAAACCCCAGCAGGAGGGGAATTGCAGTGACTTGTCTATAGAAGCCGGAGGAGACAAAGCAATAAGGGAGTAAAGATAAAATACAGTTAATTCATGTTACTAATAGACATACACCCCAAGGAGAAAGCTGAAGGGAAGGTTAATGTCCCTCTGTTTATACTTCTAATCTTATGTAATTAAAGGGAAGGTGGGGGGCAGGAGGAGGTGATGGGATTAATTATCATTCCTATGTGCTGAGTGCTGCTGCCTGTAGTGCAGGGAAGGGAGCGTTTCTACTAAGCTGCGCTAAACCAGGAAAGTATATTAACATTTACTGGAATAGTCCTGACTCAGAGAGAGAGAGGCTGAGACTTTGTGGCTACTTAATTGTAAGGTGACCTTGGGCACGACTTATATTGCGTGTGTAATGCACCCAACGATTGTAAGCTCTGTGCACCAATAGCTGCAGCTCAATGGGAGAATAAAGTGTAATCAGGCTTTATGGGCTTGAACAATATATATATATACAGTATATAAACCTGAGCCTTCAGCTTCTGAGCCCAGAAATCAGCCCCACGGACCCAGAGCAGCACCTGCAATGTTTGTGCCTCTTATCAGCATGAGGGTGAGGATTTGGCATTACGGTATATAGAGGAAAGTGTCGTGCCCCCCATGAGACAATCACTCTATATAATGTCACTTACTCTATATAATGCCACAAACTCTATATAATGTCACTTACTCTCTATAATGCCACTTACTCTATATAATGCCACTTACTCTATATAATGTCACTTACTCTATATAATGCCACTTACTCTATATAATGCCACTTACTCTATATAATGTCACTTACTCTATATAATGCCACCCACTCTATAAAATGCCACTTACTCTATATAATGCCACTTACTCTATATAATGCCACTTACTCTATATAATGCCACTTACTCTATATAATGCCACTTACTCTATATAATGCCACTTACTCTATATAATGCCACTTACTCTGTATAATGCCACTTACTCTATATAATGCCACTTACTCTATATAATGCCACTTACTCTATATAATGCCACTTACTCTATATAATGCCACTTACTCTATATAATGCCACTTACTCTATATAATGCCACTTACTCTGTATAATGCCACTTACTCTGTATAATGCCACCCACTCTATATAATGCCACTTACTCTATATAATGCCACTTACTCTATATAATGCCACTTACTCTATATAATGCCACTTACTCTGTATAATGCCACTTACTCTGTATAATGCCACCTACTCTATATAATGCCACTTACTCTATATAATGTCACTTACTCTATATAATGTCACTTACTCTATATAATGCCACTTACTCTATATAATGCCACTTACTCTATATAATGCCACTTACTCTATATAATGTCACTTACTCTATATAATGTCACTTACTCTATATAATGCCACCTACTCTATATAATGCCACTTACTCTATATAATGTCACTTACTCTATATAATGCCACTTACTCTATATAATGCCACTTACTCTATATAATGTCACTTACTCTATATAATGCCACTTACTCTATATAATGTCACTTACTCTATATAATGTCACTTACTCTATATAATGTCACTTACTCTATATAATGCCACTTACTCTATATAATGCCACTTACTCTATATAATGCCACTTACTCTATATAATGTCACTTACTCTATATAATGCCACTTACTCTATATAATGTCACTTACTCTATATAATGTCACTTACTCTATATAATGTCACTTACTCTATATAATGCCACTTACTCTGTATAATGCCACTTACTCTATATAATGCCACCTACTCTGTATAATGCCACTTACTCTATATAATGCCATCCACTCTATATAATGCCACTTACTCTGTATAATGCCACTTACTCTGTATAATGCCACTTACTCTATATAATGTCACTTACTCTATATAATGTCACTTACTCTATATAATGTCACTTACTCTATATAATGCCACTTACTCTATATAATGCCACTTACTCTATATAATGCCACTTACTCTATATAATGCCACTTACTCTATATAATGCCACTTACTCTATATAATGCCACTTACTCTATATTATGCCACTTACTCTATATAATGTCACTTACTCTATATAATGTCACTTACTCTATATAATGCCACCCACTCTATAAAATGCCACTTACTCTATATAATGCCACTTACTCTATATAATGCCACTTACTCTATATAATGCCACTTACTCTATATAATGCCACTTACTCTATATAATGCCACTTACTCTATATAATGCCACTTACTCTATATAATGCCACTTACTCTGTATAATGCCACTTACTCTATATAATGCCACCCACTCTGTATAATGCCACCTACTCTATATAATGCCACTTACTCTATATAATGCCATCCACTCTATATAATGCCACTTACTCTATATAATGCCACTTACTCTATATAATGCCACCCAATGAGGGTATAATACAGGGGCAAATTGAATGAGAATTTTACCCTGGGGGTCCTGCCAGGCTCTGGGCGTATTACTTACATCACTGCCGGTAATGAGATTCAATTATGAAGGAAACAGATGTCCCGGGAATAGACAATTCCCATGCGGAATGAAATAGGAGCCAGTGCCGTGCAATAGTGAATTAGGAATTGCACTGGGAGTAGTGGGTTGGGGGAATGCACTGCCAGTGGAGATGGTAACAATGAAGCAAGGCTAGTAACGTTGGCGTCACACAGGAGGACTGGGGAAGTCAGGCCCATTTTCGGGTATTGGGTTGGTGCCACTGAGATGGAATAATAATTAGTTGGGCTCAGTTGGCTCATTACACAGGGAGTCAATGAGATTAATTGTGTGGAATGAGGAGCCGGTTGGGCCGGTGAGAGTGGATCTCGGCTCTGTACTCACTGGACTCTCCTGCTGAGCATCATGGGAATCTCCGGCCAATTCTATCCAAGGAATTATCCATTGTGATCTGAAACTCTTACACTTTCCTACACAGAGGAATGGACCAGTACCTCCTGTTCCCTGTATCATATAATGTACATGAAGGATTGCAGCACAGAACCAGCCCCGGGATAACTGGATCCACATCCATCACACTTTCCTGGAAATATTTTGGTGCCGGGAAACTGTAATTTGGTATAAAAGTGACCCCCCCAATCCCAACTAGTAATGGAAATGTTAGAGGAATAACTGCCCTGCTCCTATAATAAACACTTATACTATATATATACTATATGCTAGGGATGCACCCAATCCAGGATTCGGTTCGGGATTCGGCCTTTTTCAGCAGGATTCGGATTCAGCCAAATCCTTCTGCCCGGCTGATCCAAATTCAAATCTTAATTTGCATATGTAAATTAGGGGTGGGGAGGGAAATCACGTGACTTTTTGGCACAGAATAAGGAAGTTAATTTTTTCCCCCTTCCCACCCTAATTTGCATATGCAAATTTGGTTCGGTATTCGGCCAAATCTTTCACGGAGGATTCGGGGGTTCGGCCAAATTCAAAATGGATTCGGTGCATCCCTACTATATACTGCCCCCTTGTATCAGTTGCTGTCATCTCTCTTATACCTTGTGTTTCTGATAGGGAATAGTGATGGGCGCGAATTTGCATGATTCGCCACCGGCGAATAAATTTACAAATTTGCAACGAAAACTCACTGGTGTTGGAAAAATTTGGCGAGTAACAGGCGCCCATTGATTTTAATGGGCGTCCAATGTCGCCAGCGTCAAAATTCATGTTTTACAAGAAATTTGCGAAATTAGTGGCAAAACTGGACAAATTCGCCCATCACTAATAGGGAGCTGTTTGAAGGGACAGTACACCCCCCCCCCCATGAAACATGAGAGCAATGAATAGGGCTTGTCATAATCATCCCCCCCCTTGCCCACATGAGTGCAATAAATAAGGCTTTGGGGGGCTACACGATTTCCACAATAGAAGGTTAATCAGGATGGACAAGATGGTCTTTCGAGTTCTTCAAATGCTCCATAAGAATGGAGATAAGTAGGAGAGCATTCTGGAACATTTTTTGATGAATTTACAATAGAAGTTGGTGAATCCCACAAATCTTTGAGATTCTTTGTGATTATGAGGAACAGGCCTATCAAAGACAGGTGGAACCGTGATCCATAGTGTTAATAGAAACACCTAAGAACTCAATAGATTCAAACTCACCATGATGTTTATGATGATAGAGAAAATTCTCTACATGAATCTGGTGCTGATCCAAGGAACAATAGAAGACTAGAACATCATGTATAGGTGCAATTGAGCAATATACTCTATATTCTGTAGCGTGTTACTGACAGGGAGCTAATAGGCAGAGGATTAGGTGCAATTGAGCAATATACTCTATATTCTCTAGCATCAAGTCAAGTCAAGAGTGAGTTTATTGTCATTTCATCCATATACGTTTGTACAGTACACAGTGAAACGAAACAACGTTCCTCTAGGCCCATGGACACAACATAGATGTACCGGACAACAGACAAAAAGTGCAAGTGCAAAAATCTGCAACTCGTGCAAGACAGGACAGCACAGTGCAGGGACAGGACAGGACACACTCAGCAGATGTAATATGTTAAGTAAATAATGCTAAATGTCAGACATGATGGTGTATCATTGTGACATTACAGTAGTAAGAACATGATAAAGAACATGACAAAGTGCACATGTCCGGTCCCTGAGTATTCAGGAGCCTTATGACTTGGGGGAAGAAACTGTTACACAGTCTGGTAGTGAGGGCCCTAATGCTTCCGTACCTTTTTCCAGATGGCAGAAGTGTGAACAGTGAGTGTGAGGGGTGTGTTGGGTCAGCCACAATGCTGGTGGCTTTACGGATGCAGCGAGTGGTGTAAATGTCCATGATGGAAGGAAGAGAGACACCTATGATCTTCTCTGCTGCCTTCACTATCCTCTGTAGGGTCTTGCGCTCCATGACAGTGCAGTTCCAGCCCAGACAGTGATAGAGCTGCTCAGGATGCTCTCGATAGTCCCTCTGTAGAAGGTTGTGAGTATGGATGGTGGGAGATGGGATTTCCTCAACTTGTGCAGGAAGTAGAGGCGCTGTTGGGCTTTCTTGGCTAAGAAGCTGGTGTGGGACCAGGTGAGATTCTCCGCCAGGTGGACACCAAGGAATTTGGTGCTTTTGACGATCTCCACATTAGAGCCGTCGATGTACAGTGGCAGGTGGTCACTCCTAGTCTTCCTAAAGTCAACAACCATCTCCTTTGTTTTGTCTACATTGAGATACAGGTTTTTGGCTCTGTACCAGTATGTTAACTGCTGCACCTCCTCTCTGTATGGAGACTCCTCATTATTGCTGATGAGACCCACCACAGTCGTGTCATTAGTGAACTTTATGATGTGATTTGTGCGGTGCGTGGCTGCACAGTCGTACGTCAGCAGAGTGAACAGTAGAGGACTAAGCACACAGCCTTGAGGGGCTCCGGAGCTCAGTGTGGTGGTTCTGGACATGATGTTTCCAACCCTGACTGACTGAGGTCTGTCGGTCAGGAAGTCCAGAACCCAACTGCAGTCCAAGCAGGCTCTGCTTTTCTATCAGATGCCGAGGAATGATAGTGTTGAATGCTGAACTGAAGTCTATGAACAGCATTCAAACGTAGGTGTCTTTTTTGTCCAGATGAGAGAGGGCCAGATGGAGGGTGGTGGCTATTGCATCTTCTGTTGAGTGATTTTGACAGTATGTGAACTGTACGGGGTCCAGTGCTGGTGGCAGCAGGGTTTTGATGTGTTTCTTGACAAGCTTCTCAAAACACTTCATGATGATGGGGGTGAGTGCCACAGGACGGTAGTCATTGAGGCAGGACACTGATGACTTCTTCGGCACAGGACAATGGTGGTGGTTTTGAAGCACTTCGGGACAGTGGAGGAGATAAAGATGTCAGTGAAAACATGTTCTAGCTGATCTGCACATTCTCTTAGCTTTCTGAGAGGGATATTGTGTGGTCCTGCCGGGTTTACTTCCGTGGGTTTACTCTTTCCAGAGTCATCTTCACATCAGCCACCGTCAGACGCAGTGCCTGGTCACTAGGCAGAGTGATGGTCTTCCTCATTCCTGTGTTGTTCTGGGCTTCAAACCGCGCATAGAAGTTGTTCAGCGCATCTGCAATGGAGGCGTCACTGTCACAGGCAGATGGTGTCGACCTTTAGTTTGTGAGTCTGGATGCCCTGCCACATGCGCCGTGTGTCTCCTGGAAGAAGCGGTGTATTCGCTGAGTGTCTGCGCGCTGAGCTACGGGAAAGTTTGGCTTTTGCTGTTCTCAGGGCGACTTTGACACCTTCCCTTAAAGCAGAGTCTCGGGCCCTCAGTAACACACGTACCTCTCCAGTGAACCTCGGCTTCTGGTTGAGGCATGTAGTGATGCAATTGGAGACAGTGACATCATCAATGCACTTTGTGATGTAGCTGATTACAGATGACGTATACTCATCCAAGTTACTGACAGGGAGCTAATAGGCAGAGAATTTGGTGCAATTGAGCAATGTACTCTATATTCTGTAACATGTTACTGACAGGGAGCTGACAGGCAGAGAATTTGGTGCAATTGAGCAATATACTCTATATTCTGTAACATGTAACATGGCAGAGAATCGGGTGCAATTGAAAAGTGTACCCAGTATTGTGAAACATGACGAGGTGCTAATAGAGAGAGAAGCAGCTATAAGTGAGCAATGTGTCCTGACAGGGAGCTAATAGGAAGAAGCTCAGGTGTAAGTAAGTAGTAAGTAATAAGCAGTAAGCAGTAAGTAAGTAAGCAGTAAGTAAGTAAGCAGTAAGTAAGTAAGCAGTAAGTAAGTAAGTAAGTAGTAAGTAAGCAGTAAGTAAGTAAGCAGTAAGTAAGTAAGCAGTAAGTAAGTAGTAAGTAAGTAAGTAGTAAGTAAGCAGTAAGTAAGTAAGCAGTAAGTAAGTAAGCAGTAAGCAGTAAGTAAGTAAGCAGTAAGTAAGCAGTAAGTAAGTAAGCAGTAAGTAAGCAGTAAGTAAGTAAGTAGTAAGTAAGCAGTAAGTAAGTAAGTAGTAAGTAGTAAGTAAGTAGTAAGTAAGTAAGCAGTAAGTAAGTAGTAAGTAAGCAGTAAGTAAGTAAGTAAGTAAGTAGTAAGTGAGCAGTACTATATTGTGTAGAACTGAGCCCCCGTGTTGCACATAGAAACAATATGATATTTTATCTGCCACGAATCCCTGGCTGATTTGGTTTGGGGTTTGGTAAATAATAAAAGGAAACGTATCGGGCGGCTCCCGGGAAGGAATGGATTGGGCTCACATTCATATTCAGAGTTCAGCTCTTCCCTGGGCTCAGCCCCCACCCTGAGAATTAATAAATAACTTAGTAGCATTGTACTCCTGCTGCTACTCCCCTACTATTCACTGATTATTAGATGCCCATGTGTGACCCGCACTGATACACTGGCACCAATGTCCTCTTTGTTCTGTATACTGCGCCCGTCTCACCCAGGGCCAGAACTAGGGGTAAGCAGAGTAGGCACGTGCCTAGGGTGCAAAGCTTGGGGGGCTAAAGGCACGCGCCTTCTCTGCTTCTTCTACCCCCTAGTCCGGTCCCTGCTCACAGATGTACAGGCGTGTGTGTGTGCTGTTCCTTTGCATCTTTTCTGTTCATGCGCACTATGCGCACATTAGGTATTTTGCGCATGCGCACGTTTGATTTTTTCACGCATGCGCGCCTGTGGGCGTTATGCTCGGCCAGGCTGCCTAGGGCGCCTGACCGGCACTGGTCTCACCCCCATACTGTATATAGCACAGGCCCTTAGTATTACACCCCCATACTGTATATAGCACAGGCCCTTAGTATTACACCCCCATACTGTATATAGCACAGGCCCTTAGTATTACACCCCCATACTGTATATAGCACAGGCCCTTAGTATTACACCCACATACTGTATATAGCACAGGCCCTTAGTATTACATCCCCATACTGTATATAGCACAGGCCCTTAATATTACACCCCCATGCTGTATATAGCATGGAGCCTGTTTATTACACTCACATGTACAATTACTCACTATAACCCAGTACATAATGGGACTGAAATAGCAGGTTGCTATAGCAACAGTGCAGTTATATCTTGTAATGATGTATATTTAGGGTTTATCCCTATGGAATATTCCATGTGCTACAGGTTAATATTAATAGTGAGCTACAACTCCCCGCATCCCTCTGCCGGCCCAAGGGCTGATATTCGGAGAGTGATTTTTTGTTTGGGGGTTTAAGGCTAATGGTGTTTTCACACTGCTTTATCCACAGTCAGAGAAACAGCTGAGTATTTGCCATTGACAGAACATGTCATTCACCTGTCACTATGGACATTGTATAATGAGCACTTCATTAACCTCAGACATGCCAGCAAAATTATCATTAACATTTTATACCGATCTTTGCAGAAAAGCTATTATGAGCACTGTATTAGCTCAGAGAAGCAGTAAGATCAGGTGACATAAGCAGGTGTAGGTTTATTCAAGTGTGATTTGTAGTTGTTTCCCTAATAGAATTACAGTAAATAATGCTATATCTTTAGTTCACTGCAGAGTTCTTGCATAAAACCCTTAAAGGAGAAGGAAAGGTTAAAACTAAGTAAGATCTATCAGAAAGGTCTATATAAATACACCAGTAAAGCCTCAAAGTAATGCTGCTCTGAGTCCTCTGTCAATAGAAACATCACATTTCTTTCCTTCTATTGTGTACTCATGGGCTTCTGTATCAGACTTCCTGTTTTCAGCTTAAACCTCCAGGGCTAGGGCTTGAGCATGCTCAGTTTGCTCCTCCCTCCCCTCCCTCCTCCCCTTCCTGCTGTAATCTGAGCCCAGAGCTAGAGTTCTGCAGCAGGCCAGGTACCCTGCGGGTTTCAGGTAGAGGTTTCGGGGAGCGGGTATAGACGCCGTTCTCCGGGTTTACGGGTCATGTCGCGGGTCTTCTCAATAGTGAGTTTTACTCCTTTTTTTCTGATCACGTCTACTTCAAATAAAGTCACTTCCAGTTTACAATGACGTCATTTCCTGTTTCTTGATTGTCAGTGGGTCGCGGATAAGGTACTTGGGGGTCGGGTAGCGGGTCCAAGCAGGTGCAGGTTGCGGCTCGGGTTTGGGTTTAACAAATTGGTTCCGCACAGGACTCTACCCAAAGGTGTGCGTGAACAGGGAGAGACTCAGGCAGGAAGTGATGTCACAACAAGCTAATATGGCAGCTGCTATCCTTAATAAACAGAGAGCTTCTAGAGCTGATTACTCAGGTATGGTAAAGCATTCTACAGAATCAACATAGTGTTATAGCTTGCACTATTGTGGCTAATTTATTGGCAATAAAATGTCTCCGTAGCTTTCCTTCTCCTTTAAAGGATCAGTAACATCAAAAAATTTGTTTGTTTACTACGAGAAAAAACAGCAACACATATTGAACTTTAAAAAAAGTCTTTATTTAGAAATAACTTACAGAATCTCTGCTTGTGCTCCTCTTCAGAAAAGGCGCCGGCGCCGATCCATTTTGCGGTGCTCGATTTCTCCTCCCTGGCTATCTCCTATAAGGAAGGCAGGAGAAATTGAGTGTCGCACGATGGATCAACTGATCACCTTTTCTGAAGAGGAGCGCGAGCGGAGATTCTGTAAGTTATTTCTAAATAAAGACTTTGCATTTTTAAAGTTTAATATGTGTTGGTGTCTTTTTTTCGTAGTATACAAACTAATTTTTTTTAAAAAAAAATTTGATGTTACAGATCCTTTAATTAATTTGTACTGAGCCTTTAAATTAACCCAATTATAAACGTGGATGTCTTTTGTTCCTTGGGTTTATTGTCCATTTTTCATTGGTTCTATGGTACATATATATATATATTAAAGTAACCAAAAAATCTGGGCAAACACTAATTCTAAGCTATTTCTGCATTTTAATTAAACTTGTATCACCGACTTAGACCTTTTGAATGGTATAAAGTCATTTTTTATTAGAACATATTAAATATAAAATATGTATAGATCCACATTCATAATGGCACGTATAAGGTAAAACTCTTTTCCAGTCCTTCCTATAAGGAATCTTTGATCAGATCTGATTGGTTTGTCAGTTCCTTTGGGAATATCTGCAGCGGGAGACATGACAGTTGATAAAATATTGAGGGGTACTGAGTGTCAGTTGGGGAGAAAGATCTTCACATTTAGTTGCGGAGAAGGAAAACATTTGTAAAGAGGTGGAAAGTGCAGAATGGACATTAAACACTGACCTTTGATTTCGACTACAATAAATAAAATTGTGCAGGAGGGGGGTGTGAAGACTTCTGGATACGATTGTGACTAACACTGGCCCGTGGCTCACAGAGGGGTGTCCTGCAAGTGTTTCTATTCCCACGAGTGACATCTTTGCACATTCCATTCAGATCCCTGTTGTGCACATTTTATACCCTATTTTGAGCCCAATTAAGGCAGGTTTGTGGAGTCTGAGCCTTCCTGAGTTTTATTGAAATGTCACCCCTGTGTGGGCTGTACCCTAAACCTCCCTGTCTCCAAGGGTTACCCCAAGGCTGTAAGAGTGGGGTGTAGTTCAGCTCCCACAATTCCTCGGTACAAGACTTTGCTTTCAGGGCAGAAATAAGGGGTTTCCAGGCCTTTGTTGAACTACAATTCCCAGAATCCCCTGTAGATAATTATCCTGGACTGATGCTGGTGACACTGGGAGTGGCTGCTTGTGGCTATTGTGTGTGGGACTTACCCCTCCCATGGCCACTCCCTGCCCCCAGCTGATAAACATGTTATTCCCAGAGGCACTGGGGCTGCTGGGTACATTCACTGAGGGGGAGGAGCTTTTCTTACCTGGCAGGTGTCTCACCTGTAGTTCCCGGGGGTCCCTCTCTTTTGTGATAAACAATTTAGGACCCGGAGGAAATACTGGGTGCCCCATGTGTGTGTGTCACCAACAGTCACATGGGAAGGGGCAGAGAGGGAGGAGCCTATGATTCTGGGGCGATTGCGCTCTGCTCCCCTGTGACCCCCAGACCTCGCACTGGGTGCCGCCCACATAACTGCTCCCCTTAACTGATGCCACGTGTGATCAATTCTGTCCAACATATTAATATGGCAGTAGCTCTGGTACAACTGTCCGTTCTGGGTTGGGGATGGATTCCATAGTCTGGGCCCAGGGATATTTTTAGGTTGGAATTCACCGTTGTTGCTTGTCTGGAGCTGCACCACTTCAAGCTTCATTGACTCACAAAGGAGCAACTGCATGAGTGTGTATCCCAGCATGCTCTGTGTTTGTGTATTTCCTCTCCTATTAGTGTTCAGTGACACAGATCAGCTCATTGGTTCTGCCCCAAGAGCCTTCACTCTCTCTATTTATTCCTACCCCTCCCCCCCAACATGGACTTCACCCATGAGCTCCCAAATCAGCCAATCACTGAGAGATATCTGAGCTAATGGGGGTGACTCATGCCTTCATTTATCCCCCTTATATATTTATATATAGTGATCATATCCCCCTTATATATTTATATATAGTGATCATATCCCCCTTATATATTTATATATAGTGATCATATCCCCCTTATATATTTATATATAGTGATCATATCCCCCTTATATATTTATATATAGTGAGCATATCCCCTTATATATTTATATAGTGATCATATCCCCTTATATATTTATATATAGTGATCATATCCCCTTATATATTTATATATAGTGATCATATCCCCCTTATATATTTATATATAGTGATCATATCCCCCTTATATATTTATATATAGTGATCATATCCCCTTATATATTTATATATAGTGATCATATCCCCCTTATATATTTATATATAGTGATCATATCCCCCTTATATATTTATATATAGTGATCATATCCCCTTATATATTTATATATAGTGATCATATCCCCCTTATATATTTATATATAGTGATCATATCCCCCTTATATATTTATATATAGTGAGCATATCCCCTTATATATTTATATAGTGATCATATCCCCTTATATATTTATATATAGTGATCATATCCCCTTATATATTTATATATAGTGATCATATCCCCTTATATATTTATATATAGTGATCATATCCCCCTTATATATTTATATATAGTGATCATATCCCCTTATATATTTATATATAGTGATCATATCCCCCTTAACGGTCTCTTCTCCAGTGTAACCAATCCCAACTTGTCTTTCCCCATAACTGATCCCTTCCATTCCCTTTATCAGTTTAGTTGCTCTTCTCTGTAATTTTTCATTGCTGCTCCTTTATATTCACTGATAATGGAGTCTTTGTGGGGTGTAAAAGGCAGAATGAGGCTGTTAGTGAGCAATGTGGACACTCAGTGACACGTGACACAAACACACCCCCAACACACACGTGTAGCGTCGCACCCATATCACATAATGAAAAGATAATATTAACAGTGAGTTGGCCGAGGGCTCAGAGTTGGATACATCAGCAGGAATATAATAAAATATAATATAATTGGAGCCATTAGAGACAATTTACTTTCCTCACTGCGAGTGGAACGGGGGAGAGGCCTCATTTTGGGCGTTGGCTTATGGGCACTCACTCAATTTTATTTCTCTGATCCTGGGAAGGTTAATTAAGGATTATTGTGTGGGAAACAGCAAGAAATCAAAGGAAAAACCACAATTTCACTAACATCTACTGTGGGAGGAGCTTAGTCCTAGACACTCCCAGCATTATATATATATATGTACTGATATAGGGAATACAGAGTGCTCGGGTGCTTCATGGCCTATTGAGTGAAGCTGCAGGGTTAGAGACACCCTGGGTGCTGCATTAGTAGTAGTACTTATAGGGAACTCATGGCTGGAGCAGGAGATTTATAGGTTCATGTGGGGGGGCAGGCGCCACTTTATGAATATCTGTTAAGCTTGAGGTTGTATTGTACAGAATAGCGCTGCAATGTCACGTTCCACTTGTCCTTTAACCCTAATCATTAGAAGTGTCTCCCTACAGTCTCAAGCAAGAGTCTCTGAGAGTCTGTGGTGCCCCCTGAAATCTCATCATAACCCACTGATATTTATAAGCAGCATTTCAGTTGGTCTTCATGTTTTATTTTGTGTGATTTCTGAACTAGTGTTTTTCTTATTCTGCCTCTGATTATGATAGGTGGTTGTCAGGGTCACCGACCCCTACAAGCACCTAGCAGATTTACTGTGAGGCTTCAGTTGTATTGTTATTTATCTTTCTATTGAGATCCTCTACTTTGTCTGCCATTGTGACCTGCAGTTGCCACGTGGTTGTTATAGCAACGAAGCGCTAGCAACCAGGTAACAGATAAAGTCCCACGCCTGACAGCTGTATATAAGAGAGCATAAAAGACTCTACAATAACTAAAGTTGCAGAATGTCTGAGAATACGTTTGTCTGTTGTTATACTTTATGTTAGTTTAAAGGTGAATTTCCCCTTTAAGAAAGGCCCCCCTGATTGTTGTGCTAAGGAAATCCCAGGAGTTGCCTCGAGGTCTGGAGTAAGGAAATGACGTTCTGATTGGATGAGGGAAGCACCAATAAGAGTAGAGGTGCAGGGAGTTGTTGTAACATAGGGAATGTTTCCTAGGGAAGGGTGCAGGGGATGCAACTCCCAGCAGGTACATTGTTATAACTCAGGGTTGGATCAGAGATTGTCATTGGCTCTGAGCTGTTTCCTCCCTGTTTGTCTCTATTACACATTGAATTCTCAGCCAGTGACCATTGTACATATTGTCTTCACTGAGAGACGTAATGACATGATGGGACGGGGCCGATATTCCCAGTATATTCCCAGTATATTCCAATTATATTCCCACTATATTCCAATTATATTCCCACTATATTCCAATTATATTCCCACTATATTCCAATTATATTCCCAATATATTCCCACTATATTCCAATTATATTCCCAATATATTCCCACTATATTCCAACTCTATTCCAATTATATTCCCACTATATTCCAATTATATTCCCACTATATTCCAATTATATTCCCACTATATTCCCACTATATTCCAATTATATTCCCACTATATTCCAATTATATTCCCAATATATTCCCACTATATTCCAATTATATTCCCAATATATTCCAACTCTATTCCAATTATATTCCCACTATATTCCAATTATATTCCCACTATATTCCCACTATATTCCAATTATATTCCCACTATATTCCCACTATATTCCAATTATATTCCCACTATATTCCAATTATATTCCCACTATATTCCAATTATATTCCCACTATATTCCAATTATATTCCCAATATATTCCCACTATATTCCAATTATATTCCCACTATATTCCAACTCTATTCCAATTATATTCCCACTATATTCCAATTATATTCCCACTATATTCCAATTATATTCCCACTATATTCCAATTATATTCCCACTATATTCCCACTATATTCCAATTATATTCCCACTATATTCCAATTATATTCCCACTATATTCCAATTATATTCCCACTATATTCCAATTATATTCCCACTATATTCCAACTATATTCCCACTATATTCCAATTATATTCCCACTATATTCCAATTATATTCCCACTATATTCCAATTATATTCCAATTATATTCCCACTATATTCCAATTATGTTCCCACTATATTCCAACTCTATTCCAATTATATTCCCACTATATTCCAATTATATTCCCACTATATTCCAATTATATTCCCACTATATTCCAATTATATTCCCACTATATTCCAACTATATTCCCACTATATTCCAATTATATTACCACTATATTCCCACTATATTCCAATTATATTCCCACTATATTCCAATTATATTCCCACTATATTCCAATTATATTCCCACTATATTCCAATTATATTCCCACTATATTCCAACTATATTCCCACTATATTCCAATTATATTCCCACTATATTCCAATTATATTCCCACTATATCCAATTATATTCCACTATATTCCAACTATATTCCAATTATATTCACACTATATTCACACTATATTCCAATTATATTCCCACTATATTCCAATTATATTCCCACTATATTCCCACTATATTCCA
Organism: Xenopus laevis; assembly: GCF_017654675.1. Classification (NCBI taxonomy): domain Eukaryota; kingdom Metazoa; phylum Chordata; class Amphibia; order Anura; family Pipidae; genus Xenopus; species Xenopus laevis. The sequence continues at coordinate 200,470,442 of NC_054372.1, read as the reverse complement.
ATTATATTCCCACTATATTCCAATTATATTCCCACTATATTCCAATTATATTCCAATTATATTCCCACTATATTCCAATTATGTTCCCACTATATTCCAACTCTATTCCAATTATATTCCCACTATATTCCAATTATATTCCCACTATATTCCAATTATATTCCCACTATATTCCAATTATATTCCCACTATATTCCAACTATATTCCCACTATATTCCAATTATATTACCACTATATTCCCACTATATTCCAATTATATTCCCACTATATTCCAATTATATTCCCACTATATTCCAATTATATTCCCACTATATTCCAATTATATTCCCACTATATTCCAACTATATTCCCACTATATTCCAATTATATTCCCACTATATTCCAATTATATTCCCACTATATTCCAATTATATTCCCACTATATTCCAACTATATTCCAATTATATTCACACTATATTCACACTATATTCCAATTATATTCCCACTATATTCCAATTATATTCCCACTATATTCCCACTATATTCCAATTATATTCCCACTATATTCCCACTATATTCCCAGTATGAGCTCAGAGCTGTGCCACCCTGGTGCTTCATCCTCTCTCCACCCGGTTATAAATCTCTGCTGGGACTGGACTGTGTGTTCTGTTGGATTAGTCAATAATTTACTAACACCACTCCCCTCACTTCCTGGAACTGTAACCCCTCCCCCTGTACCTGCAGGAGTGACCCCTCCCACTGTACCTGCAGGAGTGACCCCTTGCTCTTCTACTCAAGGCCTAAAGGTACAGTCAGTGAGGAATTAGGGGGTACAGTCAGTGAGGAATTAGGGGGTACAGTCAGTGAGGAATTAGGGGGTACAGTCAGTGAGTAATTAGGGGAGTACAGTCAGTGAATAATTAGGGGGTACAGTCAGTGAATAATTAGGGGGTGCAGTCAGTGAATAATTAGGGGGTGCAGTCAGTGAGTAATTAGGGGGTGCAGTCAGTGAGGAATTAGGGGGTACAGTCAGTGAATAATTAGGGGGTACAGTCAGTGAGGAATTAGGGAGTACAGTCAGTGAATAATTAGGGGGTACAGTCAGTGAATAATTAGGGGGTACAGTCAGTGAATAATTAGGGGGTACAGTCAGTGAGTAATTAGGGGGTACAGTCAGTGAATAATTAGGGGGTACAGTCAGTGAGGAATTAGGGAGTACAGTCAGTGAATAATTAGGGGGTACAGTCAGTGAGTAATAAGGGGGTACAGTCTGAATAATTAAGGGGTACAGTCAGTGAGGAATTAGGGAGTACAGTCAGTGAATAATTAGGGGGTACAGTCAGTGAATAATTAGGGGGTACAGTCAGTGAATAATTAGGGGGTACAGTCAGTGAATAATTAGGGGGTACAGTCAGTGAATAATTAGGGGGTACAGTCAGACTGACAGTTGCTCTTGTGTTTGTAGGTGCGACACAGACAGTCGGGGCAGATCATGGTGTTGAAAATGAACAAGATGATGAGTAACAGGGCAAATATGCTGAGAGAGGTGCAACTCATGAATCGACTCTGTCACCCCAACATCCTGCGGTAAGTCATGTGACAACCCCCAATATGTGTGGAATTAACTATTTATATATATATATGTAATTGTTGTGTCAGTTTCATGGAAAAAGTGTCATCTGTTCATTCCCAGTGTTTGTAGCGGCTGCAGATAAATGTGAATTATTCCTCTGACTCACTGTCTGTACCTTGTGTCTGTCTGTCTGTCTGTCTGTGTGTGTGTCTGTCTGTCTGTCTGTCTGTACCTTGTGTCTGTCTGTGTGTCTGTGTGTCTGTGTGTTTCTGCCCCAAAGAAGGAGCTGACAGTCACTGTGTAACTCCCATAACCCACACGGCTGATTCTCTTGTCAATTCCACTCGTATTCCCCTTCCCAGAATCCTCTGATCCCACTAATGCCCCACTCACAACTACCTGCTCCTTGTTACTCACAACAACTGTCTCTGCTGTATTCACTCATCCTCTGTCTCCCCCTAGTGTCACTCTCTGGTACTGTCTCCTGTGCCACAATGTTCCAGTCGGACCCTCTGGATGTCTCTTCCCTAATGTGGTTCCTTCTCTTCCTTCCTCTCAGGTTTATGGGAGTCTGTGTGCAACAAGGACAGCTTCACGCTCTCACTGAGGTAAGTGGGCACAACTGTCAGTAGCAATGGTCACATGATGAGAGGGAGCAGAGTGTGGCATTCAGTTTGTCCTTGTACAGAGTAAAACAGTAAATACCCCGGGAGAATGGGATGAAGGGTCTCCCTATACAAGTCAGCTGGGCACACGCCATTCCTACGTGGCGCTCCTTCTACAGAGAGTGATTAGAGTGTTAGCTTTAGGCCAAGCAGTGCACAGAGAGGGAGAGTAGGAGGTATTTGTGTGATTAGAGTGTTAGCTTAAGGCCAAGCAGTGCACAGAGAGGGAGAGTAGGAGGTAATTGAGTGATTAGAGTGTTAGCTTTAGGCCAAGCAGTGCACAGAGAGGGAGAGTAGGAGGTAATTGAGTGATTAGAGTGTTAGCTTTAGGCCAAGCAGTGCACAGAGAGGGAGAGTAGGAGGTATTTGTGTGATTAGAGTGTTAGCTTAAGGCCAAGCAGTGCACAGAGAGGGAGAGTAGGAGGTAATTGAGTGATTAGAGTGTTAGCTTAAGGCCAAGCAGTGCACAGAGAGGGAGAGTAGGAGGTAATTGAGTGATTAGAGTGTTAGCTTTAGGCCAAGCAGTGCACAGAGAGGGAGAGTAGGAGGTATTTGTGTGATTAGAGTGTTAGCTTAAGGCCAAGCAGTGCACAGAGAGGGAGAGTAGGAGGTATTTGTGTGATTAGAGTGTTAGCTTAAGGCCAAGCAGTGCACAGAGAGGGAGAGTAGGAGGTAATTGAGTGATTAGAGTGTTAGCTTTAGGCCAAGCAGTGCACAGAGAGGGAGAGTAGGAGGTATTTGTGTGATTAGAGTGTTAGCTTAAGGCCAAGCAGTGCAGAGAGAGGGAGAGTAGGAGGTATTTGTGTGATTAGAGTGTTAGCTTAAGGCCAAGCAGTGCACAGAGAGGGAGAGTAGGAGGTAATTGAGTGATTAGAGTGTTAGCTTAAGGCCAAGCAGTGCACAGAGAGGGAAAGTAGGAGGTATTTGATTGGTTCATCTCAGTCTGTGCTTTGCAGTACATTAACAGAGGGAACTTGGAGCAGCTCCTACAGAGTCCAGAGCCCCTGCCCTGGGGTGTGAGGATGAAGCTGAGTCTGGACATCGCCCGAGGTCTCCGATACCTTCACTCCAAGGGGGTCTTCCACCGAGACCTCACCTCCAAGGTAA